>NC_091766.1:1211630-1817445 GCF_029378745.1 Bos indicus | reverse complement strand
AATCTTAATGCTATAATAGGTTGTGAGATATGTGTTTTGACTTGAGATATTTTCTTCCTTTTCTAATTAATTCTCAACTTTACTATATGAAGCATTTGGGGTGGAGGAGTTTCAGGAGTTTGCACGCTGTTGGAGAAAGTGTCTGTTGGAGGGGTTCACGTGGCTGTTTTCCTAAAGGGACTTTCAGAAAAATTCAGTTCATCTAGAAAATCAAAGTGCTCACTCTCCACTGATGAAGTTTGGAAAAAAGCATTTGCGTTGCCATTCCACTATGACCCAAGCTATCTCTACCACTCTGGTCTGGACTCCATCCTTCTCTCTCAGGTTCTTGCTGTTCCTGTCAGAACTGCCTCTGAAGTTCCCCACTGGGACCAGATACTCCCAGCACCACCATTTTATTCATGTGACTCCCCACCTGGATTTCCACTAGACTCCCCCACATCTGTGCAGATTCTTATAATATCGGCTTTGCTCTTTTTCCCCCTCTCCCACCTCCCACCCTATCTCACCCCTCTAGGTGGTCACAGAGCCCAGGTTTGAGTTCCATGAGTCATACAGCAAATTCCCATTGGCTATCTATTTTACATATGTTAACGTATATGTTTCCATGCTACCCCTTCCATTCACCCCACCCTCTCCTTCCTACCCACTATCCTGTGTCTATAGGTCTGTTCTCTATGTCTTCATATCCACTGCTACCCTACAAACAGGCTCATCAGTACCATCTTTCCAGATTCTATATATATATGCATTAATGTATGATATTTGTTTATCTCTTTTTTAGTTACTTCACTCTGAGTAATAAGCTCTAGGTTCATCCATCTCATTAGCACTGACTCAATTATGTTCCTTTTTATGGCTGAGTAATATTCCGTTGTATATCTGTACCACAACTTCTTTATCCATTCATCTGTCGATGGACATCTACATTGCTTCCATGCCCTAGCTATTGTGAATGGTGCTGCAATGAACACTGGAGCACATGTGTCTTTTTCAGTTATGGTTTTCTCAGGGTACATGCCTAGTAGTGGGATTGCTGGGTCATATGGTAGTTTTATTCCTAGTTTTGAAAGGAATCTCCATACCGTATTCCATAGTGGCTGTATCAATTTACATTCCCGCCAACAGTGCAACAGGGTTCCCTTTTCTCCATACCCTCTCCAGCATTTACTGTTTGTAGATTTTTTGATGATGGCCATTCTGACTGGTAGTGAGGTGATATCTCATTATAGTTCTGACTTGCATTTCCCTAATAATGAGCAATGCTGAGCATCTTTTCATGTGTTTATTATGATATGTCTTCATGACAGATTGGTCCTTTTTTTGGTGGATTAGCTTTATTTCCATCGTATGATTTCTTTCTCTGTCCCTGATAATTTTATTCACTCTGAAGTCTACATTATTTAATATAAATGTAGCCACTTTTGTGTTTTTAATTAATGTTTGCATAGTATATATTTTTACCCTTTTACATTCAACTATATCATTATAAACATTATAAGTTTCTTGTCAACAGTGCATAGCTGGGTCATGTTTTTTAATCCAGTTTGCCTATCTCCGCCTTGTAGTTGATATATTTAGACTATTTATATTTAATGTAAATGTTTACATGTTAGGGCTTAAGTCTGCCACTTTATATTTTCCTCTTATTCTCTCTGATTTTCATTTCTGTTTTCTTATTCCCACTTTCCTTTGGGTTACTGCAACTTTTTTTAGAATTCCACTTGACATATCTCTAAGATCTTTGAATGTATATTTTTGTATACCCTTTAGTGGTTGCTGTATTACATTATATGTACATAATTTATATAGTCTAACATTTTAGGAATCAATGAACTAAAATAGACTTGAATGGGTGAATTTAACTCAGATGTCCATTATATTGACTACTGTGGGCAAGAATCCCTTAGAAAACATGGAGTGCCAATCATAGTCAACAAAAGTCTGAAATGCAATACTTGGATGCAATCTCAAAAATGAAAGAATAATCTCTGTTCATTTCCAAGGCAAACCTTTCAATATCACAGTAATCCAAGTCTATACCCTGACCAGTAATGCTGAAGAAGCTGAAGTTCAATGGTTCTATGAAGACCTACAAGACCTTCTAGAACTAACACCCAAACAAGATGTCCTTTTCATTATAGGGGACTGGAATGCAATAGTAGGGAGTCAAGAGATACCTCAAGTAACAGGCATATTTAGCCTTGGAGTACAAAATGAAGCAGGTCAAAGGCTAACAGAGTTTTGCCAAGAGAAGGCACTGGTCATAGCAAACACCCTCTTCCAACAACACAAGAGACAACTCTACACATGGACATCACCAGATGGTCAATATTGAAATCACACTGATTATATTATTTGCAGCAGAAGATGGAGAAGCTCTATACAGTCAGCAGAAACAAGACTGGGATCTGACTGTGGCTCAGATCATGAACTCCTTATTGCCAAATTCAGACTTTAATTGAAGAAAGTAGGGAAAACTGCTAGACCATTCAGGTATGACTGAAATCAAATCCCTTATGATTATACGGTGGAAGTGACAAATAGATTTAAGGGATTAGATCTGATAGACAGAGTGCCTGAAGAATTATGGATGGAGGTTCATGACATTGTACAAGAGGCAGTGATCAAGACCATCCCCAAGAAAAAGAAATACAAAAAGGCAAAATGGGTGTCTGAAGAGGCCTTACAAATAGCTGAGAAAAGAAGAGAAACTAAAGGCAAAGGAGAAAAGGAAAGATATACACATCTAAACGCAGAGTTCCAAAGAATAGCAAAGAGATAAGAAAGCCTTCCTAAGTGATCAATGCAAAGAAATAGAGGAAAACAATAGAATGGGAAACACTAGAGATCTCTTCAAGAAAATTAGAGATACCAAGGGAGTATTTCATGCAAAGATTAGCACAATAAAAGACAGAAATGGTATGGACCTAACAGAAGCAGAAGATATTAAGAAGAGGTGGCAAGAATACACAGAAGAACTGTACAAAAAAGATCTTCACTACCCAGATAACCACGATGGTGTGATCACTCACCTAGAGCCAGACATCCTGGAATGTGAAGTCAAGTGGGCCTTAGGAAGCATCACTATGCACAAAGCTAGTGGAGATGATAAGATTCCAGCTGAGCTATTTCAAATCCTAAAAGATGATGCTGTGAAAGTGCTGCACTCAATATGCCAGCAAATCTGAAAACTCAGCAGTGGCCACAGGACTGGAAAAGGTCAGTTTTCATTCGAATCCCTAAGAAAGGCAATGCCAAAGAATGTTCAAACTACCGCACAGTTGCACTCATCTCACACGCTAGCAAAGTAATGCTCAAAATTCTCCAAGCCAGGTTTCAACAGTACGTGAACCATGAACTTCCAGATGTTCAAGTTGGATTTAGAAAAGGCAGAGGAACCAGAGATCAAATTGCCAACATCTGTTGGATCATCAAAAAGCAAGGGAGTTCCAGAAAAACATCTATTTCTGCTTTATTAACTATGCCAAAGCCTTTGACTGTGTGGATCAAAACAGACTGTGGAAATTCACAAAAAGATGGGAATGCCAGACCACCTTACCTTCCTCCTGAGAAATCTGTATGCAGGTCAAGAAGCAATAGCTAGAACTGGACATGGAACAACAGACTGGTTCCAAATGAGGAAAGGAGTACATCAAGGCTGTATATTGTCACTTTGCTTACTTATCTTATATGCAGAGTACATCATGTGAAATGCCAGGCTGGATGAAGTACAAACTGGAATCAAGATTGCCGGGAGAAATATCAATAACCTCAGATATGCAGATGACACCACCCTTATGGCAGAAAGTGAAGAAGAACTAAAGAGCCTCTTGATGAAAGCAAAAGAGGAGAGTGAAAAAGTTGGCTTAAAACTCAACATTCAGAAAACTAAGATCCTGGCATCTGGTCCCATCATTTCATGGCAAATAGATGGGGAAACAATGGAAACAGTGGCAGACTTGTTGGTGACTGTTGGTGACTGTTGGTGACAGACTGGATGGTGACTGCAGCTGTGAAATTAAAAGATGCTTGCTCCTTGGAAGAAAGGCTATGACCAATCTAGACAGCATATTAAGAAGCAGAGACGTTACTTTTCCTACAATGGTCCGTCTAGTCAAAGCTATGGTTTTCCCAGTAGTCATGTACAGACATGAGAGTTGGACTATAAAGAAAGCTAAGTGCCAAAGAATTGATGCTTTTGAACTGTGGTATTGGAGAAGACTTTTGAGAGTCCCTTGGACTGCAAGGAGATCCAACCTGTCAATCCTAAAGGAAATCAATCCTGAATATTCATTGCAAGGACTGATGCTGAAGCTGAAACTCCAATACTTTGGCCACGTGATGCAAGGAACTGACTCATTGGAAAAGACCCTGATGCTGGGAGGGATTGGGGGCAGGAGGAGAAGGGGATGACAGAGGATGAGATGGTTGGATGGCATCACCGACACTATGGACATGAGTTTGAGTGAACTCCGGGAGTTGGTGATGGACAGGGAAGCCTGGCGTGCTGCAGTCCATGGGGTCGCAAAGAGTCGGACAGGACTGAGCGACTGAACTGAACTGAATGGTGTTGCCACTTAACCAGTTTGAGTGACGGGAAGAACACTTACCTCCTTTAAAGTCCCTTTACCTTACACCGTTTATAGTTGTCTTAAATATTATCTCTATAAACACTGAGCCCCACATTAGACAGTGTCATAATTTTTACTTCAATCATCAAAAATAATTTGGAAAACTCAAGAGGGGAAGTCTGTTGTATTATCTACATTTTTGTCCTTTTCTGTATTTATCTACATTGTTCTTTTCTGATGTTCCAAGGTTCCTCTTTTGTTATTTCCTTTCTGTTTGAGGAACAACCTTAGCCATTCTTTTATGGTAGATCTGCTAGCAACAAATGCTCTTAGTTTTCCTTCATCTGAGAATATCTTGATTTTCCCTATATTCCTGAAGCATATTTTCATGGGCTTTGACACAATTCTGGGTTGCAGTCATTTTTTTCAGCATTTGAAACAATACTGCACCACTTCCTTCTAGTCCCTATGGTTTCTGGTGAGAAATCTGCTGAAATTTTGTTTTTCCCCAAAGGTTTCCATATTGTTTCTCTTTAGCTACTTTCAAGGATTTTGTAATTTGTCTTTAGCTTTTAGATATTTGACTCAATGTGTATTGACGTGGATTTCTTCAGGTTTATCTTTGAGTTCACTCAGTTTCTCATTGTACATTCAGGTGTTTTGTTTTTGTTTGTTTGGTTGGGTTTTGTTTTTGTTTTTTGCCAAATTTAAGAATCTTTCAGCCATTATTTCTTCAAATATTTTCAGTTCCATGTCTTCTCCTTTCCTGGGACTCTGATGGCATAAATTTTAGATCTCTGTTAGAAGCCCACACATCTCTGAAGTTCTATTCTTTTTTCCACCACTTTATTTTCTCCCCGTTATTTCAATTGGATAATGTATTTCTTTTTTTTTTAATTTTATTTTTAAACTTTACATAATTGTATTAGTTTTGCCAAATATCAAAATGAATCCATCACAGGTATACATGTGCTCCCCATCCTGAACCCTCCTCCCTCCTCCCTCCCCATACCATCCCTCTGGGTCGTCCCAGTGCACTAGCCCCAAGCATCCAGTATCATGCATTGAACCCGGACTGGCATCTCGTTTCATACATGATATTTTACATGTTTCAATGCCATTCTCCCAAATCTTCCCACCCTCTCCCTCTCCCACAGAGTCCATAAGACTGTTCCATACATCAGTGTCTCTTTTGCTGTCTCATACACAGGGTTATTGTTACCATCTTTCTAAATTCCATATATATGCGTTAGTATACTGTATTGGTATTTTTCTTTCTGGCTTACTTCACTCTGTATAATAGGCTCCAGTTTCATCCACCTCATTAGAACTGATTCAAATGAATTCTTTTTAATGGCTGAGTAATACTCCATTGTGTATATGTACCACAGCTTTCTTATCCATTCATCTGCTGATGGACATCTAGGTTGCTTCCATGTCCTGGCTATTACAAACAGTGCTGCGATGAACATTGGAGTACACGTGTCTCTTTCCCTTCTGGTTTCCTCAGTGTGTATGCCCAGCAGTGGGATTGCTGGATCATGAGGCAGTTCTATTTCCAGTTTTTTAAGGAATCTCCACCCTATCTTTTTTTAAAATATGGAACACTTCGCAAATCTGCACATCATCCTTGTTGAGGGGCTGTGCTCATCTTCCCTGTATCATTCCAATTTTAGTATATATGTTGCTAAAGCAAGCACTATATCATTCTATCTTTAAGTTAACTGATTTAATTGATTCTTTCCCCTATCCACTCCATCCTACTCTTAGGCCAGTTGTTGAGGTTTTTGTTGTTGTTACTGCACATTTAGGTATAAAATTTTTCAGAGTTCTTTATAGTTTCTATTTCTTGCTGAGACGCCCTATTTTTTCATTTGTTTCCAGCATGTTCATAATTGGCAATGTTTCGTTTCTCACCCAGCACGTATAGAAGTCTTGGCTCCTCACTTGGCCTTCTCTGCTAGCACCCTACTAATGGAGGCATCGATTGAGCCACCTCATTACAGCATGGCAAAAGAAGAAGTCTAGATCCTCTGGAGAAGGGCATGGAGACCCACTCCAGCATTCATGCCTGGAGAATCTCATGGACACAGGAGTGTAGGCCAGAGGGTCGCAAAGAGCTGGACACAACTGAAGTGACAGCATGCAAGCAAGAACGGATGTCTAGGCTCTCCTCGTGACCTCTGCTGACACAGAGTGGGTGGGACCATCATTGTTTCCTGCGGAGTCTGGCTGAAGCAGAGTAGTTATTGTCTAAAAGTTTTATGTCTTGCTAGGCTATATCTTTCTGGTCCTTTGACCACAGAGAGCAGGCTTTGTTGAGTCCTTTACTTTGTTGGCTTCTATCTCTCTACCTTTCAGAGTCTTCTTGTGTTCATTTTATATACATCTTCCAGGAGCTTTAGTTGTACTTAACAGAAATAATAGGAAAAAGTACATCGACTCCATCTTTCCATAAGCAGGGTGGAAGATTCTTTTTAAATATAATCAAATCTATTTTACATTCCTACTAGCAATGCACAATGGTTTCGTTTTCTCCATGTCCATACCAACACTTGTTTTCTGTTTTATCATAGCCATTCTGATAAGTGTGAAGTGATATCTCATTGTGATTTGTATTTGCATTTCCTTCATGATTACTGATATTAAGCATCTCTCCAAGTGCTTACTAGACATTTCTGTATCTTCTTTGGATAGAGGTCCATTCAAGTATTTTGCTTATTTTTGAATTGGGTTGTTTGGGGGGTTTGTTATTGAATTTTAGGAGTTCTCCATATACTTTGTTATCAAATCAGATCAGATCAGATCAGTCGCTCAGTCATGTATGACTCTTTGCGACCGCATGAATTGCAGCACGCCAGGCCTCCCTGTCCATCACCAACGCCCGGAGTTCACTCAGACTCACGTCCATCAAGTCAGTGATGCCATCCAGCCATCTCATCCTCTTTCGTCCCCTTCTCCTCTTGCCCCCAATCCCTCCCAGCATCAGTCTTTTCCAATGAGTCAACTCTTTGCATGAGGTGGTCAAAGTACTGGAGTTTCAGCTTTAGCATCATTCCTTCCAAAGAAATCCCAGGGCTGATCTCCTTCAGAATGGACTGGTTGGATCTCCCTGCAGTCCAAGGGACTCTCAAGAGTCTTCTCCAACACCACAGTTCAAAAGCATCAATTCTTCAGCACTCAGCCTTCTTCACAGTCCAACTCTCACATCCATACATGACTACAGGAAAAACCATAGCCTTGACTAGACGGACCTTTGTTGGCAAAGTAATGTCTCTGCTTTTGAATATGCTATCTAGGTTGGTCATAACTTTCCTTCCAAGGAGTAAGCGTCTTTTAATTTCATGGCTGCAGTCACCATCTGCAGTGATTTCGGAGCCCAAAAAATAAAGTCTGACACTGTTTCCACCGTTTCCCCATCTATTTCCCATGAAGTGATGGGACCGGATGCCATGATCTTCGTTTTCTGAATGTTGAGCTTTAAGACAACTTTTTCACTCTCCACTTTCACCTTCATCAAGAGGCTTTTTAGTTCCTCTTCACTTTCTCCCATAATGGTGGTGTCATCAGCATATCTGAGGTTATTGATATTTCTCCTGGCAATCTTGATTCCAGCTTGTGTTTCTTCCAGTCCAGCGTTTCTCATGATGTACTCTGAATATAAGTTAAATAAACAGAGTGACAATATACAGCCTTGACGTACTCCTTTTCCTATTTGGAACCAGTCTGTTGTTCCATGTCCAGTTCTAACTGTTGCTTCCTGACCTGCATACAGATTTCTCAAGAGGCAGATCAGGTGGTCTGGTATTCCCATCTCTTTCAGAATGTTCCAGTTTATTGTGATCCACACAGTCAAATAGGTGTTTGCAAATATTTTTCCCACTTTTTTACTTTGTTGCTGGTATTCTTTGATGCATGAAAGTTTTTAACTCTGATGAAATCTAGTTTGGCCATTTGTTTTCTTTTTTTGCCTTTAGTGTCATATCCAAGAAATCATTACCAAATCCAGTGTCATGAAAATTTCCCCTATGTTGTCATCTAAGAGTTCTATAGTTGGGAGCTTCCTAGTGGTCTAGTGTTAGGGTTCTGCCCTTTCACTGCTGTGGTCCAGGCTCAGTTTCTGGTCAGGGAACTGAGATCCTGCAAGCCACATGGACAAAAAAATAAAATAAAAAAGTGTTTTACAGTTTCAGTTCTTACACTTAGGTGTTGTATCCATTTTAACTTAATTCTTGCATATGGTGTTAGACAAGGGTACAGTTCATTCTTTTGCATGTTGATACCTAGTTTTCCCAGCACCATTTCACAGCACTATTGAAAAGACTGCTCTTTCGCTATTAAATGGTCTTGGCAACAATTACTTGTCAAAATTTACTTTTTTAAAAAAGTGAAATCATGAATTCATAAAATATAAAATAAGCAAATACAAAATATTTAATTCATTGATTAATGATAAACCAATAAGATGTTGCAACCAGCTTAAAGGAGAATTCAAAGGATAGAGACATACATAGAGCATAAAATGAATCTACAAATAGATATAAATAGACATTTGGGGGGTGTATTAGTTTCTTACTGCTGCAATCACAAATTTACTGGCTTAAAACAACAAATTTATTACTTTACAATTCTAGAGGTTGGAAATCTAAAATGGGTGTTCAGCAGTGTGGATATTCCTTAAAAAACTGGAAATAAAACTGCCTTATGACCCAGCAATCCCACTTCTGGGTATACACACTGAGGAAACCAGAATTGAAAGAGACACATGTGCCCCAGTGTTCGTCACAGAACTGTTCATAATAGCCAGGACATGGAAGCAACCTAGATGCCCATCAGCAGATGAATGGATAAGAAAGCTGTGGTACATATACACAATGGAGTATTACTCAGCCATTAAAAAGAATTCATTTGAATCAGTTCTAATGAGGTGGATGAAACTGGAGCCTATTATACAGAGTGAAGTAAGCCAGAAAGAAAAATACCAATACAGTATACTAACGCATATATATGGAATTTAGAAAGATGGTAACAATAACCCTGTAAGCGAGACAGCAAAAGAGACACAGATGCATGGAACAGTCTTTTGGACTCTGTGGGAGAGAGTGAGGGGGGGATGATTTGGGAGAATGGCATTGAAACATGTATAATATCATATATGAAACAAATCGCCAGTCCAGGTTTGATGCAAGATACAGGATGCTTGGGGCTGGCGCACTGGGATGACCCAGAGGATGGTACGGGGAGGGAGGAGGGAGGGAGGTTCGGGATGGGGAACATGTGTATACCTGTGGCGGATTCATGTTTATGTATGGCAAAACCAATACAATATTGTAAAGTAATTAACCTCCAATTAAAATAAATAAATTTATATTAAAATAAATAAAATAAAATGAGTGTTCAGGTCTGTTTCCTTCTAGAGGGTCTAGGCGAGAATCTGTTTCCCGCCTTTTCCAGCTTTAAGAGATTGCCTTCATTCTTTGGTCCATGACTGCATCACTCCAACTTCAGCTTCCATTGTCACATCTCCTTCTCTAACACTGACCCTACTGGTAAAAGGATCCTTGTGATTACATTGGACCCTTCTGGATAATTCAAGAGACTCTCCTCATCTCAAGATCATTAACTTATCACATTTGCAAAACCCTTTTGGCCATGTAGAGTAACATATTCACAGGTTACAAGTAGGACATGTACATTTTGCAGGGAGCATTATTCTGCCTACAAAAATGGGGGGTCAATTATTCCTTCCATCACAAATAATTAAGTTGCATATATAAGATTAAAATCATTTGCACTGGGGACTTCCCTGGCATTCCAGTGGTGAAGACTTTGCCTTCCAATGCAGGTGGTCAGGGAGCGAAGATCTCACATGCCTCATGGCCAAAAAGACAAAACCTAAAACAGAAGCAAGATTGTAACAAATTCAATAAAGACTTTTTTTTAAATGGCCCACATCAAAAAAAAGAAAAAGAAAGAAATCACTTGCATTGCTATTGGTTATTTACAATTTGCATGTGTGTGTATATTCAGTCGCTCAGGCCTGTCTAACTGTTCGTGCCCTACGGATTGTAGCCTTCCTGGTTCCTCTGTCCATGGGATTTTCCCAGCAAGAATACTGGAGCAGGTTGCCATTTCCTCCTGCAGGGGATCTTCCCAACCCAGGGATTAAACCCATATCTCCTGCACCTTATGCACTGCTGGTGGATTCTTTACCACTGAGCCACCGGAGAAGCCCCATTTACAATTTACAAAATCATAAAATAGCACAAAGGTGCAGCCCCCGAGGGGATAATCCAGAAAGCAGTGTTTAGTGTTCCATTCCACTCCAAAGCATAGTTTTCCATTAAAGACACCTCATAATCCTTTTGACCCAATTCAATGTCTTTCACCGTCTTCACTGGTTCTCTAACCTGTTTCATTCCCTTATTGCTGTTTCAGGTTCTTTCCTCACCGATAACCTCTATATGCCTTATTGTGCTTTCTGTTCTACTCTCTTTCAAGCTCCTTTTAATTTAGTGTTCATTTCTGATTTTGTATTTTCTTCTGTTTCTCTCCTGATTTCTACCAAGATAGTTCACTATCTTCCTTTCGTTTAGCTCCTTCTTTCCTAAGGTCTTAAATTTCTGCTGTGTGGTCTTTCTTCAAAGCTGCAACTATTTCACTGAGCTATTATTATTATCATTAATATATGTTGGAAGGTTAGGGTACAATTTTCCCCCACCTTTAGCAACATTTTTCTGGTGTGTTTTCTTCATATGCAGAATAATTCTGTTTTTCCTTTTCACTATTTTTCTTATGATATTCTTATAAATGTGCTATAATACCTATTATGTTACTGATATTTTGGTGAGTTCTGTTTTCTAGGATCAGCTGTTAGTGGGCAATCCTGAATGTTGGTAGTACTGGGGCTCCAGGGCCCCCTCTTCTGTGAATACAAAGGACAGATTCTTTCACCTACTCTCTGTAGAGCCAGGCTGCCAGTGTAGAAGGGCTCCCCAAGGCTCACAAATACATGACAACTAAACAACGCACTCCTAGACAACAAATGGGTCAAAGAAGGAGTCAAAAGGAAAACCAGACAATGCTTTGAGATGAATAAAAATGAAGACACAACATACCACAACGTATGGTATGCAACTAAACAGTGCTTAGAGGAAAACTTATAGTTATCACCTTTGTTAACAGAGAAGAAAGAGCCTATCAATAACCTAATGCTGCTGCTGCTGCTGCTGCTGCTGCTGCTAAGTCGCTTCAGTCGTGTCCGACTCTGTGCGACCCCATAGACGGCAGCCCACCAGGCTCCCCCGTCCCTGGGATTCTCCAGGCAAGAACACTGGAGTGAGTTGCCATTGCCTTCTCCCAATAACCTAATGGTCTACCTCAAAACGCTGAAAAAAGGAGAGCAAACTAAACTACAGAAGGGTTTCTTCCCAACCTCTAAGCATCTTCAGTTCCTTTATCAGTAACTGCTGTCTCCAAGGAACACTGAGTCTGCCTTCCAGGGACCCACTCTTTTCCTAAAGCAGTTATTCCTAGGTTGGCCACATCTAGACGCCCTCCAGGCCCATCTACATCTTCTCTCAACCTCCTCCAACTGATTTTCAGTCTTTATTACAGCAGCTCCTCCTCGGAGTAAGACCTTCTCCTTCTAGGAAGTTCTTGTTAGACTCTTCCCCACTGCCCCTTCTTCTCTGCCAGGCCTAGTGATCAACTGTGAGAGCTTTTGACTGCAGTTAAATGTAATTCCAGCTTGGAGCTCTCCTCTGTCTCCTAGATTCACCAAAGGTGCCGTTTCATGTTGTTATTGAGATATGGAGGAAAGTTCAGGGTACTCATTGTTCTACAAGGCTTTTAGGACAAAAAGCATGAAGGTCTGTGACTAAACTGCTGCCTGAGTCCTTCCCAGATTTCCAAGGGGTTTTCTCACCAAATAACTCAGTCTCAATCACGGCTCACGTGAGAGGGCACAGGGAGCTATTGGGGGAGCCCTAGGTTATACTACCATGGCCCTCACCAAGGAACAGAGGCTGCTGCCCCCTTGCATACATGCTCAATTCCACATTTACACTGGGATTATTAAGCCAGAGTGCAATCCTGCAGTTCAGTTCTGATGCTAACAGTCGAGAGCTAGCATCAGGCTCCACAGGGCAAAGCACAGTAAGTAAACGTGCTGTCCGTCTGGGCTCACTCTGCCCCTCCAGGTTTACAACAGGATACAGCATCAGAACTGCAGTGTCTGCAAAAGCCCCTCTGTGCAGGCCTCACTGGCCATCTTTCCTCCTCACACTTCCTCTTGCCACGGGCTGGGTCTGCTCCTCTCTCTTCCCACAGTACCAGCCTCTTAGCCTCAAATTCCTGTACACAATCCCAAATGAGTCTCCAGGACAACCTCTGCTCAACTAAGAACTCACTAAGGTGAACCCTAAGCAAAATGCCAAGAACCCTTGGTCTCTGCTCTCAGCAGCATGGAGAGAAAGCTTTGACCCTCCTCCCTGAACACAGGGCCCGGCCACAGGGGTAGGCTAGGGTAAGGTGCTTCCCGCCAGACAAAGAAGGCCATCCTCCCCAGGGCTCTGCTGCCTGTTCTTCTGCAGCTTGCCCAGCCTGAATTCTTGGGTGCTTGCTCTGGACTCACTCGCCATGCATAAGCTGGTTGGGATTCTGTAGGACAAGGCTCCATATGCCCCTCTCTTGGCTCTTGCCTGCAAAGTCCCCATCTGTGGTATCTTCAGAGTCTGCCCTTCTCTTCCTGTGTGACTTTCATAGTCTCCTTGGGTGCTCCCACCCAGTCCTATGGCTTTACATCCTACCCAAATGCTGAAAAACCCCCATTTCCTGCCCAGGTCCTTCATCCATCTGAATGAAAACACAGGAACTCTTAACTATGGTTTCATCTGGGAAGAAGTTCCAGGAGTTTGGGATGGGAGGAATACCATTTTTCCTTTACTCATTCCCTACTACTTGAATATTTCACAATTCTGTAGTTTTCTATCCATGAAGGTTAGTGTTATGTACCAACTTGGCTTAGATGTGAGAGTGAAAAAGTGAAGTCGCTCAGTTGTGTCCGACTCTTTGCGACCCCATGAACTGTAGCCTACTACACTCTTCCATCCATGGGATTTTCCAGGCAAGAGTACTATAGTGGGTTGCCATTTCCTTTTCCAGAGCATCTTCCCAACTCAGGGATCGAACCCGGGTCTCCCACATTGTAGGCAGACACTTTACTGTCTGAGCCACCAGGGAAGTCCTACACTCTTTAGAGACTAAGTAAAGGAGATTATCCTTGGTAACCTGGATGGGCCTCATCCAGTCAGATGAAAGTCTTCAGAGCAAAACTGAGGATTCCCTGAGGAAGAAGCCCTGCCTGTGGATGCACTGTCAGCTCCTCCTTGATGGTCCCAGCCCGCACTTCCTCACAGCCTGCCCTGCGGATTTTCAACTAGCCTTGGCAGCCCTACATGTAAGCTTTGCAATAAATTGACCTCTCTCTCTCTTTAATATCTTTCTGATTTTGTTTCTCTGGCAGAACCCTGACTGATACAGTGCCTAATACCATTAATTAAACTCAAACTCATTACTCTCATTGCCTCCGCCCCACCATCCAGCCCACCCAGGCACACTGCCATGATCCTATCCTGATGGACTGCATGGCCTTCCTGGCAGCTCCCCAAGTCAGAAGCCCTGGGGTGTGAACTGACTCCTCCCTCCTGCTCCTCCTCTACTCAGTCAGCTGGGTGGAAGGAGAGAGCGGGGGAGTAGAATTCTCTCGAATCTGTGCCCAGCCCTCCAACCCCACTCCAATTTCTTCTCCTTCTGGATCTGGCAGTAGTTGCCTCCCTGGACTCCCTGCACCCATGACAACTTCACCTTCCTTATTCACTCACCAGTCAGGGTCGTCTGAGAAACCCACTTCCCCTATCTGAAGGCCTCTGCACACGCAGCGTGGAGCCCACGTCCCCAAGCCAGTGGGCTCTGCCTGCCTCTCGCCATGCCTCCTCCTTCAGCTCCTCCAGCCTTGGCTCCACACCTGGAGCGGGCCTCCCTCTCTCACCTCTGCACCTTGTCCCCAATTCCCTCACCTTCCCAACTACCCCAGTGAGCCAAGCCCAAGTCGCTGAGCCTTGGACTATCATCTGGCTGTTTGCCTGCCTCCCTGGATCCCGAGCACATTCAGCCCCTGGTGGCAAGGGTTTGGGCTGGCTTTGCTCAGTCCCTGTTTCAGAGTCAAGAACCACAGTAATTGCTGAAAAACATGTCTAACCACAGAATCATCACGTGGACTAATTTACTCGCTCTTTCCTTCTTTCCTTTCCCTTTTGCTGCTCATGATTTGGAACCGAAGAAATGCGTTTAATTAGCTTAGGGGGTTACTAAAGGGAATTTCATTCTATGTTTATGACTTAACTGCAGATGATTTAGGACAAAGAATATTTTGCCCCTGAAGAAAACTAAATAAATTGCTTTGACTCATTTTGGGGCTTAAATTGAGTTTAACTTTTTGTTTTCCAGTAGCACTTGATACTAAAATATGTTCTGCTCAGTGATTCTTTAGTATGTCCTAGAAGAAAATGTGACTCCGGGGCCCCTTTTACAGAGCCTTAAGCAGTTGGAAGAACCCCACGCCCCGGCAGCTCTTACTGTTGTTGCCATCATGACTGTTTTGGATAGAACCCATCCTAAGCATCTTCATTTCCCAAACAGAGTCTTGTCCCTTACCTCAAGCCTTTGTCTCCATCCCTGCCATGAAACTCTTCTAAGTGTTAACTTGGAGATAAGCCTGGTTCACCAGGACTCAAGGCAGAGCCCAAAGCCAGGTGTCCTTGATGGGCAGAGCCCACAGGGTCCCGGGCCTGTGAAGCTGCCTGGTCCCCAACACCACAGGGCTGAAGACACAGCATCAGGAAACAGAGCTGACAGGAAAACCAGCAGCACTTGCTAAAATAGTATGCGTGAACTTTAACGTCCTTCTCTATTTAAGACCCTTCATTTCCCTTCCGTGACCCCCAATCCCTAGTAATCATGTGATACTGTGTCCTCACTGAAAAGTTATGGACGTTGATTGAGCAGACATTTCTGTCAGCAAATAACTGCAACACATACAATCTCCTAAAGGTAAATTTAATCTTTACCTTTGCAGATTGAACCCCTTGCAGATCGAACCCAGGTCCCCTGCACTGGAAGGGCAGAGTCCTAACCACTGGACAGCCAGGAAATTCCCTAAGTTAATTAAATGAAGAGATCAGATGAAACGAAGATGGACAGACTCCAAATCCTAACAACCTGTGTGCCAATGACATCTGGGAGGAGAATCCCGGGGCCCTTTTGGGGGGACTCTCTCTGCCATGGAATGTGTCCTCCCACCACCCTTCGCAGGAAGCTCAGGCCTCAGAATCGGCCTCCCCTCTAAGTTCCAGCCCCCTTCCAGAGAGGTCCATCTCCCGGTAGTTTTCCACCCTCGCCTTCTGAATTCCTGCCATTCCATTGCTCAGAGACAAAGTCGCACTTCTCATAAGCTCAGAACTTTCAGGTTCTCTCACACAGAGACCAGACTCATAAAGGGAGTAACCAAAGAAATTCTAAAGCTCCAGGAACTGAGAGGAGCGGAGAGGGCAGCTGCCAACGGCAAAGCAGTTGAGCCCGTGCGGATGGCAGTGAACCAGCAACCTGGCGGGCCACTGCGGGGCTCGGGAGCCCACTGCCATGGAAACCGCACACAGCATCGCTGCCCCTCGCACCGGCACCAAGCAGGTGACAGTGTTCGGCAAGGCCGCTCGGTGGGTAGAAAACAGCTGAATGAAGCCTTGGGAAGCGTGCCTTCTTCTCGTGGTTGTAACACACTCTCTTCTTATGTCTGGAAGGACGGATTGCCCCAGCGGGACAGCCTCTCCCCGGGAGATAATATCAAAAGAACAGTAGATAAGAAACCTCGGCTCAAAGGCAGCAGCTGCTCTGTGAGCTTAAAGGGACTGGTGTTTCAGTTACTGTGAGTTGAATGACAATGATGAGGACAACCCTTGAGGGGCCAAAGGGAAAGTCACCCCTCCCCTCTTCCAGTCAGAAAGCTAATGGAGAAATTATCCCTTCTGGCTAAGGAATTCTCCCCCAAACCGCTGCATGTGTGGTAACACACAACTGGTAAATAGCAATATTACACATTTCTTACCATAGCAAGCCACAGGAGGTACGTGTAAGAATTAAAAATTGCAATCTTTAGTCTCTTCCCATCCTGAGGCCACTGGAATTAATCTGCCTTGACATGGCTCTGGCCATCTTCTCCCTCTACTGTGAAACTTTCAATGGCTGCTTGTTGCCTGCAGGAAAAATCCAAATCTTTTGGTGTCTGGAAGCCCAAGTTCTCCACAATCTGTCCCTGAGCTTTCCTCACACTACTCAGCAGCTTGAACCTGGACCCCAGCCACCTGCATTCCACATCATCCCTTAAATATGCTGGGTTTCCTTCAACAATTCTTCATCTGGTGCACCACACAGTAAATGTAACACTCTGTCTACTTATAAGTTATGGAGAAGGAAATGGCAACCCACTCCAGTGTTCTTGCCTGGAGAATCCCAGGGATGGCAGAGCCTGGTGGGCTGTCGTCTATGGGGTCGCACAGAGTCGGACATGACTGAAGTGACTTAGCAGCATAAGAAACTTCTGCTAAAAGAGACTTGCACAATACTGGAGAAAAAAGACAACACTGTGAGGGAAAGGGGGAAATCTGCAAGTATTATTTGGTACTGGAAGACAAGAAAGGATTAGACTTAGTCTCACCCTTACAAATAGCTGAGAAAAGAAGAGAAGCTAAAGGCAAAGGAGAAAAGGAAAGATATACCCATCTGAATGCAGAATTCCAAAGAATAGCAAGGAGAGGTAAGAAAGCCTTCCCAGAGATCAATGCAAAGAAATAGAGGAAAACAATAGAATGGGAAAGACTAGAGGTCTCTTCAAGAAAATTAGAGATATCAAGGAAACATTTCATGCAAAGATGGGCACAATAAAGGACAGAAATGGTATGGACCTAACAGAAGCAGAAGATATTAAGGAGAGGTGGCAAGAATACACAGAAGAACTATACAAAAAAAGATCTTAATGACCCAGATAACCACGATGGTGTGATCACTCACTAGAGCCAGAAGTCAAGTGGGCCTTAGGAAGCATCACTATGCACAAAGCTAGTGGAGGTGATGGAATCCCAGTTGTGCTATTTCAAATCCTAAAAGATAATGCTGTGAAAGTGCTGCGCTCAATATGCCAGCAAATCTGGAAAACTCAGCAGTGGCCACTGGACTGGAAAAGGTCGGTTTTCATTCCAATCCCAAAGAAAGGCAGTGCCAAAGAATGTTCAAACTACTGCACAATTGCACTCATCTCACATGCTAGCAAAGTAATGCCCAAAATTCTTCAAGCTAAGCTTCAACAGTACGTGAACTGAGAAATTCCAGATGTTCAAACTGGATTTAGAAAAGACAGAGGAATAGGAGATCAAATTGCCAACATCCCTTGGATCATAGAAAAAGCAAGAGAATTCCAGAAAAACATCTACTTCTGCTTCACTGACTATGCTAAAATCTTTGACTGTGTGGATCACAGCAAACTGTGGAAACTTCTTAAAGAGCTGGGAATACCAGACCACCTTACCTGCCTCCTGAGAAACCTGTATGCAGGTCAAGCAGCAACAGTTAGAACTGGACATGGAACAATGGACTGGTTCCAAGTTGGGAAAGGAGTACATCAAGGCTGTATATTGTCACCCTGCTTATTTAACTTATATGCAGAGCACATCATGCGAAATGCCAGGCTGGATGAAGCACAAGCTGGAATCAAGATTGCCAAGAAAAATATCAATAACCTCAGATATGCAGATGACACCAGCTTTATGACAGAAAGTGAAAAGGACCTAAGAGTCTCTGGTGAAAGTGAAACAGGAGAGTGAAAAAGTGAGCTTAAAAGTCAACATTCAAAAAACGAAGATCACGGCATCTGGTCCCATCACTTCATGGCAAACAGACGAGGAAACAATGGAAACAGTGACAGACTTTATCTTTTTGGGCTCCAAAATCATTGCAGATAGTGACTGCAGCCATGAAATTAAAAGACACTTGCTCCTTGGAGCAAAAATATGGCCAACCTAGACAGCATATTAAAAAGCAGAGACATTACTTTGCTGACAAAGGTCCATCTATTCCAAAGCTATGGCTTTTCCAGTAGTCATGTGTGGATGTGAGAGTTGGACCATAAAGAAAGCTGAGCATTGAAGAATTGATGCTTTTGAACTGTGGTGTTGTAGAAGACTCTTGAGAGTCCCTTGGACTGCAAGGAGATCCAACCAGTCAATCCTGAAGGAAATCAGTCCTGAATATTCATAAGAAAGACTGATGCTGAAGCTGAAATTCCAATACTTTGGCCACCTAATGCGAAGAACTGACTCATTGGAAAAGACCCTGATGCTGGGAAAGATTGAAGGCAGGAGCTGAAGGGAACGACAGAAGATGAGATAGATGGTTGGATGGCATCACCGACTCAATGGACACAAGTTTGAGCAAGTTCCAGGAGTTGGTGACGGACAGGGAAGCCTTGTGTTGTAAAGAGTTGGACACGACGGAGCAACTTAACTGAGAAGATGAGAAAGGATCAGACATAGTCTTACCCAGGAGAAAGAGGTGCTCTCAGACATTGTTGAGAGAGGGAGAGATATAAAGGGGCAGCTCTAAAGGGACAGCTGGCAAAACCTACCAAAAGTATACATGAAAGTACATTTTAATGCACCAGTATCACTTCTGGAAATCAATTCTGCAAATACTCCTGCATACATAGAAATGACAGACACAAGATTATTAACTGGGATGCTCATTGTAATGGCAAAAGATTGAAAACTTCCCAAGTGTCCCTCAGCAGGGGATTCATTAATGTACTATGATACATCAACCAAGGGGACTACCTAGAGCTGTGAAAGAAAATGAGGGAGATCTTTATGAACCAATATGAAAAGATCTCCAGGGTATATTGGTAAATATATTGCATATCACCCTTGTTAAGAAGAGAAAAATCTAAATATGTATCCATACATAATGCATAGGAAACACACTAGTAGAAACAAGAATCTAATGGAAAAAAAAAAAAAGTCACCTAGAGGAGTGGGAGATAAGGAAAGAATGTGAATGGGGATAACTTTTCATGACATTTTGATTTTTGAACCCTGTAAGTTATCTCCTGTTTGAAATTAGACATGATTTTTAAAGGATTATACCCATGCAAACAAAACATTTTTAAATTCAAGAACCACAAAAATGTATCAAGTTGGGCTTCACTTGCTGGATGATCCATGAAATCTACGGATTTTGCATGTTCCTCCCTTGAGGGAAAGCATTTTGCCCTATTTGTGTCTCTAGGTCCAAGTTCATGGTAGGCATTCACAAGTATTTATTGGTTAAGATGGCGGCTATTTGTAGAAACTGACAGCCACAGATAATACACGAAATAAGGTACCAGTGTACACGATCAGGACTGTTCACTTTATTTAACAAGAATCACCATAGTGATGAGAGACAAGTGAGAAAGATGGCTCTGCGGTTGCTAACAGCAGCGGCCTGCAGCCGGCAGGTCCTCTGAACAAAACCTGGGCTGTAGCCAATGAGGGGCTCATCACTGGCTAGAACTTATGCTTGGGGGCGATTTACTGTAAAGGTTTATTCATTTTAACAGCAAATGCTGAAAATGTTCAAATATACATTGTCCCTTAAAATGTATAGCTAAAATATAGGAGATTTAGGTCTCTTGCCATTTTTCCTTTGCTGATAAAAAAAAAAAAAACAGGAAATGAAATCTGGTTTATATATAATTTGTCACACATGTAATATATCCAACTTTGTAAGCACTCCAAGTTTTCATTAACTCTGCTGAAATATATTTACACTAAGAAATCTCTCAGCACTAGTGTCTCCAGTTTCAAACTTCCAAACTTAGTTGCTTTGCTAAAAATGCAGATCAGATCCAGATGGAAGATCAAGCACCCCCATTTGACCTCCTTCCTGATCAAAATCCTATAAATGACAGAAAAGACTCGTTTAATTAACAGAAGCAAAAAACAAGAGAGGGGAGAAAGGAAAGGAAAAAGAAGTACATAATGGTAACCAAGAATCTCCAAACTCTTGAGAAAAATCAACACCATGATAAAATCAAATTTAGCATAGAAGAACTACAACCAATCAATAGAGGACATAAAGACATCATAGGACTTCTCCGGTAAAGACTCCACCTGCCAATGCACGAGATACAGACTCGACCCCTGGTCTGGGAAGAATCCACATGCCTTGGAGCATGCCCGTGGACCACAGCTGTTGAGCCTGTGCTCTGGAGCCTGGAGACAAGAGAGGCCACCACAATAGGAAGCCTGCACATTGCGGTGAGGAAAAGAGTAGCCCCCGCTCTCCACACCTAGAGAAAACCCCACACAGCAAGGGAGATCCAGCACAGTCATAAATAAATAAATTAAATTATTTATTTAAAAAATTATAGTAACTAGAATTTCTATTTTTAGAGAGATGACAGGATATTTTACCCATTAAAAATTAATTGCAAATATTTAGCAAAAACTGAAGATTAACTTCAAAAATAAGGCATTACCAGAATAACACAGGTCAGGGAAACTAGTGACATGAAGATCAAAACAAGGAATTCTCCTAAAGCTAAGTTAGAAGGACAAAGAAATAGAAAACATGAGTCATGAGATATGCAGGGTAGACTCAGAAGTTCCACTGTGTGTGTAACAGGAGTTCTAAAAGGCAAGAACAGGTA
The DNA here is from genome assembly GCF_029378745.1 of Bos indicus. Classification (NCBI taxonomy): domain Eukaryota; kingdom Metazoa; phylum Chordata; class Mammalia; order Artiodactyla; family Bovidae; genus Bos; species Bos indicus. Next base: position 1,796,076 of record NC_091766.1, on the reverse strand, counting down.
AAATGCGAGTGAAGAAATACTCAAAGAAATAACGGGATGGTGGGTGGCAATTCCAGAGCTGAAGAAAGATATTAGTCTTCAGACTAATAGGGTTCATTGAGTGCTAAGCAGAGTGAATGAAAAATCAAATTGAATTTCAGAAATCTAGACATATTGTGGTAAAATTTTGGAACACCAAGTGTAAAAGAAAGTCCTACTAGCTTCAAAAGAGAGAAAATAGGTTATCCCAATACAATGAAAAACAGCTTGGCATCAGTTCAGTTCAATCGTTCAGTCACGTCCAAATCTTTGCAACCCCATGAACTGCAGCAAGCCAGGCCTCCCTGTCCATCACCAACTCCCAGAGCCTACCTAAACTCATGTCCATTGAGCGCCTTCAATCTTTCCCAGCATCAGGGTCTTTTCCAATGAGTCAGCTCTCTGCATCAGGTGGCCAAAGTATTGGAGTTTCAGCTTCAACATCAGTCCTTCCAATGATTATTCAGGACTGATTTCCTTTAGGATGGACTGGTTGGATCTCCCTGAAGTCCAATGGACTCTCAAGAGTCTTCTCCAACACCACAGTTCAAAAGCATCAATTCTTCGGTGCTCAGCTTTCTTTATAGTCCAACTCTCACATCCCTACATGACCACTGGAAAAACCATAGCCTTGACTAGACAGACCTTTGTTGGCAAAGTAATGTCTCTGCTTTTTTAACATGCTGTCTAGGTTAGTCATAACTTTCCTTCCAAGGAGTAAGCGTCTTTTTATTTTGTGGCTGCAGTCACCATCTGCAGTGACTTTGGAGCCCAAGAAAACAAAGTCTGCCACTGTTTCCACTGTTTCCCCATCTATTTGCCATGAAGTGATGGGACCAGATGCCATGATCTTTGTTTTCTGAACGTTGAGCTTTAAGTCAACTTTTTCACTCTCCTCTTTCACTTTCATCAAGAAGCTCTTCAGTTCTTCTTCACTTTCTGCCATAAGAGTGGTGTCATCTGCATATCTGAGGTTATTGATATTTCTCCCAGAAATCTTGATTCCAGCTTGTGCTTCATCCAGCCCAGCGTTTCTCATGATGTACTTTGCATATAAGTTAAATAAGCACGGTGACAATATACAGCCTTGATGTACTTCCTTTCCTTTGGAACCAGTCTGTTGTTCCATGTCCAGTTTTAACTGTTGCTTCCTGACCTGCATACAGGTATCTCAAGAGGAAGGCTTTGGCATAGTCAATAAAGTAGAAATAGGTGTTTTTCTAGAACTCTCTTGCTTTTTCTATGATCCAAGGGATGTTGGCAATTTGATCTCCTATTCCTTTGCCTTTTGTAAATCCAGCTTGAACATCTGGAAGTTCATGGTTCACATGTTGTTGAAGCCTGGCTTGGAGAATTTTGAGCATTACTTTGCTAGTGTGTGAGATGAGTGCAACTGTGTGGTAGTTTGAACATTCTTTGGCATTGCCTTTCTTAGGGATTGGAATGAAAACTGACCTTTTCCAGTCCTGTGGCCACTGCTGAGTTTTCCAGATCTGCTGGCATATTGAGTGCAGCACTTTCACATTGAGTGCACATTGAGTGCAGTTTGACATCAGACATCTCCATTACCCTGAATGCTAGAAGATAGTAGGGCAATTTCTCTCATAATCTGAAGGAAAAAGCATTTTTAACCTAGAATCTAATACCCAGCCAAACTAGCATTCAAGTGGGGATGCTAAATAAAGACATCTTCATGCATGTGTCAGTTCATAGCAGGTAAAACTTGCAAAGAATCAAAGAAAGTGGAAGATATCAGTTCAGTTCAGTTCAGTCACTCAGTGTGTCCGACTCTTTGCGACCCCATGAACCACAGCACGCCAGGCCTCCCTGTCCATCACCAACTCCCAGAGTTCATTCAGACTCCTGTCCATCGAGTCAGTGATGCCATCCAGCCATCACATCCTCTGTCGTCCCCTTCTCCTCCTGCTCCCAATCCCTCCCAGCATCAGATATAGAACCCAATAAATAATGGGGGAAGAGGTAAAGTAAAAACTTAGAGTTGGTGCACTAGTTTTAACAAAAAGTTAAATTTCAATATGGAATTAAAATCTCAGTGAGCTCACTGTGATAAGGAACTGGTTGTGGGGTTAATGGGAGCAGCTAGGAGAGAAAGAAGTGAAATTATTCTCAAAGTGTATATACTGCCTGACTGCAAGAACAGACCTTTTTTAACAAAACATCCTATTATAACTGCCATATTCTATAAAAAATAACTCAAATATGTATTTTTTAATAAATTGCTCAGATTCACTAAATAGTTGGACTAGTAAACCAGTGTTGCTTTTTATTAAGCTAATGAACGTGTTTATAAAGTTTGTCATTGAGTTAACTCAAGGCCAGAAGCAAGGTGAGGAGTACAACTAAGATACTGATTTAAACTGTCACATATACTTTTCAGTAAATCGGATCATACTAGGTGGAGAGCTACCTGAGATGGTAGAGAGATCGTATATGATCAGCAACTGTACAGGAAAGCTTGTATCCTGACAGGTTCTCTTAAAGAGTGTTGAGTTGCTGAGCATGAAAAATTTCTAAAATCACTAATAAATACATTATTAATATATCAGCATATTAAGCTTAAAAGAAACCTCTCCTTTATCCATTTAAATCCAATAAAGAAGCTTCTTTTAATTTATAACAACAGAATGCAAAGGGTGGTAGACTGAACTATGTCCCCAGTTGTTCTCCTCTCTCTGCAGCCACACCCTTGTCACAGTCTCCATGCGGGAGGCACTTTCCCACCGCTTTGGGCTTTCCCATTGACTTTGGGCTCCCTCAATGATATATTAGCAGCTCTGACATAAGAAAAATTTGAAATATGTTTGAGTGGTCAAGAGTGCCCTCTCTCAGACCCCTGCCACCACCTAGAGATGAACATGACCCTGCTAGTTGCAGGAGGAGGGTAGGAGTCCAAAAAAGCATGACACAGAGCCACACCAGGCAACTTGCAAACTCATGTGCCTCAGGTCATACACAGCAGGCGCTAAGTCACTTCAGTCATATCCAGCTCTTTGCGACCCTATGGACTGTAACTCACCAAGATTCTCCATCCATGGAATTCTCCAGGCAAGAATACTGGAGTGGGTTGCCATGCCCTCCTCCAGAGGATCTTCCTGACCCAGGGATCGAACCCCCATCTCTTAGGTCTCTTGCATTGGTAGGAGGGTTCTTTACCACCTGGGAAGCCCCACAAACTCATGAATAAAAAATAAATACGTATTACTGTATGTCATTGACATGTAAGTTATGCTGTTATGCAGCGTAACTGTGGCAATACCTAATACGGGGTAGGTGTTGGGTGTTACCGCAGCAGGTGTAAGGAGTGACTTCCGAGTCACTGCCTGTTAACATGACTTCTCCCATTGTAGACAGAACATTCCACCATAGTAAAAAGTCACCACTTGCACTGTGGTGACAAGGACACGCTCATATGTTGCTGGTGGGAGGGTAAATGGATCCTTTCAGAAAGCAATTTGGGCATAGGTGTTAAGATTCTTAAAAATGCTCACATCTACTGACCCAGTAATTTTACTTCTGAGTATTGATCCCAAAAGAGTAATCTTAAATAAGGAAAAAGGCTTTGTGCAAGATAGTAATGTGGTTTATAACAAAAGAAAAAAGGAGCATTTACTGCAATTATCCCAGTAAGGTTCCCACATGCATTTTTTTTAAATTGGAGTATAGTTGTTAGTTTCTGCTGTAGACAGTATAATATGCAGGTTAGGACCATGGGCCGGGAACCAGCAGTCCAGCGCTTTCCCTTCAAACCTGGACTGCTGGCTCCAGGGCCCATGGTCCTAACCTCCGTGCTGTTCCGCCTAAAACAGCCAAAAGAAAGCATGTGGTTCACTCACACTCTGGACTGTTATGCAGCCATTTTAAAGCACACAATAATTTTATTCTTTTTGATGCAGTGGTAAATGAGGTTGTTTCTATCATTTTTGTTTCTGGTAGTTCATTGTTAGTGTATAGAAATGCACCAAGTTTGTTTACTAATTGTATTTATTGTTTTATTTATTGTTTACCAAATTCACCGATGAATTTTTCAGTTTTCTGATGGCACCTTTGGGATTTTCTGTGTACAGTATCATGTCATCTTCAAAGAATGACAGTTTTTCTTCTACCTTTCCAATTTAGGTTCCTTTTATTTCTTTTTCTTCCCTGATTGCTGTGGATAGGACCTCCAAAACTATGTTGAATAAAAGGGGTAAAAGTAGGCATCCTTGTCCTTTTCTTGGTCTTAGAAGAAATGCCTTTAGTTTTTCACCATTGGGTATAGTGTTAGGGCTCCCCAGGTGGTGCTAGCGGTAAAGAACCTGCCTGCCAGTGCAGGAGACATAAGAGATGTGGGTTCAATCCCTGGGTGGGGAAGATCCTCTAGAGAAGGGTATGGCAACCCACGCCAGTATTTCTGTCTGGAGAATCCCATGGACAGAGGAGCCTGATGGGCCTACAGTTCATAGGATTGCAGAGTCAGACACTGAAGTGACTTAGCACGTACACACTGCATCTCAGATCCGGTATAATGTTAGCTGTGAACGTATTATATGGAGTCTTTATTATTTTGAGGTATGTTTCCTTTATGCTCACTTTCTGAAGTTTTGTCAAAAGTCTTTCTGCATCTATTGTGATGATTATATGCTTCTTATTCTTCAATTTGTTAATGTGGTATATCATATAAATTGATTTGTGGATATTGAAAAATCCTTGTATCCCTGGGAATACCTAGGAATAGACCTATCTAAGGAAGTAAAAGGCCTTGAAAAGTACAAGACATTGAAGAAATGAACTGACCACTAATGTCACCTGGGAAGCCCTCTCTTACCTTATGACCCAGCAATTCCACCCCTACATATTGACCCAAGAGAAAGGAAATACGTGTCCACACAAATTATTGTACAAGAATGTTTATTGCAACTTTATTCATAGTAGAAAAATGGAAGACAACTCAAATGCTCATCAACAAGAAAATGAGTAAGTAAATTGTGGTATGGGTTTCCCTGGTGGCTCAGTGGTAAAGAATCCGCCAGCCAATGCAGGAAACACAAGAGACACAGGTTCAGTCCCTGGGTTGGAAGGTCCCCTGAAGAAGGAAACGGCGACCCACTCCAGTATGCTTGCCCGGAAAATTCCACCAACAGAAGAGCCTGGCGGGCTACAGTCCGTGGGGTTGCCAAAGAGCCGGACACGACTGAGCGACTAAACGACAGTGACAATAATACAGGGGAACACTACGTGACAGGTTTAAAAAGGAATGGTTTACTAACACGAGTGAGAACAAAGAGTACCCTTCAAAAGTGTGTTCTGAGCCAAAGGAGATCCGAAAGAGTGTGTACTTTATGATCGGTTAATATGGAGTTCAAAACTACAAAAAAAAGGCTAATTTTTTGGAATAGAAATCAAAATAGTGTTTGCTTGGGGAGCAAGATGGGGGCAGGAGGGAGACAGAGTGGAAAGGAACAGGCAGGATTTTTTCTAAGATGATAACAATGTTCTATAAGTTGATGGGGGTGTTGGCCACACAGATACGCAAATATTTGTTAAAAAAAAAATCATTGAGCTAAATACACTTAAGGTGTGTGCATTTGACTGAACTATACCTCAGTTTTAAAATGCATGTGTGTGGAGTTGGAGATGATATCCGGCTGAAGCTGAGGGACAGAAAGGCCCATCTGTGGACTTGGACAGCCCCCAACACCCAGCGGGCTCCAGGTAGACAAAGCTTGGCACTCTCATGAAGACTCTGGAACACTTTTCATGGGCTCGGGGTCTGGGCACACCTCTAGATATTTCTGAGGGCCCAGATGAATCTTGGGAAAGAAGTTCAAGTGGGCTGACAGTTGCACTGAAGCTTATCTGCCGCATGGGAAGGAGGCTGAAGAAGGCAGGTGAGCAGAGGAAAAACAGGGCGTGTGCTGAACCCTCCGGAGGAGTCCTGCCTGGAGTCCATGGGCCCTGGGGAGGCAGGGGAGAACCTGCTTCTCAGGCTGCGCAGTTCAATGAACCCCCTTCCCACCTTGGCTCGCCAACAGTCTTATGTAAGTCTATAGTTCCAGCAGTCCTTCCCATGTGGGAGGGGAACGCGGACCGTGCAGGCTTTTCTCATCTCTGTCAGAGGAGGGAGATGCATGGGAAGCTCCTGGGAGCTGGCCCTCCTACAGGTACTAAAGAAGCGGACACACTGGGGCCCATACAGAGTCTGAAAATAGTGTCAGCGGAACAGCAGGTCACGGTGGTGCCGCTGGCCTGAGAGGGCAGAGCGAGCAAAGGCCAGAGGAGCAGGAGCAGGGCCCCGCACAGGACGGGAGACGCCCTCCACAGCCCAGAGACCAAGAGGGCCCCGGGGGGAGGGCTGGGGGCTGCTGTTCGAAGGCGGAAACACTTGAGGACACACCTTAGCCAGAATCCACAGGTGACACCTTAGAGGCAGCTGGGTCACTGAAGTAAGACCCACAAAGACGCTGAGGGCCAGAGCCCACCTGGGTCCCGGGCGGCAGCATGAGCAGCTGAAGGCTCCGAGCTGCCACATACACACGGCAATGTCAACAAAACAGGACTTGGCTGACACAGCCTGGGACTCTGAGTTTGTACTCAGAACACCTCAACTGTGCAGAAATATGTGCAGAAACACTGGGACAAAACATGGCAAGACATCAGTAGCGACTGTCTCTGGTGTCTTGGCCATACCCTGGAACCAGCCCACCCATGTGACTGCCCATGAGCAGACTTTCCCAAGGGGCCTCCAAATGGACAGGCAAGACACAGCCAGCATAGCAAATAACTCATATTTGTCTTGCATAAGACCTTAATTTGTATAATTTTGTGATTTACTTTGGCACTGTCATGAATCTGACTTTTTTGTCACAAAACAGCGAATAACATTTGCTAAACAATGTATGGAATTTAGGGACTTCACCAGTGGCTCAGCTGTAAAGAATCCACCTGCAGTGCAGGAGACCCTGGAGACATGGGTTCAGTCCCTGGGTCAGGAAGATTCCCTGAGGGAGGAAATGGCAAGCTACTCCATTGTTCTTGCCTGGGAAATCCCATGGACAGAGGACCCGGCAGGCTGCCGGCCATGGGGCTGCAGAGTCGGACACAACTGAGCACACCCATACCATACATACATATGGAATTTATTTTTTATTGGTAATAAAAAATGAACTATGTACTTTTAAAAGTGATTTTCCTCTTCTCTGTAATGTTTTGGTTCTTTACAAATAAATTTATAATAAAAGAAAATCCTTGGGACTTCCCTGGTGGTACAGTGGTTGGAACTTTGCCTTCCAATGCAGGGAGTGTGGGTTCGATCCCTGGTGAAAGAGCTAAGATCCCCCATGTCTCTAGGCCAAAAAACCGTAACATAAAAGAGAATCAATATTGTAACAAATTCAATAAAGACTTAAAAAAAAAAAGAAAAACTTTGAAATGTATCTGTGGATATGTGATTACATATAAAATAGTGATTTCAAATGTTTTTGCCTCAGGATACTCTTAAAAAGCTATATTGCAGACCCCCAAAATAACTTTTGTTATGTGAGTTTGTACCTATCCATTTTAACTGTATTAGATAGTGAACTGAGGAGATCTTGAGATATTTATTTATTTTAAAATAGCGTTAATAAACTTAGTGCATGTTAATATAAAATAAGTTTTATGAAAATTAACTGTATCTTCTAAAAATGTAGTGATATTGTCTTACGTTTACAAATCTCTTTAAGGTCTGGCTTTGCAGATGACAGCTGGATTCTCAGATCTACTTCAGCCTTCAATCTGTTGCTATGTCATACGTCATGTAGTCTCCTAAAAACTCCACTGTATACTCCTGGGAGAAAGAGTTAAAAAAAAAAGGGCAAATGACATCTTAGTATTATTACGAAAATAGTCTTGGTTACACTTAGATTCCCTGGTGGCTCAGAAGGTAAAGCATCTGACTGCAATGTGGGAGACCTGGGTTCGATTCCTGGGTCGGCAAGATCCCCTGGAGAAGGAAACGGCAATCCACTCAAGCACTCTTGCCTAGAAAATCCCATGGATGGAGGAGCCTGACAAGAAAAAACGCCCAAATAAAGGTGCCGTGATGCCACCTGGTGGTGTCTCTAATTATTGCAAGTACTGGTTACCACACGTGTGTATGCATTTAGTGTGTGGCGTGTGTGTGCAGGTGTGTGTTCCCATAGGTCATGTGTGTGATGCAGTGCACTGAGCATGCAAGTGACACAGTGTGGGTGTGGGTGGTACGTGGTACATGCGAGGTTGTGGCACGTGTGCGTGTATTGCCTGTGTGTGCTGCGCAGGTATTGTGCATCTAGGTGTCTGTGTGACATGCGTGTGTGCGGTGTCTGCGTATGTGAACACACCGTGTATATGGTAAGTATGTGCGTGGAATGCACGCCTGTAGTGTGTGCTGCCATAGTGTGTGTTTGTGGTGCACGTGCATGTGCTGTGTGTGTAGTATGTGAACACGAGAGAACACTTGCTCTTTCACTGTCTTTGGCATATGCACTCAGCCCTGGACCAATCGCTCAACATTGTAAAAACACCCATTAAATCGCCTAGCACAGCTCCAGGCAGGTGTAAGCCCTCAAGAGACATTCATTGCTGTCCACCAGCTTCATGAATCAGGCATTATCTTCATTGACAAGGAGGACTCTTGGAGGTAAAGTACTTGCTCAAGGTTCCACACCTAGTGAGTGGTAGACCTGGGATTCAGACCTGGGTCTTCTGATCACCTTGGAATTTAGTCATCTGCACTAATGATTGCTTCTAAGTTGTAAAAATCATCTATAGGATATGACCCAAAATATGTTAAAAGGCAAAGGCAATGGCACCCCACTCCAGTACTCTTGCCTGGAAAATCCCATGGACAGAGGAGCCTGGTGGGCTGCAGTCCATGGGGTCACTACGAGTCGGACACGACTGAGCGACTTCACTTTCACTTTTCACTTACATGCATTGGAGAAGGAAATGGCAACCCACTCCAGTGTTCTTGCCTGGAGAATCCCAGGGATGGGGGAGCCTGGTGGGCTGCCATCTATGGGATCACACAGAGTCGGACACGACCAAAGTAACTTAGCAGCAGCAGCAGCATGTTAAAAGGCAAACAAATTTCCAAATGAAAATAGCATGACAGCATCACCTGGGCATTTTCTCTGCTCCATTACCCTTTCCACTGGTGTTCGGGCACACATGTAGGCTACATGAATAATTGAAAAGATATTGATTAGCACCTACTGGGCACCAATTGTATGCCAGGCAGTATGCATATTTTCACATTCAAGTATAAATGTAACAAATACAAATTTTCAGCCTCAAAATCACATGTTCAAAACCTAGCTCTCTATTTTTCATAATGCACTCTGAATTTTTCTTTGCCACATTGCATGGCTTGTGGGATCTCCCAATCAGGGATCAAACCTGGGTCCACGGTAGTGAAAGCGCATGTCTTAACCACTGAACCACCAGGGAATTCTCCAATCTGAATTTCTGATTCCAGTTTCTGTACAGTTTCTTCCAGCCTCCTGAAGGAAAACTCGGTCCCATCTTTGATCCCTCAGACACTTCATGCAGATTCATCCCACCCTGCCCCCCTTTTCTTGGATGGATCCCGGGCTGCAAGACTGACACCTGGCCTCAGTTCCACCAGCATCCTCCCAGACAGCACGTGATGGACGAGCATTTGTGCCTCCACGGAAGCCCACCCCCAGCCACGGCCACCTGCTGGGAGGGAAGGCACTTTTCGTGTTTTTGTCATTGCTGAGAAAGTCCCTGAGGTTCTCTCTCAAGAGATCCAGGCTGTTTACCTGAACTCCCTGCCCCAAGTCCTGATGTGCTGAAGTGCTGGTACTCCACAGTCGGCAGGCTTTCCGTGCTCACACACAGCCCACCCACAGTCCTGCCAGGCTCCCAGCCAGTGCACTCATCTCTCAGCTCCTACAGTTCAGTTCAGTTCAGTCGCTCAGTCATGTCCGACTCTTTGCGACCCCATGAATCGCAGCATGCCAGGCCTCCCTGTCCATCACCAACTCCTGGAGTTCACTCAAACTCATGTCCATGGAGTCAGTGATATCATCCAGCCACCTCATCCTCTGTTGTCCCCTTCTCCTCCTGTCCCCAATCCCTCCCAGCATCAGGGTCTTTTCCAATGAGTCAACTCTTCGCATGAGGTGGCCAAAGTATTGGAGTTTCAGCTTCAGCATCAGTCCTTCCAATGAACACTCAGGACTGATCGCAGTTAGAATGGACTAGTTGGATCTCCTTGCAGTCCAAGGGACTCTCAAAAGTCTCTTCCAACACCACAGTTCAAAAGCATCAATTCTTCAGCGCTCAGCTTTCTTCACAGTCCAACTCTCACATCCATACATGACCACTGGAAAAACCATAGCCTTGACTAGGCTTCCCTGGTGGCTCAGAGAGTAAAAGCGTCTGTCTACAATGCCGGAGACCCGGGTTCAATCCCCTGGAGAAGGAAATGACAACCCACTCCAGTCCTCTTGCATGGAAAATCCCATGGACTGAGAAGCCTAGTAGGCTACAGTCCATGGGGTGGCAAACAGTTGGACATGACTGAGCGACTTCACTTTTTGAGTAGACAGACCTTTGTTGGCAAAGTAATGTCTCTGCTTTTTAATATTCTATCTAGGTTGGTCATAACTTTCCTTCCAAGGAGTAAGCATCTTTTAATTTCATGGCTGCAGTCACCATCTGCAGTGATTTTGGAGCCCAAAAAAATAAAGTCTAACATTGTTTCCACTGTTTCCCCATCTATTTCCCATGAAGTCATGGGACCAGATGCCATGATCTTAGTTTTCTGAATGTTGGGCTTTAAGCCAACTTTTTCACTGTCCTCTTTCACTTTCATCAAGAGGCTTTTTAGTTCCTCTTCACTTTCTCCCATAACTGTGGTGTCAATCTGCATATCTGAGGTTCTTGATATTTCTCCCAGCAATCTTGATTCCAGCTTGTGCTTCTTCCAGCCCAGCGTTTCTCATGATGTACTCTGCATAGAAGTTAAATAAGCAGGGTGACAATATACAGCCTTGACGTACTCCTTTTCCTATTTGGAACCAGTCTGTTGTTCCATGTCCAGTTCTAACTGTTGCTTCCTGACCTGCATATAGGTTTCTCAAGAGGCAGATCAGGTGGTCTGGTATTCCCATCTCTTTCAGAATTTTCCACAGTTTGTTGTGATCCATGCAGTCAAAGGCTTTGGCATAGTCAATAAAGCAGAAATAGATGTTTTTCTGGAACTCTCTTGCTTTTTCGATGATCCATTGGATGTTGGCAATTTGATCTCTGGTTCCTCTGCCTTTTATAAAACCAGCTTGAACATCTGGAAGTTCATGGTTCACATATTGCTGAAGCCTGGCTTGGAGAATTTTGAGCATTACTTTACTAGCGTGTGAGATGAGTGCAGTTGTGCAGTAGTTTGAGCATTATTTGGCATTGCCTTTCTTTGGGATTGGAATCAAAACTGACCTTTTCCAGTCCAGTGGCCACTGCTGAGTTTTCCAAATTTGCTGGCATATTGAGTGCAGCTCTTTCACAGCATCATCTTTCAGGATTTGAAATAGCTCAACTGGAATTCCATCACCTCCACTAGCTTTGTTCGTAGTGATGTTTTCCAAGGCCCGCTTGACTTCACATTCCAGGATGTCTGGCTCTAGGTCAGTGATCACACCGTCGTGATTATCTGGGTCATGAAGATCTTTTTGTACAGTTCTTCTGTGTATTCTTGCCACCTCTTCTTAATATCTTCTGCTTCTGTTAGGTCCATACCATTTCTGTCCTTAATTGTGTCCATCTTTGCATAAAATGTTCCCTTGGTATCTCTAATTTTCTTGAAGAGATCTCTAGTCTTTCCCATTCTGTTGTTTTCCTCTATTTCTTTGCATTGATCACTGAGGAAGGCTTTCTTACACCAACCTGCAATCTTCCCTATTCAGTTCTTCATGCAGAAAAAATGTTTGAATGAGTCTTTCAGGATTTGTCTAAGTAAATCAAAAAGATCATGATTTTCAAATTAGTCTTTCCTTGGTTGTAAGTTAATCCATTTAGAAACTTGGCTGTCTTTGTGTTCTCTCTGGGTCTGAGATCTTAGTGTCCCTTCTTCCCTGAGCCAGGAAGAGGCCCGAGAAAGCCTACAAGGACCACAGTGAGGTAAGAATGGTAATTAACATGCACAGGGCTGGCTGGGTGCTGATTCAACCCAAAACATACAGATGGAGAGGTAGAGAAATGGGAATCCGAACCTCTGTTGGCCAGCTCGCTCACCATTCTCTTGTCCCCACGCCCCCAGGGAAGGAAGGACTTGCTCTCATGCCTCATGCCAACTCCCCAGTGTGGTTGGGCAAGAGCCCCCAAATCTTACCAGCGCAGGTCTGGAGGGGCCCACATCCCTCACATGAGTAGGAAAGCAAAGGCCACAGGGATATAAGTAGCAGTTCTCAACAGAATCCCTGGGGAGCTAGTAAACATACATGTTCCTGGGCCCTGCCCCCAAATATTTGATTCAGGCGGTCTCCAGCAGAACCTGAGCATCTGCATTCCCACAGAGCTCCCAAGTGACGCTAATGCTCTGGCCCAGGACCACAGTGAAAGCACTAATTCAAAGGACCTCAAAGGTGGCTTGAAGGAAGGGGACAGAGGCCAGCCATCAGAGGAGGTGGCCCCAGCAGAGGCAGACTTCAGAAAGGAAACAAAAAACAATGCTGAACACAAGAGACACTGTAATGAGAACTCTTAAGGAGATATGTCTACACAGAGAGACAGGGAGAGAGAAATTAGATACAGATTTGGTATAGATATAGTCCAAAATCTTTGTTTTTTTCTTTTTTTCTTGTTTTTCTTTTTTTCTCAGGAATTCTGGCCCTCAGTCCGACTTCTCCCTTAGACACAGGAGTCTGAGTCCCAGCCCCTCCTGTCTTGTAACCAATTGTCCAGGGCCTCTACTCTCCTATATGGTTCTTCTAGGTTTTTCTCGTGGGACCTGAAGAGCTGACCAATGTCCGCAACGTAGAGAGACTGAAGAAGGAGCTGAGGGTGAGGCTGGGAAGTCTGTTGCCCCTGCTCACGTCCTCTGACTTGCAGTCAGCCTGCCTCCCTTACCCTGGAAGCCCTCTCTAGGTTCGCTGAGGTGGTGGGCAAGGCGTTCATCAGCCTGGTCATGTCGGGCCGGGTGGTGGCAGCGACCGAGAGCTGGTGGCGGCTGGGGAGGCCGGAGGCCATGCAGCTCCCCTGGCTGGTGGGGTCCCTGCCACCGCAGGCCGCTCGCGACTCCCCGGTGTACCTCTTTCCTGGCCGTGACACCTGTTTCCCCACAGGCTGCTGCTCCTCCACCTGGAGCTGAAACGCTCGTTTTTTCTTATTGTTTCTTGCTAATATCTTCCTGACTCTCCTTAAGAGTTCTCACTACAATTATTTTTTAGATTTTTGTTATAATTTTAACTTATTTATTTGTACATTTTATATATTTGTGTATTTTATTTTTACTTTATTTTTAATAGTTTTTATTCTATATACATACAGAACATATATACATACATTCAAATTATAAAAATTCAGTAGAGGTAATGAAAAGCAAAATGGATGCTCTAGCATTATTGTAATTATCACTCCCACACACACGCCAAACTCCTGCCCCTAACTTCCTTGAACTCTCTTAATGAAACCTTGACCATGTTAAATCCAACTCTCCAGCAGAAGATAGCTGGGAAAAATCACAAGTCGCATGGATGGGCTTCACTCCAATCCCTGACTGTGAACCTCAAGAGGCAGTTTGTCCTGCCCAGGTCATGTTGTACTTCCCTCATCCGTCCACTCCCCAGTCTCCAGAGGCTTGTTCTCACTTTCCTCTCTCGCCGCAAACCCCCAATATTCTGCCTTTACCAGCCCTCTCCCACCAGCATCTGCCCACCCTGGATTGTCCAAGCTGCCACCCACAGCCAGTCCCTCCTAACCGATGCAAGGGTCCTGCTCCAACAACATTGCTCTCTCTCTGCCACATCATCAGTCTTCATTCTTTCATTCTCCTGGATCTTCTTCAACTGTATACAACAATGCTGTTACCTCTCCCAGCTGAAAAGAACAAGAGAAAAGACTTGTGGACTCAGCGGGGAAGGAGAGGGTGGGACCAGCTGAGACAGTAGCACTAAAACTTATACATTACCATATGCAAGGGGCTTCCCTGAGAGCTCAGTTGGTAAAGAATCCGCCTGCAGTGTAGGAGACCCCGGGTTGATCCTGGGTCGGGAAGATCTGCTGGAGAAGGGATAGGCTACCCACTCCAGTATTCGTGGGCTTCCCTTGTGGCTCAGCTAGTAAAGAATCTGCCTGCAATGCGGAAGACCTGGGTTCAATCCCTGGGTTGGCAAGATCCCCTGGGGAAGGGAAAGGCTGCCCACTCCAGTATTCTGGCCTAGAGAATTCCATGGACTTCCTGGACAAGTCCATTTGGTCGCAAAGAATCGGACACAACTGAGCAACTTTCATTTTCACCATAGGTAAAATTAGATAGTCAGTGGAAATTTGCTGTGTCATGCAGGGAGTTCAAATCTGGTGCTCTGTGACAACCTAGAGGGGTGGGATCAGGTGGGGAGGTGGGACAGAGGTTCAAGAGAGAGGGGACATACATATACCTATGACTGATTCATGTTGATATATGGCAGAAACCCGTGGAATATTGTAAACCAATTATCCTCCAATTAAAATAAATTAAAAAAAAAAAACCACTGCAGTTTTGTTTTTTTGGCCACACAGCACTGTTTGTGGGATCACAGTCCCCCAACTAGGGATTGAACACATGCCCCTGCAGTAGAAGCATGCAGTCTTAACCACTGGACTGCCAGGGAAGTCCTCAAAACACCCTAGTCTCGAGCTTACTCCTCCTGCCAACATCTGTCCCATTTCTTGTCTGTACTTGTCTCAAATTCTTCTCCATCCACCGTCTCTCTTTAACGTACTTCAATCAGGCTTTTACACGTGACAGTAATAAATTGCTCTCCTCAAGCTTACAAATCATTTCCATATAGATCCCATGGGCTGTCCTCATCTCACTGTCCCAGCATGGCCACCTTCCCATCCTTGTAATATTTTCATCCTTGGTTTCCAGGATACCATCTCCTTGAATTCCTTTCATCTCCTGAACATTTCTTCTCTGTCTCCTTTGCTAGCTCCTCCTCCCCTCCATGACCTTCTTTTCCCCTCTAACTACCTGGCTTCCCTGGTGACAGCCACATCTCCTCCCACTCCTTCCCAGCAACTAGAAGACCATATGTGACTAGTTCTGGCTAATAGATTGAGTAGAAGAGACAGGTCACTTCCCAGCAAAGCCTGGCATAAAATTTTCCAGCTGTCTTTTCTCCTGCTGTAGCTATTTAGAGAATTTCTCATGTTGATGTGTGGGACCAAAAAACCAAAGCAGCCTGTTCACTGAGTCACTCTATAAAAGACAGACGTCCTGGAAATGAACCCAGATGTGCATCAAGCTTCATATCATTGAGCAAACATCTGTGTATCAATTGCTTGTATTTGGGAGATATTTGTTACCAAGGCAGAAGCCTCATCTATTCTGACCAATACAGTTACCTTATCCAACTTTATACCTTTAACTACTTAACTACATATGCCAGTTACTCCCAAATTTATAGATTTTGCCAAATTTGTCTCCTGGACTCTAGACTCAAATATCCAACTACCTACCCAATGCCTCCAGTTGAAACATTAGACTTCTCAAACTTAACATATCCCAAGCCAAATTATTGATTTTACTCTCATAACATTCCTCATTTCAGCTAGCGGAAACTCTGCTAGCCATTACACTCCACTGCTACCAAACTCCACTGCTACCACCCTGATCCCAGCCACTGTCACACTCGTTATTAAAGAATCACTTCCAGTTAGTTCTCCCATTTCTACCTCTACAGTCTATTCCCATACAATTGATACCTGGACAATCTATGCCTAACAGATTAGCCAGAGAGATCTTTTTATTGTTTATGAAACTATACTAAAAATTCTTTATCTTATTGAAGTATAGTTGATTTACAATGTTGTATAAATTTCTGCTTGTGCAGGACAGTGACTCAGTTATATACATACACATTGTTTTTTCATATTCTTTTCCATTGTGGTTTATCAGAGGATATTGAATATAGTTCTCTGTGCTATACAGTAAGACCTTATTGCTTATCCATTTTACATATAATAACTTACATAAGCTAACTCCAACCCTCTGTTCCATCCTTCCTCCGGCCCTCTCCCCCTTTTATAATAAGTCAGATCAAGTTATTCTTCTGTATCAATACTCTACAATGGCTTCCCATTTTAGCCAGAGTAAATCCAAAGTCTTTACTGTGGTCTATAAGACTCTATGCTATGCTAAGCTATGCTATGCTATGCTATGCTATGCTAAGTCACTGCAGTTGTGTCCCACTCTGTGCTACCCCATAGACGGCAGCCCACCAGGCTTCCCCGTCCCTGGGATTCTCCAGGCAAGAACACTGGAGTGGGTTGCCATTTCCTCCTCCAATGCGTGAAAGTGAAAAGTGAAAGTGAAGTCACTCAGTTGTATCCGACTCTTAGCGGATACTAAATATCCAACTACAGTCCAAATATCCAACTACCTACCCAATACCTCCACTTGAAACGTTAGACTTCTCAAACTTAATATATCCCAAGCCAAATTATTGATTTTAATCTCATCAGATCAGATCAGATCAGTTGCTCAGTCGTGTCCGACTCTTTGCGACCCCATGAATTGCAGCACACCAGGCCTCCCTGTCCATCACCAACTCCTGGAGTTCACTCAGACTCACATCCATCGATGTGAGTGATGCCATCCAGCCATCTCATCCTCTTTCGTCCCCTTCTCCTCTTGCCCCCAATCCCTCCCAGCATCAGAGTCTTTTCCAATGAGTCAACTCTTCGCATGAGGTGGCCAAAGTACTGGAGTTTCAGCTTTAGCATCATTTCTTCCAAAGAAATCCCAGGGCTGATCTCCTTTAGAATGGACTGGTTGGATCTCCTTGCAGTCCAAGGGACTCTCAAGAGTCTTCTCCAACACCACAGTTCAAAAGCATCAATTCT
This sequence comes from Bos indicus, assembly GCF_029378745.1. NCBI lineage: Eukaryota > Metazoa > Chordata > Mammalia > Artiodactyla > Bovidae > Bos > Bos indicus. The sequence continues at coordinate 1,778,973 of NC_091766.1, read as the reverse complement.
TTGGCACTCAGCCTTCTTCACAGTCCAACTCTCACATCCATACATGACCACAGGAAAAACCATAGCCTTGACTAGACGGACCTTTGTTGGCAAAGTAATGTCTCTGCTTTTGAATATGCTATCTAAGTTGGTCACAACTTTTCTTCCAAGGAGTAAGCGTCCTTTAATTTCATGGCTGCAGTCACCATCTGCAGTGATTTTGGAGCCCAGAAAAATAAAGTCTGACACTGTTTCCACTGTTTCCCCATCTATTTCCCATGAAGTGATGGGACCGGATGCCATGACCTTCGTTTTCTGAATGTTGGCCTCACTTCAGCTAGTGGAAACTCTGCTAGCCATTACAGTCCACTGCTACCAAACTGCTACCAAATATCCATGGACTGCAGCCTACCAGGCGCCTCCATCGATGGGATTTTCTAGGCAAGAGTACTGGAGTGGGTGCCACTGCCTTCTCCGATAAGACCCTATAGGTTTTGTTATCCATCAGAACCTCAGTATCCACTCTGTGCCAGTCATACCAGCATTCTTGCTCTTCATCCAACACACAAGGTACACGCCCTTCTCAGGCCTTTGCACCAGCTGCCTCCTAGAATGTTCTTCCCCAGGTCCTGCAAGGCTCACTCCCTCACCTTGTTTGACTAATTCTCACCTTCTCAAGAGGCCTACCCTGAACAACCCATTTAAAATTGCAGATCAGAGGAGCTAAGATGGCGGAGGAGTAGGACAGGGAGAACACTTTCTCCCCCACAAATTCATCAAAAGAACATTTAAACATCAAGTAAATTCCACAAAACAACTTCTGAATGCCGGCACAGGACATCAGGCACCCAGAAAAGCAACCCAAGTCTTCAAAAGGAGGTAGGAAAAAATATAAAAGACAAAAAAAGAGACAAAAGAGGGAGGGACGGAGTTCCATCCCGGGAAGGGAGTCTTAAAAAGAGAGAAGTTTCCAAACACCAGGAAACCTTCTCACTGCCGAATCTGTGCAGAGCCTTGGAAGCACAGAGGGCAACATAACAGGGAGGAAAAATAAATAAACAATTAAAACCTGCAGATTACGAGCCCTACGGTAACTCCTCCAGCGGAGAAGCAGCGCAGACGCCTGCACACGCCACTAGCAAGCGGGGGCTGGGCAGGGAGGCGTGGCGCAGGCTGCATCGCTTAGAGTAAGGATCTGACCTGAATACCCCGAGCGCTATCTGAGCGAAATAATTTGGGCTAGCAAACCAGACTGTGGGATATCTACCACGCTAAAAGCCAGCCCTAACCTAAGACACTGCCAGGCCCACGCACGGAACAAAGGACTGAACAGAGATAGCCGGCTGCAGACCATCCCCCTGCAGTGACAGGCAGCCAGAGCCAGAAGGGGGCAATTGCAGCCCTAGAGAGACATTATCTATAAAACTGTAAGCAGGCTTCTTTGCTAACTAAGATTTCTTGAGGGTCTGGACGGTCAACATCCGCCTGAGAAGATGCGCCGGTTGTACACCTAGAAAACTGAGTGGTGGGGAGGCGATAAGTCGCAGCAATCGCGCTCGCCAAACACCTCATCACCTGAGCTGCTCAGACCTGGGAAGGGCACAAAATACAGGCCCAACCGAGTCTGCGCCTCTGAGGACTACCCGAGTGCCTGAACCTGAGCAGCTTGGACCTGGGAGGTGCCGGCAGCCCAGGGCCGGCCACGGATGGTTCCCGGCAGAGCAACCTAGAGCCTGAGCAGTGTGGGCAGGGAGGCTCCATGCGCCGTGAGCGGGGGCAGAACCAGTGTGGCTGAGGCACTGCGAGCACACGCCAGGGTTATTTGTTTGCAGCGTCCCTCCCTCCCCACAGCGCAACTGAACAAGTGAGCCTAAAAAAAAAAAAAAAGTGTCCACCACCGTCCCCTTTGTGTCAGGGCAGAAACCAGACACTGAAGAGACCAGCAAACAGAAGAAGTTATAACAGAGGGAACCGCCTTGGAAGCTACAGGCAATAGGTACTAACTCTGTGGTTAGTACCATCTACATAGGAAGGGGCCTATAGATCTTGAGAACTATAAGTCGGACCAAGGAACTAGCCGAAAATGAACTGAACCCACAATACCGACAACAAAACCAGAGAAAGTCCTAGATATATTTTTACTATTTTTACTATCATTCTTTATTTTTTTTTTAATTTTTAAAAAAATTTTAAGTCCTCTATTGTTCCTTTAATTTTCACTTCTATAACCTACTATTACTTTGCAAAAAAAAAATCTATTTTTTAAAGCAAACTTCATATATTTTTTATAATTTTTGACCTTTTTTTTTTCTTCTTTTCTTTTCTTTTTTTTTTTTTTAAATATATTTTATTTTGCTTTATTTGGCTGCACTGGGTCTTAGTTGCAGCATGTGGGATCTCATTCCCTGACCAGGGATCAAACCTGGGCCCCATGGACTGCAAACGCAGTGTCTTAGCCACTAGCCCACCAGGGACGTCCCCTTCTTTTCTTTAACATTGTATTTCTGAAATTCCAAACTCTACTCTAGATTTTTAATTTTAGCTTTTTGGTATTTGTTATCAATTTTGTACCTATATTTTTTTTCTTTTTATAATTTTTGTGACTTTTTTTTTCTTTCTTTCTCTTCTTCTTTTATATAACATTGTATACCTGAAATTCCAAACTCAATTCTAGATTTTTAATTTATGCTTTTTGGTATTTGTTATCAATTTTGTACCTATATTTTCTTTATAATTTTTGCAACTTTGTTTGTTTTTGTTTGTTTGTTTTCTTCTCTCTTTCTTTTTCTTCTTTTTTTTTAACATTGTATTTTTGAAATTCCAAACTCTACTCTAGATTTTTAACTTTTGCTTTCTGGTATTTGTTATCAATTTTATACCTATGTTTTCTTTATAATTTTTGCGACTTTGTTTTTGTTTGGTTGGGGTTTTTTTTCTCTCTCTTTCTTTTCCTTTTCTTTTCTTTAACATTGTATTTTTGAAATTCCAAACTCTACTCTAGATTTTTAATTTTTGCTTTTATGTATTTGTTACCAATTTTGTACCTTTAAGAACCCAATCTTCAGTACCCATTTTTCACTAGGAAGCGAGATTACTGGCTTGACTGCTCTCTCTCCCTTTGGACTCTCCTTTTTCTCCACCAGGTCGCCTGTGTCTCCTCCCTAAGCCCTCTCTACTCTATCCAACTCTGTGAATTTCTGTGTGTTCCAGACGGTGGAGAACACTTAGGGAACTGATTTTTGGCTGGATCTGTCTCCCTCCTTTTCATTCCCCCCTTTTATCCTCCTGGCCACCTCTGCCTCCTTCCTCCTTCTTCTCTTCTCTGTATAACTCCGTGAACATCTCTGAGCAGTCCAGTTGTGGAGTGCACATAAGGAAGTGATTACTCGCTAGCCCACTCTCTCCTCTATTGATTCCACCTCATCTCAACCAGGTCACCTCTAACTCCCTCCTCCTTCTTCTCTTCTCCATGTAACGCTGTGAACCTCTCTGGGTGACCCTCACGGCGGAGAAACTTTTCATCTTTAACACAGATGTTTTATCAATGGTGCTGTATAGAAGGAGAAGTTTTGAAACTACTGTAAAAATAAGACTGATAACTGGAAGCAGGAGGCTTAAGTCCAAACCCTGACTCCAGGTAACTCCTGACTCCAAGGAACATTAATTGACAGGAGCCCATCAAAAGCCTCCATACCTACACTGAAACCAAGCACCACACGAGGGCCAACAAGTTCCAGGGCAAGACATACCAAACAAATTCTCCAGCAACAAAGGAACACAGCCCTGAGCTCCAAGATACAGGCTGCCCAAAGTCACCCCAAAACCATAGACATCTCATAACTCATTACTGGACACTTCATTGCACTCCAAAGAGAAGAAATCCAGCTCCACCCACCAGAACACCGACACAAGCTTCCCTAACCAAGAAACCTTGACAAGCCACCTGTACAAACCCACACACAGTGAGGAAACGCCACAATAAAGAGAACTCCACAAACTGCCAGAATACAGAAAGGACACCCCAAACTCAGCAATCTAAACAAGATGAAGAGACAGAGGAATACCCAGCAGATAAATGAACAGGATAAATGCCCACCAAACCAAACAAAAGAGGAAGAGACAGGGAATCTACCTGATAAAGAATTCCGAATAATGATAGTGAAATTGATCCAAAATCTTGAAATTAAAATGGAATCACAGACAAATAGCCTGGAGACAAGAATTGAGAAGATGCAAGAAAGGTTTAACAAGGACCTAGAAGAAATAAAAAAGAGTCAATATATAATGAATAATGCTATAAATGAAATTAAAAACACTCTGGAGGCAACAAATAGTGGAATAACAGAGGCAGAAGATAGGATTAGTGAACTAGAAGATAGAATGGTAGAAATAAATGAATCAGAGAGGAAAAAAGAAAAATGAATTAAAAGAAATGAGGACAATCTCAGAGACCTCCGGGACAATATTAAATGCTACAACATTCGAATCATAGGGGTCCCAGAAGAAGAAGACAAAAAGAAAGACCATGAGAAAATACTTGAGGAGATAATAGTTGAAAACTTCCCTAAAATGGGGAAGGAAATAATCACTCAAGTCCAAGAAACCCAGAGAGTCCCAAACAGGATAAACCCAAGGCGAAACACCCCAAGACATATATTAATCAAATTAACAAAGATCAAACACAAAGAACAAATATTAAAAGCAGCAAGGGAAAAACAACAAATAACACACAAGGGAATCCCCATAAGGATAACAGCTGATCTTTCAATAGAAACTCTTCAAGCCAGGAGGGAATGGCAAGACATACTCAAAGTGATGAAAGAAAATAACCTACAGCCCAGATTATTGTACCCAGCAAGGATCTCATTCAAATATGAAGGAGAAATCAAAAGCTTTACAGACAAGCAAAAGCTGAGAGAATTCAGCATCAACAAACCAGCTCTTCAACAAATATTAAAGGATATTCTCTAGACAGGAAACACAAAAACAGTGTATAAATTCGAACCCAAACAATAAAGTAAATCATACTTATCAGTAATTACCTTAAACATAAATGGGTTGAATGCCCCAACCAAAAGACAAAGACTGGCTGAATGGATACAAAAACAAGACCCCTACATATGTTGTCTACAAGAGACCCACCTCAAAACAGGGGACACATACAGACTGAAAGTGAAGGGCTGGAAAAAGATTTTCCATGCAAATAGGGACCAAAAGAAAGCAGGAGCAGCAATATTCATATCAGATAAAATAGACTTTAAAACAAAGGCTGTGAAAAGAGACAAAGACGGTCACTACATAATGATCAAAGGATCAATCCAAGAAGAAGATATAACAATTATAAATATATATGCACCCAACATGGGAGCACCGCAATATGTAAGGCAAATGCTAACAAGTATGAAAGGAGAAATTAACAATAACACAATAATAGTGGGAGACTTTAATACCTCACTCACACCTATGGATAGATCAACTAAACAGAAAATTAACAAGGAAACACAAACTTTAAATGATACAATAGACCAGTTAGACCTAATTGATATCTATAGGACATTTCATCCCAAAACAATGAATTTCACCTTTTTCTCAAGCACACATGGAACATTCTCCAGGATAGATCACATCCTGGACCATAAATCTAGCCTTGGTAAATTCAAAAAAATAGAAATCATTCCAAGCATCTTTTCTGACCACGATGCAGTAAGATTAGATCTCAATTACAGAAGAAAAACTATTAAAAATTCCAACATATGGAGGCTGAACAACACGCTGATGAATAACCAACAAATCACCGAAGAAATCAAAAAAGAAATCAAAATTTGCATAGAAATGAATGAAAATGAAAACACAACAACCCCAAACCTGTGGGACACTGTAAAAGCAGTCCTAAGGGGAAAGTTCATAGCAATACAGGCATTCCTCAAGAAACAAGAAAAAAGTCAAATAAATAACCTAACTCTACACCTAAAGCAACTAGAAAAGGAAGAAATGAAGAACCCCAGGGTTAGTAGAAGGAAAGAAATCTTAAAAATTAGGGCAGAAATAAATGCAAAAGAAACAAAAGAGACCATAGCAAAAATCAACAAAGCCAAAAGCTGGTTCTTTGAAAGGATAAATAAAACCATTAGCCAGACTCATCAAGAAACAAAGGGAGAAAAATCAAATCAATAAAATTAGAAATGAAAATGGAGAGATCACAACAGACAACACGGAAGTACAAAGGATCATAAGAGACTACTATCAACAATTATATGCCAATAAAATGGACAACATGGAAGAAATGGACAAATTCTTAAAAGTACAACTTTCCAAAACTGGACCAGGAAGAAATAGAAACTCTTAACAGACCCATCACAAGCACAGAAATTGAAACTGTAATCAAAAATCTTCCACCAAACAAAAGCCCAGGTCCAGACGGCTTCACAGCTGAATTCTACCAAAAATTTAGAGAAGAGCTAACACCTATCCTACTCAAACTCTTCCAGAAAATTGCAGAGGAAGGTAAACTTCCAAACTCATTCTATGAGGCCACCATCACCCTAATACCAAAACCTGACAAAGATCCCACAAAAAAAGAAAACTACAGGCCAATATCACTGATGAACATAGATGCAAAAATCCTTAACAAAATTCTAGCAATCAGAATCCAACAACACATTAAAAAGATCATACACCATGACCAAGTGGGCTTTATCCCAGGGATGCAAGGATTCTTCAATATCCGCAAATCAATCAATGTAATACACCACATTAACAAATTGAAAAATAAAAACCATATGATTATCTCAATAGATGCAGAGAAAGCCTTGGACAAAATTCAACATCCATTTATGATAAAAACTCTCCAGAAAGCAGGAATAGAAGGAACATACCTCAACATAATAAAAGCTATATATGACAAACCCACAGCAAACATTATCCTCAATGGTGAAAAATTGAAAGCATTTCCTCTAAAGTCAGGAACAAGACAAGGGTGCCCACTTTCACCATTACTATTCAACATAGTTTTGGAAGTTTTGGCCACAGCAATCAGAGCAGAAAAAGAAATAAAAGGAATCCAAATTGGAAAAGAAGAAGTAAAACTCTCACTGTTTGCAGATGACATGATCCTCTACATAGAAAACCCTAAAGACTCCACAAGAAAATTACTAGAACTAATCAATGAATATAGTAAAGTTGCAGGATATAAAATCAACACACAGAAATCCCTTGCATTCCTATACACTAATAATGAGAAAACAGAAAGAGAAATTAAGGAAACAATCCCATTCACCATTGCAATGAAAAGAATAAAATACCTAGGAATATATCTATCTAAAGAAACTAAAGACCTATATATAGAAAACTATAAAACACTGGTGAAAGAAATCAAAGAGGACACTAATAGATGGAGAAATATACCATGTTCAGGGATTGGAAGAATCAATATAGTGAAAATGAGTATACTACCCAAAGCAATTTATAGATTCAATGCAATCCCTATCAAGCTACCAACATTATTCTTCACAGAGCTAGAGCAAATCATTTCACAATTTGTATGGAAATACAAAAAACCTCGATTAGCCAAAGCTATCTTGAAAAAGAAGAATGGAACTGGAGGAATCAACCTACCTTCAGGCTCTACTACAAAGCCACAGTCATCAAGACAGTATGGTACTGGCACAAAGACAGAAATATGGATCAATGGAACAAAGTAGAAAGCCCAGAGATAAATCCACGCACCTATGGACACCTTATCTTTGACAAAGGAGGCAAGAATATACAATGGATTAAAGACAATCTCTTTAACAAGTGGTGCTGGGAAATCTGGTCAACCACTTGTAAAAGAATGAAACTAGAACACTTTCTAACACCATACACAAAAATAAACTCAAAATGGATTAAAGATCTAAACGTAAGACCAGAAACTATAAAACTCCTAGAGGAGAACATAGGCAAAACACTCTCCGACATACATCACAGCAGGATCCTCTATGACCCACCTCCCAGAATATTGGAAATAAAAGCAAAAATAAACAAATGGGACCTAATTAAACTTAAAAGCTTCTGCACAACAAAGGAAACTATAAGCAAGGTGAAAAGACAGCCTTCAGAATGGGAGAAAATAATAGCAAATGAAGCAACTGACAAACAACTAATCTCAAAAATATACAAGCAACTCCTACAGCTCAATTCCAGAAAAATAAATGACCAAATCAAAAAATGGGCCAAAGAACTAAATAGACATTTCTCCAAATAAGACACACAGATGGCTAACAAACACATGAAAAGATGCTCAACATCACTCATTATCAGAGAAATGCAAATCAAAACCACTATGAGGTACCATTTCATGCCAGTCAGAATGGCTGCGATCCAAAAGTCTACAAGTAATAAATGCTGGAGAGGGTGTGGAGAAAAGGGAACCCTCTTACACTGTTGGTGGGAATGCAAACTAGTACAGCCACTATGGAGAACAGTGTGGAGATTCCTTAAAAAACTGGAAATAGAACTGCCTTATGATCCAGCAATCCCACTGCTGGGCATACACACTGAGGAAACCAGAAAGGAAAGAGACACGTGTACCCCAGTGTTCATCGCAGCACTGTTTATAATAGCCAAGACATGGAAGCAACCTAGATGTCCATCAGCAGATGAATGGATAAGAAAGCTGTGGTACATATACACAATGGAGTATTACTCAGCCATTAAAAAGAATTCATTTGAATCAGTTCTAATGAGATGGATGAAACTGAAGCCTATTATACAGAGTGAAGTAAGCCAGAAAGAAAAATACCAATACAGTATACTAACACATATATATGGAATTTAGAAAGATGGTAACAATAACCCTGTATACGAGACAGCAAAAGAGACACTGATGTATAGAACAGTCAGTCTTTTGGACTCTGTGGGAGAGGGAGAGAGTGGGCAGATTTGGGAGAATGGCATTGAAACATGTATACTATCATGTATGAAATGAGTCACCAGTCCAGGTACAATACATGATACTGGATGTTTGGGGCTGGTGCACTGGGACGACCCAGAGGGATGATATGGGAAGGGAGGAGGGAGGAGGGTTCAGGATGGGGAACACATGTATACCTGTGGCGGATTCATTTCGATATTTGGCAAAAACCAATACAATATTGTAAAGTTTAAAAATAAAATAAAATTAGTAAGAATAAAAATAAAATAAAATTGCAGATCATCCCTATATTATTAATACCACTCCCAACTCTCCTTGCCCTACCCTACTTGTCTCTTTCTTCTTTAGTACTCATCATCTTCAAATATATTATGGTATTTACTTCTTTGTCATCTATCTCTTCTCACTAAAATGCAAGCTCCTTGAAAGCAAGGTTCTTTGTGTTATTCATGATATAACCTAAGTGCCTGAATTTGGGCACAGAGGAGGTGCTCAAAAATGTTTGTTAGGGGAAGGCGCCAAGATGGCGGAGGAGTAGGACGGGGAAAACACTTTCTCCCCCACAAATTCATCAAAAGAGCATTTAAACGTCGAGTAAATTCCACAAAACAACTTCTGAATGCTGGCAGAGGACATCAGGCACCCAGAAAAGCAACCCAACTCCTCGAAAGGAGGTAGGAAAAAATATTAAAGACAATAAAAGAGACAAAAGAGGGAGGGACGGAGTTCCGTCCCGGGAAGGGAGTCTTAAAAAGAGAGAAGTTTCCAAACACCAGGAAACCTTCTCACTGCCGAATCCGTGCCGAGCTTTGGAAGCACAGAGGACAACATAACAGGGAGAAAAAATAAATAAACAATTAAAACTTGCAGATTTCGAGCCCTACGGTAACTCCTCCAGCGGAGAAGCAGCGCAGATGCCTGCACACGCCACTAGCAAGCGGGGGCTGGGCAGGGAGGCGCAGCGCGGGCTGCATCGCTGAGAGTAAGAATCTGGCCTGAATACCCTGAGCACTATCTGAGCGAAATAATTTGGGCTAGCAAACCAGACTGTGGGATATCTACCATGCGAAAAGCCAGCCCTAACCTAAGACACCGCCAGCCCGCACACGGAACAAAGGACTAAACAGAGGTAGCCGGCTGCAAACCTTCCCCCTCCGGTGACAGGCAGCCAGAGCCGGAAGGGGGCAATCGCAGCCCCAGAGAGACATTATCTATAAAACTGGCTTCTTTGCTAACTAAAACTTATTGGGGGCTGGACGGTCAACATCTGCCTGAGAAGGTGCGCCGGTTTTACACCCAGATAACCGAGTGGCGGGGAGGCGATAAGTCGCAGCACTGGCGCTCGCCAAACACCTCATCACCTGAGCTGCTCGGACCTGGGAAGAGCACAAAACGCAGCCCCAACTGAGTCTGCGCCTCTGAGGACTACCTGAGTGCCTGAACCTGAGCGGCTTGGACCTGGGAGGTGCATGCAACCCAGGGCCAGCCTCGGGTTGTTCCCAGCGGAACAACCTAGAGCCTGAGCAGTGTGGGCAGGGAGGCTACACGCGCCGTGAGCGGGGGCAGACCCAGTGTGGCTGAGGCACTGCGAGCGCACGCCAGTGTCATTTGTTTGCAGCATCCCTCCCTCCCTCCCCATAGCGCGACTGAACAAAGAGAAGAAATACAGCTCCACCCACCAGAACACCGACACAAGCTTCCCTAACCAGGAAACCTTGACAAGCCACCTCTACATACCTACACACAGCGAGGAAACACCACAATAAAGAGAACTCCACAAACTGCCAGAATACAGAAAGGACTCCCAAACTCAGCAATCTAAACAAGATGAAGAGACAGAGGAATACCCAGCAGATAAAGGAACAGGATAAATGCCCACCAAACCAAACAAAAGAGGAAGAGATAGGGAATCTACCTGATAAAGAATTCCAAATAATGATAGTGAAATTGATCCAAAATCTTGAAATTAAAATGGAATCACAGATAAATAGCCTGGAGACAAGGATTGAGAAGATGCAAGAAAGGTTTAACAAGGACCTAGAAGAAATAAAAAAGAGTCAATATATAATGAATAATGCAATAAATGAAATTAAAAACACTCTGGAGGCAACAAATAGTGGAATAACAGAGGCAGAAGATAGGATTAGTGAATTAGAAGATAGAATGGTAGAAATAAATGAATCAAAGAGGATAAAAGAAAAACGAATTAAAAGAAATGAGGACAATCTCAGAGACCTCCAGGACAATATTAAATGCTACAACATTCGAATCATAGGGGTTCCAGAAGAAGAAGACAAAAAGAAAGACCATGAGAAAATACTTGAGGAGATAATAGTTGAAAACTTCCCTAAAATGGGGAAGGAAATAATCACCCAAGTCCAAGAAACCCAGAGAGTCCCAAACAGGATAAACCCAAGGAGAAACACCCCAAGACACATATTAATCAAATTAACAAAGATCAAACACAAAGAACAAATATTAAAAGCAGCAAGGGAAAAACAACAAATAACACACAAGGGAATCCCCATAAGGATAACAGCTGATCTTTCAATAGAAACTCTTCAAGCCAGGAGGGAATGGCAAGACATACTTAAAATGATGAAAGAAAATAACCTACAGCCCAGATTATTGTACCCAGCAAGGATCTCATTCAAGTATGAAGGAGAAATCAAAAGCTTTTCAGACAAGCAAAAGCTGAGAGAATTCTGCACCACCAAACCAGCTCTCCAACAAATACTAAAGGATATTCTCTAGACAGGAAACACAAAAATGGTGTATAAACTCGAACCCAAAACAATAAAGTAAATGGCAACGGGATCATACTTACTAGTAATTACCTTAAACGTAAATGGGTTGAATGCCCCAACCAAAAGACAAAGACTGGCTGAATGGATACAAAAACAAGACCCCTACATATGTTGTCTACAAGAGACCCACCTCAAAACAGAGGACACATACAGACTGAAAGTGAAGGGCTGGAAAAAGATTTTCCATGCAAATTGGGACCAAAAGAAAGCAGGAGTCACAATACTCGTATCAGATAAATTAGACTTTAAAACAAAGGCTGTGAAAAGAGACAAAGAAGGTCACTACATAATGATCAAAGGATCAATCCAAGAAGAAGATATAACAATTATAAATATATATCCACCCAACATGGGAGCACCACAGTATGTAAGACAAATCCTAACAAGTATGAAAGGAGAAATTAACAATAACACAATAATAGTGGGAGACTTTAATACCCCACTCACACTTATGGGGATCAACTAAACAGAAAATTAACAAGGAAAAAAAAAAAAAACATGTATCTATAAAGTTCACTAAAGCAAAGCACAGTAAAATGAGGTATGGCAATAAAAGGCGTTAAATTTATCAAAAAAATAAAATAAAATAAAATAAAGTGCTGAAAAATTAAAAAAAAATGTTTGTTAAGTAAATACATAAATAAATAACACCACAAATGCATATTCCTGACACGAAAAGAAGCACGGAGAAAAAAAGAGTGAATAATAATAGTTCCAAAATGAAAGAAAGGAACAGTAGAGAAAGTAATAATATAAGATATAATACATGAAAACTTCCTTATCTGAAAAAAAGACTTGAATTTTCTGATTGAAAATGCCAAGCTAAGTACCAAGCAGAGTTAATTTTTTTAAGTCATAAATATGACATTTCCTGTAAATTTTTTGAACTGTGATTATCAAAAGACAATCTTAGGAGCTTCCAGAAAGAAAGAACAGGCTATTTGCCAAAAATAATCATACTTCTAATGCATTTCTCATACAGTCTACCATAAACATGTCCTTTCTAAGGAAATAACTGAAGAATAGTTTCATAAACATGAAAATTAAATCAGAACAGTAACCTCAAGACAAGAGAAGACAGTGTGTACAAGGAATACTGATGAATGAGAAATCTAATTAAAACCATAACCTGCTTTGTGAAATAATTTTACTAAACTGCCCATTAGGAACTGGGTGTTATATGAACCACCAAATCAAAAAATTGGGTGTGTTCAGAAGCATTTCATTATGACATGTAAGGGGTACCTACTAGAAAAGTCTGAGTGGTTCCAAAAGACCCAATAAAATATCTGTGTGTGTGTGTCAGATTCCACAGGACCTGCCCCTACTGCTTTGCTGCCAGGCCTGCCACTGTTCTGTGATCTTATGGGTATTCCCTATGACCATAAAATGAAGAGAAAAAAGCGCAATATGCCAGCACCAGCCTAAAGGGGACAACCACTCAGGGAAAACCCTAGAAACCCTAGAAAACAGTATTTGGAGATCTTCCCAAAGACAGAACTTCAGACAAGACATCTGGTGGTCCGTGTTGTATGGAAGGAAAGATGGCCTGTGATATGGGTCTACAGTGGTTCACGTGCAGTGGCTAATAGATTGGCCAGCTGGTCTAGGACTTGGAAAGAAGTAGAATACCTAGAAGACAGCATCCACCTCCTGAAGAGAATGCTCTCATAAATGTCAGTCAGCCTCTTCCCCAATCGCCCAGTGCTTGTTCATTAAGTCTAGGTACAAAGTGGCCACAGAAACAAGAAGGAGGCTCTTTGTGGACTTTCCTTCATAGAGGTTGCTCTGGCCACAGCTGCTGCTGAGGGCCTACCCTACCAAAGGCAGACGGCACCAGTTCCCAGGGAGACCACTCAGCCCACTCCAGGTGACCACACTGGGCACTCCTGTCAGGAAGGGGATGGGCCCGCTCCAGGTGATCACAGTGGGCACTTCTGTCAGGAAGGGGATCAGCCCACTCCAGGTGACCACACTGGGCACTTCTGTCATAAAGGGGATCAGCTCACTCCAGGTGCTCACACTGGGCACTTCTGTCAGGAAGGGGATGGGCCCACTCCAGGTGCTCACACTGGGCACTTCTGTCAAGAAGGGGATCAGCCCACTCCAGGTGATCACAGTGGGCACTTCTGTCAAGAAGAGGATCAGCCCACTCCAGGTGATCACACTGGGCACTTCTGTCAAGAAGAGGATCAGCCCACTCCAGGTGCTCACACTGGGCACTTCTGTCATAAAGGGGATTGGCCCACTCCAAGTGATCACACTGGGTACTTCTATCATGAAGGGGATCAGCCCACTCCAGGTGCTCACACTGGGGACTTCTGTCATGAATGGGATGGGCTCACTCCAGGTGCTCACACTGGGCACTTCTGTCAGGAAGGGGATGGGCCCACTCCAGGTGCTCACACTGGGCCCTTCTGTCAGGAAGGGGATCAGCCCACTCCAGGTGCTCACACTGGGCACTTCTGTCATGAATGGGATGGGCCCACTCCAGGTGACCACACTGGGCACTTCTGTCAAGAAGGGGATCAGCCCACTCCAGGTGATCATACTGGGTACTTCTGTCAGGAAGGGGATCAGCCCACTCCAGGTGATCACAGTGGGCACTTCTGTCAGGAAGGGGATTGGCCCACTCCAGGTGATCACGGTGGGCACTTCTATCATGAAGGGGACAGCAATTTGTCCTAATAGAGACAGACATAGTTTTGGTGTATGAATTTGCCTTCCCTGACCGCAATATTCTTGGCAGCTGCCATAACCATCACAACAAAATTAGACAAACTAGAATATTTTTTAAAAGGAAGAAACATGGAAGGAGGGAAGAAGTAAGAGAATAAGGAAAGAAGGAAGTGAGAAAGGAAGAAAAGGAAGACAGGAAGAAAGGAAAAAGAATGGGAAAGGAGAAAAAAAATCCTTATAAACCAAATGCAAATTTTCTAAATAAAATATCAGTAAATAGAATCCAGCATTCTATTAAAAGAAAAATAATAACAATCTAATGGAACTTATTTCAAGAATGTAAGAATGGTTCAAGAGTAGAAATTTTCTTACCATATTAACAGATTAGTGAGAAAAATTTCACCACTATCTTGATAAACATGTTTCTCCCACTATCCAAAAGTAGAGCGTTCCTATGAAACCTTTTGTAAAACTACAAAAGGGCAATAAAGCTAGAAGCGATTACCTCAGTATACATCTTGCTAAAGGACACATGAAATACATCTAGACAAAGCACAGATGCTCACGGACATGGTTCACAGCTTCAGCAGCTCCTTGCTGAGGTGCCAAGCGGTTCCCAGGGAGGGAGTTGGGCAGGGCCACTCTATGCTTGGGATTCAGCTGCCTCTGTACAGACTCATCTGGTTAGCAAAAAAAATGCTGAATGCTGTTTTAGCTTCTTGCCTTTTTTGTAAAGGCAAAAATCTTCTTAGACTTCTTTCAGTTCAAAGCAAAAACAGGTCGTTTTTTCATTGAATAAGGATACTTGATTCACACTATTGTGTTCGTTTCTGCCATATAACAACTTGAATCAGCCATAAGTATGTATACATATATATGTGTGTGTGTGTGTATATGTATCGGAGAAGGCGATGGCACCCCACTCCAATACTCTTGCCTGGAAAATCCCATGGAGGGAGGAGCCTGGTAGGCTGTAGTCCATGGGGTCGCTAAGAGTCGGACACGACTGAGCGACTTCACTTTCATTTTTCACTTTCATGCATTGGAGAAGGAAATGGCAACCCACTCCAGTGTTCTTGCCTGGAGAATCCCAGGGACGGGGGAGCCTGGTGGGCTGCCTTCTATGGGGTCGCACAGAGTCGGACACGACTGAAGCGACTTAGCAGCAGTAGCAGCAGCAGTATATATATATATATATATATATATATCTCCTCCTTCTTGAGCCTCTCACCCCTCTATGTCATCACAGAGTGCCAAGTTGGGCTCCCTGTGTTATACAGCAGCTTCCCACTAGCTATCTAGTTTATACATGGCATTTTTGCCTGGAAAATTCCAAGGACAGAGGAGCCTGGCGGGCTACAGAACATGGGGAGGCAAAGAATCAGACACGACTGAGCATACTATACACAGACAGTGTAGATGTGTCAATGCTACACTCCCAGCTGGTCCTGCCCTCTCCTTCCCCTTTTGTGTCCACAAGTCCTTTCTCTACCTGTTCCTCTCTATTCCTGCCCCCAAAACAGGTTAAAAGGTCTCTTAAGGTAAGTCTTTGTAAAAGTGAAGTGGTGTAAAGTAGGGGATACCTCTGTCTGTAAACCATTTTATAATGTTTGATACCATTCCTGATTTTATTTTAAAGCTGAAGAAGAGAAAGAAGCTTATTTAACATCATGAAATTTAAAAAAATGTCTCCCCACAAATCTATAATAAGAAACTAATGCCATAGTCTAAAGCAATCAATCAGTAATAATAAGAGCAAAAGACAAAGACGTAAATCTTAAAAATGGGGGGGGGACTGACACTGTTTTGCAAAAGACGTGATTGCCTACCTAGAAAATTCAAGAGGGTCAATTGATAGGTGAATAATTAACAAAAGAATAAAGTAGAAAGATATCACAACACAGTAAAAAATCAATACTTTACATTTCAAGTAAGTGGAGGAAAAATAGACTATTGAATTAACAGTGTTTGAATAAATGGCTAACATTTGGGGGAGAAGTTAAGTTCCTGTATTGTATCAGACACCAAAATAAATTCCATACAGATCAATATATCAATATAAAGAATATAATTGTAATACTACTAAAGCAAAATATAGGAGTAAGTGTTTAGAATCTTGAGATGGTAGCAGGGGGGAGTTTAAAAAACCACAAAGACATAAAATAAAAGAATAATATAAGTTACAGAAAGAGAAACCCAAGAAAACTAAGTAGACAGGTTTATCAAATAAATAATGTGAAACCATTCCCAGAAAAGTAGAATACAAGTTTTCAGATTAAAAGTGCCCACTACTACTACTACTTCTACTACTAAGTCGCTTCAGTCGTGTCCGACTCTGTGCGACCCCATAGACGGCAGCCCACAAGGCTCCCCCATCCCTGAGATTCTCCAGGCAAGAACACTGGAGTGGGTTGCCATTTCCTTCTCCAATGCATGAAAGTGAAAAGTGAAAGTGAAGTTGCTCAGTCGTGTCCGACTCTTAGCGACCCCATGGACTACAGCCTACCAGGCTCCTCCATCCATGGGATTTTCCAGGCAAGAGTACTGGAGTGGGGTGCCATCGGAAGAATGAACTTTCAAATCATAATTCAAAATCCACTGGGGATGAAATATGCAACATGATGATTAGTTTACACTGCTGTGTAATCTATTTGAAAGCTGACAAAAATTTTCATCACAAGAAAAAAATTTTTTTTTCTTTTTTTCTTGTATCTATACAAGATGATGGATATTAAGTAAACTTATCATGTTAGTTATTTTGCAATATATGTAAGTCAAGTTATCACACTGAATACCTTAAATTTATATAATGGACTATGTCAATTATATATCAATAAAACTGAAATTAAAAAATAAGTCAATAAAATTGGAATTTAAAAAATGAAATCCAGAGGCCACACAGCCTTGCTTCCTGCCAACTTGGCAAACCAAGGCTGCAGACTTGCTCCCAAGAATGGAGAAGGAAACATGAATACCAAGAAATAACCATCCCCCCAAAATAATAATCCCCAAGAAAGCTCTGAAAAGACTAAAACTTAAGTAAAGGCAGAATTTGCAATAAGAAGGCATATTGGAGTACAGCTTTTTACTCCATCCCCCACAACCCAACCCACCCATTTTCTCGGGACAACATGTCCCCCTAGAAACCTGTGGTTAAACCATAGGTGTCACAGATTGTGAGGTGGTGTCAGAGCAGTGTAAAATTCTGTTGAGATGAAAGCTGATGAAGAGATACTATTACACCATAAAAATGAATGAAAATTTTCCAGCAGTATTGAGATATTATTGATATATAACATTGTATTAGTTTAAGGTATACAATGCAATGGCTTGAAATATGTATGCGAAATCAACTTAATTTTTTCTCTAGTTATGGAGAAAGCCACAACTGGAAGAAATTTTAAGAGAAATAATAAGTTAATAATACTTTCTCAGAAACTGATAGAACTGTAGGGAATAATAGCTAGATCAATAATTTTAACATCTCTCTTGGAACCAATAAACACAGCAGATAAAACAATAAACAGAGACATGAAAGACCTACAAAATGCTTTTTAAATTTCTATGTATGTCTTTATCCACAATAAACAAAATTATGTAATTACATATTTAATTATGTAATTTAGAACATTTCTGAGAATTAAACATATGATTGCACCTTAAAGTACACTTTAATAATTCCAAAAATTCAATATCATAACACCTCTGTTCTCCAACCATAATGGAAATGAAAAGAAAGAGAGAGAAGAGTAAGGGAGAGAGGGAAGGAGGAGGGAGGGATCTTGGAAGGAAAAGAGGAAAGGAAAAATAAAGAAAGAAATTATGTACGCCTACATAACCCTTCCAGCTGAGCTATTTCAAACCCTAAAAGATGATGCTGTGAAAGTGCTGCACTCAATATGTCAGCAAATTTGGAAAACTCAGCAGTGGCCACACGACTGGAAAAGTCAGTTTTCATTCCAATCCCAAAGAAAGGCAATAACAGTGTTCAAATTACTGTACAACTGCACTCACATCACATGCTAGCAAGGTTATGCTCAAAATCCTTCAAGTTAGTCTTCAGCAGTACATGAACCGAGAACTTCCAGATATACAAGCTGGATTTCAAAAAGGCAGAGGAACCAGAAATCAAACTACCAGCATCCACTGAATCATAGAAAAAGCAATTCCCTTGCTTTGGAATGGGATTCAAAAAAAAAAAATTCTACTTCTGCTTCACTGACTACACTAAAGTCTTTGACTGTATGGATCAGAACAAACTGTGGAAAATTCTTAAAGATATGAGCATACCAGATCACTTTACCTGCCTCATAAGAAGTGAAAGTCGCTCAGTCGTGTCGGACTCTTTGCGACCCCATGGACTACACAGTGTGTGGAATTCTCCAGGCCAGAGTACTGAAATGAGTAGCCTTTCCCTTCTCCAGCAGATTTTCCCAATCCAACCCAGGGATCGAACCCAGGTCTCCTGCATTGCAGGCAGATTCTTTACCAGCTGAGCCAAAAAGGAAGCCCCCTCCTAAGAAACCTGTATACAAGACAAGAAGTAACAGCTAGAACAGACATGGAACAATGGACTGGTTCAAAATTGGGAAAGGAGGAGTACGACAAAGCTGTATATTGTCACCCTGCTTACTTAACATATATGCAGAGTACATCATGCAAAATGTGGGCTGGATGAATCACAAGCTGGAGTCAAAATTGCCAGGAGAAATATCAACAACTTCAGATATGCAGATACCACTTTAATGGCAGAAAACAAAGAGGAACTAAAGAGCCTCTTGATGAAGGTGAAAGGGGAAAGTGAAAAAGTCTGGCTTAAAACTCAACATTCAAAAAATGAAGATCATGGCATCTGGTCCCATCACTTCACAGCACATAGATGGGGAAACAATGGAAACCATGACAAATTTTATTTTCTTAGGCTCCAAAATCACTGCAGATAGTGACTGCAGCCACGAAGTTAAAAGACGCTTACTTCTTGGAAGAAAAGCTATGACACACCTAGACGGCATATTCAAAAGCAGAGACATCACTTTGCCAACAAAGGTTCATATAGTCAAAGCTGTGGTTTTTCCAGTAGTCATGTATGGATGTGAGAGCTGGACCATAAAGAAGATTGAGCACAGAAGAATCGATGCTTTTAGACTGTGGTGTTGGAAAAGACTCTTGGGAGTCCCTTGGACTGCAAGGAGATCAAACCAGTCAGTCCTAAAGGAAATCAGTCCTGAATATTCATTGGAGGGACTGATGCTGAAATTGAAGCTTCAGTACTTTGGCCACCTGATCCGAAGGGCAGACTCATTGGAAAAGACTCTGATACTGGGAAAGATTGAAGGCAGGAGTAGAAGGGGGTGGACAGAGGATGAGATGGTTGGATGACATCAAGTGACTCAATGGACATGAGTTTGAAGCTCCAGGGCATAGTGAAGGACAGGAAAGCCTGGCGTGCTGTAGTTCATGGGGCTGCCCAGAGTTGGACCCAACTTAGTGACTGAACAGCAACAAGAATAGATTGACGCAACTTGTCAAATCCTGGATTGTTAGAAACCCAAATCCATTTTAGACCACTAGATGGAGCCAAACACTGATACTTGTTACATAGTCATGCGTGTCTTTGGGCATAAATTTAAAAGTATTTATGATATTCCCTACTGGGAAGTAGAAAAGCCTTCACCTCTCTGCAGAGCAGAGCAGAGCTTCCAGACTAATAAGGCTACTCAGCAGTTAGCTGTTCAGAGACGCTGATATGTTTGGCCCAGGGGTGACCCAGTGAAGTCTGAGGAAGCAAGACTCCCCAAGTGCTACTTCTGCAGCAAGGAATCTTCCATTCATTTACAATGCAGTGTTCTACCACAAACATTATCATGTTCTGAGTGATTCATGACATGAAAAAAGATTAGGAAGCACAGCTTTAGGAGTGAGAATCTCTCAAACTTATAAAGGAGTACAAAGACCAGAGAGTTTGAGAATGCTTGTTCAGGAAATGACCTGGAGCAGCCATCTACCTGAAATTTACTGGAAGAGTAAATATCCATCCTGAGCTCTCCGTTTTAAAAACAATTTGCATATATAATTAAATAATATCATACAATTCCTTTCAAACATACTTAATGAACACTTGATCTGTGTCTTCTCTGCCATACAGAAGGGAGTGTTATTGTCAGGTGGCCCCTTTTTTCAAGGAGCTCCCAATGTAGAGAGGAGCCAGCCAGACAAACCAAATACTATCATACAGCAATAAATACACTGTGAAACTAGCACACCAAATGAAGTTCAGGTTCACACAGTGCATCACTTAGGGATACTTTCAGCTGCAAGATGAAAGTAAGCATTTACTGTGGCATAAACAGAGTTATTTACCCTCATGCTGGTCACATTATGATGCCAAAATGGCTGCCATGGCTCCAGCCATCGTGTCTACATTCAAGGAAAGGAAAAAAGGAAAAGGAAGTGGATCATCAGCTGGTGAATACATAGATAGACCTGGTAAATGTTACATGGCTTCCCACTTATCAGAAAAAGCAAAAGACTTCCCAAAAGCCCCAATACAGTAGTTACACTTCATTGGTCAGAATTACGCTACATGGCACGCCTAGCTGCCAGGGAGGTAATAAACATCAGTATCCCACCTAGGATTGAGCCTATTAACAAAATCAGCATTTATTTAGCAAAAAAAAAAGAGTACCTATACTAATAAACAAAGAAATGAAACAAAAGGAGAGCTCTTTCTCACTTATCAAATTGGCCCACATCTCTAAAGGCTGATAATGTCTAGTGTTGGAAAGATGGAGGAAAGTGAACATTTTCATAACTTGTTGGTAGAAGTGTACAGTCTTCATCTGGCCATCTACTACAAATCAAGATTTTTAATTTATTTTTGGCTGTGCTAGTTCTTCGTTGTTGCATGCCAGCTACTCTGTAATTGCCGTGCACGGCTTTCTCATGCAGAGGCTTCTCTTGTTGCAAAACAGAAGCTCCAAGATGTATAAGCTTCCTTAGTTACAAACTGTGGCCTCAGTAGTTGTGATGCATGGGTTTAGTTGCCCTGAGGCATATGAGATCTTCCCAGACCAGGGATCGAACCCATGTCCCATGCATTGGCAGGTGGATTCTTAACCACTGGACTACCAGGGAAGTCCCAAGATCTTTTTTTAATGAAACATTTTGACCCAAAAATTCCACTCCCAGAAAATTACTTAGGAGACAAGTACACAAAGATATGCATGCATGTTAAGTCACTTCAGTCATGTCTGACTCTCTGAGATCCTGTGGACTGTAGCCAGCCAGGCTCCTCTGTCCATGGATTCTCCAGACAGGAATACAGGAGTAGGTTTCCATGCGGTCCTCCAGGGGATCTTCTCCCAACCCAAGGATCGAACCTGTGTCTCTTATGTCTCCTGCCTTGTGAGGCAGGTTCTTTACCACCAGCACCACGTTGGCTCAGTAAAGAATCTGCCTGCCAATGCAGGAGATGTAAGTTCAATCCCTGGGTCAGGAAGATCCCTTGGAGAAAGAAATGGCAACTCACTCCAGTATTCTTGCCTGGGAAATAAATCCCATGGACGGAGGAGCCTAGGGGGCTATAGTCCGTGGGATCTCAAAAGAGTTGGACACAACTTGGTGATTAAACAACAATTTATTTTTAAATTAATACAAGATTAGTTTCCTAGAATAACTGTCTTGCATAATAAGAAAGACATATTTGATACTCTGCTTCTGGTCCCCAGAACAGAGCTCCTAAAACTTGTCATTTCCTGAGTGAAAGAGAGATGGGAACAGCTTTTTTGTTATTTGTAAAAAGCCTGTTTCAACAATACCTGAGTTTATGCTAATGAGGTGACTCTTGTGATTAGAGAGTTGGAAATTTCATGCCTACCCCACCCCCACCTCCTGGGAGGGGTAAGGGGCTGGAGATTGAGTTCAATCACCAATGGTTAATAATCAATCATACCTATCTAACTGAACTTCCACTAAAACCCTAAGCAGCAGGATTCATATCAAGGTGCTGAGGGGGTAATGCACACAGAGAGAGCATGGAAGCTCCAAACCTCTTCCCATGCACGTTGTCCCGTGCATCTCTTTTTCATTTCCATTGGTTTCTTAGCTACATCCTTACCACAAAGAGGATAGTTAAGTAAGGCACTGTCCTGAGTTCCATGAGTCATCCCAGCAAGTTATGAAACCTGAGGAGGGGTTCGTGGGAACGGCTTACTGATAGCCAGTCAGTTAGAAGTACTTGTGTCACCAAACAAGGGCTTCTGTGCCCACAGCACAGACAGCCAAACCCTAACAGCAGGTGTCTGCAGAAGTGAGAGTGTATTTGCAGGGTATCAAGCAAGGGAGTGGAAGACAAGCCCCAGATCTACTCCAACCCGATCTTCGGCTTGGGGGTGTTTTTTAAAGGGAAGAACAAAGAAGCTGTGTTTAAACATTATCTTGTGACAATTCTTGATCATAATTGCAGAGGTCAGGATATCTCCAGTTTAAGATTCTCTAGCCATGTGTGGTCCATGGCTCAGGAGTCTGTGAGCTCATATTGCCCTAGAGAAACAACCTGAGTTTTTACATTAATGATGATGTCTACAATAGCAATTTGAGTACTTCAATAATGTTATTGACAAGAGCAATTTTAGTCATCCGACTCTGGTTGACTAGGGTTCAGTTAGCATAGGACTGAGGTCAGAGCGGACAAGAAAGAGAATAAAGTTTTAAATAGATTAATCATAAACTCGGTAAAGGAACTCAGTTTTAGGGGGACTCAGTTTCACTGGAGGCCTAGATTGGCCTCTGAATTGAGGAGACAGTCTTTTTTTTATCTTTTTTTAATGGAAGGATAATTGCTTTACAGAATTTTCTTGTTTTCTGTCAAGCATCAACATGAATTAGCCATCAGTTCAGTTCAGTTCAGTCGCTCAGTCGTGTCTGACTCTTTGCGACCCCATGAGTCTCAGCACGCCAGGCCTCCCTGTCCATCACCAACTCCTGGAGTTCACTCAGAATCACGTCCATCGAGTCAGTGATGCCATCCAGCCATCTCATCCTCTGTCATTCCCTTCTCCTCCTGCCCCCAATCCCTCCCAGCATCAGAGTCTTAGGAGGGGACAGTCTTGTGGGACTGAGCTCTCACCCTGTGGGGTCCACATTAACTCCAGACAGTTAGTGTCAGAAGTACTGTGAGTAGGAAGACAAGTTTTCCTTTCAGTTGGTTACCCTTTAAACTTTCACACTTTGATGCCATCTCAGCAACAGTACTTACATCTCGTTCAGTCACAACGAACCACCACAAGTTCTACGATTCAACTTATCATTGTAGAGTATTTTACCCAAATCCCTGTAGTTACAAGGCCATTCAGAGAAGCCGAAGTCTTTAAAATGTTAAAATATTTACTAATGAGTATATTAGTATTACCACTTATAAAATCCATCCCTGCTCCAAGCTCACTTCCTGCTGGACCCCAAAGTACTATACCTCAGGTACTGAGCCAAAGGCTAGCCAGTCTCTGGCTGGTTGTCAGATGTCTACAATGCAAATCAATTGTACAGTGAAGCTATAAATCTGCACACAATGCAAGATTTCATGGAGTAAACAAAAGTGATACTAAAGTCCCAGCCAATCCCACACAAAGCCACAGACATATAAGATCAGCAGAAAAGAAAACTAATGCTGCTGATCCAATAGGAGCTTCAAAATAGAATAGTTGGGGAAAAATAGTAAATTTAAAACATATGAAAAGAGAAGAGTGAGCTTAGATGGGCAAAACGGCTTGTTTTTTCCTATGAGATATCCCACCAAAATATCCAGAAGGATGAATAACATGATAAACGGGACAATTACTTTACCACTTTGGGCCAACTAGCTTGAATTGTATGTACATGCAAAGAGATACAAGTAAAATGAAAAGGTAGCCAGAATAGGGTGTGGTTTAATCTGCCGCAGGATTAAAGGGGCCTTGAGAAAAAATATGAAGCCTAAATATTTTTGGACCCTCTTTCTGACTCCATTGTGAATCAGATGTGAAATAAATAATGCTATATAATGTGATTATCTTCAGAAAAATTGTACAAAGAAAATTAGCACTTATTCATTCTTTACTCATTATACAAACTAGTACATGGTTGCGAACATTTTAAATTCTGTTAAGTATAAGATAAAAGAAACTTATTTTTGTTTTTATTATCAAAATAAAATCTCAGTTAAGACTTTTTTTTCTTTTTTTTAATTGAAGGATAATTGCTTTTCAAAATTTTTGTTGTTTTCTGTCATACCTCAACATGAATCAACCATAGGTATACATATATCCCCTCCCTTTTAAAACTCCCTTCCACTTCCCTCCCATCCCACCCCTCTAGGTTGATACACAGCCCCTGCTTGAGTTTCCTGAGCCATACAGCACATTCCTGTTGGCTATCTGTTTTACATATGGCAATGTAAGTGTCCATGTTACTCTTTCCATACATCTCACCCTCTCCTCCCCTCTCCCCATGTTGTAAGTCTATTCTCTATGTCTGTTTCTCCATTACTGCCTTGTAAATAAATTCCTCAGTACCATTTTTCTAGATTCCATATATGCACGTTAGAATATGATTTTTATCTTTCTCTTTCTGACTCACTTCACTCTGTATAATAAGTTCTAGGTTCATCCACCTCATCAGAACTAACTCAAATGTGTTCATTTTTATGGCTGAGTAATATTCCATTGGGTATGTATACCACAACTTCCTTATCCATTCATCTGTCGATGGGCATCTAGCTTGCTTCCATGTTCTAGCTATTGAAAATAGTGCTGCAGTGAACCATGGAATACATGTGTCTTTTTCAACCCTGGTTTCCTCAGGGTATATGCCTAGAAGTGGGATTGCTGGGTCATGTGGTGGTTTTATTCCTAGTTTTTTAAGGAATCTCCATACCCTCTTCCATAGTGGCTGTATCAATTTACATTCCCATCAAAAGTGCAAGAGCCTTCCCTTTTCTCCACATTCTTTCCAGCATTTATTGTTTTTAGAATTTTTGATGAGGGCCATTCTGACTGGTGTGAGATGATATCTCATTGTGGTTTTGATTTGCATTTCTCTAATAATAAGCGATGTTGAGCATCTTTTCATGTTTGTTAGCCATCTATATGTCTCCTTTGGAGAAATGTCTGTTTAGGTTTTTTCCCCCACTTTTTGATTGAGTTGTTTGTTTTCCTGGTATTGAGTTGTATGAGCTGCTTGTATATTTTGGAAATTAATCCTTTGTCGGTTGTTTCATTTGCTATTATTTTCTCCCTTTCCAAGGGTTGTCTTCTCACCTTGCTTAAAGTTTCCTTTGCTGAGCAAATGCTTTTAAGTTTAACCAGGTCCCACTTGTTTACTTTTGTTTTTATTTCCTAGGAGGTGGGTCATAGAGGATCTTGCTTTCATTTATGTCATCAAGTGTTCTATGTTTTCCTCTAAGAGTTTTCTAGTTTGGGGTCTTATATTTAGGTTTTGAATCCATTCTGATTTTATCTTTGTGAATGGTGTTAGGAACTGTTCTAATTTCATTCTTGTACATGCAGCTGTCCAGTTTTCCCAGCACCATTTATTGAAGAGGCTGTCTTTGCCCCATTGTATATTCTTGCCTCCTTTGTCAAAAATAAGGTACCCATAGGTGCATGGGTTTATTTCTGGGCTTTCTATCTTTTTCCATTGGTCTATATTTCTGTTTTTGTGGCAGTACCATACTGTCTTGATGACTGTAGCTTTGTAGTATAATCTGAAGTCAGGAAGGTTGATTCCTCTAGCTCCATTCTTCTTTCTCAAGACTGCTTTGGCTATTCAGGGTCTTTTGTGTTTCCATATGAATTGTGAAATTTTTTGTTCTAGTTCTGTGAAAAATGCCATTGGTAATTTGATAGGGATCACATTGACTCTGTAGATTGCATTTCATAGTGTAGTCATTTTCACAATACGGATTCTTCCTACCCAGGAACATAGAATATCTCTCCATCTGTTTATGTCATCTTTTATTTCTTTCATCGGTATCATAATTTTCTGTGTACAGTTCTTTTGTCTCCTTAGGTAAGTTTATTCCTAGATATTTCTTTTTGTTGCAATGGTGAATGGGATTGATTCCTTAATTGCTCTTTCTGATTTTTCATTGTTAGTATATAGAAATACAAGTGATTTCTGTGTATTGATTTTGTATCCTGCAACTTTGCTAAATTCACTGATTAGCTCTAGTAATTTTCTGATACTATCTTTAGGGTTCTCTATGTACAGTATCATGTCATGTACAAACAGTGAGAGCTTTACTTCTTCTTTTCTGATATGGATTCCTTTTATTTCTTTTTCTTCTCTGATTGCTGTAGCTAGGACTTCTGGAACTATGTTGAATAATAGTGATGAAAGTGGACAGCCTTGTCTTGATTCCTGATCTTATGGGGAATGCTTTCAGGTTTTCACCATTGATAATAATGTTTGCTGTAGGCTTAGCATATATGGCCCTTACTGTGTTGAGTAGGTTCCTTCTATGCCCATTTTTTGAAGAGTTCTAATCATAAATGGGTGTTGAATTTTGTAAAAGGCTTTTTCTGCATCTATTGAGATTTCACTTTTTGCTTTCATGCGTTGGAGAAGGAAATGGCAACCCACTCCAGTGTTCTTGCCTGGAGAATCCCAGGGACAAGGGAGCCTGGTGGGCTGCCATCTATGGGGTCGCACAGAGTTGGACATGACTGAAGTGACTTAGCAGCAGCAGCAGCAGCACTGAGATTATCATGTGGTTTTTATCTTTCAACTTGTTAATATGGTATATCACATTGATTTGTGTATATTGAAGAATCCTTGCATTCCTAAAATAAACCCAACTTGATCATGGTGTATGAGATTTTTGATGTGTTGCTGAATTCTGTTTGCTAAAATTTTGTTGAGGATTTTTGCATCTATGTTCATCTCAGTCAAGACTTTTTTGAGGGTTTTTCAGTCTTCTTGTTTTCTGTCACGCTGTGTAGCTTTCGGGATCTTAGATCCCCAAACAGGGATTGAACCCAGGTCCACAGCAGTGAAAGTGCAGAGTCCTAACCACTGGACTGTCAAGGAATTCCCTAGGATTTTTCAGTCTTTATGACATATTGGTTCCCATTTCATATGTATTCACTTTTTTATATATCTTTTTACTTTTTATTATGAAAATTCAGACATTGAAAAAAGTAATAACTCTCTTACACTCATTACCTAGATTTCAAAACTGTCAAGATCTTGCCACGTTCACACCAAATACTTTCTTGACTTTCTAGAAAGAAGTCTTTCAGAAGGTAGTTCCAGTCTCATCAGGGTTGCCTGTTCTACCAGGTCATGGCAGATGCTGCCCATTGTAGGAATGTCTCACTGTTTGCTACAGGTGCTGTTTCTCTTCTTCCTTTCTCCCCTGCATTTCCTATAACCCAGTCACATGATCTTCATTGCAAGTGCTCAGCAGCTGCCTGTGACTCCTGTACAGTCACAGGCCACCATACAGAACATTTACAGCTAAGGGTTCTATCAGACAGTGCTGCTCAAAAAGCATATTTTGCTTTAGGTAAACACTTTTGGCAGAAGACCACAGCCAATGGCATATTGTGTTATTCAGAAAAATGATTTGACCTTAATTGGCCGTTCTTGGCACAGGGTACCAATTATGTCCAGATAGTGAAGCTCACTTAGATTATAAAATGCCAATCAAAGTGCACAAATTATACACACATGAGACACAATTAGTAAAGCACCGTCTACTGATAGGCCAATTGCAATCCTACTGAAGCCACAAGGATCCATCTCTTTGGCTCTCACTTTGGACTCAGCCAAGTCACCCAACCACCATGGGATGCTGCATAACTCGATATCTAGTCCACACCAAGGAGAAAATGAGCAATCTGCAAACTGCAGCATGTAGACAAGACAAAGCCTCCTGCCACAGGGAAGCAAAGGGAGGTTTGAAAACAAGAAGGAAAGGATCAGCCCTGGGTCTTGGAAGTCCTTGGCTGAGCTGGAACAGATGCAGGAAGTAAAGCCCCAAGGCACAGGGAAATGTCCTGGTGAGTGACTACAAACCAGGCAAGAATCCACTCAGGCAGGGGCACTGGGCATAGACATGCAGGGCCTGATGTGAGAGACAGAGTCTAAGAAATGTGATGAGAATCCTCCAAAGGATTTTTTTAAGTGAGAGTGACTGCAATGGGCACAGGATGGAATCAGACTCAGGAAGAGGGAGCAGACGCATGTAACCCAAGCCACGAGAAATAAGTCAGAGAAGGGAGAAAAAGTTCTAGGCCTAACCACACAAAAAGGCATTTGTTAAAAATGCTGGGGTGCATTTCTGGGCATATAGTCAGAACAGACAAAAATTCTAATTTGAGAAGACACATGAACCAAGTCACGGAAACAACTTAAGTGTCCATCAACAGACGAATGAATAAAGAAGATGTATTATGCACGTGTATATGAACATGTACATGCTTTGTGTTTAGTTACTCAGTTGTGTCCGACTCTGTAACCCCATGGACTGCAGCACACCAGGCTTCCCTGTTCATCTCCAAGTCCTGGAGATTGTTCAAACTCATGTCCATTGTGTTGGTGATTTCATCTGATCATCTCATTCTCTGTTGTCCCCTTCTCTTCCTGCCTTCAATCTTTCCCACATCAGGATCTTTTCCAATGAGTCAGTTCTTCCCCTTAGGTGGCCAAAGCATTGGAGCTTCAGCATCAGTCCTTCCAATGAATATTCAGGACTGATTTCCTTTAGGATTGACTGGCTTGATCTCCTTGCAGTCCAAGGGACTCTCAAGAGTCTTCTCCAACACAACAGTTCAAAAGCATCAATTCTTTAGCACTCAGCTTTCTTCATGGTCCAACTCCCAAATCCATACACGACTACTGGAAAAACCATAGCTTTGACTGGACAGACCTCTGTCAGCCAAGTAATGTCTCTGCTTTTTAATACGCTGCCTAGGTTGGTCATAGCTTTTCTTCCAAGGAGCAAGTGCCTTTTAGTTTCATGGCTGCACTCACCATCTGCAGTGATTTTGGAGCCCAAGAAAACAAAGTCTCTCACTGTTTCCATTATTTCCCCAACTATTTGCCATGACATGATGGAACCAGATGTCATGATCTTAGTTTTCTGAATGTTGAGTTTTAAGTCAACTTTTTCACTCTCCTCTTTCACTTTCATCAAGAGGCTCTTCAGTTCTTCTTCACTTTCTGCCATAAAGGTGGTGTCATCTGCATATCTGAGGTTATTGATATTTCTCCTGGCAATCTTGATTCCAGCTTGTGCTTCATCCAGCCTGGCATTTTGCATGATGTACTCTGCACATAAGTTAAATAAGCAGGGTGACAATATACAACCTTGATGTACTCCTTTCCCAATTTGGAACCAGTCTGTTGTATGGTTCTAACTGTTGCTTCCTGACCTGCATACAGATTTCTCAAGAGGCAGGTAAGGTGGTCTGGCATTCCCATCTCTTTAAGAATTTTCCACAGTTTGTTGTGATCCACACAGTAAAGGCTTTGGCATAGTCAATAAAGCAGAAGTAGAAGCAGAAGATATTAAGAAGAGGTGGCAAGAATACACAGAAAAACTATAGAAAAAAAGATCTTATAAAAAAAAGATAACCACCATGGTGTGATCACTCACCTAAAGCCAGATATCCTGGAGTGCAAAGTCAAGTGGGCCTTAGGAAGCATTACTACGAACAAAGCTAGTAGAGGTGATGGAATTCCAGTTGAGCTATTTCAAATCCTAAAAGATGATGCTGTGAAAGTGCTGCACTCAACATGCCAGCAAATCTGGAAAACTCAGCAGTGGCCACAGGACTGGAAAAGGTCAGTTTTCATTCCAATCCCAAAGAAAGGCAATGCCAAAGAATGCTCAAACTACCACACAACTGCACTCATCTCACACACTTGCAAAGTAATGCTCAAATTTCTTCAAGCCAGGCTTCAGCAGTACATGAACTGAGAACTTCCAGATATTCAAGCTAGATTTAGAAAAGGCAGAGGAACCAGAGACCAAATTGCCAACATTCATTGGATCATATAAAAAGCAAGAAAATTCCAGTAAAACATCTACTTCTGCTTTATTGCTTTGGGGTAGGAACTTTTTAATCATTATTGAATATTTCTAGCGCATAGAAAATTATAGAAAAAACATAACAAGTACATTAGAGTATCATCTAAATTTCACTATTTGTACCTAAAATAGTCAGACATATCCTCTTCACCAAAACCCCCTTAGCAAGTTTTCTCCAAAGTTGATCTCATATACAGTAAAAATTGAAAGAACCTGGAACTGCCATGTTTCTTTTGGGGCTTCCCTTGTGGTTCAGCTGGTAAAGAATCCAACTGCAATGTGGGAGACATGGGTTTGATCCCTGGGTTATGAAGATGACCTGGAGAAGGGAAAGACTACCCACTTCAGTATTCTGGCCTCGAGAATTCCATGGACTATATGGAATGGGGTTGCAAAGAGTCAGACACGACTGGATGACTTTCACTTTCATTTTGCTAGGACCATTAAGATAAATACATGCAAACTCAATTGCCCACCTATCAAAAATACATATTTTATAATGTTCCACTTGCTATTCTGAAATGAAACATATAGAATAAACCAACAAACACTCAAAATTACAAAAAATTTAATACAATGTGATAAGCATAATATGAAAGAGAAATAAACCTACAGTATGTATTTCATATATTTCAAAGGAGGTCACCTCAAGCCAAACTACAGGGAGGGGACACAGCCCCACCCATCAACAGAAAGTTGGATTAAAGATTTACTGTGCCTGGCCCCACCCATGAGAGCAAGACTCAGATTCCCCCACAGCCAGTGCCTCCCATCATGAAGCTTCCACAAACCTCCCATCTTCATCCATCAGAGGGAAGACAGAATGGAAACCACAAATACAGAAAACTAACCAAACTGACCACTTGGATCACAGCCTTGTCTAACTCAATGAAACTATGAGCCATGCTGTGTAAGGCCACCCAGGATGGTGGAGAGTTCTGACAAAATGTGGTCCACTGCAGAAGGGAACAGCAAACCACTTCATTATTCTTGCCCTGACAGCCCCATGAGCAGTATGAAAAAGCAAAAAGATATGACACTGAAAGATGAAATTCCCAGGTCAGTAGATGCCCAATATGCTTCTGGAGGAGAGCAAAGAAATAGCTCCAGAACGAATAAAGAGGCTGAGCCAAAGTGAAAACAATGCCCGGCTGTGGATGTAACTGGTGATGGAAGTAAAGTCTGATGCTGCAAAGAACAACACTGCATAGCAACCTGGAATATTAGGTCAACGAATCAAGATAAATTGGAAGTGGTCAAACAGGAGATGGCAAGAGTGAACATCGACATTTTAGAAATCAGTGAACTAAAATGGACCAGAATGGGTGAATTTAATTCAGATGACCTTTATATCTATTACTGTGGGCAAGAATCCCTTAGAAGAAATGGAAAGTGAAAGTCACTCAGTCGTGTTCGACTCTTTGAGATCCCATGGACTATACAATCCATAGAATTCTCTAGGCCAGAATACTGGAGTGGGTAGCCTTTCCTTTCTCCAGGGAATCTTCCCAACCCAGGGGTTGAATCCAGGTCTCCCGCATTGAAGGCAGATTCGTTACCAGCTGAGCCACAAGGGAAGCCCAAGAATATTGGAGTGGGTAGCCTATCCCTTCTCCAGCAGATCTTCCCAACCCAGGAATCAAACTGGGGTCTACTGCATTGCAGGTGGATTCTTTACCAACTGAGCTATCAGGGAAGCCACAGAAGAAATGGAGTGGCCCTCATAGTCAACAAAAGAGTCTGAATTGCAATCTCAAAAATGACAGAATGATCTCTGTTTGTTTCGAAGGCAAACCATGCAATATCATGTAATCCAAGTTGATTCCCCAACCACTAATGCCGAGGAAACTGAAGTTGAATGGTTCTATGAAGACCTACAAGACTTTCTAGAACTAACACCAAAAAAGATGTCCTTTTCATCATAGGGGACTGGAATGCAAAAATAGAAAGTCAAGAGATACCTGGAGTAAAACTGGCCTTTGAGTACAAAATGACGCAGGGCAAAGGCCAACAGAGTTTTGCCAAGAGAACTCATTGGTCATAGCAAACACCCTCTTCCAACAACACAAGAGACGACTCTACACATGGACATCACCAGGGGGTCAAAAACGAAATCAGACTGATTATATTATTTGCAGCCTAAGATGGAGAAGCTTTATACAGTCAGCAAAAACAAGACTGGGAGCTCACTGTGGCTCAGATCATGAACTCCTTATTGCCAATATCAGACTTAAATTGAAGAAAGTAGGGAAAACCAAAAAAAAAAGAAAGTAGGGAAAACCACTAGACCATTCAGGTGCAACCTAAATCAAATCCCTTGCAATTATACAGTGGAAGTGACAAACAGGATCAAGGAATTAGATCTGATAGAAAGAGTGCATGAAGAACTATGGATGGAGTTTCATGACACTGTACAGGAGGTGGTGATCAAAACCACTCCCAAGAAAAAGAAATGCAAAAAGGCAAAATGGTTGTCAGAGAAGGCTTTGCAAATAGCTGAGAAAAGAAGAGAAGTGAAAGGCAAAGGAGAAAAGGAAAGATATACCCATCTGAATGCAGAGTTCCAAAGAATACCAAGGAGAGATAAGAAAGCCTTCCTAAGTGATCAATGCAAAGAAATACAGGAAAACAATAGAATGGGGAAGACTAGAAATTTCTTCAAGATAATAAGAGACACCAAGGGGACATTTCATGCAAAGATGAGCACAATAAAGGACAGAAATCGTATGGACCTAACAAAAGCAGAAGATATTAGCAAGAGGTGGCAAGAATACGCAAAAGAAATATACAAAAAAAGATCTTAATAACCCAGATAACCACGATGGTGTGATCACTCACCTAGAGCCAAACATCCTGGAGTGCGAAGTCCAGTGGGCCTTAGGAAGCATCACTACGAACAAAGCTAGTGGAGGTGATGGAATTCCAGTTGAGTTATTTCAAATCCTAAAAGATGATGCTGTGAAATTGCTGCACTTAATATGCCAGAAAATCTGGAAAACTCAGCAGTGGCCACAGGACTGGAAAAGGTCAGTTTTCATTCCAATCCCTAAGAAAGGCAATGCCAAAGAATGTTCAAACTACTGCACAATTGCACTCAATCTCACACACTAGTAATGTTCAAAATTCTCCAAGCAAGGCTTCAAAAGTACATGAACCAAGCACTTCCAGACGTTCAAGTTGGATTTAGAAAAGGCAGAGGAACCAGAGATCAAATTGCCAACATCTGTTGGATCATAGAAAAAACAAGAGTTCCAGAGAAACATCCACTTTTGCTTCATTGACTACCCCAAAGCCTTTGACTGTGTGAATCAAAACAAACTGTGGAAATTCATAAATATATGGGAATACCAGACCAGCTTACCCAACTCCTGTGAAACCTGTATGCAGGTCAAGAAGCAACAGTTAGAATTGAACATGGACAATGAACTGATTCCAAATTGGGAAAGGAGTACATCAAGGCTGTACACTGTCACCCTGCTTAGTTAACTTATATGTAGAGTACATCTTGCAAAATGTCAGGCTGGATAATGCACAAGCTGGAATCTAGATTGCCAGGAGAAATATCAATAACCTCAGATATGCAGACGACACCACCTTTATGACAGAGAGTGAAGAAGAACTAGAGAGCCTCTTGATGAAGGTGAAAGAGGACAGTGAAAAAGCTGGCTTAAAACTCA
Organism: Bos indicus; assembly: GCF_029378745.1. Classification (NCBI taxonomy): domain Eukaryota; kingdom Metazoa; phylum Chordata; class Mammalia; order Artiodactyla; family Bovidae; genus Bos; species Bos indicus. The sequence continues at coordinate 1,744,851 of NC_091766.1, read as the reverse complement.
ACATTCAAAAAACTAAGATCATGGCATCTGGTCCCATCACTTTATGGCAAATAGATGGGGAAGTAATGGAAACAGTGAGAGACTTTGTTTTCCTGGGCTCCAAAATCACTGCAGATGGTGATTGCAGCCATGAAATTAAAAGACACTTGCTCCTTGGAAGAAAAGCTATGACCGACCTAGACAGCATATTAAAAAGCAGAGACATTACTTTGCCAACAGAGGTCTGTCTAGTCAAAGCTATGGTTTTTCCAGTAGTCATGTATGGATGTGAGAGTTGGACCATGAAGAAAGCTGAGTGCTAAAGAATTGATGCTTTTGAACTGTGGTGTTGGAGAAGACTCTTGAGAGTCCCTTGGACTGCAAGGAGATCAAACCAGTCAATCCTAAAGGAAATCAGTCCTGAATATTCTTTGGAAGAACTGAAGCTGAAGCTGAAGCTCCAATACTTTGGCCACCTGATGCGAAGAGCCGACTCATTTGAAAAGAGCCTGACGCTGAGAAAAATTGAAGGCAGGAGGAGAAGAGAATGACAGAGGATGAGATGTTTGGAAGGTATCACTGACTCAACGGGCATGAGTTTGAGCAAGCTCTGAGAGTTGGTGATGAACAGGGAAGCCTGGCATGCTGCAATCTATGGAATTCCAAAGAGTGGGATATGACTGAGCAACTGAACTGAAGATTGGGATCATGATATCAGTTCCTGAAAAAAATCTAACTATCTAAAGATATGTCCCACCAGATTCCCTGGAGCACAGAGGCCTCACTCCACCCTGAACTCAACAGCGGGTGTTGGAGGTCAAGAGCCACAGCAGTGCAGGGTTCAATGTTGGCAGAAAGTGAAAAGAGAGAGAAAGTACTAGTCACTCAGTCGTGTCTGACTCTTTACAACCCTACTCGGTGGTAAAGAATCTGCTTGAAATGCAGGAGACCTGAGTTCGATCCTTGGGTCAGGAAGATCTCCTGGAGAAGGGAATGGCAACCCATTCCAGTATTCTTGCCATGTAAATCCCCTGGACAGAGGAGCCTTGAGGGCTACAGTCCACGGGGTCGCAAAGAGTCAGACACAACTGAGCATGAGCCACCATGAAGGACTGTAATCCATCAGGCTCCTCTGCCCATGGAATTCTCTAGGAAAGAATACTGGAGTGGGTTGGCATTTCTTTCTCCAGGGGATCTTCCCAATGGCAAATGCCCTTGTTCAGTCGATGGCAATGCTCTTGGCAAGTGCCAATTTTTAGTTGACAGGCAAATGCCAATTTGTAGTTGACGGGTTAATAACTCTTGGGCTCTAAACAAATCACGTTAGTCACATTCTGGGGAAATTCAGAGTACATTTATGGCAGTCATTATACTGTCCATCAATATTCCATTTTCCTTTTCCCAGATTCTAGTAGGAAGTTGGAGATGACATGTGACTTGCTGTGGCCAATGAAATGTGTATAAACAAAGTTTGTCACTGAATGGCTAAGATACTTAAAACTGAGTACTTGGAGCAAAACTCTGCTCCAACTAGTGGAGCCTCCAACGGCCTGACCCCTGAACAAAGCACAAAGAGAAAAAACATCTGTGATGTTAAACCATAAAAATTTGAGGGTTATTTTTGTTCAGATCAGATCAGTTGCTCAGTCGTGTCTGACTCTTTGCGACCCCATGAATCGCAGCACACCAGGCCTCCCTGTCCATCACCAACTCCCGGAGTTCACTCAGACTCACATCCATCGAGTCAGTGATGCCATCCAGCCATCTCATCCTCTGTCGTCCCCTTCTCCTCCTGCCCCCAATCCCTCCCAGCATCAGGGTCTTTTCCAATGAGTCAACTCTTCGCATGAGGTGGCCAAAGTACTGGAGTTTCAGCTTTAGCATCATTCCTTCCAAAGAAATCCCAGGGCTGATCTCCTTCAGAATGGACTGGTTGGATCTCCTTGCAGTCCAAGGGACTCTCAAGAGTCTTCTCCAACACCACAGTTCAAAAGCATCAATTCTTTGGTGCTCAGCCTTCTTCACAGTCCAACTCTCACATCCATACATGACCACAGGAAAAACCATAGCCTTGACCTGATGAACCGTTGTTGGCAAAGTAATGTCTCTGCTTTTGAATATGCTATCTAGGTTGGTCATAACTTTCCTTCCAAGGAGTAAGCATCTTTTAATTTCATGGCTGCAGTCACCATCTGCAGTGATTTTGGAGCCCAGAAAAATAAAGTCTGACACTGTTTCCACTGTTTCCCCATCTATTTCCCATGAAGTGGTGGGACTGTAGCATAACCTAGCCTGGTAGAATATTAAAATTATTCTTCCCCCAAAAGTTTATGTTTTTATGCAAAATGGAATTTGGTTCCAGTCTCTAATCATTATAAACAAACTTTTCATCGATATGATTGTCCAATGGCATTGAAAAGTCACAAAGGATCCCAGACAACAGTTTGTTTTTCCAGACTACCTAACACATCTGTCCACTCTATTCCAGTAAAGGCTAGTAGCATCCCCTCAATCATTGTGACAACTCAAATAGCATGCCCACAAATTACTTAGTCACTCCCCACCCATCTCTCCAGAAAGCAACTGGCCGTCAGGAACCAGTCAAGTCACAAAAACTAATTAAAGGGGCTAGATGAAAATAACAGGAGAACTTGGACTTTAAAAGGGCAGCCATCTTCAAACAATAAATGTTGGAAAGAGTGTGGAGAAAAAAGAGCTCCTTCCTACACTGTTGGTGGGATGTATATTGGTACAGCCACTATGAAGAATAGTATGGAGGTTCCTTAAAAAACTAAAAATTTAGAGCTACCATTATGATCTAGCAATCCCACTTCTGGGTATATATCCAGAGGAAACCATACTTCAAAAAGATACATGGACCCCAGTGTTCATTACAACACTAAGCCAAGACATGGAACCAACCCAAATGTCCATCAACAGATGCGTGGATAAAGAAGATGTGGTATATATATCAATGGGATATTACCCAGTCATAAAAATGAAATTATGCCATTTGCAAGCAACATGGATGGACCTAGAGATTAGCATACCAACTGAATTAAATCAAAGACAAGTATCATATGATATCACTTATATGTGAAATCTAAAAAAATCATACAAATGAACTTGTTTACAAAACAGACTCACAGACGTAGAAAACAAATGTATGGTAACCAAAGGGGAAGAGGTGAGGAATAAATTGGGAGGTTTGCATTAACACATACATTCTACTATATATATCAAGTATTTGACAAAGGTCTGAACACTCAAAGCTATGGTTTTTCCAGTTGTCATGTATGGATGTGAGAGTTGGACCATAAAGAAGACTGAGCACTGAAGAATTGATGCTTTCAAACTGTGGTGCTGGAGAAGACTCTTGAGAGGCCTTTGGACAGCAAGGAGATCAAACCAGTCAAACCTAAAGGAAATCAACCCTGAATATTCATTGGAAGGACTGATGCTGAATCTCCAATAATTTGGCCACCTGATGCAAAGAGCCAACTCATTGGAAAAGACCCTGATGCTGGGAAAGATTGAAGGCAGGAAGAGAAGAGGGCAACAGAGGATGAGATAGTTGAATGGCATCACAGATTCAATGGACATGAGTTTGAGCAAACTCCAGGAGACAGTGAAGGACAGGGAAGCCTGGCATGCTGCAGTCCATGGGGTTGCAAAGAGTTGGACACAACTGAATGACTTAAAAACAACTCAGTCGTGTACAACTCTTTGTGACCCCATGGTCTGTAGCCCACCAGGCTCCTCAGTCCATGAAATTTTCCAGGCAAGAGTACTGGAGTGGGTTGCCATTGCCTTCTCCAGGGGATCTTCCCAACCCAGGGATCAAACCCAGGTCTCCTGCACTGCAGGCAGATGCTTTACTGTCTGAGCCACCAAGGAAGACAAAAAACAACAATATATATTAATAAAACAGATAATCAACAAGGACTTATTGTTGCACAGGAAAGGCTACTCAATACTTTGTAATAACCTAAATGGGAAAAGAATCTGAAAAAGAATGTGTACAGCTAAATCACTTTGCTATACATCTGAAACTAGTACAACACTGTAAATCAACTATTCTTCATTTAAAATTTTAACGTATTTTAAAAATTTAAAAAGGGCAGCCATCATGCACTCCACCAGTTTGCTGCCATCAGAGAATACATGGAGCTGCAAAAGCTTCTGATGTCTCAAAAGAAGGCCAACATCCAAATCTTTATGTAAATTCTTTTGATTTCTAAATATCGGTCACTTAAATATTTTTAATTTGAAATTCAAATGTTCTGGGAATCAAAACACTTCTCCTAGTTTGATGAGGCTTATATGCCAACATTTAGCAAATAACGTGTTAAATGTTAGTGAAATTTAAGTTTCTATTTAGACAAATTTCTTTTTTCCAAGTGACGAAGAAGACTATAATATCGAACAAGCAGATCCTGTCTTGCCCAAGCCACATAGCTGAGAAACAGATAGTGCAATTATTCATGTCTGCCATGTGCTCCTTATTTAATAATGAGATTGGCTCTATTATTATCACCATTTAGCTAATTAACAGCAGAGTCATCTGCTGGATCATACAAAATAGAGGAAAGAAATAGAAGAAAGACTAGAGATCTCTTCAAGAAAATTAGAGATACCAAGGGAATATTTCATGCAAAGATGGGCTCAATAAAGGACAGAAATGGTATGTACCTAACAGAAGCAGAAGACATTAAAAGAGGTGGCAAAAATACACAGAAGAACTGTACAAAAAAGATCTTCATGACCCAGATAATCACAATGCTGTGATCACTCATCTAGAGCCAGACATCCTGGAATGTGAAGACAAGTGGGCCTTAGGAAGCATCACTACGAACAAAGCTAGTGCAGGTGATGGAGTTGATCTATGCTGCTGCTGCTGCTAAGTCGCTTCAATCATGTCCAATTCTGTGTGACCCCATAGATGGCAGCCCACCAGGCTCTGCCATCCCTGGGATTCTCCAGGCAAGAACACTGGAGTGGGTTGCCATTTCCTTCTCCAATGCATGAAAGTGAAAAGTGAAATGAAAAGTGAAAGTGAAAGTGAAGTCACTCAGTCTTGTCTGACTCTTTACAACCCCATGAACTGCAGCCTACCAGGCTCCTCTGTCCATGGGATTTTCCAGGCAAGAGTATTGGAGTGGGTTGCCATTGCCTTCTCGTAGATGAGCTATATCAAGTCCTAAAAGATGATACTGTGAAAGTGCTGCACTCAATATGCTAGCAAATTTGGAAAACTCAGCAGTGACCACAGGACCAGAAAAGGTCAGTTTCATTCCAATCCCAAAGAAAGGCAATGCCAAAGAATGCTCAAACTACCACACAATTGCACTCATCTCACACGCTAGTAAAGTAATGCTCAAAATTCTCCAAACCAGGCTTCAGCAATACGTGAACTGTGAACTTCCAGATGTTCAAGCTGGATTTAGAAAAGGCAGAGGAACCAGAGATCAAATTGCCAACATCCTCTGGATCATTGAAAAAGCAAGAGAGTTTCAGAAAAAAAACATCAATTTCTGCTTTATTGACTATGCCAAAGCCTTTGACTGTATGGATCACAATAAACTATGGAAAATTCTGAAAGAGATAGGAATACCAGACCACCTGACCTGCCTCTTGAGAAATCTGTATGCAGGTCAGGAAGCAACAGTTAGAACTGGACATGGAACAAACTGGTTCCAAATAGGAAAAGGAGTACGGCAAGGCTGTATATTGTTACTGTGCTTATTTAACTTATATGCAGAGTACATCATGAGAAACGCTGGGTTGGAAGAAGCACAAGCTGGAATCAAGATTGCCAGGAGAAATATCAATATCCTCAGATATGCAGATGACACCACCCTTATGGAAGAAAGTGAAGAGGAACTAAAGATCCTCTTGATGAAAGTGAAAGAGGACAGTGAAAAAGTTAGCTTAAAGCTCAACATTCAGAAAACAAAGATCATGGCATCCGGTCCCATCACTTCATGGCAAATAGATGGAGAAACAGTGGAAGACTTTGTTTTGGGGGGCTCCAAAATCACTGCAGATGGTGATTGCAGCCATGAAATTAAAAGACACTTACTCCTTGGAAGGAAAGTTATAACCAACCTAGATAGCATGTTAAAAAGCAGAGACATTACTTCACCAACAAAGGTCCATCTAGTCAAGGCTATGGTTTTTCCAGTAGTCATGTATGGATGTGAGCATTGGGACTATAAAGAAAGCTGAGCACTGAAGAATTGATGCTTCTGAACTGTGGTGTTGGAGAAGACTCATGAGAGTCCCTTGGACTCCAAGGAGATCCAATCAGTCATCCTAAAGAAAATCAGTCCTGAATGTTAATAGGAAGGACCGATGTTGAAGCTTAAACTCCAATACTTTGGCGACCTGATGTGAAGAACTGACTCATTTGAAAAGACCTTGATGCTGGGAAAGATTGAAAGCATAAGAAGGGGATGACAGAGGATGAGATGGTTGCATGGCATCACCAACTCAATGGACATGAGTTTGAGTAAACTCCAGGAGTGGTGAAATGGACAGGGAGGCCTGGCATGCTACAGTCCATGGGGTTGCAAAGAGTTGGACATGACTGAGTGACTGAACTAAACTGAACTGAATTGTTGGATCATCAGAAAAGCAACTGAATTCCAGAAAATCATCTACTTCATTGGCTATGCTATGCTACGCTATGCTATGCTAAGTCACTTCAGTCGTGTCCGACTCTGTGTGACCCCATAGACGGCAGCCACCAGGCTCCCCCGTCCCTGGGATTCTCCAGGCAAGAACACTGGAGTAGGTTGCCATTTCCTTCTCCAATGCATGAAAGTGAAAAGTGAAAGCGAAGTCGCTCAGTCGTGTCCGACTCTTAGTGACCCCATGGACTTCAGCCTAGCAGGCTTCTCCATCCATGGGATTTTCCAGGCAAGAGTGCTGGAGCTAAAGCCTTTTTTCTGTGTGGATTACTACAAACTGTCAGAAATTCTTAAAGAAATGGGAATATCAGACCACCTTACCTGCCTCTTAAGAAACCTGTATGCAGGTCAAGAAGCAACAGTTAGAACCAGACGTGGAACAATGAACTGGTTCAAAATTGGGAAAGTCATGGCTGTATATGTCACCCTACTTATTTAACTTATATGCAGAGTACATCATTAAAAATGCCAGGTTGGACAAAGCTCAAGCTGGAATCAAAATTGATGGGAGAAATATCAATAACCTCAGATATGCAGCTGACACCACCCTACTGGCAGAAAGTGAAGAGGAACTAAAGAAAAAGTTGTGGTACATATACACAATGGAATATTACTCAGCCATAAAGAGGAATGCATTTGAGTCCATTCTAATGAGGTGGATGAACCTATTATACAGAGTGAAGTAAGTCAGAAAGAGAAAGATAAATATCATATTCTAAAACATATATATCTAGAAAAATGATACTGAAGAATTTATTTACAGGGAAGCAATGCAGAAACAGACATAGAGAATAGACTTATGGACATGAGGAGAGGAGAGGAGCAGGTTAGATGTACGGAGAGTAACATGGAAACTTACATTACCATATGTACTATAGAGAGCCAAGGGGAATTTGCTGTATGACTCAGGAAACTCTAACAGGGGTTCTGTATAAACCTGGGACTTCTCTGTAGCTCAAATGGTAAAGACTCTGCCTGTGATGCAGGCGACCAGGGTTTGATCCCTGGGTTGAAAAGTTCCTCTGGAGAAGGGAATGGCAATCCACTCCTGTATTCTTGCCTGGAGAATTCCATGGACAGAGAAGCCCGGCAGGCTACAGTCCATGGGGTCACAAAGAGTCAGACCCAACTGAGCGGCTAACACACACACATACACACACATCAACCCAGAGCGGTGGGATGGGGAGGGAAATGGGAGGGAGGTTCAAAAGGGAGGGGATGTATACCTATGGCTGATGCATGTTCAGGTTTGACAACAACAAAATTCTGTAAAGCAATTATCCTTCAATTAAAAAATTAATAAATTAAAAAAAAAAATAAAGAGCCTCTTGCCCAGGGTGAAAGAGGAGAGTTGGCTCTTTCTCTTTTTAATCCAAAATGTTGGCTTAAAACTCAACATTCAAAAAACTAAGCCCATGGCATCGAGTCCTATCACTTAATGGCAAATACATGAGGAAAAAATGGAAACAGTGAGACTTTATTTTCTTGGGCTCCAAAACAACTGCAGATGGTGACTGCAGTCATGAAATAAAAAATGCCTGCTCCTTGAAAGAAGAGATACTACTAACCCAGAAAGCGATTAAAAAGTGGAGCCATCACTTTGCCCACAAAGGCCCATATAGTCAAAGCTGTGGTTTTTCCAGTACTCATGTATGGATGTGAGAGTTGGACCATAAAGAAGGCTGAGTGCTGAAGAATTGATGGTTTTGAACCCTGGTGTTGGAGAACTTTTGAGAGTCTTTTGGACAGCAAGGTTATCAAACCAGTCAGACCTAAAGGCACTCAGCCCTGAACATTCATGGGAAGAAGGACTGATGCTGAAGCTCCAATACTTTGGCCACCTGATGGGAACAGACTCTGATGCTGGGAAAGACTGAAGGCAGGAGGAGGAGGAGACAGAGGATGAGATGGTTAGATGGCATCGTGTGACTCAATGAAAAAGTTTGAGCAAACTCCAGGAGCCAGTAAAGGACAGGGAAACCTGATGTCCTGCAGTCCATAGGGTTGCAAAAAGTCAGACACGACTGAGCGACTGAGCAAAAACAACCGGACCTTCTGATTCCCATTCCACCACAGTGTGTTCAAAAGAACACTGCCAAGTTGTCAGTTTTCAGTTATTTAATTATTTTTTTAAAGTCCTGCCTTCCTGCCTTAACTGTTGCAGAATTTCCTTACCTGCTCTTTTAGGGCTTGTTCTGAAAACTACCGCAGAATAATGGCTAAGCAAAGCAAAATATGAAATGAAAATTTAAAAGAGGGAATTCTTTCACAAAGAAAACTACGGCCTTTGGGGCTCTGTTTTAAGCCAGATAGGAGGAACCACGAAAAAGGGAGAAAACCCAAGAGGAACTTCAACGGAAACAAGTCCCCCCAGCTGATAAGAACGTGTGACTTGCGCCTTCCCGAGCTTTTCTAAACTGAAAGAAAGGAGAGTAGAACCGTAAAGAGGAAGAAAACCGGGCGCGAACACGAAAACGAGCAGCGAGGACGTAAAAGCGCCCTCCCGCGCGCCCGGCTAGTCAGCCGCCGGGGGCACGTGACACGGCCAAAATGGCTGACGGGGACGACGGCTGCCGGCCGGAGCAGGAGCCGGGGCCGGAACCGGGAGAAGAGTTTGAAATCGTGGACCGGAGCCAGGTGCCGGGCCCAGGCGAACTGCGGAGGGCGACGAAGTCGCGGGCGGCGACAGAAGGCTGGTCCGCACCCATCCTGACCCTGGCGCGGAGAGCCACAGGCACCCTGTCGGCCAGCTGCGGGAGCGCGCTGCGCGCGGCCGCGAGCCTGAGCGGCGCGGAAAGCGGCGCGGACGACGTGGTGCGCGCAGGTAGGCTCCGGCCGGGCACGCTGCGTGAGCTTTCCATCAGACAGGTGGTTGTTTTGCCTTGGGTGCCAGGCTGGCAAGACTGTTTAACTGACTCAGCTTGTTAGGTTGTTAACACGCGCAACTACTCGTCGGTTTTCTTTACACCGTGCGTCCGAGTCAAGATAAATACCTGGGCGTGGGTGGCCTGAGATTGGAGCAATTTCACTTCCTATGGTGTGCCCCAGACAGCATTCTTATTCTCATCGGTGACCTTTATACTAAAAACTGGACGGCTTTAAGTTTAGTTAGTCCTTATTTATTTTTAAAGGACTTACTTAGGAAATGAAAATGTACTTTTCTCTGCTTTAAATCTCAAACTTCCATGCCAGCTCACATCTCTAGTTGTTGACGGCGCATACTGACTCACCGCGGAGTCAGAACACCAGGTGGAGTTTAGAGGGCGAGGGTTCCGGTTCAGTTCAGTTCAGTCGCTCAGTCGTGTCCGACTTTTTGCAGCCCCATGGACTGCAGCACGCCAGGCCTTCCTGTCCATCACCAACTCCGGAGCGTACTCAAACTAATGTCCATTGAGTCGGTGATGCCATCTAACCATCTCATCCTCTGTCGTCCCCTTCTCCCGCCTTCGATCTTTCCCAGCATCAGGGTCTTTTGCAATGAGTCCCTTCCTCACATCACATCGCCGAACTATTGGAGTTTCAGCTTCAGCATCAGTCCTTCCAGTGAATTTTCAGGAATAATTTCCTTTAGGATTGAATGATTTGATCTCCTTACAGTCCAAGGGACTCCCAAGAGTCTTAATCACCACAGTTCAAAAGCATCAGTTCTTCGGTGCTCAGCTTTCTTTATAGTCCAACTCTCACATCCATATATAACGACTGGAAAAACCATAGCTTTCACTAGATGGACCTTTGTCGGTAAAGTAATGTCTCTGCTTTTTAATGTGCTGTCTACGTTGGTCATAGCTTTCCTTCTAAGGAGTAAGTAAGCATCTTTTAATTTCATGGCTGCAGTCACCATCTGCAGTGATTTTGGAGCCCAGAAAAATAGTCTCTCACTGTTTCCGTTGTTTCCCCATTTATTTGCCCTGAAGAGATGGGACTGGATGCCATGATCCTAGTTAAGCCAACTTTTTCACTCTCTTCTTTCACTTACATCAAGAGGCTCTTTAGTTCTTCTTCACTTTCTGCCATCAGGGTGGTGTCATCTGCCTTTCTGAGGCTATTGATATTTCACCCAGCAATCTTGATTCCAGCTTGTGCTTCATCCAGCCTCTCATTTTGCATGATGTACTCTACATATAAGTTAAGTAAGCATGGTGACAATATACAGGCTTGACATACTCCTTTCCCAATTTGGAACCAGTCTGTTGTTCCATGTCCAGTTCTAACTGTTGCTTCTTGACCTGCATACAGATTTCTCATGAGGAAGGTCAGGTGGTCTGGTGGTACTCCCATCTCTTTTAAGAATTTTCCACAGTTTGTTGTGATCCACACAGTCAAAGGCTTTGGCATAGTCTATAAAGCAGAAGTAGATGTTTTTCTGGAACTCTCTTGTTTTTTCGATGATCCAATAGATATTGGCAATTTGATCTCTGGTTCCTCTGCCTTTTCTAAATCCAGCTTGAACATCTGTAAGTGCTTGGTTCAAGTACTGTTGAAGCCTCGCTTGGAGAATTTTAAGCATTACTTTACTAGTGTGTGAGATGAGTGCAATTGTACAGTAGTTTGAACATTCTTTGGCATTGCCTTTCTTCGGGATTGGAATGAAAACGGACCTTTTCCAGTCCTGTAGCCACTGCTGAGTTTTCCAAATTTGCTGGCATATTGAGTGCAGCACTTTCACAGCATCATCTTTTAGCATTTGAAATAGCTCAACTGGAATTCCATCACCTCCACTAGCTTTGTTCGTAGTGATGCTTTCTAAGGCCCACTTGACTGCACACTCCAGGATGTCTGGCTCTAGGTGAGTGATCACACCATTGTGGTTATCTGGGTCATGAAGATCTTTTTGTACAGTTCTTCTGTGTATTCTTACCACCTCTTCTTAATATCTTCTGCTTGTGTTAGGTCCATACCATTTCTGTCCTTTATTGTGCTCATCTTTGCATTAAATGTTCCCTTAGTATCTCTAATTTTCTTGAAGAGATCTCTAGTCTTTCCCATTCTAATTCCAGACGACCACTACAACCAACGAGCTGTATGATACAGGCAAGTCATCACATTTTCCAGTCTGTAAAATAGGAATTTTGTGATTCACAAAGTTCTTATAGCCTTCAATGATCTCTTATCATCAACTCTTTTAAGCCTTTGTCATCTAGAATAGTTTCAGCACATGAGTAAGAATGGAAACGTTAAATGATTGGTAGAGTGTGACTTAGAAAGTCCTGTAAAGCCAGATATTTAGAGCTCTGCCAACCAGTACAATAGCCACTACCCACATGTGATGTTTAGCGATTAAAAATTCAGTTCCTCAGTCACAACAGCCACATTTTAAGTGGTTCAGTAATCTACATGTAGTGAGTGGCTACTGTACTGGATTGTGAACTGAGAACATTTCATCATAGTGCTATGGGGCAGAGCTCACTAAAGACTGTGAAGTACCCCCTAACAAGTATTACAGTGTGCCTTTAAGGCTTCTTGATTCCATCCTATCCAGTGTATATTTGATGTAAAAAGCACGGATAGTGAGTTGTGATAGTTTCAATGGCTAGGAAAGATTTTTACAGTTTAAAATCTCACTTGTTTTGATAGGAAACTGTATGTCTCTGGCAATAGAAAGCAGGACTAGAAGGTAATGAAGGAACCTATTTAACTCAGGAATCTAGTTCCCACTAAATTGCCACCTTTACACGTTTTGACTGTATGCCCACCCACTGGTGTTCAGTCCAGAGAGTCAAGGCCCGAGATCTTCTTAGAGGCTTGTTAGTAAGCAAATAATGTTAGCTGTTTGGCGAGGAAATGTGCCAGTGCCTAGAACTGTGCCTAGCACGGAATAATATTTGTTGAACAAATATTTGAAAAATACTTTTCTATTTATGGTAATGCTATAAATAATAAGTAGCACTTATATTGTGCTTCCTAGGTAACGGATATTATTCTTAAATCTGTACATATATTAGTTCATTTCATCTTGACAGTAATCCTAGGTGATAGCTGAACTGGCTTCATGATGTTCATGAAGTGCAGGCTTTAATCAGTATGACTGCACAGGGCCAGGCCCTCAAAAGTACCCACAATAGAAACTCTTATCTTTAAATTTGTGTTAAGTGAAGTCTCATGGGACAAAGGAGCAGGTGTGGGGCCTTGGAGCTGGGCTCCTGTGTGGTCCCATCTCCCACTGTCTCCGTGGGACAGGTTCTCTGCCACTCAGGTCCATTGAATTTCCCTTGGGCTTCTCCCTACCTGTCCCTGACATACTGCATGACCATGCTGCTCCAGGGAGGGTTGATGTTATGCCGTTTGACTCTCAGGGCAGGGCCAGGTGTCCACTGGCCTGCTGCAGGCTAGCAGCACCACAGCACATTAGGCAGGAACTGGGCAGGGACTTCTCACCCACCCAACCGTATGGGAACTGCATCCCTGCAGGAAATTGCAGTCCCTTAGGGGCATGGGAAGTAGTCGTGGACTTCATGCCTCCACTCATGTAGCCTGCCCCATGTGATAGATACCATTATTATTCCTTGTTTATAAAGAGGGAGGCTGAATTAAAAAGTAAATTGACCAAGTTACTTAGAAATGGCAGAGCCAGAACTTGAACCAAGACAAGCCTCCTCTCAAGCCAGTGCTTAGTTACATCACCTCAACGCCTTGATGTTTTTAAATAATGTTGTAATACGCTGTAATATATACATACGGATTTTTTAGTCAGTTAAGTAAACAACTGCCACTGAAATCTGGCAAAAGTTGTGAGCATGGCTTACTGAGGGCCAAAGGGTGGGGAACAGCTGGCATGAGCTATGTGACTGGTTTCCCAGTGGTAAGCCAGATTTTAAGTCATCAGATAGAGCAGGAGTGGGAATGGGGAAAAGGAACTGAAACCCAGGTAGCATGCTCTGCAGAGGCCTCAGAAAGCAGGTCAGAAGATAGTGGTCACCACTCCAGCCAGGGCTGGCTCATTTCCTTTCCTTTGATCTGCTTATCTGCTTACAAAAGCAGTGAGGTCAGAGATTGTTCAGTGGGAGCGGTGAAGGAGCAGAGACTGAGTATGAGCAGCACTCTTGCCAGATAGCTTTTGTGGTGATCTAGGTTTAAGAAAGATGCTGTGGAATGTCATGAAATGACTTGTATTAAAATGTTAACCCACATGGGGTCTGGTAGCGCAGCTTGCCACAATGATTGCATTCTCTGTAGTTGTTTGGTTTGGGGGTATTCTTTTTCTAAAGGATGAATAACAAAACTCACTGAAAAAGTCACTCTTTAATTTTAAAAGTATTTAGATATATATTTGCCATTAGGTAAGTGGCATTATATTATGCCTTTCTTTGTTGTCTTCCAATGGCAAATTTTATTTTCCACGTATGAGAGCTCCACTGCACAAAGTAATATGCCTCCTTCCAAAATGAAGTACAATGCCTTTTTCATTTCATATTGCTGAACTCCTTAAGTTAGCCATTGAGATGATAAGTGAAAATTCTGGAAAATTAGTAAAATGTAAAATGGTTTTCTTGTCAGTACAGTGTAACACCATATTGTATTATAAGATCTTTTGAGACACCAAAGGGCTAATCAAAACTAAAACTCAAATTTATAAAGACTGTAGTTACTTCTCTTTAATTCAGAACCCAATAAAAGAAATCTGTAGAGCCCACTCTCCTGAATATGTATTCTCTATACCAAGGTTACAACACACTGGCAGCCCTTTGAGATGTTTGTGCTGGTAGCTGCATTCTTTTTTTTTTTTTCACATCCTGCACAGTGTAAAAGCATTTAGGTTTTTTTTTTTTAGCCAATTACCAGGTTTTCTATTAAAAATCCAGATCCCAGTTTCTTCTGACTCCCATCTGGCACACATGATCAGTTAGCATTCCTCTAGCAAGGTGTCTTTATGTCTTCTCCAGCTTTTCCTCTCACTGGGTCACTCTTTTATGTTACAGGCTCAGCCCCTCTGTAACAGTCAAGGTCGAGATCCCTGATCAGACCATTTACTTGGCAATTCGATAAGTGTAGAATTTTATGATATTCTGTGTGCTGTGTTGAACTATTATTAATGAAGCTTAGAGATGTAAATAGCTTAGCCAAGGTCACAAAGCTAGTAATATGGAGAAATGAAACAAAGATCCTTCCAATCAAATTTTCCATGACTCTAAATTGAGCTCGAATGGGAATTGGTGACTAACCTAACTGGGGAATAGATGAGATGGCTGCAAAACACTACCGTGTTCCCAGGAATGACTGTAGGAGCCACTTCCTGAAACACTAGTCTTCACATTTTTTGTTCACATGACCCCCTAAAAAAAATCTTCAACTTTTAAAGTTGATACATAAAATTCATCATAATTTTCAATAAACTTTTTGGTTTATTGTAAAAATTGACTTTTTAAAATAAAACCACTGTATCATTATTTTAAGTGTATCAAGTGATCAATACCTTAACAACTTGATAACTCTGCCATCTATCTTGTTAATAAATTAATAATAAAATTATTTAATATTTATAAATTTTACACTTTTCCCTTTATTCCTTGAATTTCCAATCCACTTAATGTATGTTTTAAATTTTTTTATTGGTCATCGTATCATACATCTCAGAAAAAATATGTAAATTAATTAAAATATAATAAACTTTTCTTGTGACTAAAGCTCTGAGTGTATAAAAAATTTTTTCTTCTATAATGAATTACCATTAAAATTATTAGTAATGCTAAGTTGATTAAAGGGATACAAATATAATTTTATAAGTAATTATACATAATTTTTTCTTGGAATTACTTTTCTTAATGAACTGAATGGTGTCTTTGTTTTTAATTTAAAAAATGCAGATGAATATACATGATTTACTGATGTAAATGTGATGGAACTCAGCATCAATTTTATTCCCATCTTTTGGGTTTTTTATAGATGTGATCCTTGAGAACTCTGACTCATATAAATAAAAAATAGAACTGGACAGGTTGGTTTGTTTTGCCCCCATTGGTAAATTCTACCAAACATTTTAAAATATTTTATTTCAGTACAGTTGATTTACAATCTTATGTTAATTTCTCCTGTACAATAAAGTAACTCAGATATGAAATGGACAGCTGTGTTATAGTAATGTTATTCAGGTCTTTGAACTCCTTCTAAGTTATATGCCCCAAATCGCATTGATCTAAAAACATTTTTTTGATCAAAAAATTTTTTGTTCAGATTTTCATTTTGTTCGAATGAAAATCACCTTTCTTGCAACCATTAAAGATATTTCTCTTTCAGGGAAGTTCTCCAAAAAAGGCTTTACCAAGACCTATCAAACGATAATTATGCCTTATAATTCTTTCACTTTGTTTAACCTAGACACTCAAAATGGTTGGAGACATCTAAACATTGCTTATATCATCACATCTTGCCGATACATTATGTTTTAACAGAAAGACTTTAGGAAATTCCCTGGTGGTCCAGTAGTTGGGACTGAGCACTTCCACCACAGGGGACACGTGTTTGATCCCTGATCAGGGAACTAGGGTTTCATATGCCAAGATGTGGCCAGAATGCATAAAAAAGAGTTAGTGTACGTGTTCTTCAAGGGCTGCAGTTTGGCTCATTTAGAGAACATGTCCATCAAGTTAATGGCACATCCAAGGAATAAGTATTGAGACCAACCAAAAAGAATTACATACATTTTTACTTGTAGATAAATTTTTTTTTTAACTTTCTAAATTCAGGATACCCAGCAGACGGGTAGAAACCACTCCTCTCCCCCAAGATCAAGTTTCTTTAACTAAGTTCAGCAAATGAAAGACTGGAATCTCTTCAAGTTTTTAGTGATTTGATGAATCATCAAAGGAAGCTTCACCTCTATCTGGTATGTGGCAATTTCTGTACCTCAGGTCAGTGCCTCAGGAGGAAGATACGGGACAAGGAGTGAACTGTGATTCTTCTGTAGAGTGGGTAAAGAAAGAGTGCCTGTGAAACTTGAGATCTAAAAATCAAGTTCCTCAAAATATCTGGACCTGCCTAGCCCTCTGCAGGACTTCCTGCCTATTTATTCCCATTTGAAGACCACTAGACTTCATTTATAGCCTAGGGATTGGTATCTTCTTTAAGGATCAGTTCAGATGCTCAGTTGAGTCTGATTCTGCAACGCCATGGACTGCAGTACCGCAGGCTTCCCTGTCCATCACCAACTCCCGGAGCTTGCTCAAACTCATGTCCATTGAGTCGGTGATGCCATCCAACCATCCCATCCTCTCTCGTCCACTCCTCCTCCTGCCTTCAATCTTTCCTGGCATCAGTGTTTTTTTTTCCCAATGAGTCAGTTCTTTGAATCAGGTGGCCAAAGTACTGGAGTTTCAGCTTCAACATCAGTCCTTCCAATGAACATTCAGGACTGATTTCCTTTAGGACTGACTAGTTTGATCTCCTTGCAGGCCAAGGGACTCTCAAGAGTCTTCTCCAGCACCACAGTTCAAAAGCATCAATTCTTTGGTGCTCAGCTTTCTTTATAGTCCAGCTCTCACATCCATACATGACTACATAAAGACCATAGCTTTGACTAGATGAACCTTTGTCGGTAAAGTAACGTCTCTGCTTTTTAATACGCTGTCTAGGTTGGGCATAGCTTTTCTTCCAAGGAGCAAGTGTTTTTTATGGCTGCAGTCACCATCTGCAGTGATTCTGCAGCCATGAAAATAAAGTCTCTCACTGTTTCCATTACTTCCCCATCTATTTGCCATGAAGTGATGAGACCAGATGCCATGATCTTAGTTTTTTGAATGTTAAGTTTTAAGCCAGCTTTTTCATGCTCCTCTTTCATCAAGAGGCTCTTTAGTTCTTCTTCGCTTTCTGCCATAAAGGTGGTGTCATCTGCATATCTGAGGTTATAGATAATTCTGGAAATCTTGATTCCAGCTTGTGATTCATTCAGCTTGATATTTCACATGACGTACTCTGCATAGAAGTTAGATAAGCACGGTGACAATATACAAGCTTGACATACTCCTTTCCCAAGCTGGAACCAGTCTGTTGTTCCATGTCTGGTTCTAATTGTTGCTTCCTGACCTGCATACAGATTTCTCAGGAGGCAGGTCAAGTGGTCTGGTATTCCCATCTCTTTTAAGAATTTTCCACAGTTGGTTGTAATCCACACAGTCAAAGCCTTTAGTGCAGTCAATAAAGCAGAAGTAGATGTTTTTCTGGAACTCTCTTGCTTTTACGATTATTCAACAGATGCTGGCAATTTGATCTCTGGTTCCTCTGCCTTTTCTAAATCCAGCTTGAACATCTGCAAGTGTTTGGTTCATGTACTGTTGAAGCCTGGCTTGGAGAATTTTAAGCATTACTTTACTAGTGTGTGAGATGAGTGCAATTGGGAGTAGTTTGAACATTCTTTGGCATTGCCTTTCTTTGGGATTGGAATGAAAACGGACCTTTTCCAGTCCTGTGGCCACTGCTGAGTTTTCCAAATTTGCTAACGTATTGAGTGCCACACTTTCACAACATCATCTTTTAGGATTTGAAATAGTTCAGCTGGAATCTCATCACCTCCACTAGCTTTGTTCGTAGTGATGCTTCCTAAGGCCCACTTGACTTCACATTCCAGGATGTCTGGCTCTAGGTGAGTGATCACACCATCATGGTTATCTGGGTCATTAAGATCTTTTTCATGTATTTCTTCTGTGTATTCTTGCCACCTCTTCTTAATATCTTCTGCTTCTGTTAGGTCCCTACCATTTCTGTACTTAATTGTGTCTATCTTTGCATGAAATGTTTCCTTGGTATCTCTTATTATCTTGAAGAGCTCTCTAATCTTTCCCATTCTATTGTTTTCCTGTATTTCTTTGCATTGATCACTTAGGAAGGCTTTCTTATCTCTCCTTGCTATTCTTTGGAACTGCATTCAGATGGATATATCATTTCTTTTCTCCTTTGCCTTTCACTTCTCTTCTTTTCTCAGCTATTTGTAAGGCATCCTCAGACAACCATTTTGCCTTTTTGCATGTTTTTCCTTGGGGACGGTTTTGATCACTGCCTCCTGTACAACGTCATGAACCTCATCCATAGTTCTTCAGGCACTCTATCTATCAGATCTAATCCCTTGAATCTATTTGTCACTTCCACTGTATAATCATAAGGAATTTGATTTAGGTCATACCTGAATGGTCTAGTGGTTTTCCCTACTTTCTTCAATTTAAGTCTGAATTTGGCAATAAGGAGTTCATGATCTGAGCCACAGTCAGCTCCCAGTCTTGTTTTTCCTGACTGTATAGAGTTTCTCCATCTTTCGCTGCAAATAATATAATCAGTCTGATTCCATTTTTGACCTCCTGGTGATGTCCACATGTAGAGTCGTCTCTTGTGTTGTTGGGAGAGGGTGTTTGCTATGACCAGTGAGTTCTCTTGGCAAAACTCTGTTAGCCTTTGCCCTGCTTCATTTTGTACTCCAAGGGCAACCTTGCCTGTTACTCCAGGTATCTCCTGACTTCCTTCTTTTGCATTCCAGTCCCCTATGATGAAAAGGATATCTTTTTTGGTGTTAGTTCTAGAAGGTCTTGTAGGTCATCATAGAACCATTCAACTTCAGCTTCTTTAGCATTAGTGGTTGGGCCATCAACTTGGATTACTATGATATTGAATGGTTTGCTTTGGAAATGAACAGAGATCATTCTGCCTTTTTGAGATTGCACCCAATCACCCATCTCATTAAACTTTTCAAATTTATAAATAATACATAGGAGTCTCTCAATATTTAAAATATACCATCCCCACCCAGATGCTTTACTTAAAATCTGTTTTTCTTTTTCCAAAACCAAGATGAAATATTTAGACCAGTTTTTCTTTCCCAGTAGCTGTCTTCTTGGGTTTTGCTGAGAATTTGGAATTTTCAGTCCCAGGCTGTCTTGAGTCTCATTCATATTTACTTAATACTTGTATTATAAATTCAGAGTCATAGTATCATCCTTTTTGATTTAGCTATACACATATATGCTCTTTTAACTATATATCCATATTAATTATTGCTGATGAAAGAAAGCAGGTAAACAAAGGATTAATATCCACAATACACAGACCCATAAGACAAAAGCAAACAAATCAAGAAAGTTAAAAGATTTAACAGGCAAGTCATAGAAATAATACTAGGAAACAATAAATATGAAAGTCTGCTTAACATATATAATGAACAACTGGTAAACAACCATATACTTCCCACCCCATCCTCCAATCCAAGGGGCAAACATTTAAAAGACCAAAAGGTGGCATTGGTGCAGAGAGAGGGGTGCACCAACCAGGGCTTATTTTCCTGCTGGAACTAGGTTATAGTCTGAGGGTCTATAATAGTTTTAATTTCCAGAGTGACAGTTTCCTAGGCTTGAGAGGTCACTCAGTAAGAATTTGTCATGGATTGGGTTGCACGTAGAGCAGAGGGCCTAAATAAATGGCTCATCTGTTTATAGCCCACCAGACAGGAATCTGGGTTCACTGTGACAAGAGGCACAAAACTTCTAGTGTTTCAATGAACAAATATCCAAACTGTGTCCTTGTTCACCTCCATGTGGCTGCTGGGCAGGACCAGTGGGACAGGGCTCGATATTGGAAGAAGAGGTGCAGTACTTAGTCAGGGAGCTTGTGACCTAGAGCCCTTCTGGTCATGCATACGTTGGCCATGAGTGGTCTTAAAAAGGCTTTGAACCTGTCAAGGAGAAAAAAAAAGAAAAATAGATTCCAACTAAATGCCATTCTGGAAAAGGCAAAACTCTGGAGACAATAAAAAGATCAATGGTTGCCTGGAGTTAGCAGGGAGATGCATACACAGTACAGAAGTTTTTATGAGCAGTGAAAATACTTTGACATTATAACGATGTCATTATAATGATATTATACTTTTGTCCAAACCCACAGAAGGTGCAATACTACTTACTTCATCAGTGAACATAGAGGATGAACTGGGACCTTGGTTATCATGTGTCAATGCAGTTCTGCTGCTGCTGCTGCTGCTAAGTCACTTCAGTCATGTCCGATTCTGTGTGACCCCATAGACAGAAGCCCACCAGGCTCCCCCGTCCCTGGGATTCTCCAGGCAACAACACTGGAGTGGGTTGCCATTTCCTTCTCCAATTCACAAATGTGAAAAGTGAAAGGGAAGTCGCTCAGTCGTGTCCAACTCCTAGCGACCCCATGGACTACAGCCTACCAGGCTCCTCCATCCATGGGATTTTCCAGGCAAGAGTACTGGAGTGGGGTGCCATTGCCTTCTCTGCAATGCAGTTCATCCTTATTTAAAAAAAAAAGTTCCAGTCTTGATAACAGCTGTGCATGTTCATTGGAAGGACTAATGTTGAAGCTGAAACTCCAATACTTTGGCCACCTGATGTGAAGAGCTGACTCATTTGAAAAGACCCTGATGCTGGGAGGAGAAGGGGATGACAGAAGGTGAGAAGGTTGGATGGCATCACTGACTCGATGGACATGAGTCTGGGTAAACTCTGGGAGTTGGTGATAGACAGGGAGGTCTGGTGAACTGCGGTTCATGGGGTCGCAAAGAGTCAGACACAACTGAGAGACTGAACTGAACTGATGCATGTGCAGCTGCTGCTGCTAAGTTGCTTCAGTCGTGTGCGACCCCATATACGGCAGCCCACCAGGTTCCCCCATCCCTGGGATTCTCCAGGCAAGAACACTGCAGTGGGTTGCCATTTCGTTCTCCAATGCATGAAAGTGCAAGTGAACTCGCTCAGTGGTGTCCGACTCACAGGGACCCCATGGACTGCAGCCCAGCAGGCTCCTCCGGCCATGGGATTTTCCAGGCAAGAGTACTGGAGTGGGTTGCCGTTGCCTTCTCCAGATGCATGTGAGGGAAGGGAATTTCCGTACCTTCCTGTCAATTTTGTTGTAAACTTACAACTACTTAAAAAAAAAAAAATTCTACCCCCCCCCCCCAAAAATTAACTAAGGGTAGACTTTTTCGCAAAATTTTGTTTCACCTTTATACATTTTTCCATATTAAATGAGCTTTCCTCTTGGCTCAGTAGTAAAGAATCGGCCTGCCAATGCAAGAGACGGGCCTCGGATCCCTGGGTTGGGAAGATGCCCTGGAGAAGAAAATGGCAGTCCACTCCAATATTCTTGCCTGGAGAATCCCATTAACAGAGGAGACTGGAGGACTGAAATCTGACCTAACAAAATGAAAAATAATCTAATGAAATATTGCTGAACTCCAGTGGTTATTAAGTGTAAATACAATTAATGAATACAAAGAAACTTCTAGCACATTGTATTTTATAATTATTTATAATAGTAATAAAGATTTTTTTAAAAACCTTGAATGATTGAACTTTTATTAACTGTACCAGTTTATAGTGCTTGCATTTTATTCTAATGGTTTTACCTTACAAAAGAAGTGTGAAACAGTGCACTAATCGTGCACGAAAGAAGGGCAACGAGAATTTGAGCCCTGTACCAAGGCATGGATGCTTCCCCGAATGCCCCGGGTGGCACTCACAGACAAAACAGCTGGCTCAGGAATCCCTCTAGCTAGTATACGACCCACCCCAAGCAAGCCCGGAAGCCGATACCTCCCTCCTGGCAGAGAAGTCAAAATGGCGCCCGCGAGCTCTGGGGGCGTGGCCTCGAGCTGGACTCCTCCAATAGAAACGAGAGGGGGTGAAGCACTTTCCCAGCAAGCCTCCTAGCTTAGGGCAAGGCTTTCTGGAGTATGCATCGTTCCATTGGTCGAAAATGGAATAAGGGCGTGGGAGACACCAATCGCAGTGAGTGCTGATAGGGCCGTCGCCGTAGCAACGCGCGGAGCTACCTGGGAGAAGCCTTGCAGACTGACCCACGGCCTCAGCCGCCCGGGTGAGGCTGTGACCTCCCGGGGATAGGGGCCGGTTGGCTGAGAACTCCAGTTAATCCGCACGTGAGTGCTCAGAGCAGACCAGCCGACGGGTCTTCCCTTCGTTGTTCTGCGTCTAGCCTCCTCACCCGGGACTACATTCAGTGCACTAACGAAGCTGTCCCTGCTTCCACTCTACAGCTTCCAAGGGCCAGATGATGGAGGAGCGCGTCAACCTGATGCACATGATGAAACTCAGCATCAAGGTCTTGCTCCAGTCTGCCCTGAGCCTGGGCCGCAGCCTGGATGCAGATCACGCCCCCCTGCAGCAGTTCTTTGTAGTGCTGGAGCATTGCCTCAAACATGGGCTGAGAGGTGAGCCGCGGCCGTGGGGCGGGGTGGGGCGGGGGGCTTCCAGGGCGTGAAAATTCAGGCTGACTTCGCTCAGCATCTTCAATGCCAAACATTCTTCTGGGTGCTGGGATAACAGCTGTGCACAAAACAAACAAGATCCCTGCCCACAAGACATGACATTATAGAGCAGCGCTGTCCAGTAGAAATGCCATGCAAGCCACATGTGTAATTTCTGATATCCTAGTAGCCACGTTTTTAAAAAGCAGAAAGAAACACATGAAATTTTAGTAATTTATTTTATTGAACCCAGTATAGCCAAAATAGTATCATTTTGACGTATATAGTCAGTATAAACCTTATTAGTGAGATATTTTACATTCTTTTTAAGGTGAGGCTTAAAGATCCACTGTATTTTACACTTAAAGCACATCTCAATTGCACTGGCTACATTTCAGTACCACTTGTGGCTAGTGACTACCTCGGACAGCACAGTTCTAGAGAGGAGATAAGACAACAAATTCAGAAGCAAAATAGTTGCAAAATGCTACTAATTCAGGGATGCAAGATTGGTTAAAAGATAGAGGGAATCAAGGGAAAATCTTTCCAGTTAGGGTAAAAGGGGAACGTCTTTCTGGGGAGTGAAATGTGAGCTGAGAGCTAAAGGAGAGAAGGCGTCAACTGTGCAAAGGTTTGGGGCAAGAGCCTTTCTAGAAAAACAAAACAGGTGCAGAGGTCTTGAGTGGGACCAACCTTGGTTTGAGGAAGACACCAGGTAAGTGAGGCATGCCAACAGGAGGAGAGGAGGTCAGGGTAGTTGAGATGGGCTGGATAACATCAGCCTTTAAAGGTCAAGTTAGGAGTTGGATTTTATTTCATGAGTATTTGGAGGATTTTCAGCCATGGAAAAATAAGATCTACATTTAAAAAAAAACTTTCACCCATGTGGAGAACAGATTAGAAAGGTGGGGTGGTAACAATATTAGGAGCAAGGAAACCCATTAGGAGGTTCTTGCAGCAATTCAGATGAGGGATGGTGATGATGATTTGACAAAGTCCATCAAGAACTGACTTTGGCATCAGGTAAGAGGGAGAAAGGGCAAGGATCTCATAGATGATTATTTGAGCACTTGTTTTATTTTGTGGGCAATAAATACTTGAGGGAGCATAATGGGTATGACAGAGAAACCCTGTCATCAGAAGCAGGGAGAGCTCATTTGGTATTTGGCTCCTCCCAGTCCCCAAGACTGAATCAGAAGGAATAAGCAGTGCAGCTCCATAGCTTTCATTTGGCTTTTGGGAGAGAGACTGAGGGCCCCTGAAGACGTTTTGCAAACTGTTCTTATGAATAATACTTTTGTTTTCCCTTTTAGTTAAGAAGAGTTTTATTGGCCAAAATAAATCTTTCTTTGGTCCTTTGGAGCTGGTGGAGAAACTTTGTCCAGAAGCATCAGATATAGCCACTAGTGTCAGAAATCTACCAGAATTAAAGTGAGTGAGAAGTAGTTACATCAATTTGATGTTTAAAAAAAAAAAAAAAAACTCCCTTCTATTTATCCATTTCTCAATTCCTTGCTAATAAAGTATCTTCTAATTTGGAACAAACTATAGCACAAGCCACACTTTACTTAGACTTTAGTCTCAGCTCTGCTGCTCAATTTCCACATAAACTTGAGCAAAATTTGCCCCATTCTGAGCCTCAGTTTCCTTTTCTTTAAAATGAGGACCATAATTCCTGCTTGTCGTACAAGGTTCTGTAATGAAAAGGTATTGTCACTGCAAGAGCAGTTACAGGAGGAGAAGGAGATCCTGGGGTACATACCAGAGCCCCTTGCAGAGTCTTCCACAAGGAACCTAACTGTCCAGACTCTCTTTGACCTTCTCCTGCAGAGCCAGCCTATTCCATTTTAGGGTAATTACATTAGCCACCACCACTGACTAAGGCCCTGCCAAGTGCCAGGCATTGTGCTAAGGACAATGCCTTAGCACTTCATTATTTCATTTCATCATCCACAAATCCCTAGGAGCTAAGCTGTTGGTGTTCTTATCTGCAAGTGCAGAAACTGAGACTCAGAGTGGTTAAGTAACTTGCCCAAGGTCCCTCGGCAACTGAGTGGTGGAACCAGGAAGAGAACACAGGTCTCCTGGCCTCTGAAACCCTCTGCATCTTGCTAAACTCATTTGCTGCTGAACCCCATGCGTTCATAGGATTTAAGCCTTCTGTCTCTGACCTGGGTTCAGCCCTGTGGGCCTGTGCCACCTAAGGCTTTCGCCTATAGCAGGTGACAAACTTTCATATATTTATTTGGTGACACCACCCCACCCCACCACCCCCACCAGCCGTGATCTTCCTGGGTTTCCCTGGTGGCTCAGATAGTAAAGAACCTGCCTGCGATGCAGGACGTGTGGGTTCGATCCCTGGGTGGGAAGATCCCCTGGAGAAGGAAATGGATACCGACTCAGTATTCTTGCCTGGAAAATTGGATGGGCAAAAGACCGTGGTCCATGGGGTCGCAGAGTTGGACATGACTGAGCAACTGACCCTTTTGCTTTTCACTTTCATGAGCCTCCCACATCTGCCTTGTTTCTTCAGTTGTTCTGTGCGTGGTCCTGTTGTCCATCCCTTCCAGCCAGCTCACTCCCTCTAGAGACCCTGTCCTTGGGTGGTCTGATTGGGTGGAGCAGGGGTCTGCCTTCTCCTGCACTCACGCTTCTATTTCCACTTAGGCACAGGGGCATTTCCGAAGTCTTGTTATGCTAACAAAGAGCTTCTTGTCAGCTGAACTCACTGCTTCTGTTCCCTTATTAACCCTGTGGATGCTGAACAAGCAACTAGTTGAAGTATCAAAATCCTCCCTGTGTCTGCCAAAAAGGAAATACAGAGTGACTCCCTCTTCTTGATGCCTCTGGAGTAGTAGCCTTTTTGGGAGCCATGTGAGAAGACTGCTGGCTTTGCTCCATAAACAGCTGCAGTGTTTTTACCATTTCATTAAACAGGAGCACAAGTTCTAAAATTTCTACAGGATTTTGGAAGTTATGATTAGTATTTTTTGGAGAGTAGAGACTGTTTGCTCTGAGGTAGTTTGAAACTTGCAGGACAGACTTTGAGTCCTGAGAGTCATCTCTCTGGAGTTTAATTTCCTTGTCTAATTGAGATAAAAATGTCTTTTACAGTGTGGCCCAGTACCCAGAACTTTACATTGTTTTCATATCATGGTTCACTATTAAACATACTGTTACACAACGAATACGATTTCACGTAGTGGCATGTAAACCCAGACAACAGACAAGGTTCTCTACTTTTTTGGAAATTAAAAACAGTCTTTTTTCTTATTACATAATTTTTAATTAGGAAATAAGAACAAGCAAAAACGATGCTTCTGTTAGCTTACTGCTCAGAAAAAACAAAGCTACAATTAATATCTTGGTCATTATCCTTGTAGAGTCAGACAGACGAATAAAGAAGCTTCTACTGTGATTCACCTTTGCCTCCCCCGGTGGCATCACTGTTGCAGTCCTCATGGACTAACCACCGAAGCCAGCAGCGCATCTACCTTTTGCCCCAGTAACTCTACTTCTAGGGGTTTTATCTCATAGACCTAACACGTGAAAATGACACATGTACAGAGATGTCTGTTGCAGCATCATTTGTAACAGCAGCAGATTAGAAATGGCCTAGATTAAAAACTGGAGAAGGCAATGGCACCCCACTCCACTACTCTTGCCTGGAAAATCCCATGGATGGAGGAGCCTGGTAGGCTGCAGTCCATGGGGTCGCTAAGAGTTGGACACGACTGAGTGACTTCACTTTGACTTTTCACTTCCATGCATTGGAGAAGGAAATGGCAACCCACTCCAGTATTCTTGCCTGGAGAATCCCAGGGACAGGGGAGCCTGGTGGGCTGCCATCTATGGGGTCGCACAGAGTCGGACACGACTGAAGCAACTTAGCAGCAGATTAAAAACTAGGTAAATAAATCATGGCACAGTCCAGTAGTGAAACATCTTAAAGCTATGAAAACATGAACAGGAAATTTCCTGTGTACAGAAAGAATTTCAAAATAACAGATATTCAGTAAAACGAGCAAGTTGCAAAATGGTATATGTAGCATACTAATATTTTTGTAAGAAGGGAAGAAAAATAAGAACATTTATTTCCAATGCAGAAAAATGCTTGGGATGTGAACCTTAACTAGGAGCGGTATATTAATGAACAGAGAAGGAGAACTGGGGAAAAAACAAGTATTAAGCTGTACATACTGTAGCTTTTTTCCCATTTAATAGTAGACTTTAAGCCTTTTTCCATATTAAATATTCATCCACAACTTTGTTTTTGAAGTGAGCACACAGCATTCTGTTGTTTAGCCCCTCCCACTTTGGGCTTTGTGCTGCTAAGTCACTTCAGTCGTGTCCAACTCTGTGCGACCCCATAGACGGCAGCCCACCAGGCTCCCCTGTCCCTGGGATTCTCCAGGCAAGAACACTGGAGTGGGTTGCCATTTCCTTCTCCAATGCATGAAAATGAAAAGTGAAAGGGAAGTCACTCAGTCGTGTCCAACTCTTCTCGACCCCGTGGACTGCAGCCTTCCAGGCTCCCCTGTCCATAGGATTTTCCAGGCAAGGGTACTGGAGTTGTGGTTGTCTTCAAATCCTCATTGTCCAAACTGCAGTGCTGACCACCCCCAACACACATCTTTGTGCACATCCTCAATTACTTCCTTACCTTGCTAGATGCAGAACTTTGATAACCGGCTGGCATTAAATTGCCTGCTGGAAGAATTGTGCCAGTTTGTACTCCCACCAAGCAGGACATGTAGATGTGCATTTTTCCTATTTCTTTTCTTCTTTTACTCTAACTTCACATCATTTATTGAAAGGTGGGGGGAATCCAAAGCCTTTTATATTAAGTTGGGTGCCTTCTAGCCCTTTGAGGCAGGTATTGATTACAGCAGTACCTCTAATACTCTCTTGGACATTACAAATGCAGTTACTCTGCTTAGAACAGTAACTTTTTTTTCCTTAAATAGTGCTAGGTCTATATTTGGGAGGCTTTTTCTTTCTTTTAAAACAGATCTTTTCAAAATTGCACCTTTGAGACTGGTTGCACAACATGGTGCCTAACAGAGCTAACAGTACACTTAAAAATGGATGAGGTGGTAAACTTCATATTATGTGTATTTTACTGTGTCAGAAATAAACTTGATGTAGTAAATTTCAAGCTAATGCCTTAGAAATCTTGTGAGTTCAGTACTTTAATAACTGTATTCTATATTCATCTTTTGAAAGAATGTTTATCCATGATACAATCTAACCTGATATTTCTTGGCTTCCTGTGAAATGTATGAATACATGCAAAGTTTTATCTAATTGTATTTGTTCCAGAAATCAGATATTTCTGGCTTAAATATTTTTCTGGTTTTGTTGTGGTTTTTTTTTTTTGAGGGGGAAGGAGGGAAATATATGCCTATGATAGAGACTTCAAACAGTCCCGAAAAAAATGCAGTGAGCCATTTCCTCAGCCTTCCCAGAGTGTTCCCGCAACCCCCAGGGCAGCTTTGCATTCACAAGCGTGCGTGTGTGTGTGTGTGTGTGTGTGTGTGTGTGTGTGAATATATTTCTCCCTGGCTAAGTTGGCTTTTTTCCCTTTGTTTTTGTTGTAATGCTTTAATAGTCTGATCCTCTGTTTGAATTACAGGACAGCTGTGGGAAGGGGCAGAGCTTGGCTTTATCTTGCACTCATGCAGAAGAAACTAGCAGATTATCTGAAAGTGCTTGTAGACAATAAAAATCTCTTGAGGTATTTCATCACCTATCTTCGCTTAGTTTTTGCTTCGTAATTAGAACATAGTTTTGTACATCATTAGGAATTAAAATAAGAATGTATTGACTTGGCCAAATGGTTCATTCATGTTTCTCTGTAAGATGTTAACGCAAAAACCTAAACAAGCCTGTACAGTTTTTATTCAGATTATTATGAAGTATAACTATTCTGTGGCTTACTTTTAAAATAGCAGAATTTTATTTTTTGAGCACTGATGTCTGAAAGTCTTTATTAATGAAGATTCATATTTTCATTTTGAAGATAATTCTTCAAAAATACCTAAGATCAGGTAACTGACAGCATACTCCATTAAGTTTCAACAAAATAGTATTTGATTGGGTGATAATAGGGGGGAAATGACTTGAACTAGATTCAGTGGGCAATTTTAAATTATAAGACCCTGCTTTTTATAAGAGAACATACCTAGATTACCTATTTTAGGATTCCATATTCAAATTGTAAACTTTTATATCTCTTGGCATCAGTAAAGACAAACTATCTCTGTAATTTATGACTGGGTTCATTTTTTATATTTATATCTTTATAGACAAAAGAAATCATTATAAGAGGAATTTTCTCTATGATATGAGAATTTATGAGGAAAAAATCTTTATAGAGCTAATGCTCTTATCTAACTGAAATAAAAATATCTTTTACAGTATGGCCTATCATCCAAAATTTTCGATTGTTTTCAAGTCATGGCTTATTACTGAACAAATGTTTTCATGATAAATACTGATTTCAAATAATTTACATACCTTGTACTCTTCTCTGACCGTTATACTGAATAACTTTGAGGTACGGATTTTGTTCTAAACAGCTAGTTCTGGGACTGCCCTCACGGTCCAGTGGTGAAGACTTCGCACTTCCACTATAGAGGGCACAGCTTCCGTCCCTGGTCTGGGAACCAAGATCCCACATGGCTCACTGCCAAAAATAAAATGATAATAAATAAATAAATAAACAACTAATTCTGAGGATAACAAGTTCTTATGCACTCACACACACGCTGGTGTATTAGCTAATCACTGATGACCAGAGCGGTGACGGATGGAGCCTCACTACACATGGCCCGGGGGACTGGGAGGGAAGGAAGTCAAAGCAGGCAGTGTTCCCCGGGACACAGGGGAGAGGGAAGAGTGTTGTTCTGGGTCAGGGGGGTGGGGATCGCAGGATTGCACTTCATGTTGACATGAACGTGAGTGTAGCAGTAGTTCATGTAGGAAGACGAAGGAAGCAGCCAGGTGGAAAGAGGGACAGAGTGGCGTTTAGGAACACAGGGGCCTAATGAGAAGAGCTGGGCTCCAGGGTCCAACCAGAGAAGTTAACCTTAGACCAGAGGTGGGAGGGGTCCGTTCTAAGCCCCAGGAAGAGAGACGAGGCCAGAGAAGAGATCACAGAACTTAAAGTGAGAGAGGGAATAAAAGGCAGAAGGGAATGCACACAAGGCAGCCTCTGGCTCCTGGTGAAACTCTCAGCCAGGCCACGAGCTAAGAGGTGAAAAGTCAGGAGGTCCAGTAGAAGGGTGGTGAAGGTGTTCTGTCGTATCCATCTCTTTCAGTGAGTTCTATGAGCCTGAGGCATTAATGATGGAGGAAGAAGGGACAGTGATTGTTGGTCTGCTGGTGGGACTCAATGTGCTTGATGCCAACCTCTGCTTAAAAGGAGAAGACTTGGATTCTCAGGTAAGATAGGAATTTTGACTCGAGATCAAATGTCTTATTTGGGCCAGGGATTTTACATTGGATCCGCAGACGTGTGCAGGAAGGGGCAGATGGCAGGGGGTATCTGGCAAAGGGCTGTGCAGGGTGCTGCACTGGACCAAAGCTGGAACAGCTGGCAAAAGTCCTGGGGAAGAGCGAAAAATAGCTCGGGCAAAGGCACAGAGGCATACACACAGAGCATGGCATGTCTGGGAACGGGAAATGGTTCTCCATGGCTAGGACACGGTCTGCCCAGTGAGTGACATGGAGGTGGAGGCCGGCCCAGGTTTTACATCGCAAGTGCCATGTTAGAGGCTTCAGCTTTTGTCCCTGGAACTTTGGGAACCATGGGAGGTTTTTAGGCAGTACACTGAAATGGTCAGGCCTGAGACTGAGAAAGTTGAAGCTAGCAACCATGCGGGTCATGAGTTAGAAGCAGCCAAGAATGGAGAATGCAGGAACATGAAGCAGATAAGTCAGGAAATCAGGGACAGACAAGTCTGCATGAGGAGTGGGAGAACAGACTCAGGAGAGATTTGGAAAGTCAGATGGTAAAACGGAGCAGGAACTTTCAGGCCGTGAGGTGCAGAGTGCCCCTCGCTGGAGACAGCCTTCTTTTGATGGGCTTTTCCTCCTGCACAGAAGCCAGTAGCCAGGGCTGAGGCCTAAGCTCCAGGTGCTGGAGACTAAATCCAGACAGTCTGCCCCGCCCTAACCTCCACCCCACTTCAGGGCATCAGGAACTGTGGCTGGGCCGCTGCCCCGCCTTCTTCCCACTACATGTTTGGACATGAATCTAAAGCTTCCCCAATCCCTCCATGACCAGATCAGCTGCTTTTTTTCCCCCAGTAGTTTTCTTGTTCTGGCCTGTTGAATATTTTTCAAAAAATATAAACAAGTTTTTTTTTTTTTTTTTTAATAGTTTTCTATATATAGGTCTTTAGTTTCTTTAGGTAGATATATTCCTAAGTATTTTATTCTTTTCGTTGCAATGGTGAATGGAATTGTTTCCTTAATTTCTCTTTCTGTTTTCTCATTATTAGTGTATAGGAATGCAAGGGATTTCTGTGTGTTGATTTTATATCCTGCAACTTTACTATAATCATTGATTAGTTCTAGTAATTTTCTGGTGGAGTCTTTAGGGTTTTCTATGTAGAGGATCATGTCATCTGCAAATAGTGAGAGTTTTACTTCTTCTTTTCCAATTTGGATTCCTTTTATTTCTTTTTTTCTGTCTGATTGAAAAAGAGTTTTTTTTTAAAGAAACAAAGTATCACATATTGTCCCATTACACAGAAACAGCTGATTCAGTGTTACATTTTGGGATATATCCTTCCAGCACATGAATAAAAGGTGTGAGTGTGTGTGTGTGTCTTTGTATCTCACAGACAGATGTTTGGAGCTTTCTTTTTTCATTAAACCAAAATGTGATTATTCCAAGAACACCATTTTGCAATTTCTTTATTTAATAATGTGTTCCACATAGCTCTTGATGTCAAGAGATACATCCATTTTATGAATATACCATAATTTATTTAACCAATACTTTTTTTTAATTGAAAGATAATTGCTTTACAGTGTTGTGTTGTTTTCTGCCATACAACACAAATCAGTCATAATTATATATATATATATACATATAATTGTATATATAATATATATATCCCCTCCTTCTTGATTCTCCCTCCCTAACCAATACTTATTAATGTAAGTCATTTTCATGTTATAATGACAGTGTTATAAATATCCTTATACTTGTTTTTAAGCCTTGTCCTTTTGTTTTCTTAGGATAAGTTTTGAGATTGCTGTGTCAGACTGCACAAGTTCTGCATGAGTGTTGTGAAAGCATGAGAGCGTTCTTGGTCTTTTTCAATCAGACAGAAAAAACTCTTCATCTCAAATTTGTGTTTTTGAAAACTAGGATGATGGAGTTGTTTTGGTTTTTTTTTTCATGTTTTATTTAAATATCATACAAGGTTTATTCATTTTGTATTACAAACATTAAACAAGCCATTGGTGGTTCACCTGTTCATATCCTTTGCCCATTTTTTTGAATATTCCATCTTTTTCCACT
Organism: Bos indicus; assembly: GCF_029378745.1. NCBI lineage: Eukaryota > Metazoa > Chordata > Mammalia > Artiodactyla > Bovidae > Bos > Bos indicus. Next base: position 1,712,444 of record NC_091766.1, on the reverse strand, counting down.
TCTTTATTATAGATAAGGATATTTACCATTTGTCAGAATATTTGTTATAAAAATTTTTTTCTGCTCTCTCGGGGTTTGTTTTCTCTATAGACCTTTTTTTTTTTCCCGTGCAGTCGTATTTAATGGACTTTTCCTCTATACCTTCTAAACTATTGTGCCTAGAAGGTCCTTCCACATCTAAAAATTAACTTAATTTTTAAATCACATGTATATATTTTACATGTAAATAATCTGCCTGTCATTCTTTTTGACATAGTATGAAGTGGAAATCCAGATTTCTTACATAAGTACAGCAGTGAACCAGTGTTTCCAGTATCATGTATCAAATATTATTATTTTGCCTACTGATTTGAAATTCCACCTTTATCATGTGTTAAAATATCCATTATACTCAGGGGGCTTATTTGTAGACTCTCTATTTAGTCTCTGGATCTTTTTATTTCTATGCTAGTAACATAGTCTTTTAACTACCAAAGCCGTATAGTATGTTTTATGCTCTGGCAGTTCACCTCCTACCTACTTTGTTATGCAACATTTTCAGATTTAGTTGAGGCTGTCCCGTTTTCCATTCTGCCCGATGACCTTGAACATCATTTATTTTGTCAGATTCCAAAATGAAAATTTGTCTGGGATTTTTATTAAATAATAGATGTGATTGAGCCCCTGGCTTATTCTTATCATCAACATAATGCCTCCTGCATGTCACTAGGAAGCATGAGTATTTGCTGCTGCTGTCTCAGAGATCCTCTTTCTCGTGTTTAGAAAGTGCTGTTCTCTTCTAACTTTGCATTTTTATTTAAAAATGAATATTGACATGTATCAGCCACAGGTGTACATGTGTGCCCCCGTCCCAAACCCTATGACAAAAACCACCTCAATATTGTAAAGGAATTAGCCGCCAATTAAAATAAAGAAATTAATTTTTAAAAAATGAATATTGAATGCTATCCAGCACTTTCTGGCATCTATTGAGATGTCATATCCATTTTTAGCCCATAATTATAATTGAAATAATTCTTGGGCTTCCTATTGTGATATTATTATTCCTGCATTCTTAAAATAAATCTTACTTAGTCATCGTACATATACTTTTAGTGTACTCCTAGACTTAATGTCTGTGGTTTATTTGGGATTTTTGTGTTTCTACTTATAAGAGACACTTGTCTGAATCTTCCCTTCCTATACTGTCTTTGTAACTTTTCAGTGTCAGGATTGTATAACCTCATAAAATAAGCTGGATAATATTCTTTTCGTTCTTATTTTCTACAAAAGTTTGTTATAGCAAGAATTATTTTTCTTTAAATGTTTGTTAAAACTTGCTGGTATAACCGTTTCAGCTCTTTATAATCTGCATACTCTGACCACTTCTATTTTTTGCATAGCTTTGGTCAGTTCATTGGTTTCCTAAGCAGCAGCAGCAGCAGCCAGACTTATAAAAACCTTTAGTCATTTATATTTTTCCAGAAACCATTTATTTCATTCAGATCTCCGCTGTTAGTTGCATGAGAGTATTTTCTTGCAGCTTTTTAAAATCTCATATTTCCAAATTGTAATATTGTACACATGACAGAGTTCGTCTACTGTGTTGAGCTCGAAACCCAGATCTTGCTCTTTACTCATCACTTCTGCTTCGGGAGGAGGACTTTATCTGTCTTCTAGTCCATTAATTTCTACTTTGGGTATTAATTCTTTCTCATTCTTTCTATTGTTTCCTTTTTTCCAGGCAAATGTATATATATTTTTTTTTTACTCTTTTTCTATTATAGAAGAAGTACATGCTTGTTGAAAAAAATTAAGCAATTACAAAAGCATGTAAAGTGAAAAGTGAAATTCAAGCTTCCCTTTTCTCCTCCCCCTTCAGTCCCACTTTTGTCCCCACAGGTAATGTGAAAACTTGAGGGACTACTTTTTCTATGCATTTATGTGTACATAGGTTTTTGTTTCTGACTAAATCTTTTCTGGCTTTCTATTGCAATGTAACAAATTAACAGTCACATTAAAAATACCAATCACTCATAGTTGATGGTTAGCTGATTTCAGCAATTTGATTCTGAAGCACACCTGTGATTATAGGCAGTTGGTGGCTAGGACTGGAGTGGCTGAAGGCATGTGCTGTCACTGCCCTCTGAGTTGAGAAGGTCAGTGAGTGGGCGCTGGAGCAGCAGGGGTTTCCTGGGCATCTCTGTCTGCATCTGGTCTCTCCACATGGTCTCCAGCGTGGTGCCTCAAGGTAGCCAGACTTTTCCCATAGAAGCTCAGAACTTCAGAGGCATGTGCCCAAGGGAAAGAGCCAGGACGAAGTTTGTACTGCCTTTGTTAATCTAGCTGAAAAGTCACAGCCTCCTTCCTGCTGCTTTCTGCTCATTTGGACAGGTAGTAAGGCCACCCAGGTTCAAGGGTCGGGAATGGAGATTGGTGGGAGGCGCAACAGAGAAGTTGCAAAAGACGTCACATATAGCTTTGGCTTTTAACATGAGTGGGGTTGCTATACTATATATATATAAGTGGGGTTAATGCTGTACATAGTATTCTTTGACTTAAAGTTTTATCGTGGAGCTTTCTTCATTTCATTACATTTTCATTCCCTGTGTTCTTTGTTATGGTTGCAGAGGGTTCTGCAGTATGGCTATAATGTGATTGATTTAAATATTTCTGTATTGATGGACCCAATTATCCTGTATTTCAAAGGAATGGCTTCACTTTCACCAGAGTCAGTGGTGGCAGGCTAGGGCTCTCATTCACTCTCTCTCAAGTGCTTTATTTCTGAACAAAGCACCTAACTTTGAGATGTTGAGGGATCTTGGACCTCCCTAGTTCCCTATAGCAGAGAATTTTCCCTGAAATACTGACTGGACCTTTTCATCCCAACTTGGGGAAAGAAGGAGTCAGAGTTATCAGTTGAGGTCACCACTTTAAAGATCCAGGTCTCTCTCTCTCTCTTTTTTTTTTTTTTTAAATCACTTTGTACCCAAAGAACTTTGTTGATCTTTGTCAACAATTTGTTGAATAAAGACAGAAAAACTAATCATTATTAAGTGGTAAAACTTGAGAATATTCCCTCGAATTCTGATTTTTAGTAAGTTTTTCTTCTAGAAGATGATGGGGTTGTTTTTCTTTCGGTTTGTTTGCTTGATTGCTACTTTAAGCTCATCCATCTAACTGACTGTTTAGGAAGGAGATAGGCATATAAACACCATGAATTTTAAAGATAGTAAGGTTTGTGGAAAGTGGGGAAATTATCTTTCATTTAAACTGGTGCATTTTCTTTCAATCAGGTTGGAGTGATCGATTTTTCTCTCTACATTAAAGATGTGCAGGATCTAGATGGCGGCAAAGAGTAAGTTCTGCATTGTATGCTGCTCTTATGATTTTAATGAATTCTAGCAAAGAATGCGACTTTTTAAAAAACTGAGATGTAATTGACATATAACATTATATTATTTTCACATGTACAACATAATGATCTGATATTTATATATATTGTAAAGTGATCACCACAGTACATCTAGTGTACATCCATGACCTTAACATAGTTAGTTACAAAAGAACATTTTTCTTGTGACAAGAGCTTTTAGGATCTACTGTCTTAGCAACTTTCAAATATGCAGTTTTACTGTTAACTATAGTTATTAGTTATACTTGATTATATATATTAACTTTATATATAAAATGCTCTTAACTATAGTCATCATGCTGCACGTTGCGTCACTAAGCCTCCTTTGTTTTATAACTGGAAGTTTGTGTCTTATGACCCCCTTCACCTTCTCCCCCACTCCCCAACCTCTGGTAACCACCACCAGTCCCCGCATCTGTGAGCTTGGTTCTGTCTTTGTTTGTTTTAGATTCTACATATAAGTAAGAGCATAAGGTATTTGTCTTTCATTGTTTTACTTATCTCACTTAGCATAATGTCCTCAAATCCACTCATGCTGTCAGAAATGGTAGGATTTTTTTTTTATGGATGAATAATATTTTGTTATGTAAATATACTACGTTTTCTTCATTCATCTATTGATGGACACTTAGGTTGTTGCTATAAAGGAGTGAAGTGAAAGTCGCTCAGTTGTGTCCGACTCCTTGCAACCCCAAGGAAAATACAGTCCGTGGAATTCTCCAGGCAAGAATACTGGAGTGGGTAGCCTATCCCTTCTCCAGTGGATCTTCCCAACCCGGGAATCAAACCAGGGTCTTCTGCACTGCAGGCAGATTCTTTACCAACTGAGCTATCAGGAAGGTTGTTGCTATATCTTGGCTATTGTAAGTAATTTTGCCGTGAATATGGGGGTGCATATATGTATTCATGTTAGTTTTCCCTTTATTTGGGTAGATACCCAGAAGTGGAATTGCTGAATCATTTAGTAGTTTTATTTTTCATTTTTTGAGAAACTGCCATATACTGTTTTCCATAGTGGCTGCACTCGTTTACATTCCCACCACCACTGCACAAGGGTTCCCTTTTCTCTGTTTCCTGGCCGACACTTCTTATTTCTTGTCTTTTCAGTGATAACCATTCTAACAGGTATGAGGTGTTACCGTCTTGCAGTTTTGTTTTGCATTTCCTGATGATTAGTGTTGTTGAGCATCTTTTCCTGTAACTGCTGACAAAGAATTCTACTTTGGTTTTTGCACTGTTTGAGATTTTAGTTTTTATTTAGCTGTTTTTAATTACAATGGTAATATGTTCCTGTTCCTGTAGTTTAAGGAATTAGGCTCTCAGGAAGAATAGAGAGTACAAGGACGACTTCCCCATCCACACTATCCCCCGGTCTCCCACCTCAGTCCCACTCCCCGCCTCCTTCGTCAGAGGAAGCCACTCATGCATGACTCCTTCCAAGTCCTTTTTTTTAATGCCTTTCAGATGTATATTGTTGATAGTGTAATTTGCTTTATGGATTGTTGGGATGTAAATGGAAAAACACTGTGACACATTTAGGTTGCCTCTAGACTTACTCTGACCACAGTGTGTCTTGGATATCTTTTCATGCCACATGTAACTCTACCTCATCCTTGTTAACAAGAGCATTAAAAGAAGTCACTCTGAAAAAAGAGACAGAAAAGAAAAAAAAGCAAACAATGTGTATAACATGCTAAAATTTATGTTGTAATAAAGAAGACATAACACTTGTATTTATATGTTGTACTTCCATATACATGGATCACTTCTAGAGAGGCACATGGACTGAACACAGATGTGGGAGGGAGTTTCACTGTAAACCCTTGGGCTGTGTTTGAATATTCTGCCAGAAACATCCATTACTTGTCCTTCACACTTCTTCGTATTGAGGACTCTTCTGGTCTCAGTGTCCTGGCAGTGTACCTTACCAAGGAAGGCATGCTTTATGCCCCTAGAGTACTAAGGTTTGCTCACTTGGAATTAAAAATATATTCTTAATGTCGAAAAGAACTGGAAATGAGCTGATTGTCCACCTTTAAGGGAATGCAGTCAGCCTCTCATACCTGCAGATGTTGAACCCACAGATGTAGAGGGTCAGCAGTGCTCCGCCATGTGTATGAGAGACTTGAGCAGTTGCAGATTTTGGTATCCACAGTGGTTTTGGAACCCATCCCCTGTGGACACTTAGGGACATCTGTAATTGAATGAATTGTGGAATATCCAAAATGTTCCACGCTGTGGTATATTATACAGACATGAGAAAAAGCAAATTTTACCTAGTGAATAGTAGGTTTAGAGGGGTTTCCACAGGTATTATTGAGTGAGAAAAGTATAATACTGAGAAGTATATATATTCCATTTTTTAAACCCTCCAAATCTCTTTTATATTTTAATTGTATATACTATATATAAAAATATAGATATTATGATTATATGCACAGAGGCTACTCAACAAGCTGTCAGTATGTGTCACCTGGGAAAGCTATGTGAGGGCAGAAAGGTTAAAAAAATAATAATAATAAACTATACTGACCAATAAATCCAGCACCTGTGGCATGAGTGTGGGTTGAATAATCTCATTTACGTACATATGTATGTAAAGAAATTGGTGGGGGGAGGCTAACTTTAAAATGTTAAAGTCTTTTTTATATATATAAACACATATAAAGTTTTTTGTTGTTGTTTTGTTTGTCACACTGCGTGGATTTGGGGATCTTAGTTCCCTAACCAGGAACTGAACCCACCCCCTTGGCACTGAAAGCACAGAGCCCTCACCACTGGACCACCACGCAATTCCCAATGTCTTTTTTTTTTTTTCAAACCCAGACTAATCAGCTTTGTGTTGTGAAGAGTTTTGTGATCTTCTTTTATGAGCCAGCTTCTTTTCCTTCAGTATACCAAGGGCTGCTTCATCTCCTGCCTCGGGAGCCATTTGCGTATGGATTTTGGTGTTTCCACCTCGCACCCTGGTGGCATTCTCAAATGCTAGGGATGCGGTGCGAGGAGTATCTGTAGGGAGGATCCTTTCCAGGCAGCGTTGCCAGAGTGTTCCATGTCCTCCCAGCCAGTCATGCTGGTTCACTCAGGACCATGTAGACGTTGCTACACTCTGACTGTCTCTTGGTTTCCCAGTGGCACTAATGACATTGGTACTCCTACAAGGTAATTGGAAGGTTGGGGGCAATTACAGAGTATTAACCCTGAGTAAAGGCAATTCCTTGGGACTTCCCTGGTGTCCCAGTGGTAAAAAATAATCCATCTTATAATGCAGGGGACACAGGTTCAATCCTTGGTCAGAGAACTAAGATCCTACATGTCAGGAAGCAACTAAGCCCATGCACCACAACTGGAGAGTCCATATGCCGTATCAAAAAGACCAAACACAGCCAAATAAGTAAATGCATTTTTTTAAACTGTTCATTGCAAAAAAATAATTTCTCTATTTTTATGCCCTTTTTTAAAGGCATGAAAGAATCACGGACGTCCTTGATCAAAAAAATTATGTGGAAGAACTTAACCGGCACTTAAGGTAGGACTCCCTTCTTTTTCCAGTGTTCGTTCTCAGTGCCCAATAATTGCCTCATGGGACCTTTTTTGAGTTGCCATATATTTATAACTTTTTTCCTAATCAGGAAGAAAGATTGTCATTCAGTGCTCATGTGTACAGGTTATAGAAGTATGATTTCTTGATAAAGAGCTTTGGGGAATCCTTTGGTGCCTTGTTCTGTGTAGTCATGCAGCTTAGAGAGTAATGAATGAAACCTGACTCTCCACCCCTCAGCCTACAGCAGCTTAGTTGGAGATCCCTGCCTAGAAACCACTGCTGCCGCTGGGAATCAGCACACATCCCTCCCGTGTGCTGAGCAGGAAAAGGAGTTGAAAACCACTGGGTTAGACCTTTGAAAGCAATTCAGAAGAGATTTAATAGCAAGTGTTTTGGTTTTTTTTTTTTTTTGAAAGCGGGTATCTTTATCTTGAGTTTTCTTTTTAATTGGAAAGCTGCTCCTGTGTGTCGTGAAACACTGGTTGTTGCAAGTGTGGATGGGGAGTGGATGGAGATTCTCAGCGTAACATTTTTGGGAGATACAGTTCTCTCCCTGAACCCTCAACCCCTTTAGGAAATTTACTCTGCACATTAACAGTGCCCTATGGGAGCAGCCTCTGTGGCCCCCAAAGCCAATGAAACAGGCAAAGGATCTGGCATGTTCTTTAGAACATACATAAGGAAGCACATTTCTGAGCTCTCTGAGGTATGATGCTGACTATTGTTTTGAGAGAGAGATTCTTAATTCATTCCTAGTTTATTGAGAACTTAAGAAATAGATGTTGAATTTTATCAAATGCCTTTTAGCATTCATTAAGTTAATCTTGACTTTTATCCCTTAATCTATTGACATGATACAATTTTACTAATTTATTTTTTCCACAGGGATAAACTACTTGATCATAGCTTTAATGATTTAATCATTCTCTTAAGGCATAATCTAATGTAATTGTTCCATAGTTTTCCTTCTGGCATGGTCTCAAAGCAGCCTCACAAAATGAATCAGAAAGCTTTGCCTTATTTCTGTGCCTGGGAACACCTTCTAGTTCATGAAATCCTTGAAAATTTGAAGCACCTGTAGAGAGGCAATACTTTGCCAGCTTTTCAGTCTTTCCTTGGTTGTTAGTTCATCTAGCTTTTCTCCTCTTGTTCAGTTCAGTTCAGTCACTCAGTCATGTCTGACTCTCTGCGACCCCATGAACCGCAGCACACCAACTCCCAGAGTCCACCCAGACCCATGTCCATTGAGTCGGTGATGCCATCCAACCATCTCATCCTCTGTTGTCCCCTTCTCCTCCTGCCCTCTATCTTTCCCAGCATCAGGGTCTTTTCAAATGAGTCAGCTCTTCGCATCAGGTGGCCAAAGTTTTGGAGTTTCGGCTTCAACATCAGTCCTACCAATGAACACCCAGGACTGATCTCCTTTAGAATGGACTGGTTGGATCTCCTTGCAGTCCAAGGGACTCTCAAGAGTCTTCTCCAACACCACAGTTCAAAAGCATCAATTCTTCAGTGCTCAGCTTTCTTTATAGTCCAACTCTCACATCCATACATGACCACTGGAAAAGTCATAGCCTTGACTAGACAGACCTTTGTTGGCAAAGTAATGTCTCTGCTTTTGAATATGGTATCTAGGTTGGTCATAACTTTCCTTCCAAGGAGTAAGCATCTTTTAATTTCATGGCTGCAGTCACCATCTGCAGTGATTTTGGAGCTCAGAAAAATAAAGTTTTCCACTGTTTCCCCATCTATTTGCCATGAAGTGATGGGACCAGATTCCATGATCTTAGTTTTCTGAATGTTGAGCTTTAAGCCAACTTTTTCACTCTCCTCTTTCACTTTCATCAAGAGGCTCTTTAGTTTTTCTTCATTTTCTGCCATAAGGGTGGTATCATCTGCATTTCTGAGGTTATTGATATTTCTCCCTGCAATCTTGATTCCAGCTTGTGCTTCATCCAGCCCAGCATTTATCATGATGTACTCTGCTTATAAGTTAAATAAGCAGGGTGGCAATATACAGCCTTAACATACTCCTTTTCCTATTTGGAACCAGTCTGTTGTTCCATGTCCAGTTCTAACTGTTGCTTCTTGACCTGCATACAGGTTTCTCAAGAGGCAGATCAGGAGATCTGGTATTCCTATCTCTTTTCAGAATTTTCCACAGTTTATTGTGATCCACACAGTCAAAGGCTTTGGCATAGTCAATAAAGCAGAAATAGATGTTTTTCTGGAACTCTCTTGCTTTTTCGATGATCCATGGGATGTTGGCAGTTTGAGCTCTGGTTCCTCTGCCTTTTCTAAAACCAGCTTGAACATCTGGAAGTTCATGGTTCACGTACTGCTGAAGCCTGGCTTGGAGAATTTTGAGCATTACTTCACTAGCATGTGAGATGAGTGCAATTGTGCGGTAGTTTGAGCATTCTTTGGCATTGCCTTTCTTTGGGATTGGAATGAAAACTGACCTTTTCCCGTCCTGTGGCCACTGCTGAGTTTTCCAAATTTGCTGGCATATTGAGTGCAGCACTTTCACAGCATCATCTTTTAGCATTTGAAATAGCTCAACTGGAATTCCATCACCTCCACTAGCTTTGTTCTTAGTGATGCTTCCTAAGGCACACATGACTTCACATTCCAGGATGTCTGGCTCTAGGTGAGTGATCACACCATTGTGATTATCTGGGTCGGGAAGATCTTTTTTGTATAGTTCTTCTGTGTATTCTTGCCACCTCTTCTTAATATTTTCTGCTTGTGTTAGGTCCATACCATTTCTGTCCTTTATTGAGCCCATCTTTGCATGAAATGTTCCCTTGGTATCTCTAATTTTCTGAAGAGATCTCTAGTCTTTCCCATGCTATTGTTTTCCTCTATTTCTTTACATTGATCACTGAGGAAGGCTTTCTTATCTCTCCTTGCTATTCTTTGGAACTCTGCATTTAGATGGGTATATCTTTCCTTTTCTCCTTTGCTTTTCGCTTCCCTTCTTTTCACAGCTATTTGTAAGGCCTCCTCAGACAGCCATTTTGCTTTTTTGCGTTTCTTTTCCATGGGGATGGTCTTGATTCCTGTCTCCTGTACAGTGTTACGAACCTCCGTCCATAGTTCATCAGGCACTCTATCAGATCTAGTCCCTTAAATCTATTTCTCACTTCCACTGTATAGTCATAAGGGATTTGATTTAGGTCATACCTGAATGGTCTAGTGGTTTTCTCCACTTTCTTCAATTTCAGTCTGAATTTGGCAATAAGGAGTGCATGATCTGAGCCACAGTCAGCTCCCGGTCTTGTTTTTGCTGACTGTATAGAGCTTCTCCATCTTTGGCTGCAAAGAATATAATCAATCTGATTTTGGTTTCGACCATCTGATGATGTCCATGTGTAGAGTCTTCTCTTGTGTTGTTGGAAGAGGGTGTTTGCTATGACCAGTGCGTTTTCTTGGCAGAACTCTATTAGCCTTTGCCCTGCTTCATTCTGTACTCCAAGGCCAAATTTGCCTGTTACTCCAGGTGTTTCTTGACTTCCTACTTTTGCATGCCAGTCCCCTGTAATGAAAAGGACATCTTTTTTGGGTGTTAGTTCTAGGTCTTGTAGGTCATCATAGAACCGTTCAGCTTCTTCAGCGTTACTGGTCGGGACATATACTTGGATTACCGTGATATTGAATGGTTTGCCTTGGAAATGAACAGAGATCATTCTGTCGTTTTTGAGATTGCATCCGAATACTGCATTTCAGACTCTTTTGTTGACCATGATGGCTACTCCATTTCTTCTGAGGTATTCCTGCCCACAGTAGTAAATATAATGGTCATCTGAGTTAAATTCACCCATTCCAGTCCATTTTAGTTCGCTGATTCCTAGAATGTCGACTTTCACTCTTGCCATCTCCTGTTTGACCACTTCCAATTTGCTTTGATTCACGGACCTGACATTCCAGGTTCCTATGCAATATTGCTCTTTACAGCATCAGACCTTGCTTCTATCACCGGTCACATCCACAGCTGGGTATTGTTTTTGCTTTGGCTCCATCCTTTCATTCTTTCTGGAGTTATTTCTCCACTGATCTCCAGTAGTATACTGGGCACCTACTGACCTGGGGAGTTCCTCTTTCAGTATCCTATCATTTTGCCTTTTCATACTGTTCATGGGGTTCTCAAGGGAAGAATACTGAAGTGGTTTGCCATTCCCTTCTCCAGTGAGGATAGTCTCCTCTTGAGGATATATCTTTTTTGGCAATTTATGTTTTTTAAGATTTGTTCTAAGATTTATGTTTGGAAATTTATGTTTCCTAAGAAAAAAATAGCAATTTATTAGTACTTTGTGAGTTATATAGTCAGTACAGAATTGAAAATGCCATACTCTTTAAACTTGTAATTCCTTCCATATCTTTTGTTTTGTTGCCGTTTTCATTTTGTGTCAATTTGTATTTTTATCTTTCTCCCACCCAATTCCTGAACCTTGGTTCACTAGCCTTGAAAGATTTGGCTCTTGGTACCCACCCCCTCAATCGCAAAAAACATCAGTTTTTGGTAGTAGGATCTGTTGCCTAAAAGTGCAGATTCTAGATCCAGACTTCCTGGGTTCATAGGGGTATGAACTTAGTGAGTTTTTCAATGTAAAGTTACAGTTTCCTCATCTGTAATACAGATTAACAATAAAATTTGCCTCACAGAATTGTGGGGAGGATTACATAAGTTGATGCATTTAAAATGCTTAGACCAAAAGAGAGCCTGGTACATTGTCCAAAAAGAAAATTACTACTATTATTGTTGTAGCTATTGTTGTTGTTTATGAAGTCTACACTAGCTTTTTGTGTATTTTTCAGTATGAAGGTAGAGCATGTTACTTAAAGAGTATGTGAAAAATGGGACAAAGTATAAAAAAGATTTAAAAATCAACTTTGATCCTAGTGCCCAAAAGTACCAATATCTTGTTATGAATGTTACTTTAGATGTATGACTGCCAGGGCATTTTGGCTCCCATCTATTGTGTTGGGAGAAACTCTTGTTTTCTTTCCAGTTGGCTAAAAAACAAATGGGTAGCATATTTGGGGAAGAAAACATTGAAAACTTTTCAATTAATATACATATATATTTAGAATCCTCATCTATGAGTTAATTGGAAACCCTTTGACTCCATTTCATACAGGAAATCTGAAACTCTCTATTCTCATTGTTTACAAATTGGGAAGACAGCCTTCATAGGTTCACATTTACTTAATATTTTCTGTTTTACAGCTGCACAGTTGGGGATCTTCAAACCAAGATAGATGGCTTGGAGAAGACTAATTCAAAGCTTCAAGAAGAGGTTTGTAACTTCCTGAAATGCTTAAGCCAGAATGACCCCAGGCTAAGAGAAATGGTATGGTTGGTATATCTGACCAGAGCTGCTCACTGGCAGGAATGGGAAGTGCTAACCTTGGGTGGAGCTGCAGACAGGACGGGCACTCTCAGAATTTCACATCCTCAGAATGTCTGTGTTCTGCGCTGGCCAGGGCTCCCGTGAGCCAGTGCAGCTGATGGCGAGCCAGCTCTCGGGGACTTCGGTTTCATCGCGCCACAGTGGCTCAGAGGAGACAAGTGCAGGTCCTCTTGTGAACGTGCTGTTCTCTTCCTCTTTTACCACCCGTCCTGTGATGTTTGTGTCTCCCTGCTGTCGGAAGGCGCAGGCTCTGCCACGGGGTGGAAGTACCCTTACCCGCCCCTTTGGTGTTTTGGCCTTGCTGGCGCGTGGAGCCAGTCTCCCCACAGTGTGGTCTTTCTCTGCTTTCTCACTAGGAAGAGAGAGAATGAAAGGCCAGGAAGAAGGAGGGCTGAGGCCGAGGAAGAGGCTTGCTGCCCGCACCCGGCCGTCCGCTTGGTGGACACAGCTCGTCTCCTACTAGCAGGAGCGGGGTGCGTGCCCACAGGTAGCGGTCCCTGGCTGCCCGGCCCCCCCAGCTCTCACTGGGAAGGAGAGGCCGCGAAAGCGGCCGGAGGACAGCCGCCCGTGGCTTGGAGCAGGTCACGGCCGCGAGGAGTCGCAGAGCATGCCTGTTAGTAAGGACTCCAGTGGAAGGCTCACTGCAGACTTCCTATACTCTTCTCAGGGCCATGACCGGAACAGCTTTCAGGAGAGGAGCTCAGATATGTGAGAGGAGGCAGAAATTCAAAGATGAGCGTCACAGGAGAGACTTCATCGCATTTAGAACTGAAGCACTCAAATTCCTCTGGGGATGGAGTGGGCCTTTGGGTCTCTCTTTCCTCATCTCCAAATTGGGTGATAAGTCATACCTTACAATAGTGTTGTATAGATTAAATTAGGTTAATACCATATAAACGTGCCTTGCCTGATACTTGGCATGTAGAGGCGCTCAAAGAGACCTTAGTTGCTTTTAGACAAGCAGATTCACTCTTTGTTCTCCCAGATGAGGCGGCATGCTTTGTTTTTTGTTGTTGTTGTTTTAGGGTTTTTTAAATCATTTTTATTGAAGTATAGTTGGTTTATAATGTTATGTTAGTTTCAGGTATACAGCGAAGTGAATTAGTTATATAAATACATACATCCACGCTTTAGATTCTTTTCCCATATAGACCATTACGTAGTATTGAGTAGAGTTCCCTGTGCTCTACAGTAGGTCCTTATTAGTTAACTATTTTCTTTTTTTTTTATTTTTTTTTAGTTAACTATTTTATATAGCAGTGTGCTTACGTTAGTCTCAGTCTTCCAGTTTATCCCTTTCCTCCCCCTTTTACCCCTGGGAACCATAGGTTTGTTTTCATCTGGAACTCTTTTTCCATTTTGTATATAAGTTCATTTGTACCCGTTTTTTAGTTTCTACATATAAACAATATCATGTGACGTTTGTCTTTCTCTATCTGACTTACTTCACTTGTATGACAGTCTCTAGGTCCGTCCATGTTTCTGCAAACTGACATCATTTCATTCTTTTTTATTCCATTGTGTATATGTACCACATCTTCTTTATCCCCTCCTCTGCTGATGCACATTTAGGCTGCCTCTGTGTCCGGGCTGTTGTCAGTAGCGCTGCAGTGAACACTGGGTCTGTGAATCTCACACTCTTGCTTTCTCTGCTGCATGCCCAGGCGTGGCACTGCTGGGTCACGGTAGCTCTAGGAAGAGTTTTTTAAGGAACCTTCACACTGTTCTCCACAGTGGCTGCACCAGTTTACATTCCCACCAACAGCGTAAGAGGGCTTCCTTTATCCACACCCTCCCTGGTATTTGCAGTTTGTAGGCTCTTATGATGGCCATTCTGACCTGTAGTTTTGGTTTGCATTTCTCTAGTAATTAGTGATGTTAAGCATCTTTTCGTGTGCTTTTTGGCCATCTGCATGTCTTTGGAGAAATGTCTGTTTACATCTTCTACCAATTTGTTGATTGGATTTTTCTTTTTTTAAATACTGAGCTGCACGAGTTGTTCGTATATTTTGGAGATTAATCTCTTATAAGTTACTTTGTTTGCGAATATTTTCTCCCACTCTGAGGGGAGTTGGCACACTTTGAATGAAGGTCTAATTTAGCTTTTGAAACTGAACAACTGGGTTATTTTTTCTTCAAAAGCAAACAGTTGTAATAGAAAATGTGCTTTAGAGAAAAGTACACCTCTCAGTCGGGGTGTGCTCTCTCTATCCTCAGAGAGTAGGACTGGAATTACCATACGGTTTTTTCCTGCTTCTTCCCTTGTAGCAACTAGCACCTCCTTTCAAGCCTTACAGTTTTTAGCTTGGGCACAGAAGTTATGTTTAGAAAACCTCAGTCCTGGCTTCTGAGTCTGAGTGGACCTAGATGCATTGACCAAGAGAAGGCTCCCCTTCGCGAATGATGCTAGGAGCATAGCCACACATTGGGACACACGTCTTGCTTCTTTCTCCTTACCCAGCCTCACCTTCTCTCTCGAGGCTGGTTCAGAGTCTGGATAAGGACAAGCTGGTTGGAGCATTCACTCCTTGTCTTTCCTGCTGGCCTCTCTTCAGCAGCTCCACGAAGACACCTGCTCCTATATACTTTTCCCTAAACTATGTTAACTCATTCAAGGCAAGGAAGATGTTTTCCTCAGGCACATCTTTAGTGGTTTGGTTGTGATTCTACTCCCACATTCTTTAATTATCTCTCTAGTGATAAGATATACTTTTGCTCATTGGCTAGAAAAACTAAAAAGGGGGTGGGGGGGAGGGGTAGACAGGAAACCCATAATCCCTTGGCTAAATGACAGCTCTTTTTAACACTTGGATTATAGTGTCCCCATCTTGTCCTAAAAGTTTTGTTTGTTTGTTTGCTTTTGATTTTCTTCTTAAGCACTTTTAAGTTGTGGGGTTTTTGTTTAGTTTTGTTTTAGGCTGTGCCGTGTGGCATGTGGGGTCTTAGTTCCCCAGCGAGGGATCAAAACCATGTCCCCTTCACTGGGACCACCAAGTCTTTACCCCCACCAGGGAAGTCCTTGTGGTGGTGGTTGTTTTAAACTAGTCATGAGAACATACTCTATAACCTGCTTTATTGTATTATATCATAAATATGTTCTCAAGTCATTAAAAGTTTTTATGAATATTTTAATAACTACTTGTTTCTTTTTTTGCTCTCACTGTGATTTGTTAAACCATTTCTAGTATTGGACATTCAGGCTGTTTCTAATATTTTGTGTCCGTAAATCTTTGCCCATGTGAAATAGATGGTATATTGTCATTTTTGTGAAAGAGTATCTGGGGAGGGCAGAGATCACTAGGGGCAAGGGTGGGAGAGAGATTTTACTGTCTATGTATTTTTATCTTTGGAATTTTGTGACCGTATTACCTAATTCAAAACAAGGATAAAATACAAAATTTCACATATGTGGAAATGCATTGTCAATTTCGAGGATGCTAAATGTTAGCTTCTGATTTGAGCAGTAAGATTCATTTTGATGTTAAAAAAATATAAAAATCTTTCTTAATAAGCTTTCAGCTGCAACAGACCGAATTTGTTCACTCCAAGAAGAACAGCAACAGTTAAGAGAACAAAATGAATTAATTCGTGAGAAAAGTGAAAAAAGCGTAGAGGTGAGAAATGGGCCTTGCGGGCACTCAGACCTGTCCATCACAGACCTCAAGCTTGAAACGTGCAAAGATGCTCTGTTTCAAAGATGCCTTGGTACCCTCATGTCACTCTCAGGCTACCTGGACCACTTGCAGTTTCCCAAGTGCCTCTAGGCCTTTGTAAATGAAAGTTACTGTTCCCTCCTCAGCTTCTCTTGTGCACCCAGGCCCCTGTGGGGCTGCCCCGGTGCCCAGCAGTGGGCCTGGGCCCTTCTCCTCCTGTGTTCTCATCACTCGTCGCGTCTCCCTCCATTATAGAAGCCATTTGCTGGTTTGTAGAACTGCTGACTTGCAGCCGTCTCACCCAGTGACTTGAGGGTAGAGACCGTATCTGATTCATCTCTAAATTTACCCAGTGCCAACAGTTATGCTAGATAAATATTGAATGGGGACCTTTCCCACTCAGAACAACTTTTCTGTTTTAAGGAAAATTAAACTGTTTCTGAGCCCACCTTTTCAAAAATCTGTTAGTTTGCTTTCATCCTTCAAGTTCAAACACGTTAAAATATCTTTAAAATTTTAACTTTTCTCTATTATTTTAAAAAATAGAAATTAGAAATTATGCTACTTTTTAAAACATATATGTGGTATATTTTAGCAACTTATTGACCAGAGATATATTAATATATCTTTTGTTACCTGAACATGATTGACCAGAGTGTTTCATTATTCACTTACATAACAAATCAGCAGTCACCGGCATTAGTTTCTGCAATAATTCCCCAGTCAATATGCGTTAAAATACTTTGTACTTGGCCAACCCAGTAGTTAGCTTGTTTCTGTAAGCAAACCATTCCTCTGGTGCTCTTGTTTGATCACAGATAACAAAACAAGATACAAAAATTGAACTGGAGACTTACAAGCAGACTCGGCAAGGTCTGGATGAAATGTACAATGATGTGTGGAAGCAGCTGAAGGAGGAGAGGAAAGCCCGTCTGGTGAGTGTGTGGGCCTGAGAGTCGTCAGAAAGATTTCCCACTTCATTTCCTGTAAGCTAACTTCTATCAGCACTTTGCAGACACATGCTTCAGCCTTCTTTAAAATGAATTAGTTTTATGGGAATAAGGCTTTTAACGTGTTAAAAAAAAATTCCTGGAGTGTTCCTCATTGCCACCTACCTACTTTCTGTTGACTTGATGCTGAGCCAGTGTTCACTGTAAAATGAGAAAAGGGGTAAAATTAAATCTAGTTGTGCTCCAGACAGACTTGTCTGCATCTCCCTAACCTATTCAGACCTTTGTATTTTCAGCACTGCCCAAAATACAGTATCAGTTAAGTTCATTTCTCTGATCTACTATTAATATTAATACTATTACTACTAATACTAATAGTATTAATAATACTATTATTAATATTACTACTATTAATATTCTCCTTATTCATATCCTTTAAGGAACTAGAAAAAGAACTGGAGTTACAAATTGGAATGAAAACTGAAATGGAAATTGCAATGAAGCTACTAGAAAAGGACACCCATGAAAAGCAGGACACTCTAGTCGCCCTGCGCCAGCAGCTGGAGGAAGTCAAAGCCATTAACTTACAGATGTTTCACAAAGTCCAGGTGGGAATTGGCTTTGTGTCCACATCACACAAAGCCCCGACACAGTGGGCATGGATTCCGTCTTCCAAGTTTGGGCAAGTGACAGTTTGACTTAATGTTGGCCATAACTCGCAGGGCTCATGATATCTGCTTTGGCATCGCCAGACCCCTGTCTGCAGAGTCAGCACAGCATAGCTGGATTCCCCAGGGAAGGACCACCCCCACGTCCCTCTAGTGCTGCTGGAATTCTGGCTTCACCGTCTTTCTCCCTCTGGGCTTCAGATGCCGAAGGCTGAGTCAACACTTGTATCCCTGGTTGGAGCACTGTAAAGAAACGTCCCTCCTGTTTTCTTATTTCCTTTTACCCCCCACCCCACTCCCATCCTCTTTCCTGTAGCTCAATATTCGAAAGCGTTAATCTTTTCATTTGTATTTATCACTCTAAAACGTGTATCGTTTTGAGATACAAATTTTAGTTTCCATCAGTGGTATTTTGCTGTGGCTCTCTTGTTCCTTTTTCTGCCTCGGCGTGACATTTATCTGCGTACTTGTCTGCTGTTGGCTTCTTAACACGGTTTAGCTTCCCAGTGTGTGTACCCACTGCACTTTCCTGCCCAGTGATGGACAAACGATTTTCCTTCACTGTGCTAGCACAAGCCACACCCTGGCAAGCAGTGTACCCATCTCCCTTTGCAACCTGGGAGAATCTCTCTGGCAGACACAATCGTAGTGTCCTCCTAGCCAGACGCTTCTTTCTTCCTTTGTGTTCTTGGTTTGCACAAGTCCAGCCACACAGCTTTCCAGAAGGGCTGCACCAACATACACTCCCTCCAGCTGTGTCATGCGGTTACCTGTATTGTGAGTGAGCGTACAATTGTTTTAATATTCATTTCTAAGTCTAGTGAGCTTGAGCATCCTTTCACATGGCAGTTAGCCATTTATGTTTCCTCTCTGTGGCTTACCTGTTCATATTTTTTGTCCTTTATTTCTTTTGGGTTTTCTGTTTTCCTTGTTGATGAGTAGTAATGTATAGTGTAAATATTAGTCCTTTACTGGTCTACAGATTGTAAGTATCTTCTCCTAGTCATCTACTATCCTTAAGTCCCTAGTTTTGATGTAGTCTAATGTGTTGATTTTTCACATATGGTTAGCACTTTGGGGGCTTCCCTGATAGCTTAGTTGGTAAAGAATCCGCCTGCAATGCAGGAGACCCTGGTTCTATTCCCGGGTCTGGAAGATCCCCTGGAGAAGGGATAGGCTATCCACTTCACTCAAACTCACGTTCATCGAGTCGGTGATGCCATCCAGCCATCTCATCCTCTGTCGTCCCCTTTTCCTCCTGCCCCCAATCCCTCCCAGCAGCATGTTGACTCATTGGAAAAGACTCTGATGCTGGGAGGGATTGGGGGCAGGAGGAAAAGGTGACGACAGAGGATGAGATGGCTGGATGGCATCACTGACTCAATGGATGTGAGTCTGAGTGAACTCCGGGAGTTGGTGATGGACAGGGAGGCCTGGCGTGCTGAGATTCATGGGGTCGCAAAGAGTCGGACACGACTGAGCGACTGAACTGAAATGAACTGATGTTAACTCTATTTTTAGTTTTTTAAGGAATCTCCATATTGCTTTCCAGCGTCTGTACTAATTTACATTCCCAGCAACAGTGCAGGTGGTTCCCTTTTCTCCACACCCTCTCCAGCGTTTATTATTTGTAGACTTTTTGATGATGACCATTTTGACTGGTGTGAGGTAATACTTCACTGTAGTTTTTATTTGCGTTTCTCTGTAATTAGGCATGTTGAGCATTTTTTCATGTGCCTGTTGGCCATCTGTATGTCTTTCAGAGAAATGTCTAATTAGGTCTTCTGCCCATTTTTTGATTGGGTTGTTTGGTTTTTTGATATTAAGCTATGTAAGTTTTTTATGAATCAAGAAGAGATAAGAAGGCTTTCTTCAGTAAACAATGCAAAGTAGAGGAAAACAACAGAATGGGAAAGATTAAAGAACTCTTCAAGAAAATTGGAAATATCAAGGGAATATTTCATGCAAGGATAGGCACGGTAAAGGACAGAAACAGTAAGGACCTAACAGAGCCAAAAGAGGTTAAGAAGAGGTGGCAAGAATACACAGAAGAACTATACAAAAAAAGATCTTCATGACCACGATAACCATGATGGTATGGTCACTAACCTAAAGCCAGACATCCTGGAATATGAAGTCAAGTGGGCCTTAGCACTACAAACAAAGCTAGTGGAGGTGGTGGAATTCCAGCTGAGCTATTTAAAATCCTAAAAGATGATGCTGTTAAAGTGTTGTACTCAATATGTCAACATTGGCCACAAGACTGGAAAAGGTCAGTTTTCATTCCAATCCCAGAGAAGGGCAATGCCAAAGAATGTTCAAACTACCAGTCAGTTGTGCTCGTTTTGCAAGCTAGTAAGGTTATGCTCAAAATCCATGAAGCTAGGCTTCAGCAGTACGTGAATCGAGAACTTCTATATGTACAAGCCAGGTTTAGAAAAGACAGAGGAACCAAAGATCAAATTACCAACATTCATTGGATCACAGAGAAAGCAAGGAAATTCCAGAAAAACATCTAATTCTGCTTTATTGACTACGCCAAAGACTTTGACTTTGTAGATCACAACAGACTGGGAAATTCTTAAAGAGCTGGGAATAGCAGAATACTTTACATGCCTCCTGAGAAATCTGTATGCAGGTCAAGAAGCCACAGTTAGAACCTGACGTGGAATAACTGGTTCCAAATTGGGAAAGGAGTACAACAAGGCTGGGTATTGTCACTCTGTTTATTTAACTTCTTTGCAGAGTACATCTTGGAAAATGCTGGGCTGGATGAATCACAAGCTGGAGTCAAGATTTCCACGAGAAATATCAACAGCCTCAGATATGCAGATGATACCACTCTAATGCAGAAAATGAAGAGGAACTAAAGAGCCTCTTGATAAAAGTGAAAGAGGAGAGTGAAAAAGCTGGCTTAAAACTCAACATTCAGCCACAGGTGCACATGTGTTGCCCCCATCCCGAGCCCCCTTTCCTGTGGCTCATTCATGTTGATGTATGGCAAAAGCCACCACAATATTGTAATTAGCCTCCTTAAATAAATTAATTTTTTTTAAAAGAACTCAGCATTCAAAAAACAAAGATCATGGCATCCAGGCCCATCACTTCATGACAAATAAGTGGGAAAACAGTGGAAACAGTGACAGATTTTTTGTTGGGCTCCAAAATCACCACAGATAGATAGTGACTGCAGCCATGAAATTAAAAAGATGCTTGCTTCTTGAAAACTGTGACAAATCTAGACAGCATATTAAAAAGCAAAGACATCACTTTGCCGACAAAAGTCCATATAGTCAAAGCTCTGGTTTTCCAGTAGTCATGTACAGATGTGATAGTTGGACCATAAAGAAGACTGAGTGCCAAAGAATTGATGCTTTCAAACTGCAATGCTAGAGAAGACTCTTGAGAGTCCCTTGGACTGCTAGGAGATCAAACCAGTGAATCCTAAAGGAAATCAACCCTGACTATTCATTGGAAGAAGACTGGATCGCTAGGTAATGCCATATACAAAAGTTAACTCTTGATACATTACAAACCTAAATGTGAAAGGTTGAGTAAACTAGTGTTGAATATCTTTGTCACCTAAGCATGAGAAT
The DNA here is from genome assembly GCF_029378745.1 of Bos indicus. Lineage (NCBI taxonomy): Eukaryota > Metazoa > Chordata > Mammalia > Artiodactyla > Bovidae > Bos > Bos indicus. The sequence goes on along the minus strand of NC_091766.1, from coordinate 1,691,225 downwards.
GTTTCTAAAACAAAACCTCCAAAGTGCAAACCATATGTGAAAAATCAACACGTTAGACTGTGTCAAAACTAGGGACTTAAGGATAGTAGATGACTAGGAGAAGATACTTACAATCTGTAGACCAGTAAAAGACTAATAGTTAGACTATACATGGAATTACTGCTCATCAACAAGGGAAAGATAGGAAATCCAAAAGAAAAGGGACAACAAATATGAACAGGCAAGCCACAAAGAGGAAACATAAATGTTGAAGCTGAAGCTCCAGTACTTTGGCCACCTGATGTGGAGAGCCAACTCATTGGAAAAGATCCTGATGCTGGGAAAGATTGAAGGCAGAAAGAGAAGGGGGCAGCAGAGAAAGAGATGGTTAAATAGCATCACTGACTCAATGGACGTGAATCTGAGCAAACTCCAGGAGACAGTGAAGGACAGGGAAGCCTGGCATGCTGCAGTCCATGGGGTCACAAAGTTGGCCACAACTTAGGGACTGAACAACAACTGTAAAGCTGGCTGTTGGTATATTTTCAAAATCCCTCTGTTGATCACATCATTAGCAAATATTTTCTCTCATTCCATAGGTTGTCTTTTCATTTTGTTTATGGTTTTCTTTGCTGTGCAAAAGCGTATAAGTTTAATTAGGTCACATTTGTTCATTTTCACTTTTGTTTCCATTTCTCTAAGAGATGGATCCAAAAAACTATTGCTGCAATTTATGTCAGTGTTCTGCCTATGTTTTCCAGTGTTCTGCCTTGATCTTTAATCCATTTTGAGTTTTTCTTTGTATATAGTGTCAGAAAATGTTCTATTTTCATTCTTTTACATGTAGCTATGCACTTTCCCAGCACCGCTTGTTGAAGAGACAGTTCTTTTCTCCATTTTCTTGCCTCCTTTGCTGTAAGTTAATTGACCATAAGCGCATGGGTTTATTTCTGTGCTTTCTCTCCCGTTCCATTGATCTCTGTCTGGTTTTGTGCCAGCATCATGCTGCTTTGGTTACTGTAACTTTGAGTGTAGTCTGATTCTTGATAAATATTTTAGAATAAGATATAAACTTCCTTTTTTAAAGCTCCAGCTGAATTTCCTAAGTGGGAATTACATTGAATTCAAAGCTTGCTCTCCTTTTGTCCTTTTTATTCCATAAGAGTTGCATTTTCTCCAGGTGAGCCCCTCGATTCTGTCTAGTTCTTGATGGTAGCGTGGTTGTTTCCTTATTTTGGCCGCGTCTTCTAGTGAGGTCTTACTAATATAGAGAAGTGCTTTTGTGCTTTATAGGTTGATCTTGCATTTGACAACCTTGCCCACCACGTGGTTCTGATAGTTTGTCTGTTGATCTTGTTGGTTGTAATTAATCATATTGTAGGCAAATAAAGACAGTTTAGTCTCTTCACTCTCAAGTCTTGTGCCCATTATTTTTTGTTTCTTTTAGCACTGGCCTCCATGACTACATTAAACAGGAATGGAAATAGTGAGCAGACTTGTGATTCTGATCTTAAAAGTAATGCATGCAAAATTTTCTCCATCAGGCCTTCCCTGGTGGCTCAGTGGTAAAGAATCCGCCTGCCAATGCAGGAAACACACGTTCCATCCCTGATTGGGAAATATCCCACATGCCTTGGAGCAAGTAAGCCCGCGTGCCACAACTATTAAGCCTGTGCACTAGAGCCTGGGAGCCACAGCTGCTGAAGTCCACACACTCTAGAGCCTGTGCTCCGCAGCTAGAGAGTAGCCCCTGTTCCTTGCAACTAGAGGAAAACCCACACAGCAACAAAGACTGAGCACAGCCAAAAATAAATAAATTATTTTTAAAAAAGATTTCCCCATCAAGAATAATGCTTACTAGATGGTTGGTGTATAATCTTTACTGAATTAAAGAAGTTCTTTTTTTTTTTAATTTATTTATTTACGTTCTGTGCATGGGCTCCCTCTCGCTGCATGGAGCAGAGGCTGCTCTGATTGTCCCACACAGGCTTCTCACTGCAGTGGCTTCTCGTCGTGGAGCGCGGGGCTTGTGGGCTTCAGTAGCTGCAGTGCGTGGGCTCTAGAGCACAGGCTCAGCAGTTGTGGTGCTCGGGTTTAGTTGCTCATGGCATGAGCGATTTTCCGTGATCAGGGATGGAACCCGTGTCTCCTGCATTTTCAGGCAGATTCTTAACCACTGGACCCCAGACAAGTCCATGAAGTTGTTCTTTATTTCTTTTTTGCTCAGAGATTTTTCTCATAAATAAATACTAAATGTCTTAGGCTTTTTTGCATTTTATCTATTGTGATAGAACAGTTCTTTTTCTCCCTTATTTATGTGGCAATTTATAGATTAACGTTCCTGGATTCCTACCTGATTGTGATATATTTAAATATGTAGCTAATGTGTATGTTTATACATGAGACAGACCTCTAACTTTCTTTCCTATTACTAACCTTATGTGGCTTCAAAATCATGGTTGGACTGATACTGTAAAATAAGGTTTCCTGTTCTCTTTCTTAGAAATAACTCTTATAAGATAGCAAGTATTTATTCTCCAAAAGTTTTGAGAATCCCATCCATGTTATGAGAATCCCATTCATCTGGGCTGGGCTTTTTGGCTTAAGAAGACTATGACTGCCATTTCAATTTATTGAATGCTTACTGGTTTATTCGTATTTTCCATTTCTTCTCAGACCAATTTTGGTATATTTTATACTTTTTCCCAAAATGTGTCTTGTTTTATTTAGGTTTTCAAGTGTTCTAGCTCATAATTGTTTATAATATTCTTTTGCAGAATTTTAAAATCTCTTTCAGTGTTTTCTTATTGCATTTTCTGTCTTTCTTCCTTATCTAATCTTGCCAGAATTGTGTCTGTTCTTTTCAAAGAACTGGCTTGTTTTCTAATATTCCTTATTGTGTACAGTTATTGTTTCTTATTTCATTGATCTCTACCTTCACTTTTATTATATTCTTTCTTATTTCTTAGGGTTTACTCTGTGGCTCATTTTCAGCTTCTGAAATGCATACTTAGCTCATCTGTTTTATTTTTTTTAATTTCATTAAATATTTTATTTAAAGTTTAAAATTGCCCACAAGTACTATTTTAGCTAGGCTTCCCCAATGGCTCAGATGGCAAAGAGTCTGCCTGTAGTGCAGGAGACCTGGGTTTGATCCCTGGATCGGGAATATCCCCTGGAGAAGGAAATGGCAACCCACTCCAGTATTCTTGCCTGGTACCCATAGACAAAGGAGCCTGGTGGGCTACAGTCCATGGGATCACAAAGAGTTGGACATGACTCAGCGACTTCACTTCACTGCACTGCTTTAGCTATGGCACTCACATTTTGAGAAAAGTATTTCATTGATTGGGTTGGCCAAAAGGTTTGTTTGGTTTTTTCCGTAAGACAGCTCTTGCAACATTTAGTCTTTAACTTCATTCAAAACAGTTTTGTTAGATTGTATCATGACAGTTGTTATAGCAGCCTGCATTTTCAAAAAACTTCGCAAAATTGGTGAATTTTTGTAAAGCTATTTTAATATTGAAGATGGAAGGGAAAAAGCATTTTTGGCATATTGTTATTTATTATTTCAAGGAAGGTAAAAATGCAACTGAAATGCAAAAAAATGTATGTGTGCAGTGTGTGGAGAAAGTGCTGGTCAACTGTGTCGGAAGTGGTTTGTGCAGTTTGCTGTTGGAGATTTCTTGCTGGATGATGCTCCCCAGTCAGATGGACCTGTTGAAGTCAATAGAGGTTAAATCAAGACATCAACTGACAATAATCAGTGTTAAATTACATGAGAGATAGCTGACATACTCAAAATATCCAAATTAAGTGTTGAAAATTATTTGCACCCCCTTGGTTATGTTAATCATTTGAATGGCTTGGGTTCCACATAAGCGAAATAAACCTTCTTGACCATATTTCCACATGTCGTTCTCTTCTGAAACGTAATAAAAACATTCCTTTTTAAAAACAAATCGTGAAGGGCAATGAAAAGTGGATACTGTACAATAATATAGAATAGAAGAGATCATGGGGTGAGCAAAATGAACTACCACCAACCTCGCCAAAGGCAGGTCTTCATCCAAAGAAGGTGATGTTATATATATGGTGGGATTAGAAGGGAGTCCTCTATTATGAGCTCCTTCCAGAAAAACCAAACAATTAATTCTAATAAATACTGCTCCCAATTAGACCAACTGAATGCAGCTGTTGATGAAAACTGTCCAGAATTAGTCAACAGAAAACGCATAGTCTTCCATCAGGATAACACAAGACCACATGTTTCTTTGATGACCAGACAAAAACTGTTACAGCTTGGCTGGGAAGTTCTTCTTTAAAAAAAAAAAAAAAAGATAGGGTTTTGTTTGGTTTTATTTATTCATTTGGCTGTGCCAAGTCTTAATTGTGGCATGCAGGATCTTTAGTTGCAGCGTGTGGGATCTAGTTCCCTGACCAGGGATCGAACCTGGGCCCCCTGCAGTGGGCTCTCAGCCCCTGGATCATCAGGGAAGTCCCTGGCTTCGAAGTTCTGATTCTTGCACTGTATTCACCAGACACTGCACCTTCAGATTTCCATTTATTTAAATCTTTACAAAATTCTCTTCATGGAAAAAAATTCAGTTACTTGGAAGAATGTAAAAGGCACCTGCAACACTTCTTTGCTCAAAAAGATAGAAAGTTTGGGGAAGATGGAATATGAAGTTGCCTGGAAAATGGCAGGAGGTAGTGGAACAAAATAGCATGTTGTTCAATAAAGTTCTTGTTGAAAATGAAAAATGTGTCTTTTATTTCTTACCTAAAAACCAAAGTACCTTATTGGCCAACCCAATAAAAATCATATTTTTCTTATCTATCATCTCTGAAATTAAGACACGTCTTATAGTCAGTGTCATGACATGTTTCAAGTAGCAGTCTTTTCCTTTCTTAGTGGTATATAAAATTAGGATGCATCTTCAGTAATGAAATACTGCAGTGTTTTCAGTGTCTTTCAGCTCTAAGTATTTCATAATTTCTCTTCTGATTTTTTTAGCTCAATGTACTTTAGTAATATTCTACTCCATTTCCAGATGTGAGGTGTTCAGCTACTCTTTAGTTGCTTACATCTAGTTTTATTACGTTAAAGCCAGAAAATACAGTCTATGTATTCCTAGGAATGTATCAGTACTTCTTTCTGTCTTCAGTCTTTCTGTTGCCTTGTATTTAAGAGTGTCTCTTGTAGACACACAGAAACATGTTTGGTTGTTTTGTTTGGTTTTGTTTTTTTTGCTGCCTCCTGGTCACTCAGCATCTGCCACAGTTGAAAGCTTGGGTTGAGAAAGTCACATGGGTGGGGGTACGAACCCAGCTGCACCGCATTTGTGCTGTAACCTTTACCCAGCTGCTTTCTCCTTCTGAGCCTCCGTCTCTTGCTCAGAGAAGTTGCTGCCAAGTCGCTTCAGTCGTGTCCGACTCTGTGCGACCCCATAGACAGCAGCCCACCAGGCTCATTGAAGTGGGGGCTCACAATGCCCGCCATGAGAACCCTGCAAGACTCACATAAACTCATGGAGGTGCCTGGCATATGAGAAGGCTCAGCAATGTTGAGTCAGATCTGACTCTGAAGTTCCTTTTCAAAAAGGGACTTGGCCTGTTCAAACACAGAGCTTCATTACCTCCCTCTCTGCCTTTTTTCCACCGCTCTGCGAGGTTGCAGGATCTTAATTCCCTAATTAGGGACTGAACCCAGGCCACAGCAGTGAAAACGCCAAGTCCTAACCGCTGGACTACTAGGAAATTCCCCCTCTGCCTTTCTTTATGTTGATGACACTGGGAGCGTTAACCTCGTTTGTCTTCCAGGGCTGTAGTGAAGAGCCGCAATTAATGAAACACTCTTGAAAGTATTATTTAAAAAGTACAAAGAGAACAGTTGAACCCTCTTGTAATCCAGAACAGGCAGGGGGGTGAGACAGAAGCAGAAAATGACCTCTTTCCTTGCTTTTATAGAATGCCGAGAGCAGTTTACAACAGAAGAATGAAGTCATTACATCTTTTGAAGAAAAAGCCAATCAAGTCATGTCCAGCATGAAACAAGTGGAAGAAAGGTAAACTTCCTCCTGGCAGATATTCCCTAGAAGGTACTAGGCATTGTCTGGGCCTGCAGACTTACTCAGAGTCTCTCTCAAAAGTATAGACAAGTTGGAATGACTTTCCTTCAGGTCTTTAGTCTTGCCCGGAAAGGGGACTGGATTCCCTAGTTTTGCCTAAGCGTGTATTCAGTTATTCAACTTTTGGGCTACTATATCACTTTGACATCTCAGGGAGTCAGAACTATCCACTGAGCTCACATTTAAATCAGGTCAGGGACTTCCCTGGCAGTCCAGTGGATAAGACTCTGCACTTCCGTTGCAAGGGGCAGAGGTTTGATCCCTGGTCAGGGAACTAAGATCCTGCGTGCTGCACAGCATGACCAAAAAATAAAAGTTAAATAAATAAATAGCAGGTCAGTAAGGGATCAGAATACAGTTAAAAAAAAAACAGACTCATACAAATATAGGTGACTGTTTTTTTTTTAACAAAGGTACAAAGCCATTTCAATGGAGAAAGGATAGTTTTTTTTTAATACATGGTTTTGGAAACAATTGGGTATCCATAAGCCAAAAAATGAACCTCAATTTAGACCATACCTTTATATAAAAATTAAAATGAATCATGAATCTACATGTAAAACTTAAAACTAAAAACTTTTAGAAGAAAACATAGGAGAAAAATCTTTGTGGCCTTGGGTTAGACAAAGAATTCTTAGATGTGACATAAAAGCTCTGTTCATAAGAGAAAAACTTGATAAATTGGACTTCCTCAAAATTTAAAACTTTTGTTCAGTGGAAGACACAGCTAAGAGAATAAAAATCCCATATCTGACAAAGGACTCATATCCAGAATATATAAAGAACTCTCAAAACTCAATGAACAGTCCAGTCTAACACAGACAAAAGGCTTGAAAAGACCCTGCATCAAATAGGACATATGGAGGGCAAATAAGCACACAAAAAGGTAGTCAAGAATCTGTTGGATTTCTTAAGACTAACTATGATATATCAGAAAAAGTAAGAAAAAAAATTGCTGTTTAACATCACATCCAAAAAAAAAACAAAAACCCTAGGGATAAACCTAACCAAGGAGGTGAAAGACTTTGAAGATGATTCAAGGAAATGTAAAGATATCCCACGTTCTTGGATTGGAAGAAGTAATACAGTTAAAATGACCATACAACCCAAAGCAACCTATAGACTTAATGTGATCCCTATCAAATTACCTATGACATTTTTCACAGAACTACAACAAATAATCCTAAAATTTATATGCAACCATGAAAGACCCTGGATGCCAAAGCCATCCTGAGGGAAAAGAACAAAGCTGGAGAAGTAACCCTCCCAGACTTCAGACAATACTACAAAGTGATAGTAGTCAAAACAGTATGGTATTGGCACAAAAACAGACCTGGATCAATGGACAGAATAGAGAGACCAAAAATAAACCCACACACCTACGTCAATTAATCTTTGACAAAGGAGGCTAGAATATACAATGGAGAAAAGATGGTCTGTTCAGCAGGTGTTGGCAAAGCTGGACAGCCTCATGTAAATCAGTGAAGTCAGAACACTCCCTCACACTATACGCAAAAATAAATTCAAAATGGTTTAAAGACTTAAATGTGAGTTGTTGTTGTTCAGTTGCTAATAAGTCATGTCCAGCTCTTTGCAACCCCAACAGACTGTAGCACTGTCCTCTATTATTTCCTGGAGTTTGTCAAATTCATGTCCATTGAGTCAGTGATGCTGTCTGTCTAGCCATCTCACCCTCTGCTGCCCCCATCTCCTTTTGCATTCGATTCTTCCCAGCATCAGGGTCTGTTCCAATGAGTCTGCTCTTTGCATCAGGTGGCCAAAGTATTGGAGCTTCAGCTTCAGCATCAGTCCTTCCAATGAATATTCAGGACTGATTTCCTTTAGAATGGTCTGGTTTGATCTCTTTGCAGTCCAAGGGACTCAAGAGTCTCCTCCAACACCACAGTTCAAAGGCGTCAGTTCTTTGGTGCTTAGCCTTCTTTATGGTCCAACTCTCACATCCATATATGACAACTGGAAAAACCATAGCTTTGACTATACAGACCTTTGTCAGCAAAGTGATGTCCCTACTTTCTAATACACTGTCTAGGTTGCTCATAGCTTTCCTTCCAAGAAGCAAGCATCTTTTAACTTCATGGCTGCATCACCATCCACAGTGGTTTTGGAGCCCAAGAAAATAAAATCTGTCTTCAACTTTTTCCCCTCTATTTGCCATGAAGTGATGGGACTGGATGCCATGATCTTAGTTTTTCTAATCTTTTTCAAGCCAGCTTTTTCACTCTCTTCTTTCAAGAGGCTCTTTAGTTCCTCTTTACTTTCTGCCAGTAGGGTGGAATCATCTGCATATCTGAGGTTATTGATATTTCTCCCAGCAGTCTTGACTCCACCTTGTGATTCATCCAGCCTAGCATATAAGTTAAATAATCAGGGTGACAGTATACAGCCTTGTCACACTTCTTTCCTGATTTGGAATCAATCAGTTGTTCCATGTCTGGTTCTAACTGTTGCTTCTAGACCTGCATATAGGTTTCTCAGGAGACAGGGAAGTGGGGTGGGGGGCATTACTTGAAGACCATTGAGGACCTAGGGGCTCAGATTTTTCCAAATTCTGTGGCCAATGCCTGCATCATTCTACAGATTGACAATGCCCCATCTCATCTTGCTGCTGATGACTTCAGAGTCAAGTATGAGACAGAGCTGGCCATGCACCAGTCTGTTGAAAGTGACATCCACAGACTTCTCAGGTTATTGATGACACCTGTGTCACCGGCTGCAGCTGGAGACTGAGATTGAGGCTCTCAAGCAGGAGCTGCTTTTCATGAAGAAGAACCATGAGGAGGAACTTGGGTTACCATAGAATTGGATGCCCTCAAACCTCAGGACTTCAACAAGATCATGGCAGACACTGGGCCCTGTACAATGAGCTGGCTCAGGAGAACCAGGAGGAGCCAGACCAGTACTGGTCCCAGCAGATCAAGGAGAGCACCACAGTGGTCACTTTACACAATCTGAGGTAGGAGCTCCTGAGATGACTTTCTCAGAGCTGAGACACCATCTAGTCCCTGGAGATCAACCTGGACTCCATGAGAAATCTGAAGGCCAGCTTGGAAAACAGCCTGAGGGAGGTGGAGGCCCACTATGCCATGCAGATGGAGCAGGCCATCGGGGTCCTCCTGCACCTGGAGTCAGAGCTAGCCCAGACTGAGGCAGAGGGGTAATGCCAGACCCAGGAATATGAGGCCCTGCTGAACATCAAGGTCAAGCTAGAGGCTGAGATCAACACCTCCTGCCACCTGCTGGAAGATGGGGAAGACTTCAGTCTTGATGATGCTCTGGACAGCAGCAACTCTATGCAAGCCATCCAGAAGACCACCACCCTCAGGCTCGTGGAAGCAAAGTGGTGTCTAAAGCCTCAGATCCTGAAGTTTTGAGGCATTGAATGAATAGAAGCATTGTACCCTGCAGAGCAGGAGGCCAATAAAAGTTGAGACGTTATTGCATTAAAAAAAAATGAGCAGAGGACTAAATAGACATGTCTTCAAAGAAGACAGATGAAAAGATGCTCCATCATGGCTAATTATTAGAGAAATGCAAATCAAGACTACAATAAAGTGTCATTTCAAACCAGTCAGAATGGCCAACATGGAAAGTCTATAAATAAATGCAGGAAAGGGTGTGGAGAAAAAGGAACCCTCCTGTACTTGGTGGAAATAAAAAATTGGTGCAGCCACTGTGGAAAACAGTATGGAGATTCTTTTAAAAACTAAAAGTAGAGTTGCCATATGATCCAGCAGTCCCGCTCTTGGGCATATATCCAGAAAAGATGAAAGCTCTAATTAAAAAAGACATGTGCACCCCCAGTGTTCATAGCAGACCATTTACAATAACCAAGACATGGAAGCAAACTTAATGTCCATCAGTTAATGAATGGATAAAGAAGATGTGGTACATACATACAATGGAATATTACTCAGCCATAAAAAATAATGAAATATTGATTTGGAGCAACATGGATAAACCTAGAGATTATCATACCAAGTAAAATAAGTTAGAGAAAGACAAATATATGATATCACTTATATGTGGAATCTAAAAAGAAAATGTTACAAAGGAACTTATTTACAAAGCAGACTCAGAAAAACAAACTTACGGCTACCAAATGGGAAAGTGGGGAGGGCTAAACTGGGAGAGTGATGAATAGACATATACCACTTTAAACTGGATAAACACAGTGATTTTCTGATACCTTATAGCACAGGGAGCTATATTCAATATCTTGTTCAGTTCGGTTCAGTCACTCAGTCGTGTCTGACTCTGCGAACCCATGGACTCCAGCACGCCAGGCCTCCCTGTCCATCACCAGCTCCTGGAGTTTACTGAAACTCATGTCCATTGAGTCATATGATCCAGCCATCTCATCCTCTGTCACCCCCTTCTCCTCCTGCCTTCAGTCTTTCCCAGCATCAGGGTCTTTTCCAGTGAGTCAGTTCTTCACATCAGGTGGCCAAAGTACTGGCGTTTCAGCATCAGTCCTTCCAATGAATATTCAAGACTGATTTCCTTTAGGATGGACTGGTTGGATCTCTTTGCAGTCCAAGGGACTCTCAAGGGTCTTCCTTCTCCAATACCACAGTTCAAAAGCATCAATTCTTTGACATTAAGCTTTCTTTATAGTCCAACACTCACATCCATACATGACTATTGGAAAAACCACAGCTTTGACTAGATGGACCTTTGTCAGCAAAGTAATGTCTCTGCTTTTTAATATGCTATCTAGGTTGGTCATAACTTTTCTTCCAAAATCAACTATGTTTCCATTTTTAAAAATTGTTCAGCATTAGCCATTAGGGAAGTACATGTTAAAATCACAATGAGATGCCACTGCACACCTATTAGAACAGCTAAATTTTTGTTTTTAATGATAATACCAGGTGCTGGTGAGGCTACAAAGCAACCGGAGCACTCATGCATTACTAGTGGGAATGTGCTTTGGAAAAGAGTCTCTGAAAAAAGCTAAACATACTCCTATCGTATGATCCAATAATCCCATTGCTGACTGTTTGCCCAAAAGGAGTGAAAACCCATGTTCACAAAAAAACCTGTACACAAATGCTTATAGCATCTCTATTCATAATGGCCAAAATCTAGAAGCAACTCAGATGTCTTTCATCAAGAGAATGGATAAACGGGTCATCTACCCAATGAAATTCTACCCAGCATAAAAAGGAATAACCACTAATACACACAGAAACTTGGGTTGATCTCAAAGATACGCTGAAAGAAAGAAGCCAGTCTCAAAAGGCTGTGTGAAATATAATTCCATGTATTAATATATGACATTTGGGGTGGAGAGGTGTGAGTCAAAGGGGCAGTGTTAAAAGGTGTTTTGCAGAGTGATGGAAATAGTCTGTGTCACCTGTTAGAATGGATTGTGGTAATGCTTACGTGAGTTTATGCCTGTGCTAAAGACTCACAGGATTATATACACAAAGGAGTCAATTTTATCATATAGTAATTTTTTAAAATACAAGAAAGCCAGCAAGGATATGCAAAAATCATGGTAAATGTGAGGAGTGATCCTTTCCTTACAAGTATTTGGTTCCTTCGGTCTAGGTTACAGCACTCAGAGAGGGCGAGGCAGGGGGCTGAGGAGCGGAGCCGCAAGCTGCAGCAGGAGCTCAGCGGGAGGAGCAGCGCCCTGCAGCAGCAGCTTGCCCAGCTGCACGAGCAGTGGTAGGAGCCCTGGAGGCAGCATGTAGCTTCGTGGTGTGGCAGGGATGGGGGAGGCCATCTCCCAAGTGGGGCAGACAGCGTCCCACTTCACAGGTGACCCCTGCAAGGCTAGGATTAGGATGAGAGATAAGGTGTCTATTCCCCGCTTCACAAATGAGAAAAATGACTTCATGGGGGCTCAGTATAGTCCCCAAGGCTATTCAGCTGGTGAGAAAGGCATCAGGATTAAACTGAAACTCACCCCCCACCCCTTAGTAGCTTCCTCCTTGTCCCGAGCCCCCCAATATCCTCCACTGTTAGCTGGGCTCTTTAAAAAGCAGGATAAATGTTGCAGAATAAATGTCTCCATCTCAGTAGTAGGTTCTGTGTGTGCAGCCACAAGTGTTAGAGCTCTCTTCCTCCCTTCCCATTTGTGTAACTATCAAATGTGTGCCTGTGCCTGCTTTCCTTGGCGTGTTCCTGGTCTTTCTTATGGAGGTGCAGATGGCCCTGGGGGAGCGGGAGCCTGATTTCTGTGCTTTGTGGAAGGGTCTGTATGCTCACATCACAGTTCAGATTGCTGTGAATCCCCTGTTTCTGATGTGGTGACTTGGGTTGTGGATTGTGCATTTCCATGAAGATCTCTCATTGAGACTAACTCAAGTTCACTGTGCAAAAACAGCGCAAGTCTAGAGAAAGAGCTGAAATCAGAAAAAGAACAAAGACAAGCTCTTCAGCGAGAGTTACAGCATGAGAAAGACACTTCCTCTTTACTCCGAGCAGAGCTACAACAAGTAGAAGGATTAAAAAAGGTAAGGTGGACTGCCTTGGGGAGAAAAAGAGCTTCTAGATCTCCAGAAACTCCTGCCCGAGAGCCTCCCAGCCAGCAAGTGAGACGCACGGCGGCTGCAGAGTCCGTCCCCGCTGTGCACACATCAGCTCTGGGTCTGGGACGCTGTTCCCACATCCTCGGAGCCTCTGCTTCAGGAAGAAAAGACAAAGACAAATCCTAAGCAGCGAGCAAACCAGAGATTCAGTGATGAGGGCTATGAAGAGAAGAAAACAGGAGCGTGTCCCCACACCGGGGTGGAGGGTGGCCTGGGAAGAGAGTGACAGTTAGACAGAGAACTGAATGGTGAAGCAGGGCCAGCCATGCAGAGCTGCCAGGAAGTGTGAGGGACCGTCACAGTGAAAGAGCAGAGAGAAGGGCTGTGTGCCCTAGGTGTGACAGCAGAGGAAGGAGGGCTTGGGCAGCGACCCCAGACGGCCTTCCTGTGCCGCTGGGGCAGTTCCCAGACAAGGGTTTTGTCTTGTTGAACACAGTAATGGGCACCGCTGCAGTTTGAGGTAAAAGCCCTTTGATTTCTATTGGAAAGTACCTAGAGTCCCTCATGGGAGAGCCTGCTAGGCCCAGTGTGGGGGTTGCTAGTGAGGAGAGAGCTTTCCAGGAGCCACTCAAGCTCAGAGATGGGAGGAAAGGACTTCTAGAAAGTTCTGCATGATGGAACACTCCCCCTTCACTTCAAAATGCTTTGGTCTAAGATTTGAATTACACACACCCTGCAAAAGGAACAAAACAGCATATCTAACCTTACCAGGAAGCCTTAGCATGCCCTTGTGAGTCCGTGTTAAACAGTCTCTGGGGCAGAAGGCCCAGGGGGTGGCTGAGGTGGGAACTGCCCCCTACTCAGGCCTTAAGCCCTACTGCTTGCCCTGGGATCAGCCCTGAAAACCAAGTTGCTTTTCCGAGTCTTCGTCTCTGCCCTTGCCAGCCTGTGTCCTCAAGGTGTGCTCACCCCAGTTTATAGAGTCATCAACATCGTGCCCACTGAGCTTCGCTCCGTGGCTCAGGGCCCCTGGAGGGGCTTGCCATCCTCAGGGCCATGAAGGAGATCCCAGATCTTGGCTTTCATCAGCCTTGCTCATTTATTTTCAGAAAATGTTGACCAGCTCTTTCTAAAAAAGTTTATTCCTAAACTAGCTTTCCCTGATACAGATCTGTCTTCTAATAGAAACAGAAAAAACTTTTTTTGCAAAAATCTGTTCGGAATGTTTCCTGCCCCACGTTCCACACTGCAGAGCCACTCATGAAGCGCTTCCCTTCCAGTTGTCCATCTGGAGAAACACACGAGTGTTTCTCAAAATAACCCTGTTGTGAATGAGATTGATACAACAAAACTGTTCCTTGCTCTTGCAAAACATTCTAGGGAATTCCCTGGTGGTCCAGTGGCTAAGACTCCATGCTTCCACTGCAGAGGGGTGAAGGTTCAATCCCTGATCAAGGAACTAAGACCCTGCATGCCATGTGACATGACCAAAATTAAAAAATAGGAAAAAAAAAAACATTCCGACCTGCTTGTCATTGTGATGACTAAACCTTTTTTTAAAAAAAGGACTTTGAGTTCTGTGTCAGGCATCTGGTTGGTTTGTTTTAGGAGCTGCGGGAGCTCCAGGACGAGAAGGCAGAGTTACAGAAGATCTGTGATGAGCAGGAACAAGCCCTCCAGGAAATGGGTCTGCACCTCAGCCAGTAAGAAACCCACTCCCCTTGTCTGCCACCCACATCAGGGCCACCGGGCCCACCTCCCCCTGGAGAGTCACAGCAGCCTGCCCACTGCGTCACTTGAGCCGCAAACCCGTGTCCTTTTTGTCCAGGGAAGGGCAATCAGGGAGGCCTGCCAGCTGTTCAAGGGGAACCCCCTGCGCAGGAAGTCAGGCTTCAGGGACACAGCACTGGTTTGGGTTAATTAATTCATCGAGAACATCCTTTTCTAGTGACCGGAAGTCTTACGGTCACAAACTGAGTGTCTGTGTCCCAGGGGAACCAGATGAGTGATAAGAGGGTGGTGTGTTTAGCTCCAGAGGGAGTGCTGTGGCTTGCGACTGTGAGCCCGCCACAGTGCAAGTCTGGCGACCACTTCCCTCCCTGGAGCCTGTAAACTCGCATCTGCCAGAGTCTGCCTGTCTGCCTCCGACGGGTGATACTGCGGGAGTGCACACCCCGCGGCTCTGTCTGCCCTCTGACTGAACAGGTCTCCTCCCTGATGTCCCAGTCCTGCCAGGTTGCTCTGGACAGTTTGGTAGGTCACACCGCGGGCGGTGGAACGTGCTCATTTGTGTGATTGTTGCGTTTTTAAACAAAATGGGTAGCTTTTTCTTCTCAAGTCACAACTCTTGGTTGCTAGTGACAGAAATCCAGTTCAAACTGGCTTAAGCAAAAAAAAGTCATCAGGAGTCAGTGTCTACCTGTCACTTGCCTCGCAGGTGGGCCTGGCCCCCAGCAGGGCTGTCTGTCAGAGGAACGAGCCTGTCTCTCTCCCGTCACTCCACAGAGATCCCAGGTTGACTCACGGCCCACCTGAGTCCTGGTGCAGGCTCAGTGAGCAGCAGAGCCCGGCTCAGGCCCGGTGCAGGACACACCGTGACCAGAGACGGGAGCTCAGAGCAGAGGAAACCAGACATACTCAAGTAGTGCACATGTGTGCACAAGCTTGGGAGCTTTCTGTCTGCAGAGTTGGAAGGTCTCAAGCAGTGCGGTAGCCCACAAAAGTATAAGGAAGAATGTTATGACTCTGATGAGGTGGTCTTTTTGGTAGTTTAATGTGAAGATGCTGCCCATTTGCTCTCCTCTCCCATTCAGCGGCTCTTTCTAGACCAGCTCAGGGCCACTGGTCCTTCCCCAGAGAGCTGCCTGCCCCCCACAGGTGGAGTGTGCCATGCGCTGCCCCCGCCTGGGGGGAGCTCTCAGAGAGTACCAGCCAGCTCTGAGGGCTCCCTGAAACTACTGAGAACCAGCTGTGGACGCTGACGTGCTGCTGCTTCTTGGATGCGAGCGGTATTTAGAGAGACGGAGGCATTCTCAGGGTGCCCTCCCCCTTCTCACATGGCTCGCCCCGTTTTTTTCCTCCTGCCTGTGCTCTTCACGTTGGACAAACAGCAGAAGTCAGAGACACATTCCTAGTAAGGCAGAGGCCTCAGAAAAGCAAAGTCTGGTCTTAGAAAGGCACCCCTGCCCTTAGCAATCTCCACCTTCAGTGCCCTTCACAGCCGAGGTTTCAGCGCTGCAGACGAGACGTGTGTTCTCCCCGTTCCCTCCTTTATGCAAGCCCCCACCAGACGACAGAGAAGGGAAAGCCCACTGTCAGATGCCTCCCCCAGCTGCAGACACACGTCTGGATTCTCAAGTTGTGTTTCCCAGGGAAGTTCTTCTGTGTCCCAGGCCGCCTCTGGCCCCGTCGGTCTGCCCTCCTGCTTCTGTAGCCGGGCGGGGAGGGGAGGAGCCCCTGCAAGCATTCCTGCAGGCCACAGGGTGTTTTCTTTCAAAGGCTCTGATGTTTGGTTTCCTCGTCCTTCCCTAGAAGTCTAAGCTGTGACTCAGAGCCTTCCTCTCTGACACTTGGATTAGGCGAATCCGGTGACAGTTTAAGCTAACTTCAGCTTTTAAAAAAGGGCTTTGACATACACGTAGTGTTCTGCTTTATCTGGTTTAATTCTGCCATTTTAGACCATGTTCGGTCCTGTCTTCTATGTGGAGAACTAAGGAATTATTCTTCCGTTAATGAATGAGAATGGAACAAGAACAAACTACCGTGCCCCCTGAGCCTGGCTGTTCTAGACAGAGCTGGCAGCAAGAGAGGGGCAGAGAAGCCTACAAATGCGGGGTCCCTCACCTGGTGAGGGAGTGCACCTGCCCCTCGCACATGTCACAGACGGGAACGGTTGCTCAGAGAAGGTAGAAACGTGGACTTTTATGAGATCATTCTGTTTTTAAATGATTGCAACTATTTCAAAGCCTTTTTAAACCCTGCCACAACTCAACAGCGTGTATCTTGGGCCAGATTCAGTCCAGAGGCTCAGCCTCAAGACCGCCCCAGACACGAGCCAATACAGTGAGATGACTCTGGGATTGTAAAAAGGTGGAAAGAAGTTATTCTGTAAAAACTCATGTTATCATGTTCCTCTCTTACAGTCTTGTTGCCCTCACAAAGCCAAAAAGTTAACTGTGGATTTACTTCATGAGAGCTTGAAAGTCCCTCTTAGTGAGGCTGTGAATTTCTCTCTCTTTTTTAAGGTCAAAGCTGAAGATGGAAGACATCAAAGAAGTAAATAAGGCACTGAAGGTACTGGACTATTAACGTTATTAAGAATCACTGCTCGTAGCTGTCAGTCAGCTCCTGCTCATATATTGGCATGCTCTTAGGTTTTCTCACAACAGTCAGATGAGAATATGTGGTTGATTCCTGGCTCCCATCACTTATTTACAGATAAGAAAACGCTGCCCAGAGCTGTGTGTCTAGGCTGAGATGGTGGCGCAGACAAGCAGCAGGGCCTGAACTGGTCCTGGAGGAGTCAAGGTCCTCTGGTTCTGGTCTCTCTGCCGTCAGCTGCAGTTTGACATTAGACCTAGATCATAGGTGCCCTAATGAAGGAAATGAAAAGTGGCAGAAAGAGATCCAAGAAAGGTTGTCTTTTTTTTTTTTTTTTTAAATGATCAGAGTAAGACCTTTCCCTCCAGGTAAGGTGCTAGAGGCCACATTGTCCCATTAAAGTGCCCTGTGCCATTTCCGGGGACCATTTAAACCCTCAGCTGGGCCAAGTTTCTGAACCATTCTGGGGAGGGCAGAATGGCACACGCCACTTATGAGCAGGGATGTGTGGGCCAGGTGACCCAGTGTGGCGCTGAGCTAGCCCGCTGAGGCCGAGAGTGGAGTAGGGGAGGGCAGGAGTGTCTGACCCTCAGCCTCAGCTCTGCTCTGGCAGCAGTGTACAGACAGCCCTCTTCCCAGGGGACCCTGCAGCACATGCTGGAGCAGAGACCCTTCTGTCTCCAGGCACTTGACTACCAGGCCGCCTCAGGTCAGAAGCAGCAAATTGTCACAGCAACTAACAGCAGCCTGGACTTGCAGTTCACATCAGCTTTGTTT
This sequence comes from Bos indicus, assembly GCF_029378745.1. Classification (NCBI taxonomy): domain Eukaryota; kingdom Metazoa; phylum Chordata; class Mammalia; order Artiodactyla; family Bovidae; genus Bos; species Bos indicus. The sequence continues at coordinate 1,673,518 of NC_091766.1, read as the reverse complement.
TAGCCTCCCTTGTAGACTGAAAAGCTCCTTAGATGTCATTGCTGTGAGCTGTTTTTATCCCCCGCAGAGATAAACAAGTGTTTGCGCAAAATGTCAGCTGACTGTGCTAGAGGGAGGATAAGTCATGAAATGGGACCCTAGCGCTTCCTGGGGCAGTGGAACACAAGGCTGAAAGCACGGTGGGCCTGTGCTGCACCTCCCAGCCCTATCTCTGTGTCATCAGGAAAGCGATAGTCAACAGAAGCCAAGGCACCAGTAAAGCGCCTGGGGCGCTTGACCCTTGAACAGCTCAGTCTGAGACGAGCAAATGCACATCCCGGTTTTCCCTTAGAAAGACTTCCAGAAAGGCATATCTCTAAGCCTCAGGTGCCTCCTCTGCTCCCCCGGGAAGCTCTGAGAATCAGGGCATCAGTGTGTATGGAGAAGCGCTTCCTGTCTCCGCAGCACGTTGCCCTTCTTTCTCAGCGGGGACTGGTGTCAGATTTTCTAGTCTGGCTGCCAGGGTGGGCCTGTCTTCCTCCTGCCAGTTTAGGGGGCAGTTTGGATAATGTCTCAGCCAGGGATGGAGTTACAAGCACCAGACCCTGATTCTGATCACCTCGGCCCTAGGGCACTTACTGAAAGGGAGTGGAGTCTCAGGTTAACGCGAGGCTGGAGAATCTGGCAACCTGCAGAGACAAGGAAGCCCCAGGACAGGCAGGCTGCAGCACTTGAGCTCCAGCTGTGGTCAGGCTTGGGGACAATCCTGGGACCACTTCTAGTGGAGAAGAGGCAGTGCCTCAAAAGCAAACCAGGTGCTATTAGGGATAGTGGATGCTGGGCTGAAGGATGAACATGGCTAAAGGCTCATCAGGAGCCAAGCCATAAAACAGGACTGTGTTCTTTCTTCCTCAGGGCCATACTTGGCTGAAAGACGATGAAGCAACACATTGTAAGCAGTGTGAAAAGGAGTTCTCCATTTCCCGGAGAAAGGTATGTGGGGTAGCCCTCCACTTGCTCGCCCAGGGACTAAGTTGGTACCTTGCCTGGGCCCTGGTTCTGGAGAAGGCCCGTAGGTCTAGGCCCGCTGCATTGGGTTCATGCTCACCGGTCTGCTGGCAGATGACTTCCCAGCCTGCCCCCCTTCAGGGACCTCAGCCCATTAGCACAGGCCTTGTCTCCACCACAGTCCTGTCAGTGATTTGGGAGTTGGGGCTGCTTGTTTGCGGAAGTGGTCTAGGTGTGTGTGTATAAGCTGAAAATTCTCTGAGAGCAATAGGACCAGAACCTGGCCTAGTTAGGCAAAACCAGAACCTATGGGGAACCTGTGGGCAATCAGTCTTAAGCCTGGCATCCAGGTGGCTATCTGGGCAGGGCACTTGCGGCCAGTGGATCTGCCTCTGCCTGTGTAGCCCGCCTTCAGGTTCCAGGAACACGTGGTCTTGGGCCCAGCCTTCAGTCCAAGGTTGACCAGGCCTTGATTGACCAGTTGGGCAGGGCAAGATACAGATGCCACACAAAATAGAGAGCCTTTATTAAAGGACTTCTCAGGAGTGGCTGGCTAAAGAAACCTTGGGTCACCACCATGGAATGCAGCAATTACAGGGAACATACCCAGGCACATAAGGTATCACTGACTACCAACTCAGAGTTGGCAAGTCCAATAAACACAAAGAAAAAGAACCTCACTCGTGCCATTCGACACCCCCTCCAACACTCCATGGATTTACAGGAACAGAAATGTAGAAACACGAGGTCTAGAAGAACCCCTTACAAAATGATACAAGCCTCTGGAGGAGGGATTTTAGCATATTAAACTTTTAAAGATTGGTCAACTACAGTGGGTGTGCAGGCCCAGGCAGCACAGCAGTCGCTAACTGCCTCTTTTCACCCTCTAGCACCACTGCCGGAACTGCGGCCACATCTTCTGTAACGCGTGCTCCAGTAATGAGCTGGCCCTGCCCTCCTACCCCAGACCAGTCCGTGTGTGCGACAGCTGCCACACCCTGCTCCTTCAACGGTGCTCCTCCTCCACCAGCTCCTAAGGCAGGGGCCTCAGCAGGGCCTGCTTTCCAGACCAGTTGCCAGCCTATCTTCATCTCTGTGGGCAGCCTCAGAACAGTGCCAAACTCTCTGGGTCTTGAGTTGGTCTGGGACTTGGAAGGTTGGTTTCCAAGCTGGGCTGCTGGCCCTCTGGAACGCAGCACACAGGACTGGAAGCTGCACATGCCTCTCCTTTCCAAGTTGTACAGAATCAACTCCTCTGGCGGCTTTGGTTCAGATGCAACTTCATGATTTTGCTATTATCATTTTTCAATTTCCAAAGAATTAACCTCTTTTGCAACAGCCCAACTAGTTGTAGTAATCAGGTCCTTTTCCTCCCTACCACCCCAGCATGCTTTCCCCTACTTCGGAGTCAAAAAATTCACACCCTTGTGAATATCCATCATTAGCCCTGCAATAAAACTGTTTATTTTTCATTCTGGTATAACGAAGGAGCTTATGTCAGCTTCACAGGATGCCCAGAACAAGCCCCATTTCAGGACTAGAGGCCCTCAGTGAGGGTGGCTGCATCTGAGGTAGAGGCCTGAGCTTGCTGGGTTCTGGGGTGCAGGCTGCTGCCCAGCTGAATAAAGGACAAGCTGAGCTGTCCCCTACACACAACACACACCCCCCTAACTTCCCTCCACCGGTTAATGGCCTTGAGTATTCAGGTTACAGAAGTGTAACAAGTACTCTTAACACAATCAGACAGGTCAGCCCATCTGTATGCAAGGCCTCTTTTTCAGTGCCCGAGTCCACCTCCCACCAGCATTCTGACCTTGACTGTCCAGCCTCTGCTTGAGAGCCTGGCTCTCTCTTCCTTCTGTACTCTGTCCTAGCACAAGGCACACCCACAGCCTAGCTGATTCCACATCTGCTCACCTAAACACACCGTTACGGATGGGAAACATGGAAGGTTCAACGACATTAGGTCCCAGATCTGTGTGACCAGCCTCCAAAACTGTGTGCCCTGCTTCAAAGCTACATTCATTCCGAAGTGCAGATTTTTGAGTCCTATTTAAGGAAGCACATGGCAGCAAAAAGGGACTTTGTCCTCTTCCCTAACCTAATCTGAGCTTTCTTAACCTCATTCAGGGCCCAACTTTCCCAGCGTTTGCATACCACACTTCCCCCACATGGTCTAGCATTAGATCTGTACCTTGTTCGCAGCGTGTCCAGTTTTTACTCCAACTTGCTGGGGAGCCTTAGGTTAAGTCACTCCTCAGCCTGTCTCATCTGCACACAGAAGGGGAGCAGGATACCTTCCTGCTTCAAGACAGTTCTGACAGTTCCCACCACTACCACACTAAGTGCTCTTCCCTTTATCATCCTGATTTCTTCTAAAACCTGCCCCTGCCCCATGCCCCAAGCACTATTCACAAAGAATGCTTGTGCTGGATACTAAGTATCTAGCTGCGGAAAAGAATTTAAGACATCCATTATGTACCTGAACTTTGGAACCCTCAGTTTCTGGTTTGGCAAACTTCTCCTTACTTGGGCAAACAAGGAGGGACAGATAAAAGGCAGTGTTTCTCCAGCTTAAATACAGACTGTGGAGGGCCAAGGGTCATGATAAATGACACCAAGTCTGGAGACTCTGACTGTTCCTAACGAACTCCCAGGTGAAGATGCCGGTCCATGGAGTAGTGTTCGAAAGAAACACAATGTTTCTAGGTATTTTTTCAAGTTTCTTCAACAAAGATGTTCCCTGTTAAAAACCAAAAACTAAAGGACTAGGGAAGATGAAGGGACACTCTCCTTGTGCCTGATTTCCCCTGACACAGACCAAGGAAAGATCTCAAGGGCATTACTAGGTTTAGAACAGTGCATCCCCAGAAAATTCTCTCCAAGCCTGCAGAAGACAATTTATAGAACATTAGAATACTTCTGTATCCCCAACCCAACTGAAGGTATGCACCCAGTTTTCAGAACACATGGAAGGGCAAGAGGATTCAGAGTCCGTCAGTACATCTTCGTGTAGTGCTGCCAACTGCAATCTTCAAGAAGTGCTATCATTCTAAGCAGTTTTTCTACATTCACCATACTAACCACACCCCTTCAGCACTGTCAGCAAATAAAAATAGCTTTGAACAGCACAAGCCTATGTTCACAGCTCCAATTCTGAATTCTAACCTCAATGCAGCAAACTTAATTTAGAGGGATGATGAATGAGTGGTAATTCCCAAATTACCAGTGTTAAATGTCTGAAGGTAATTCTAGAACTATACCTGTATTGCTTACTACTTTCCTAGCAAATGCCATTGAGTTTTACCTACAATAAAGATTTCAATTAGAGTTAAAACTAATCATTTGTTCTCAGAAGTACTTGATAGCTTTATACTTTATAAATTACTTTATAAAGTAACTTTGCTCCTAAGCAGACTTGATCTTGAGGAGCAAAGCAAAAATAAAAGACTGAATCTCATTTCAAAGTCCTCTATGAACTAGCTCCTTCTAGAAGGTACCTCATAGAAGCAAAATTCAAAAGATGCCACAAGATTGCTGCTGGCACTTCCTCAGCCATGCTCAAAGGCTTCCACAGACATGCAGAGCGTAACAGAGGACACTTCTGCCTCCCCCTTGGCCTTGTGCAAGTGCTTAGCAAGTCAAAGCCAATTCAGATCACATCCTGTGCAGCCAGGCCAAACATACAGACCTTCCACAGGACCCCAAAGCTTAATTTACCTTCAGCTGTACTGGAAGGAAAAGTCTGAAGACATCTACACAACAGCCACAACTGCCAAGCCTGTCTGCCACAGCCAGAGATGCGGGCCACCGTTCACCTACGCCCCAGACAGCAAGGAAGCACCAACAAACAGTCCACGTGACACCGAAGCACAGACCAGACAAAGTGCAGTTTCTAAAAGGAAGATTTATTCGACAAGTTTCACTTAGCGCAATACACCTAAAAGGAAAACCACAATACAATGAAAAATTTAAATCAAGGCCTCAGAATTTCATACAAACACCAAGACCAAAATCCTAAAGTATTGGTATTGCGTGTCAAATTTCCCCCATTAACTTAAAAAAAAAAAGCTTAAACTTACGTGCCATAGAGGTTATTAAATGAAACTAGAATTAACAAACATGCCAAATGTTTCACTTTTAATTGTAGACACAGCTCCTATATTGAGTTTTACAAAAAAAGCATGTCTTTCAACATGCATCCAGACAGTGTTCAATGTAATGTGATGTAAGAGCAACATTTAACATAATTCAACTGCTTTAACCTAAATACACTTACTGCTTAAGTACATCCTACAAGAGAACTAACTTGAGAAAAGCTGAAAATTATTTAACAGGAATAGTTTACTCAACCTAGTTGTTACATCCTAGATGAACGTGTTCAAAAATACTGAACCTTAAGTCTTTAAAACAATCCTGATTTCCACTTAGAGTAAGCATAAATCACAAGCTTGTATTGCAAAACTGTTAAAACTTAAGTTTTTCTTTTAAAAAATGTTGACCAAGAGTCAGTGATCAGGATCAATTACATTCCCCATCCACCACTCATACTGGACATGCTAGACATCCCTCCCATTCCGTTCACTCCCATAGATGTTCGGCTTCCGCTACTGTAGTAGCTGCTGTTCACTGCTCCTTGGCTGCCTGCAAAGAGATCAATTTGACAAGTCAGGATAAGCATCAGATTAGCAGTCAACTAAAATATAGCATTCCAAAAAAAAGTTTAAAAAGTATACGAGTACAAATGGCTGCTGTCCAAGTGGCGAGAAGCATGTTTGGGAAAAGGGACTCCCGACTCCAAACAAGTCTCAATAAACCCCTTTTCTCTGCAGTACCAACTTGCCAGACTCTTGTGCTACCATTTATTTGGATGCTTCAGGATCAACGTTGAAAAAAGTTTAAAGGAAAACTAGTGTTTTTCAAAAATTGCAAAATTACTTCATGTTGTTTTTAAAGCTAAACAAAGCGTTTTAAAAAAAATTTACCGTAAACACTCACAATGTGTCCACTGAATGGCATGTATGAATAGGGAGCACAGGGGCAGTCTCTTGCTTTTCCTATTCATGGTGGGCAGGAAGTGAGACAACGAAGTTGGACTAAAGGCAACTCACTGTGCCCAAGATGGCAGCCTCCATGGAGTTAAATAAGAGCCATTGACTGCTATAGAAAGTGTCATTACAACATATCAATATTTGCTATTGGGAATTTAAATTATATTTTTTGAGAAAATATTTACCTATGCAATGTTTGATTGAAAATCACTGGAGTTTTCCTGTAAAACTTGGTCTGCAAAAGGATTTTGTAGGGTAAGACTATAATACCAAAATCACCATTCTTTAGACCAACTGAAAAAATTAATTAATAAAACCAATCCTAGGTTAACTGACTAGTAAATACGGTCTTGAACCCAACCACCATTCTAAATTCTCCCTCCATCTAACATGGATTTACTGCTAACAAAAAGACAGAAAAAGAGAACGACTTTAATGTTTTAACAAACGGAGGCAGATGTTTTCTGGCTCGACATTATTCAAAGTTGCAATATCGACTATTTTGAATTCATAGAATACTTCCCCCTCCCAATGATTGATTCTGAAAATTAAACTATTTGAATATTTATATTAGGATCAAGAACATACATTTAATAACCCAATTTTACCAAAAAAGGAGCCTGAACATTCCCAACTAAAGAAACCTGCCTGAAACTTATTCTAAGTATATTAAAAAAACACTTACCGTATCCACTCATGCTGCTCTGGCCACCATAGCCGCCTCCATAACCACCACTCAGCTGCTGGCTGGCCGGGCCCCCGTAACTGGACTGGTTTGCTGTTAAGTTAAGACAACATTAGAACCTTGTTTCTTATATAATGTGGTACCTGGTGGTACCCGGCTTGTAATTCTAAATCTAAATTTCTAAATTCTAAATTTCCAGTCTTGATCTTAGTATCACTAGAGCCCACTGTACCACCTTCTGCCTATTGCCTAGGACCAGACTACCTTTCTATCCATCGTATGAGCTAGTCAAACACTTAAAAACCACAAGGCCAAAAGTATACACATCAGCAGGACTGAATCCACGTTTCCTTAAGTAGAGGCATTTTGACAACACCTTATGAAACTGCTTAATTGGATTTAATGGGATTTCCCCCCATGATTCCATATAATAAGGGTATTTCAATACACAGGTATCACTGAACACCTAATTATGCCCAACAATTTATTCTGATCCTGTGCTTTTTTGCTAAATATTTTAGGCTTATACTTCATACTTAAACAATTCAACTAATTTCTTTCTACAGTCCCCTCCCCCAAAAGTACTTCAAACCAACTTATCTATTCTAAACATTTTATATAACTCACATTTAATGCATACTATTCAAATAAAAACTTTTATTTGCCTAAATTTTGCTAAACCCCTTATATATAAATTAACTTAACTTATATAAATTGACTTATATAAATGTTTTGGTTTTTAAAAAAACTAACGATATTTACACAAGCCCATGCCTCCCATCATTTGGCTACCATAAGCACCACCGCTTGCTCCTGCTGTAGAATTCAAGAAGAGTTCTACATATCTGTGTTCTGAAATGAGAGAAAAGGCATACAAGGTTAGCTTAAAAAAAAGACACTAAAGTGATATTTACACAAACCCATGCCTCCTAGCATTTGGCTACCGTAAGCACCACCGCTTGCTCCTGCTGTAGAATTCAAGAAGAGTTCTACATATCTGTGTTCTGAAATGAGAAAAAAAAAGTTTGAAAATGTATGTTGGTGACAGAAGATAAACTCTTTTAAGTTCTTTTAAGTAGATCTGTGAACTTATTACTTTTAGTAAAAAAAAAAAAAATTCTAGCTGCTTGTTCTCAGGTGATTTACTTCATGCAGGTTTTAAAAAGCAGTCAAGCATTCATCTAAATCGCTTAAGTCTGTCAATCAAGCATATACCTTCAGTCAGTGTTGTTATCAAATTAACTTATCAAATTCATTTTAGTCATAGAACTTTTTAAAGATCCACAGAACCCTATCACTAGATTAAAAAATTTTCACATCCTCAGTATTCCTCTATTATAATCATTAGTCACACAACTATCTGTAAAGAGACCCCAAAATCCTTAAATCACACTTACGCATATTTGCTTTGTCTTTTGACATAGCTGCCACAGCATCTTCATGAGTTGCAAACTCGACATCTGCTTCACCAGTTACTCTGCCATCAGGACCAATTTCAATATGTACTCTCACAGGGTTGAGTGGTGAAAAAAACTAAATACAAGGTATTTCAAAGAATCAAAATCAAACCTTGTTACAAGAAACAAAATTTTAACATGCTGCTTCACTTAAGTAGAACCACCACCATGTTTGTACTGCTATACTGAAATAGACAATTTATCAATCTATCCTCCACTTACATTATAAATGTCATTCTCAGTAGCTCTGTAAGGTAATCCCCGCATGTGAACACAGTGTCCTGTTGTGCTCTGGAAAGTAGAGCCACCATCCCCGTATCTGTGATCTGACATTCCTGAAAAACAGTAATTGAGGTCTAGATGAACAAGAGTGTAAGTATCCCTCAGAAGAGAAATTCAATTCTTACCTTACCTCTTCCGAATCTATCTGACCCAAATCCATAGCCATCATTATAGCCATTATAATCATCATAGCCTCCATAACCTGAAAGACAAAAAGTACTATCACTACAAGAAAACACTCACAAAGAACAGACCTCATGACACTTGCACAGTCTACATACCTCCACCATAAGCACCACGCCTCATCCTTTCAAAGCCAGCTCCTCTTCCAATGCTGTTATACCCTCTGCCAGCCCCAGGTCTGTCATAGGGACCTGGTCGCTGCATGGCCATAAGTTTTCGTGGTGGATCATAGTGAGTTCTAACTTCAGCTCGACTGCTCTTAAAGATTTCGATATACCTAAAGCATTGTTCATGAGGAAGGGGGGTGGGGAAGGGAGAGAAAACATTAGTTCATTTCATACAGGTATTTAGTTACACAAGAAAACAATGAAGTCATAGCCATGAAACTGACTAATATTTAAAGCCAGATTTCTTATATTTGCATAGGCAATGACCAGAAATTCACTCAATTTTAAGATTTAATGTAAACTTTATAGGAGAAAAACATCCTCCTCTGAGGCAGAGTGCCCAACCTTAGGGGTAGAGAGGAGTACTGTAAATGTCTTAGGAGGGAAAGAATTCCACTCAACTTTCAACATTTCATGTCTTAAATCCATTGGCATCATGTATAGCAAGTGGGCTAAAAAGCCAGCCTCCACCAACAGTCTAGCCCACACTACACATCTCCTTCCGCCAATAAATTCCCCAGCCTATGCTTTTAGTAGGAATCAGCATAGGTAAGCGCATGCTTCAATGAAAAATAGTCACAAGCAAAGAGAATAAAACCTTTTGTGACAATTTCTTGAAAGCTATGCTTATTAATACATATGCAGAATATTTATACAGCAAGAAAAAGTTTGTTGCATTTCAACTTTAAAAACAAGATCAGAAAGTATCACATTTTCTTATGGTAATATTAATTTACTAGGTGGGTGTTATTACAGCTAAAGCCAGGTTTGCATTAACATTTTTAAAACCATAGTCTCTCAACTCCACTGACTGGGGTTAATTAGGACTCTTACAAAATTGTGAAGTAGATCAAATTAACTGGGGACAATTTTAAAATCTAAAATTTAATCTGAAAGTACTATCGGACTTTTGACACTGGAAAAGTTTGAAAATTGTGGCAAAATATCAAATAGACTATGAAATCAGATTTTTTTTCCCTTGATTCTAAGCAGAGAGAATATGGATTTAATAGTTTACCATAAGAAAAGTGACAAATCCAACCAACCATCCATCCCCACCTGTGCCCTATTCTTTCCTTGTGTTTCTTTAGAGCCTTTTCAGCTATTTCCTGTGAAGCAAACTGCACGAAGGCCTCCCCCGTACTCCTCCCCTGGAAGTCCACCGGCAATGTTATCCCATTTGGCACGATTTCCAACCCTTCAACCCAAGGACAAATAACCCCAGTAGGGGGGCAATATTAACATCACAAGCCCAGAAATGATTCTTCTTATAGCTTTAAATAAACCAGAATTTTAACTTTAGGTGAATGGTATGCTTTCAACAAGTACTCTTTAAAAAAGCATTGCAGTAATATGAAGTTCCATTATTACAGACTATAACTCAATTCTTAACACATCCCATGACATGGTATACAAGAAAACACTTTGAACACAGGATGCATTAAGAATTCAACAATTAAGAACACTTATTTATCTATGCAACTTAATGTTGAATTATACAAGAATTACACACATTTTCAAGCATTAAATACAATAGTTTTGCTAAATTCAAAGATATACCTTTTACCTCATTTCATATTTTTCAATGTTTTAAAGTTAGTGGAACTTCAGTTTTTAAAAATTACATATTTAAACATTTCATATACAAATTGAAACATTGCTTAGTCATACAATTGACAAACATACAATCTAAGCTTTCAACAAACAACTGATCTAACACAGCACAATCATGCACTCTTATTCTCTAACAGTAGTATGATTCACTTCTGGAAATTCCGTCTATGAAAAATCCTTTCCGTGGATACATTCCCAAGCTTACAAAAAGGACTTAAAGCACTTTCCTAGAAGATATGAAATTATGTTCATATTTAACGATGTTGACAGATAGCATTCAATTCTCACCAATTTAGACAAAAACAGTAAAAATAGACTTGATTTCAAAAATTCTGGCAAAACATTAGGACTTGATACATATCTAATAGTCAAAATTGTAATACATACTATACTAAACCATGAAAGGATTTGTTAATTCCAATTTATAACATCATGAATATTAAGCAACAATATTTAAAATATATACTCTAACATTCTGCTAAACATTCAAATACTTTAGGCCCAAAACAATTTCAAAACAGTTTCTGTACTTCAGATACTAAGACTACATTCAACCTACACTTCCTTTCCCTATTTTTTCTTGCATAAACAGAATGAGATCATTAGAGACATTTCTGACCCCAGTACCTACTGTGTCTTACAATATAGACACCTGCCATAAATTACAACAGCCTAACATACTAATCTAATGTTAAGGGATCTTACCTTTAATGTGAAGTATTTTGCTGAACAGCAATGTGAGGAAAGTAGTTAAGTTGTTGAGGACAATCCTCAAAGATCTACTCTGAACTACAATACTAAATATAAGCAAAGTTAGCATTTTGGAAATAATTAATCCACCTTTAAGATGGGCTTAAATTATTTGACGGTCTCCAGGAAGAAGAAAACATCTGCATATACTCACAACCTATTTAAATATCTAAGCTTCTCAACTTTTAAGTCTATTCAATCACATGTTGCCAGCTGCTAGCCAGAACTCACTGCTCAATAACAAACACGACTACATACCTGAGAAGAACTGAACAATTTCTTCCTTGCTACATCCAAATGGGAGTCCTCTAAGCCGTACAAAGCCATCATTGGCCGTGTCAGGACTATTTGGACCAGTATGCTTCAACACCCAATCCATTTCAACGTTGTTTGACTTGAATACTGAAAGAGGTGCTTAGAATTAGTCAACTTCGGAAAGTTACAGAACAATGTTCAGACTTCCTGGGTCTTTAGATAATCTAGGAAGAGCTGCCATAAACTCTTAGATGACCATTTCCATGCGGTCAAATACCTAAAATTCAGAAGGGGTAAGATAGATTTCTATTTGTTTAATGTTTTATTTACTGTTACTAGGGCAACGTAAATCAAACCTTCAACATATCTGTGTCCCATAGTTTCTCTGTCTTTTTTCAGGGCCAATTTGACTTCATCTTCTGATTCAAGTTCAACAAAAGCCTCGCCACTCGGTCTGCCTTCTCTGGTGTAGATGAAACGAATACCTTGAGCCCCATTTTGAATTTTGCAGTCTGGAAAGAAAACAACCGTTAATACAGAATTTAAAACTAAAAACCACCTCTGGGTGATACAGATAAAATGCCTATACATACCCCCACTACAAAGGAAATCATTTGCAAAACCTTGAATGAGCAACATTACTATCTCCTAAGGTGTCTTAGTAATTAAGCAGTTTTCCTCTCATGACCAAACTTTCTTATTCCCCTGAATACATTCCCGATCCATCAAGAAAATCCAATATTCAAAGCAGTTTCTTACCGAACTTATCTCCAACTCATTACTCATGTGTGTCCATTAAACATACTTTTAATAATAACTCCTCAGCAAATTTTTCAATCTGGACTTTGTGATTTTTATGGTCTTTTCTGAATACACTTGGTTTGGACTTTTGATTCGGGGTATTTGACAGTTTTACCTTACTAGAAGCAACATCACAGTTTCTTGCTCAAATCCGAACTGCAGGGCCAATACTCACCTGAAAGGGGATCAATGTTACCAAGCTAAAATGCTCCAAACGCACAGCTGAAGCCAAACCCAGTCTTGCTCACTGCAAGGTGGCTTCCCATGTACTTGCTTCTTGTTTTCGTTTTCCGTTACATACACTGAATTCAGATAGTAAGTCAATACTACAAATATCCTTCCAACCTGTAAATTTCTACCAAATATCATCTTTCAGTCTAATCTTACACTAATAATGAGAACACGGGCATTTGGCAGACATTCAAGGAAACCTACATACTGGAAAAAAGCTACCCAGGCAAGAAAACTTTTCCGGGTTTCAGTGCCCTCAACTGTAAAGCGAGCCAGACCACGAACTCTTCAATTACCAAATCCCGATTAGGAAAACTGTCTTAAATTAAGAAGCGATATTTTCTTTTTCCAAAACAGAATGCCCCTTTTCAAATCAACACCCAAATTTGAAAAGTGTTAGCAATTTAAATTTGTAAGGTATTTGCTGAGCTACTCGGCAAATTTTCCCAAGATTGCGGGGAAAATCTGGTCTATTCCCATTTATCCTTTGTAAGAAAAAACAATACACAGAAAAATACTTAAAAAGATAAACAAAAATTCCACCAGAGGCCGCATTCCCTCCAGGAGCGCCGGGCGGGTGGGGCTTTCGCAATTTCCATTGCGTAACCGCAGCCGGCTGGGCGCGCTCGACAGCGGGAACAGCTGCCGCCCGCGCCCCACTAGGGGGCGCCACGGGCTCGGCCCCGCCGTCGTCGCTGTCGCCTCCTCGCTCGCCCGCCCTGCGGCCCCAGGTGCTTAACTCCAGCCTCCGTTTCAGACTCACCAGAAAAAAACCGCTGCACTTCGTCTGCAGAGCAAGACCAAGGCAAGCCCCGGACCTTCACCACGAACCCCTCACCGCCTTCGGTGCCCAACATCATGGTCTCCTAGTGGGTGCTGGCGTCGAATCAGACTGCAAGACCCGGGTCGGCAGTCAGACCTGGAAGAACGTTAAAATGAAACAGCCCTCCGCTCTCGAGACGGCCCGCCTGCCCGCGGAGCCTCAGGATGGGTCGACCCCGTGAGGACGTTCCGACCCCAGCGAATATAACAACGAGTGCCCCACTTGCCAGCAGCCAGACGCCCGAAGCCGCTCTGTGCACCACGTATCGTGGCCCCAAGCCGAGGGGGAGCCCGGCCTAGCGCCAGCGTGGAGGCTAGGAAATGGCGGCGGTCGCTTCCGCTCCGCCTCCTCCGACATCTCACACAATAGAGTCGTCGCGGCCTGCAGGCCTCAGCGGCCCTGCCGCAACTCGGCGAACCTTTCCTGGCTCCTAACGGCAGCTCTCACCTTGCCAAAGACCCTGACGCTCTACACAGACCCAGGGGCAAGCAATCCTCGCAAAACTGAGAGCCTCGGGGGACGCTGGATGGTAAACACCGAACAACAAACACTCACCTGCAAACACAACTTCGGCGCGGCTGAGACGAAATGGCTAGTGGGCGCCTGCGCAACCTAAATAAGGCCCTTTGAACAAGCTCTGCGCACGCGCAGCCAGGTGCCCGCACCGCCCTCTTGCGTCACACAGAGCTTGGACGCATGCGTAGTTTTACGAGCCGGCCCACTCCAGCCCGCTAATTATTATTCGCATGCGTATTTGGTTCAGCCCCACCCACCTCCTTAAACCCACTAGGCTGTTTTGCGCCTGCGCCTTACCGCGATTAGCGCGCCTTAGCGGTTTTAGTTTCTCGCGCATGCGTCTTCCTTCAAACTGCTCTCGACTTACCCTTCAGAAGGGGGAGGGGAATGGCGGCGGCCAGTTCTTTATAGGAACTGTATGAGAGTTTCGGGCTCTGGGTTGTGATGAGGTGTCCCTAGCGTGTTATCCGCAGTCCTGCCCAACCTGAAGGTACAGAGGCTCCCCGCCCTTGCGCCGCCAGTACTCCTCTTCTCCCTAGAGCCAGTCCGTGACCAACCGGGCGCTGCGGAACAGCATACTTGTGCGCCCGAAGCCACCTCCGCGGTACCCGGAGCGCATCCAAGGCCTTCGCCCCGCCACTGCCCCTTACCTGCCGCCGTTGGGCCTGGGGCTTGGACCCACGCAGGGTCTCCGTGCCCGTGCCTCAATCCCGTACCCCGCTTTTGCCCTAACGAACTCCCACCCTGCGACCCCCGCTTCCTCGCCTCGGGTCAGCCGGCGGGGCGCTCGCACGAGAGTGGGGCGCCGAATGCCGCGTCCCGCCGCGCCTCGTGAGTGCAGGTTGAGCCGCCGGTGCGCGCCCGACTCCCCTCTCTCGAGCAGGTTCCCGCTTAATTCTCCCAAAGCTAAGCAGACAACCGTTACGGCTTACCCCCGGGTGGGTCACCCCGTGTGCTCATAAGACACTAGTGATGTTCGAGACTAGTGGATAATCCCAGATTTCCTGCAGCACTGCAGAAACTGGGACCATTTCTGTTGCCTCCCAGTCCTCCCCTTGTCTGATCCCAGTTGTCCTCAAGCCAGGGGTAACACAGCACAGGTCTGTCTTGAGTACCACCATGGGTAGATACAAGTGAAACGTGTTTTCACCCCTGCAATGGTGTAGAAGCCACATCCAGTTTTGGGGGTTTTGTGTTGGTTTTGTTTTTTTTTTTTCCCCCCTTAAAATCTTTAGTTTTGAGACAGGACAGGAGTCCTACAGATACACATGGAAAAGCAATCCATGATCACAGTTGAAAGCGAAGACAATGTAGTCAGTTTTTATGCCTGTCAGCTAGCTAATGCTGAAGCTCCGAGTATGACATGCTGCAGGCCTCAAAGGAATGGTAACTAGTATTCCTCTCCTTCCTCTGCCTCTCCTTCAACAGAATCCACACAACCTCATAATCCTTCTCGAGGGCAGCCATGTCCTCACGGGCCTCAGAAAACTCCTTCCTCCATACCCTCACCCACATACCATTGAACTAAAACATGGTTGGCATGCATCAGGTCAAACTTGTGGTCCAGGCGAGCCCAGGTCTCAGTGATGGCTGTGGTGTTGCTCAGCATGCTCACAGCTTGCTTTATTTTGTCCAGGTCTCCACCAGGTACCACAGTGGGAGGCTGGTAATTAATGCCAACCTTGAAGCCAGTGGAGCACCAATCCACAAACTGGATGCTATGCTTGGTCTTGATGGTGTCAGTGGCAGCATTAACATCTTTGGGAACAACATCACCACAGTAGCACAGGAGGAGCAAGCCATGTATTTACCATGGCGGGGGTTGCATTTCACCATCTGGCTCAAAGCAAGCATTGGTGATCTCTGCTACAGAAAGCTGTTCATGGTAGGCTTTCTCAGCAGAGATGACAGCAGAGATGACAGATGTGGCCAGAGGGAAGTGGATGCGGGGATAGGGCACCAGGTTGGTCTGGAACTCTGTCTGATCCACACTTGGGGCTCCATCAAACCTCAGGGAAGCAGTGATGGAGGACACTATCTGGCTAAGAAGGAGCTTAAGATTCATGTAGGTTGGCACTCAGTATCAAGATTTCTATAACAGATGTCATGGATGGCCTCATTGTCCCCCATGATGGCACAATCAGAGTGCTCCAGGATGGTGTGGGTGGTGAGGATGGAGTTGCAGGGCTCTCGTGCAGCTGTGGAAACCTGGGGGGCTGGGTAAATGGAGAACTCCAGCTTGGACTTCTTGCCATAATTGACAGAGAGACGTTCCATCAGCAAGGAGATGAACCCAAAACCAGTTCCTCCACCAAAGCTGTGGAAAACCAAGAAGCCCTGAAGACCTGTGCACTGGTCAGCTAGTTTCCGAATTCGGTCCAAGACAAGGTCAATGATTTCCCTGCCAATGGTGTAGTAACCTCGGGCATAGCTATTGGCAGCATCTTCTTTGCCTGTGATGAGCTGCTCAGGGTGGAAGACCTGGTGGTAGGTGCCAGTGCGAACCTCATCAATGACTTGGTTCCAAGTCTACAAACATTGCTCTGGGCACATGCTTGCCAGCACCTGTCTTGCTGAAGAAAGTGTTGAAGGAGTCCTCTCCCCTAGCAGTCTTGTCACTTGGCATCTGGCCATCAGGCTGGATGCCATGTTCCAGGCAGTAGAGCTCCCAGCAGGCATTGCAGATCTGGACACCAGCCTGGCCAACGCGGATGGAGACGCACTCACACTTGGGGGCTATGGATTAGCAGACGCAGGCAACAGAAGTAGACGCCGGTCTTGGCTACCATCCCCAACAAGCTAAGAGTCAAGGTAAGTAACACACTCCGTTTTCCAGTTTTAATGGGTTAGAAAACTGAAGAGGAAATGGAATAGAGGAAGACGGTAATCCAAGATAAGGTCACAGCGGTAGGCAAGGCCCAATCCTGAAAGGCCATTTAGGCCTTGACAATGGTGATAACTCCAAACGCAGAAGGCTTTGGCAGGTCTTCATCAGGGCACAATAGGACTTGTTTGAAAAGGAAAATTATTACTGGGTGTGAAGAGGACTCAGATGGACAAGCATGGTGAATGATGCTGCTTGCCCTCAATTGCAAATGGAGCTAGAGGAGAATAGAGGGCATTTTGGCTGAAGTCACCAAGATGTGGGATTCCATGCACATTGGACTGGTACACAGGAGGGCTATTGGCAATATATATTCAAAGTCTTTAAAAAATACACATCTTTGGGAGGGGGTTTTGGAGGAAAATGGATACACATATAGCTAAGTCCCTCCACTGTTCATCTGAAACTACCACACATTGTTAATCAGGTATACCCTAATACAAAATAAACAGTTTAAAAGTTTGAAAAAATATATACATTCCATTTGACCCAAACATTCCATTTCCACTTTTGCACAGTTTTAAATTTACGAGAATGTTCATCACAGCATGAAACAGGTAAATTTTAGAAGCAACCTAAATGTCAAATGGTGTATTGAATAAATTATGGTACAACTTTATCATGCATCATCACCAGGGGAAAAATTGATTCCTGAGTGTGAGGAGGAGAGAATACAACTAAGCTATTACAATGGTTTTTGGCCACAGTACCTAAACAAGAGGTACAGTGTACCTATGCTATTAATATTTCATGTCAGGAAGAAAAAAAAGTTGAGAAAAACTGATGTATGTAGTAGAATACTTTGCAGTTATTAAAAATGGTGACTAGAAGTATGTTTTTGGAAAGACATTTACAATATTTGTTGAGTGGAAAAAACCAATGAAACATTATTATGCATTGTTAAGATTTCCCTGGTGGCTCAGATGGTAAAGCATCTGCCTACAATGTGGGAGACCTGGGTTCGATCCCTGGGTCAGGAACATGCTCTGGAGAAGGAAATGGCAACCCACTCCAGTACTCCTGCCTGGAAAATCCCATGGATGGAGGAGCCTGGTAGTCTACAGTCCATGGGGTCGCAAAGAGTCTGACATGACTGAGAGACTTCACTTATGAAGCAATAATGCAGTATGGCTCAACATCCTGGAAATATAATTATGCACATGCATAGGAAAGAAACTATACATATATGGAAAAGATATAATCCAAGTGTTTACAGGGACTTTAGGTGATAGGAGCATGGGTAAGTTTTTTCTTCTTCTATGTATTTTCTCTCTCTCTCTCTCTCTTTTTTTTTTGGCCATGCACGGATCTGTGCACAGACTCTTAGCTCCCCAACCAGGGATTGGGCCCATGCACCCTGCAGTGGGAGTGGGGATTCTTAACCCCTGGACCTCCAGAGAAGTCCCTCTTCTCTGCTTTTCAGTTGCCAATACTAAACACATTACTTGTAGCTTTAAAACTTGACCATTTTCTGAGTGGGAAGGATTGAGAATGTTAGGATGTGTTTCCTCCATCCTCCTAGTGCCGTAGCATCAGCTGCTTCAGAACGTGATGGGGACCAGGCAACCCCACTTTGAAGCTGGAAACTGTAAAGATAGGGACTGTGGTTCAGCTGTGAGAACCTAGGTACAGAGTCTCAAGCCCGCTCCAACCTGGTGCAGCGTGGCTCAACCCTTTCATCAGCGTAATCATAGTTGTCTTAAATAAGAGCTCCTCCAACACCTGGTGCGGGCTTTGAAACCATCTAAACCACTCTGTGTATTCTGATACATTTGCTTTTTCTGCATGCCACAGAAAAACAAAGGGGTCCCCACAGGGAGGCCCAGCATCCTGGCCAAGGGGAGGGGCTGGCGCTCTTGATGGAGTACAGTCAGCTTCTGGGGCCACCTGGAAAGGGGATCTTGACATCCTCTCCTCAGTTCACTCAGCATGTCTCCTTTGGGCAGAATGTGACTGCCATTGTTTTTGAACGTTCAAGGTGTTGGCCCTGAATATTGAGAGTATTCTGATTACTGAATACTGAATATTGAAGCTTCCCACGGCTTCAGCCAGGACACTCACTGTGGTTGAATCCTTCAGCCAGGAATTCAAAATGTACTGATGACTAGTCTCTTTGTTGTTATTGTTTAGTCTTTCAGTCGTGTCGGACTCTGTAACCCCATAGACTATAGCCCACCAGGCTCCTCTGTCCTTGGAATTCTCCAGGCAAGGATACTGAGTGGGTTGCCGTTTTCTATTCCAAGGGATCTTCCCCAGTCCAGGGATCAAACTTGTCTCCTGCAAGTCCCCTGCATTGCAGGCAGATTCTTTACCACTGAGCTGAGCCCAACTAATAACATTACTTACTTTTAAAATGTTTTATTATAATAAAATATACATAACATGAAAGTTACCATTTTAAATGTACAATTCAGAGGTATTCAGTACATTTTCAATGTTGTGCAAATATTTCCACTCTCCATCTGTAGAACTTTTTCATCTTCTCCACTGAAATTCTGTACCATTTACATGCTTTACTCCTCAGCCCTTGGTAACCTCTGTTCTACTATCTGTCTCCAGGAATTTGCCTATTACAGTACCTAATATAAGTGGAATCATACAGTAATTGTCCTTTTGTGTATGGTTTATTTCACTTAACACTGGAAGGCCTATCCATGTCCTCAAGAGTTTGCTTCCTTAAAGCTGAATAACATTCTGTTGTGTATATATATATTATATGCATATATATCAGAGAAGGCGATGGCACCCCACTCCAGTACTCTTGCCTGGAAAATCCCATGGACAGAGGAGCCTGGTGGGCTGCAGTCCATGGGGTCACTAGGAGTGGGACACGACTGAGTGAGTTCACTTTCACTTTTCACTTTCGTGCATTGAAGAAGGAAATGGCAACCCACTCCAGTGTTCTTGCCTGGAGAATCCCAGGGACGGTGAAACCTAGTGGGCTGCCGTCTATGAAGTCGCACAGAGTCGAACACGACTGAAGTGACTTAGCAAGAGCAAGAGCAAGAGCAATGCATATATATGTACTACATATGTATACACTACATGTTGCTTATCCATCAATTCACTCCAGTGTTGGCTCCACCTTTTAGCTGTTGTAAATAGTGCTGCTTTGAACTTTGGTGTACAACTATCTTTTTGATTTTCTGCTTTCTAGTCTTTCAGTCTGTATGAAAAACAGTTTGGCAGTTCTTCAAAAAGTTAAACATAAAATTACCATATGAAAAAAAATTACCATATGATTCAGCAATTCCATTCCTAGATTGAACTATTTGACATCCCTCTCAGCCATATATGGGGCTTCGAAGTCTGTCTTTATTTTCACCAACACTTGCTATTTTCTGAGTTTATTTTTGTTTTCTGACAGTAACCGTCCTAAAGAGTGTGAAGTAGTATTTCACTGTGGTTTCCATTTGTATTTCCCTAATGTTTAGCGACATTGAGCATTTTTTTAATGTGCTTATTGGCCATTTGTATATCTCCTTTGGAGAAATGTCTATTCATGTCCTTTGTCCATGTTTGAATTGGGTTGTTTGGTTTTTCTATTGTTGAGTTTTAAGGGTTCTTTGTATATTCTGGATATTAATCCCCTGTCAGATAATGATTTGCAAATATTTTCTCTCATTCTATGGTTTGCCCCTTACATTTTTGAGTCTTTTTAATTTCATTGTCCCTTTGAAAGTTTTCTTCACACACTGCCTACTAGCTTTCACATATGGATTCTATTCGTGAATTTATTCACCCAACAAATGTTCCAGTACAGTTCCTGTGCCATGCTTTTGGATGAGCCCTAGAGGCATGATCACAGGAGAAAATATCCCTGCCCTAGGAACTCCCTGTCTAGAGGGGGGAGACAAGCAAAAATTAATAAATATGCAGTTCAGTCCATGACTACAGATTGTGCCAAGTGCTGTGCGTCATGGGAAGAGCCCCTCATGTAATTTGAGGGATAAGAAAGTTGCTGAGAAAGTGGCACTCAAACTGGGATTTGACAGGTGATCAGGCCTGGTTAGAAGAGGGCGATTTGGCAGAGGGGAGACTTTGAGGGTGGGAGACTCCAAAGCAGGAGTGGCAGCCCCAAGGCCAGATGAGCGGGGAGGGGTTCCTTCTACCTTCAGAGGGAAACCACTGAAGGCTCTAGGTGTACGGTGACACAGTCCAATTTATATACTTCCAAGATGAGTCTTACTTCTATGCTGGGAATAATTTCACAAGGAGTCCTCTTTCCTCCCCTACCTCACCCGACACACCACATCCTGCCTTACATCCATAGGCATCACTTTGGTCATCTGATGTCACCTAGTCATCTGAGGAATACAAGTGATCTCCCTGGCTGTACTCTTGGCCTTTGTCTGGTCGTTACCACCACAGGAAGAATAATTTTTTTTTTTCTCCCTGCCAATAGTTTTTCTGAGATACAATTCACATGCCATACCACTTTTTTTTTTTTTAATTTTTGGCTGCCCTGAGTCTTCATTGCTTCCCACAGGCTTTGTAGCATGCAGTTGTAGCATGCAAGGGTTACCGTCCAGTTGCAATGTGGTGGCTTCTCTTGTTGCAAAGCCAGGGTTCGTGGGCTTCAGTAGTTCTGGTGCATGGGCTTCGTTGTCCTGCAGCATGTGGAATCCTCCCAAACCAGGGATCAAACCCATGTTCCCTGCATTAGCAGGCACACTCCCAACTACTGGATCACCTGGGAAGTCCACAATTTTTTAAAAAATATATTCACAGAGTTGTCCAGCCATCACATTCTAAGTTTAGAATATTTTCATCACCCCATAAAGAAACTCCATGCCCATTATCCAGAGTCATCTATGAAAACTGCAAATCATATCACATAGCTCCCCTGCTTTATATCCTCAGTGGCCCCCACTGCACTTAAGAGGACCATTTCTTTGCCATGGTCCTCAGGGTCCTGCATGATGTGATGCTGTGGGCCTCTCCATAACCCCATTACTTTTCTACCACCTTTTCTATACCCCAGCTACACTGACCTCCTTTCTGCTCTTTTCTACCCACAGGCCTTTGCAAATGGTATTTCCTTTCCCTGGAGCACTCTCCCCAAACGCTCATCCTCACTAACTCCTTCTTCAGGCTTTTCTCTATCAAATTCCTCTATTCATTTCCTTCATAGTGCTTCTGCACTCTGTGATTATCTCATTTATTTATGTAATTACTTTTTATTGCCTGTTCCCCGCACTAGAATGTTGGTTCCATTGCTAACACCAGAGGGAGTGCCTGGTATGTACTAGGCATGAACAAGTAATTGTTGGCTGAGAGATGAATTAAGGAAAGGAGGGAGAAGGACATGTGAAAGTCAGTACACTGAGGTAGATGAAGATGGGGAAAACTGGAGGCAGACGGAAGGGGCAAGTCAGTAGATCCATTTTGAACATGTTAAATTTGAAATACCTCCAAGATATCCAAGTGGAGATGTCCTAGCTTAGCTGATATTTTACAAGTTTAAAGCTAAAAAGAGCAGTCTAGATGGGATATAAAATGTGGACGTCACAGGATATAGATGATATTTTAAAACTTAGGAATGAATTAAGGGGCTTACCTTTGAGAAGTGGCTCTTAGGGATTTCGTCACCAGGTATCACAGACATTACAGATTGGGAGTCTGTGTCAATGAAAGAATGAGTGAATCAGTGGAAGGAAATAGCAAAAGAGGCTGAAAGGGAGTCACCAGAAAGATGGGCAAAGCCTGGGAAGCATTAGGGTAACAGAAATAGAGGACAGGGTTTCAGGTGAAACAGTGTGGTTAACAGCATAAAATTATGGTGAGAGGACTCAGAAGATATAGGAAACAAAGTCCCAAAATATATGTCTCTGGTGCCTTTGCAAAGAGCAGTTTAGGTGGAGCAGAAAGACTGGAAGCCAGACTAGAAATGCAGAGAAGATTAAGGGAGGGCATATGTAATACCAGTCTTCTTAGAATCTAATATAATAAACATATGTTGATGTAAGCCACTGAATTTGTGGTAATTTGCTACAGCAGTATCAGGAAACTAATACAAGGTTTATTCCAGGAATCATTAATTTTCTCACAAAATCATATGATTACATATATACATAAACAATAAATAGGATTGATGGATAGATCTCTATCCCTAATAAAATCATAAATAGGAATAGGAAGTAAAATACTAAAGTACAAAAAAGACTTTTTACCCAAACTCAAAAGTATAAAGCAAACTAAATAAAAGTCTCAAAGTTGTTTCCACTAAAATTCAGATCAAGACAAGTACGTCCACTACTTCTTAAAATTGTGTTGGAGGGTCTAGCTAGACCATGCAATTAGAGCTGGTTTAAGTGATCTCAGAGTCCAACTGGAGGGCTTCCCCGGTGGTTCAGCGGTAAAAAATCCACCTGCCAGGACAAGAGACACAGGTTCCGTCCTTGGTCCAGGAGGATCCCACATGTCGCAGAGCGACTAAGCCCGAGCAGCACGATGGTGGGGCCTGCGCTCCAGAGCAACTACCGAGGCCCACGCACCTGGAGTCCGAGCTCCACAGCAAGGAGAAGCCACCACACCGCAAGGAGGGCAGATCCTGCCCCAGAAACGAGAGAGCCCTCGCACAGGAACAGAGACCTAGAACAGCCAAAATAAGTAAGTAAACTAAAGAAGTCCAACAGGAAGAACAAATGCCCGAGTAGATCCTAGAACACTGTGAACAGAAGACTAGTAGTGGAGTAGAACTGGCCAAGAGAAGGACAAGAAGAATTCAGAAATAGCTGCAGATAGACTTTGGAAATTAATATGTGGCTAAGACGTCATTACTGTTGAGTGGAAAGATGATTAACCTGATAAATGATGTAGACATTATAGACCATGATTACAGGAAAAAGAAAGAAAAGCCAGGTTGGGCTGTAACCCAGCAGTTCTCAGCTAGGGGGGCTTTACCCCCAAAGGACATTTGGCAGTGTCTGGTGACATTTTGGTTGTCACAACTGGGGCCTGCTATTGGCATGTAGTGAGTAAACGCCAGGCATGCTGCTAAACACCTACAACGCACGGGACAGCCCCCACAACAAACAGTTATCTAACTCCAAATGTCAGTAGTACTATGGTTTAGGAAACTTGCTCTGAAATAACACAAAACACCAAAATACTTTTCTGATGTATTAAAGGTTTCATAATAAATATTTAAATATAAAACAAGATAGCAGGGGGGAAAAAAAGAATGTATAACTTTGGGGTGGAAAGTCCTCCCAAAGTCTGGAGACCATGAAGCCTCTCTCTTCTTATATATAAGTTGTTTTTTTTTTTTTGACTGCACATAAATTTTGAGTTTTTCTAGTAGAAAATAAAATACATAAGAAAATGAGAAAATAGTTATAAAATATGTGAAAGACAAAAAGTTAAAACCCCTAATATGTGATTATACTACAATTCTTAACAGATCAAATAAAAAAAAAACCAGGATATGTAAATATTTTATGAATAGGGGCTTATGAAGTTTGTTCATAAAGTTTATGAATAGGGGTTCAACCTAACAAGTAGAGAAATGGCTACCTTTAGCAGGATTGGCTAAAATTTAAGAGCAATTTGTGTCCACAAGCCCTTATTTATTCCCAATCCAAAATTCATAAAGTCCTGGAAACCTGAAAAATGTTTTGGCTTTGTTAAATTTGAGGCCAGTTCATTAAGCAGCAAGACTTAACCTGAGCTACTATGAGGCTCTTTGCAGTCTTCACGTAACTTGTTTGGTGAGAATATTTCTTACATCTTGCCACAGAACCATTAATTAATGTGTTTGATTAGGAAATGCTACCTCAGAGCCTGCTAGGAGTGTCAGAATTTCCTTAAATCCAGAGAATTCTGTTTTCTGAAACATAAGGATTTTGAATAAGAGTTTATAGATCTGTAATTTCCAGAGCTGACAAGGATGCAGTCAATGAGAGAAGTATATATTGACTGATTTTCAAGTATTAAAACAACATTGCATCCCTGGGATAATCCTACTTGGTCATAAATGTGTTACATTTTATGGAATGTTGGATTTGATTTGCTAATGTTTTATAGGGATATTTAAGTCTGTATTCATGAGGGCTATTGGTCTGCAATTTTCTTTTTGTAATGACTTCATAGGTAATGGTGGCCTCAGAACAGGTTTCTTTAGTGTTCCTCATTCCTCTGTTTTCTGCAAGTGTTTGTATGAGATTGTTGTTTATTTCTACTTTAATAAAATTGACCAGTGAAATCATCTGAGCCTGGATTTTTCTTTGGGAGAATGTTTGGATAACAAAATCAATTTCTTAACCTGTGTTTTTGTTGTTTTGTGTTTTTTGGGGGGAAAAAAAAAAAGCCTGAAGGCAAATACCTCCCCACCCCACACTGTCTCCACAGTCAGAACCTTGTCGCGTTCTCAGCCCCAGCCAGCCAAGGGCAGGGAGATGGTTCTGCCGTGATTGCCTTAGACAAGTCAGGATTTATCCCTGAACCAGGATAAGGGGCACCTTCTCCAAAGATGGAACCCAAACAGTCACAATTCTGTAGGCAAAGAAGCAGAGAATAGAGATAATACAGGCAACCCAGTCTGCTACAGAATGAGAAGGACGAAAGGAAGAAAAATGGAACGACTGAGGAATTATCCCCTCAAAGACTAAATCCAGAGAGACTGTCACCATTAAAGAGCAGGTTAGCTTGGTTTCCCTTCAGTAGAAATGGGGATCAGAACAGGATATGCTTGAATTTGAGGATACTTTGACCTGTCATCCATTGTTCAAGAAGGAATTCTAGATTCTCAGGGCTCAGAGTCTCAAGGGAAATAATCTGCCTGCTTGCTTGTTTGTACTGTTTTGTCTCAGAAAGGATTTCAGTTCAGTTTAGTTCAATCACTCAGTTGTGTCCGACTCTTTGCGACCCCGTGGACTGCAGCATCCCAGCATGACAGGGATCCCATCATCAATTCCCAGAGTTTGCTCAAAATGTCCATTGAGTCAGTGATGCCATCTAACCATCTCATCATCTGTCATTCCCTTCTCCTCCTGCCTTCAATCTTTCCCAGCATTAGAGTCTTTTCCAATGAGTCATCACTTCTTCGAATCATGTGGCCAAAGTATTGCAGCTTTAGAAAGGATTTAGCATCCATTAGTCAAGATGTGCTAAATTATCCTGCAATAACAACCCAAAATCTCAGTAGCTCAACACAGAAAAGTTGATTTCTCATTGCTCATACTACACATTCATCTTAGTTTTACAGGGTTCTGCTCCATCTTGCTTCTTTCAAGGACTTAGGCTGACGGAGGCCCCACCATCCAGAACCACCACTCTGGCCCTTAGAGGCTTCTGTCTAGCAATGACACGTATATTTCTACTAACAGTTCACTAACCAAATAAGTCACATGGTCAAACCTTTCCTCAGGAGGCCAATGTAAACATAAAAGAACAAAGAGTCTTGCTCTTCATCCACTTGTAAAAATTAAGTCAACAACCCACAACTGCAGGATGAAGAAGTCTCTGTTTTAGATATGTGGCTCCTACATAGTTAAGATGCATATCTAAAGAAGGATTTCAAAAAGAAAAGAAAGAATTTCAATGACCCCAGATTAATCACTAAAATTATTACCTTGAGATGTCTGTCCTCTATGATTAGCAGTAATGTTTTACCAAGATGTATGCATGACTATATTTCTCAGTCAGAAAATTCATATATACACTAGTTCCTCCCCTACTTCTGAGTTCCTCAGAGCTATCTGAGAGGCTGTCTCCCAGGCTATAGTCCTCAGTAAGGGCCCCTGAATAAAACTGAAACTCAGTTTGTACGTTGTGTTTCTGTTGTTATTTTCCCACTTGACACCGGAATGAAATCTCATGAGCCTGGAAAGAGAAGAACCAGAAACATCAAGTGAACAATAAGTATGACCACTAGGTCGGGTGTCTGTATTTATAAGCACATATGGAAGAGGAAACGCCAAGCACTCTCTTGGTGGCTCTACTAAGCTTCACTTAGCCTTTGAACGATTCACCTCATAGCCAGTATTCTGTCCCAATCAGTCAGGAGACAAAGTGGCATCCCCAGAGAGCACAGCCCATTCAATAACACCCACTGTGGGGGCTTACCTACCAGCGCAGTGGTGAGGAATCCGCCTGCCGATGCAGGAGACACAGGGTTCCGTCCCTGATCTGGGAGGACCCCGCGTGCTGTGCAGCAACCAGGCCTATGTGCCTCAACTGTTACGCCTGTGCTCGACAGCCAGTGAGCCACAACTGCTGAAGCCCTCGCACCTACAGCCTGTCCTCGGCAACGAGAAGAGGTGAGAGTTGCACCACAACTGGAGAGCAGCCCTGCTCTCCACAACCAGAGAGAAGTCTGCACAGCAGCTACAACCCGGCACAGCCAGAAAATCATAACCCACGCTGCACTAAAGCACTGGCACATCTCACTTTTCGCATCCTCCATCCCTGGGTTTTTCCCTTTCAGGGCTAAATCTGCCAACTGATAATACCCCAGTGTTTTTGTCCTAGGATTTGACAAATAGTTATTTTAGAGTCTCATATTACTCATATTACTAAGTCACATGAGTCTGAGAAATCTAAGACTTCCCTATGTGCCTGGGCTAGTATAAAAGAAAAGCGAGGCGCGTGGTTAGGCAGAGTCACTTGGAGTGATATTGGCACTGGGTTGGGGTTTCCCCTTGAGTAGATGAGCCAATGTTCGGGGAATAGTCACAAGCCAGGGGACCAGGGTTGGGAAAGAGTACAAGGGGGTTATAAAAGTTCAAGCAGTTGGGTTCAATGACTGTTTCAGGGCCAAACCTCATTTCTGGGTGCTTCACCATCCCTGTCTCAATGGGGCCTTTCAACAAGCCCACATCTCCAAGAAACGGGCTCAAAGGTGTGCGTGGTCAGAGATCCAACGAGTGGGCATAGTGGAACTAGACTCCAGGCCATGTCCAAAACTCATACCCCTTCCTCCACTCTAGCCAGTGGGAGAACCAAGGGCGTCTGGCCAAAAGGAACACTAAATGAGTTGCAACCTCCAGCAAAGAAGGTACAACTACACTCCAGGACTGTTGTGAGGGAGAAGTCTTGGGCTTCTGGCTGACCCCAGGAAGAGGAGTCGCCCAGAAGCTCAAAGAAATCTCAGGAGCAGGAACATGCAAACCAACCCAGAGTCCTACCCAGACCCAGATATGTGCTGCCCCTCCAAGGGGCACAAGCCACTCCAGACTCCATGTACCCAGCATGGGGTGCCCCATCCCTACACTCCCACATGAACCCTGAAGGTAGGCTGGGCCTGGGGACTTGATTTAGCCCGGGAAGTCCTTTCCTTGTTAGTGCATTGAAAATGGTTGGAAACCATTGCTGTTGGTTACCATCGTGGAATTGCACTGGGGCAGGATAAGGACCCCTGCTCTTTAAACACTAAACATACTGTTTGACACATTTATAAACTTGTATCATTTTGATACAAGGAGAAGGAAATGGCAACCCACTCCAGTATTCTTACCTGGAGAATCCCATGGACAGAGGAGCCCAGATGGCTACAGTCCATGGGGTTGCAAAGAGTTGGACACAAGTAAGTGACTAACACATCATTTTGATAGAGTTTATGTTCTGTATCTGACTTGGCCTGGATTCCCCTGAAAGCAGAGCCTATGGGATGTTGGTTGAGCAGGTGACCATGAGGAGAATGAGCAGTAGAGAGACAACCAACGTAACCCCTGGTCACCAAACTGGTCTTCTTTGCATTCAGTCCCCTAGGTCATTCTGGGGCTCATCATGGAATGTCTCCAAACCATCCTGCTGGGGAGGAGAGAAGAAATTTATATATATAATTTATTTATTTTTGGTCTTTGTTGCTGCACTGGGCTTTCTCTAGTTGAAGTGGGCGAGTAGAGACTACTCTCGAGCTGTGGTGCACGGGCTTCTCATCGTGGTAGCTTCTGTTGTTGCAGAGAACAGGCTTCAGGAGTTGCAGCTCACAGGGTGAGTAGTTGTGATGCACAGGCTTAATTGCTCTGTGGTATGTGGAGTCTTCTCAGACCAGGGATCGAATTTGTGTCCCCTGCATTGGCAGGTGGATTCTTAACCACCGGACCACCAGGAAAATCCAGACCAAAGGAATTTATTCATTGGCTCCTGACCCCTTCTTCCAGCACAAGCCTAAAGGGAGCTTCTGTCCAGTTGTACCTGCGCAAAACCTGCTTAGGATGGTCTCCCAGGGAGGGCTAGAATAAAGATGAGCGAGGCTAGGAGAGTCTGAAGAGGTGCACATGAGCTCAGAACCCCTCCTGAGAAAGGGACCTGAAGGAAGCAAGAGGACCCTAAGGAAACACAATTACTACCAAGCTCTTCACATCAGGGCCATTTATACTAGGGAAAATTGGTATGTGTTTGGGATAGATTCTGGAAAGTGGGATTGCCTGGTTAAAGGGTAAAGGTGCATGCAGTTTTATCAATACTACATGTCAAATCTTCATGCTCAGAAGGTTGTACCATTTTGTATTTTCCCCAACAATTTATGTGCCAGCCTCCTCACAGCCTTGCCAATGAAGTGTGTTGCAAAAACTTGGGTTTTTGCTGATCTTGCAGGTGAGAGATGACATCTTAGGACACTTTCATTTTGTATTTCTGTTATGAGCAAAATTGAGCACCCAACTTGTGCACAAGAATTTTCATGGCACTGGGCGATGGCACCCCACTCCAGTACTCTTGCCTGGAAAATCCCATGGACGGAGGAGCCTGTGGGCTGCAGTCCATGGGGTCGTGAAGAGTCAGACACGACTCAGCGACTTCACTTTCACTTTTCACTTTCATGCATTGGAGAAGGAAATGGCAACCCACTCCGGTGTTCTTGCCTGGAGAATCCCAGGGACGGGGGAGCCTGGTGGGCTGCCGTCCATGGGGTCGAACAGAGTCGGACACGACTGAAGCGACCTAGCAGCAGCAGCAGGCTTTTCACTGGGCCTCCCAGGTGATGCTAGTGGTAAAGAACCTGCCTGCCAATGCAGGAGACGTAAGAGGTGCGGGTTCATCTCCTGGGTTGGGAGGATCCCCTGGAGGAGGGCATGGCAACCGACTCCAGTGTTTTCTTGCCTGGAGAATCCCCATGGACAGAGGATTCTGGTGGGATACAGTCCAACGTGTCACAAAGAGTCGGACACAACTGAAGCTACTTAGCATGCACACACGCAGGCCCTTCATTGCAATATTAACTATATTAGCTAATTACAAGAAATACAAAACTACAATGAGAGACACTGCTTCACACCCATTAGGATAACAACTATTAAAACAAAAACAGAAAATAACAAGCATTGGTGAAGATGTGGAGAAGTTGGAGCCCCTGTGCAGTGTTGGTGGGAATGTAAAATGATACAACCACTATGGAAAATAGTGGTTCCTTAAAAAAAATGGCATAGGATTACTTTATGACCCAGCATTTCAACTGGGTGTGTACCCTAAAGAATTGGAAGCAGAGTTTCAAAGAGATATTTGCACACCCATAGTCATGCAGCATTAGTCACAATAGCCAAAAGGTGGGAGCAACCCACACAACCAGATGAATGGATAAACAAAATGTGGTGTGGCCATACAACAGACCATTGCTGCTGCTGCTGCTAAGTTGCTTCAGTCGTGTCTGACTCTGTTCAACCCCATAGACGGCAGCCCACCAGGCTCCCCCATCCCTGGGATTCTCCAGGCAAGAACACTGGAGTGGGTTGCCATTTCCTTCTCCAATGCGTGAAAGTGCAAAGTGAAAATGAAGTCTCTCAGTCATGCCCAACTCTTAGCGACCCCATGGACTGCAGCCTACTAGGCTCCTCTGTCCATGGGATTTTCCAGGCAAGAGTACTGGAGTGGGTTGCCACTGCCTTCTCCACAACAGACCATTACTGAACCTTAAAAAGCAAGGAAATTCTTACACATGCTGCAACATGGATGACTCTTGAGGACATTGTGATAAGTGAAATAAGCCGGTCACAAAAGGATAAATACTGTATGATTCCACTTACATAAGGTACTTAGACAAATTCATGGAAACAGAAAGTATCAATAGAATGATAGTTACCAAGGGCTGGGAGGAGGAGGGAGAAATGGAAAGTTATTGTCTAATGGCTACAGAATTTCAGGGTGTTTTTTTTTTTTACATAATTTTATCTATTTAATTTATTGTCTGTGCTTGTGTCTTTGTTGCTGCGCGTGGGCTTTCTCTAGTCGCAGCAAGCAAGGGCTGCTCTCCAGCTGAAGTGCACCAGCTTCTTTTGCTGCAGAGCACAGGCTCTAGGGTGAGTGGACTTCACTAGTCGTGGGGCACGGGCTCAGTAGCTGCGGCACCTGGGCTTAATTGTCCTGCGGCATGTGGAATCTTCCCAGAACAGGGATTGAACCAGCGTCCCCTGCATTGGTAGGTGGATTCTTAACCACTGGATCATCAAGGAAGTCCCAGAATTTCAGCTTTGCGATATGAAAAGAGTTCTCGAAATAGATGGTGGTTACAGTGGCACAAGGAGATGAATGTACTTCACGCCACTGAACTATACATTTTAAAAAGTTAAGATGGTAAATTTTACACGTATTTCATCACAATTTTAAAAGAGACAAGAAAAGTCTAAACATTAAATATGTAGTGAAATAGATTATGGAACCCTTACCCAATAGAATGGGCTTCCCTGATAGCTCAGTTGGCAAAGAATCTGCCTGCAATGCAGGAGACCCCGGTTCGATTCCTGGGTCAGGAAGATCCCCTGGAGAAGGGACAGGCTACCCACTCCAGTATTCTTGGGCTTCCCTTGTGGCTCAGCTGGTAAAGAATCTGCCCTCAATGTGGGAGACCTAGGTTCGATCCCTGGGTTGGGAAGATCCCCTGGAGAAGGGAAAGGCTACCCACCCCAGTATTCTTGCCTAGAGAATTCCATGGATTGTACAGTCCATGGGGTTGCAAAGAGTTGGAGACGACTGAGCAACTTTCACTTTTATCCAATAGAATATCACTGCAGCTATGAAAGGGAAAAAGGAGTATCTATGTATTGCTGAGGCATTACCTGCAGGATAGGTCATTCAGTGAAAAAAGTAAAGGTGTTGGGCTGTAACCCACAGGCCTACAAGTCTTGTAATTGCCCAGCCATGAGCCTAAAGAAAGAGCCCAGCGACAGTGACAGAAACATCAACAATTTATTGGGTAGGGAATCTTAAAAGTCTCAAGCAAAGTCCTGGAGCAACATCCCACTGTGTGCAGCAGAGGGAAGAAAGACAGGAATAGCAGTCTTCACTTCCGAGGGGAGAAGGAGAATACTGTAGATAAGGGGGAATTGACATTAGCTTGGTTCATCAGTGACCAGGGAAAGCAGTGACTGGGGCAGGCAACAAGCACGTAGGCCGCTACTAACCAAGCCCTATGATTAAGAGGAATGGATAGTCAGGTGAGTAGGGGGTATGTGAAGCAAGGACTGGTCAAGCAGGGAATGTACAGAGGGCAAAAGAACAGCCATTTTGAGTGGCCTGACTTTACAAACAGGCTTTACAGGATTTTACCATATGCTGCAGTATCCAAGAAAGAAAAGAAATGCAAGTATATATGCTTGTATTTTCAAATAGAAACAACAGAAGTATATTTAAAATTTTAACATAAACATTTACCTAGAAGGGGAGGAAGGATCACGGTAGAAGGTACAAGGGTATACTAGACATATATGTACATACCTTGCTTCACAGTTCTGTCTCTGGAAACATATAAATGTGCACACAATTTTTAATTTAATCAGTATAGAATTAGTCGGATTGATTTCTCTGCAGTCTTAGTAAGCACAGCCATAGCCTCAGAGGAGTATGGATAGTGATTTTTTGAGATTTCGTCCACTGATTAAAAAAACACAGAAAATAACAAGTATTGATGAGAATGTGGAGAAACTGGAATTTTCATACATTACTGGTAGGAATGTAAAATGACTGCTTTGGAAAATAGCCTGACTTCCTCAAAAATTTAGACACAGAATTAGCATACTCAAGAGAAATGAAAATACATGTCCTCAGATGGCAGGGGAGCTTAGGGGAGAATAGATATATGTACCGTCCCTTTGTTCTTCACCGGAAACGATCAGCAGCTATACACCAAAACAAAATAAATTTTTTTTTAAAAAAAAGAAAAAAAACACGTCCACAGAAAGGCTTGTACACAAATGTTCTTGGCAGCTTTTTTTTTTTAATAGCCCAAAACTAGGGAAAACCCAAATTTCTACCGATAGGTGAATAGATAAGCAAATTGTGGTATTTCCATACAATGGAATATCACTCACTGTAAAAAGGAATGCTGGTGTACAGAAAGTAGAGAGGGTTTTTTTGTTTTTTTTTTTTTTAGTACATATTGAATAAATCCATTTGCAGAAATTTCTTAAAAATAAAAACTATTAATAATCTATATGTGACGAAAAGTAGAGTAGTAGTGTCCTGGGGGAGGGGTAGGACGGAAGAATTACTGAGGAACACAAAGAAGTTTGGGGGTAATGAATATATTCATGACTTGATTGTACTGTTGGTTTCATGGGTATATACATAAGCCAAACTCATCTGATTATATACTTTAAATATATGCAGTTGTTTACAAAAAGTAGATGAGATAACAAATAATACTTAAAATTTTAAAAACAATGAATGTTGTAAGAATTTGGAGGATATATTGCATCAAATTAGAAATTTATTTCTGTTTTTAGTTTATGATGAGATAGTGATAAAGAATCTGCCTGCCAATGCAGGAGACACAGAAGACTCCAGTCTGATCCCCTGGAGTAAAAAATGGCAACCCACTCCAGTATTCTTGTCTGGAAAATTCCATGGACAGAAGACCCTGGCAGGCTACAGTCTACATGGTTGCAAAGAACTGGATAAAACTGAGCGACTGAGCACACATGAGCGCAAAGTATTTATCAAATACATTTTTGGCATCTATTGAGATTATCCTATACTTTTTCTCCTTTAATTTGTTTATATGGTATATTCCATTTATAGATTTTCTAACATTAATTCATCTTTGTATACCTGGGATAAATTAAGTTTAATAATGACATTGTAATTTGAATGCACTGATGAATTTGTTAATTCTTGGGAAACTTTGCATTTATCTTTTATTTATAACTTCTAGTTTAACTGGTTCTGTCTTCTGGTGAGAATGGCCTGTGGTTTTCTTTTGCATACAGTCCTTGGCTGGTTTTGACCTCAAAGCTGAGGAATGTTCTCTTTCTGTTCCCCAGATAAGTTTGTTCTTTTATGGTTGGAATGATCCGTTCCTTGACAGTTTGGTGGAGCCCGCCTATGCAGACATCCGGGCTTGGTATTTTTCTTGTGAGGAGATTTCTAATTTCTAATTAAACCTCTGTAATGGTTACAAGGAAAATTAAGGCTTCCTTTTTCATTCCTTTGAAAAGAAATTTATTACAGAAAATATCAGTTATACACAAAATTAGAGAACAGTCTGATGAACCCTCATGTACCCATCACCCAGCTTGCATAACACTTAAGACCAAATCTTTTTCATCTATACATTTACCCACTATACCTACTCACTCCAAGACTTTGGAAACAATTCCAGACATCTTTTCTTTTTAATCTGTAAATACGCCAGTAAATTGTTCTTAAAGAAGATTTTTAAAAATAATCTAATGCTTATATATCACACCTACAAAAATTCAGCAATTCTTTTTTTTTTGGTCATACCGTGTAGCCTGTGAGATCTTAGTTCCCTAGCCAGAGATCAAATGCAGGTGCCCAACAGTGGAAGTGCTGAGTCTCAACCACTGGACCACCAGGCAATTTCCTAGCAATTCTGTAATATTATCAAATATTCAGTCTGTTTTTAATCCTTCCCTTATTGTTTTGCTTTCCTTGTTTTGGTAGTGGGTTTTTTTGTTGTTTTGTTTGCTTGAAGTCAGGAACCAAATAATGTCCATTCATTGTAACTAGCTGATATGTTTATAGGTCTGCTTATGGCTCAAGGGTTAGGCCCCACTCCCCTATCTGCCTTTCACTTTTTATGCTACACAGAGGCTGCACCCCAAGCCATTGACTTGCCTTTACTTTCTCTCTGGAGAGTTGTGGGACCATTGCTATGACCCCAGGACATGGATCTCAAAGTTCCAAACCCACCCCTAGTCCCTGTTGAATACACAGAAGTCCCATGAGCCTGTTTCCCTTACTTCAAGCCAGCCCTGGATGATTAGAGCTAGGTCGGACATGGATCAGGTGAAAACAGACTGATGATACTACAGTATTGTTAAACTTCTGTAGGTGCCGTATATTCGGAGAAGGCAATGGCACTCCACTCTTGCCTGGAAAATCCCATGGACGGAGGAGCCTGGTGGGCTGCAGTCCATGGGGTCGAGAAGGGTCGGACACGACTGAGCGACTTCACTTTGACTTTTCACTTTCATGAATTGGAGAAGGAAATAGCAACCCACTCCAGTGTTCTTGCCTAGAGAATCCCAGGGACGGGGGAGCCTGGTGGGCTGGCGTCTATGGGGTCGCACAGAGTCGGACACGACTGAAGCGACTTAGCAGCAGCAGCAGCAGTTGCAGTATATTAGGAGAGGACAGAAAGCAGCAGACGCACCACCGGTGGTGCCTCCCAAGCAGGCAGGAACCAAGGTTCCTAAACTGTGCTCCAGAGACAGCTGGTACTGATTCCTGCCCTAGCCCACTCCTGCTCCTGGTCCCATGCAAGGCCACCTCCCTCTCTGTCAGCACCATTCCTAGTGACCAAGCATGCTCTGTGGGCCTTTGGTCCCTGCCCAACCCCTCTGGTTGCCACGGACTTCTGTGGTAATCCCACCCACACATGTGCAGATGTACCCAGAACACCCGTGGGCACCGGCTTCTGAGTGATCTGCTCCATGTCCTAGACATGTCTGAAAATCAAAGGCAGGCAAGGCCATGCACAGACTGACTAGAGGAGAGCAGTCTTGGTAGGAGTGGCCCCAGGAGTACGAGGTAGGAGACACGTGAAACTGGTGGGGGAGGCAGGAGCAATGGTAAGTGACAACAGGAGGCTGTTCAGAGCTAAGCTAGATGGGAACAGGAAAAGCAGAGAAAGCCAGACACAGGGGAAACGGGTGGTTTTCTGGGGAACACCCTAGATGAACTGTGAAGTCATTGTTTAGTCGTGTCCGCCTCTGTGCGACCCCAAGGACTACACAATCCATGGAATTCTCCAAGCCAGAATACTGGAGAGGGTAGCCTTTCCCTTCTCCAGGGGATCTTCCCGACCCAGGGATCGAACCCGGGTCTCCCGCATTGCAGGTGGATTCTTTACCAGTTGAGCCCCAAGGGAAGCCCAAGAATACTGGGGTGGGTAGCTTATCCCTTTCTCCAGTGGATCTTCCTAACCCAGCAATTGAACCAGGGTCTCCTGCATTGAAGGTGGATTCTTTACCAACTGAACTATCAGGGAGGCCCAACAGGTCAGCTGGGTCCCAAAAGGCAAGAGGGCATAGCCCCAACCTAACCAATGCAAGGCCAATGCCTTGGCTCTCCCAAACACATGACCATTTTCTACACCTGCTTGGAAGTCACATTCTGCTCCTCCCTCCTTTTATCCTACATGTATTCTAGAAAGCACTTCTATCCTGGGATTTGCAGGTTGTTTTGTGGTCACATACTCTTTTTCAGATTGCTTTTCTTCTTAAGAGCTGTTTTGCTTGCTTCTTATGCTCCTTTAGCTAATATTCTATTCCAGCTCCCAATCTCTACACAGTCACCACAATTTTTTTTTATTATGATAAAATACACATGACAAAAAATTTACTATCTTAATCATTCTTCAGAGTTCTGTTTGGTGGTATTAAACATACATATTCACATTGTTGTACAGTCGTCACCACCATCCATCCTCATAACTCTTCATCTTGTAAAAGCGAAACCACTGACGTTTTTACCTAGCCCAGCTGCCATTTATCACCTGGACTGATGGGTTGGGTTAAGTGGAGAGCACTGTGGCTGCAGGTAGAGGTGCTGGTCTCATCACTGCTGCCTGCTGGGCTTGATTCCAGTTCTGGGATTTGCCTCCTGTTGAGGACTGAACGTGTCCATAGCATATGTCAAAACCCTACCCTGCAATATGATGGAATTAGGAAATGGGGCCTTAGGAGATGGTTCAGATTAGATGAAATCATGACATGGAGCCCACATGATGCGATTAGGGCCTTTATGAGGGTCACAAGAGAGCTAGCTTCCCAACTCTGCTCTCTGCCATGTGAGGATACAAGAAGTTGGCTATCTGCAAGAGGGCCCCACTTAATCATGCTGGCACCCTGATCTAAGATATCTACCCTCTAGAGCTATGAGAAACTAATTTTGGTTGTTTATAAGCCCCTCCCCGCAGTCTATGAAATTTTGTTATAGCAGCCTGAGCTAAGACATCCACAGAAGGTCTGAATTAGGTTAGTCACTGTCACATTCATTTCTCTGCATGGCATACATCAGCATCTCACACTGTCCTGTCTCCTTGTTGATATCTGTGGTTGGTACCGATCTGCCGGGGTCCAGCCCTGGTGGATCCAGGGAATTCGAAGCGGGGGACGGTGTCGGCGAGGATCAGGAAACAACTGCTTAATTAAACGTTAATTAAGGATATAAAGAGTAATAGAATAAGGATAGCTCAATGAGGAAATTCAGTGGAGAAAAGAGGCTGAAATAAGGATAGCTCAGTGAGGAAATTCAGGGGAGAAAAGAGGCTGAATAATTCAGCCAGAAGGTGAGAGAAAGAACAACATGGGGAGACCAAGTTTCCGTGAACAAGGCCCACACTTTATTTTCCAAAGTAGTTTTTATACCTTAAGTTATGCATAGAGGATAATGGGGGAAGGGGTAGAGTCATGCAGTAAGCCAGGCTTTCTTCCTGAACACTTATCATATGCAAAAGTTTAGGTGATTTGCATCATCTTCTGGCCCAGAGGCCTGTTAACATTTTAAGACCCTTTCTTCAGAAAACTTATTTTTCTCTAAAGGTGACTAGTCAGGCGCCACCCTCCAAAAGCATTAAAGTTGCATTCCTATAGGGCAAAGGTGTGGTGGGCTGTAACAAGAAAAAGAATTAACTCAAGGGTCCAAGATTACAAACATTAAAGCTACTACTTACACCAATTGTATTAATCAATACACTGCCAGGGACACAGCAGGTAAGGGATATGGAAACTTAGCAGCAAACATTGGCCCAACAAGTGAAAAACCCTTCACCAATACAATTTCTAATCAATCTTTTAACTGCTCAAAGGAATCTGTATTCAGACAGTTCAGAACATCTCATGCCTCTCACAGTTGGGAGGCTCTGAGCAATCACATGTGGCCGGAAAAACCTATTCAGGCAGGCTAGAGGACTTCCAAAGGAGTTTGTAGGTTGAAACAGTCACACCCAGGAATTATTAACTGGAGCTGTAAGTTAACTCTTTTTTTCAGAGAGAGGTAGTGGGGGACAGCCCCCCGTAAAGTCAGAGGTGTACGTGAGAGCACAAAGCAGAAAGTAGGCAGACTCTGGTTTTGGGGGTAGATGCTCGAGAATTTCCAGGGGGACTCCCGAGACTCGATCCTGCCTTTGCGTGTGCCGAGCCTCCTTCCTCATGACCTTTGCCATGGGCGGAGTTCCTCACGCTGGCTCCCAGCAGTGATAGAACTCTAGTTGAGCTATTCCAGATCCTGAAAGATGATGCTGTGGAAAGTGCTGCACTCAATATGCAATATGCAATATGCACTCAATATGCAATATGAAGGATCCCGGCACAGATCTTGCTCCATGTTCTTGGGTATGGAAGATATCTGGTTTTTAAGTGTTTTTCAATAACTCAATTTGTATGTCAAACCTGCCACTCTACTGCAGTGATGGAAAAACTTGTCTATTTGGAGCATTTCTTACCCACCTTTCCTAGGATGTATCTAAATACTGATCTAATATTAAGTGAGGCTTTTTTAATAGCAAGACTGTCAGATCCCTGCTGGCACGTCTCATCCTTGTTCCCCACGCTTTCTATCACTTATTCTCTGCCTCCATTGGCTGCCCATTTATTTTGCACCCAAGAACACTGTCCCGATTACCATCATTACCACAGATCTTGTAGAAGCAAGGGCCCCCAACTTACCACTCCAATCTTGTGCAAAGTATGATTAAAATGCCCCCCTGGCTTCTGATTGGTAAAAGTCACCGTCTGGAATGGTTAAATGCCATTCCTGAATCCCATCATCCCCAGTGACACCAAGGAGCCCAGTTCCACAGCAGCATTTCCTGCTTTCAAACCAGGCCTACTGGGGACAGCCATCAACACCTTCTAAATGAAGCAATGCCCACCCCCCACCCCCACCAACCCCCCTGCCCAACCACTGTCATATTTCTTCTGCCTTAGCCAAAGGAGCATCCTCTGGGAAGCTCCCAGAGGACAGTCAAAACGGTGAATCTTCTGGTCTCATGTAATAAACTCATTCTGATATTTCCACTTCCCTGTAGCCTTCAGACCCATTTAAAGAGCTCAGCCAAGGCAATTCTGGCATCTCCACCTCACTGACCTTAGACTACCATCATGTCCAAGTTACCAGAGTCATCAGCAGCACATTAGAATGAGTTCTGGGTGTTCTTGGCAGAACATTACATCTTGAGTCATGGGAAATGCTTCCATTGCAATCAACTTCCTGCTGCTGCTGCTAAGTCTCTTCCGTCGTGTCCGACTCTGTGCGACCCCATAGACAGCAGCCCACCAGGCTCCTCTGTCCCTGGGATACTCCAGGCAAGAACACTGGAGTGGGTTGCCATTGCCTTCTCCAATCAACTTCCTACCCAGTCTTATATACCTTCTCACCCCCATCAGTTACCCTCAAGATCCCCTCCCTTGTCCGTTACCCCAGAGGTCCTGTGGTTAGACATGTCCTGCAACCTTTGGTAATCAAGTAGGGACTGTGCTTCATGGCTTGGGTATGCTGAGACTCAATACTAGTTACTGGTCTAACGGCAATGAGAGGTGGAGCTTCATAAGGATTAGCATTGTTTTATAAGATGTCTACCTCGTCTACCTCGGTGAGATTGTTGTACCATCTCCAGGAAAAATAAGGCTGTTCTTTTCTATCAAGCAAAATAGTAGCTGATGCTAGCCAAAGGGTTTAGGAGCTCTGAGGGTTCAAGGTTCTTTGATATATCCACCCAAATATGCCCATGCCAGGCCTTAGGGTCCCATTCCTTCTCTTTAAAAGGCTTGAATTTAGTACAGGAAAGCTGTTAAGGATGCACAGGTCTCCTCTGCAGCTCTGTTGCCCTTGATTAAGCCTTGAGCCTTGTTTTCATCACACTTACTTCCTGGCCACAGAAGTGAGCATTTCATTACACGTTGCCTTGGGAGACTTTCTGGCTTTCACATCATGCCCTGAGTGGAGTGGGCTAAGAGCCTTTCATTTTTTCTTCAAATCTTCTAAGGCAATTTGGAAAAGTTAACCACCTTCATAATCCTTGTAATTACAGCTGCCTTTATATCTTTCAAGTGCCCAAACTACTAACTATATAAGCCAAACTTTCCCTTCAACTTCTATCTTCTTCCAGTCTACCAAAGAGTCTTATGCCAGGGGTTACTAGCATCCTACTCACCAACAGTGGTGAGAGGTCTCTGTTGCCTTTTGAATGGTGGGTGATCTAGTTGTAGATTCCTTTCCATATGGCCTGCCTTCTAGTGCTATGCTATGCTAAGTCACTTCTGTCCTGTCTGACTCTGTGAGACCCCATAGACAGCAGCCCACCAGGCTCCCCCGTCCCTGGGATTCTCCAGGCAAGAACACCAGAGTGGGTTGCCATTTCCTTCTCCAATGCAAGAAAGTGAAAAGTGAAAGTGAAGTCGCTCAGTCGTGTCCGACTCTTAGGGACCCCGTGGATTGCAGCCTAACAGGCTCCTCCGTCCATGGGATTTTCCAAGCAAGAGTACTGGAGTCCTTCTAGTGCTACTTCCTACTAATTGTCTTAGCTTCAATCTCCATAAAAGCAAAACCTAAGCTTAGAACTTGGGTGCAGTTTATTTGGTAGATGATCCCAGGAACTGAGAGAGAAGGAGTGAGGAAAATAGAAGGAAAGTTCAATAAAGTGTGTTTTAGTATCTGCCTTCTACTGGAGGTTGCCCCAGAAGGTATTAAGTCTCCTACATTCTCAGGCTACATTTGTGGGTTGAGAGAGCTGCTGAGGCTTAGGAGAAAGCCTGGAAGCAGAAAGGCACTTACTACACTAAGATACAAAGGAAAAATACAGGAAAAAACCTTTGGCTCAATGGTAAAGAAACTGCCTACTAATGCAGTAGCCACGGAAGACATGGATTTGATCCCCGCACTCGAAAGATCCCCTGGAGAAGGAAATTGCAATCTACTCCGGTATTCTTGCCTGGGAAATCCCATGGACAGAGCCTGGTGGGCTACAGTCCACAGGGAAACAAAGGACATGACTGAGTGAGGACGCACGCACACACAAGCATGCACACGTGAAACTTACTCTAGTTGGGGCAGAGCGGGTGGAGGGAGATTGACAAAATATAATATATAGCATGTTAAGTGGTGACAAAGGCTAGAAAACAAAGCAAGAAAGGAGGGTGAGCAGTGCTGGTTTTGTTGGGTGTGGGGAGAATGTACATTCTTTTAAAATAATGTCGTTAGGGAAAACTTCACTGAAAAGGTGACATTTAAGTAGACACCTGAAGGAAGTGAGTAAAATCAGCAAAACACTGAGAAGGAGCGACTGTGAGGTAGGAGAGAAATCAGAAGGGGTAGTGCCCTAGAAGCCTAGGGAAGACAAGGAGTCCACTGTAAGAAATGCTGCTGACGGGCCTAGATGAGGAAGGAGAACTGGCCAGAGGCCTTACCAGGACTGGAGTCAGCGTTATCCCGACAAGAGCGGGCTGGGAAGCATTGGAGGTGGGATTCAAAGCTGAGGGGAACTAAGAGCAAAGAGGAAGGGGAGGAATTGAAGACAGTGAACGTAAACAACTTTGGGGAGTTTAGTAACAAGGAAAGCAGAGAAATGGGGCAGGAGCTGGAAGGTAATGTAGGATCAAGGAAGGACTTTTTTCCATGATGGAAGACGTCCCAGGATCTCTACTTCCATTTCCCTTCATCTTTCCTCTTGCTGTAGACAAATGTACAGCCTTTTCCACCTCTTTCCTCAAGCCCATAAAATATTTTTGCAAAGCTGTTCCCCAGAGTTCTGAGCTGTAGAAGAAAGGAAAGGAAAGTAGGTAAATAGTCTGCTTGCAATGTGGGAGACCTGGGTTTGATCCCTGGGTTGGGAAGATCCCCTGGAGAAGGGAAAGGCTACCCACTCCAGTATTCTGGCCTGGAGAATTTCATGGACTTGCAAAGAGTCAGACACAAGTGAGCTGTAGAAGAAGAAAGCCACAAAAAGTCCTTTGTTCCTACTTTCAGTTCTGTCACATTGCCTGGGGCAACGAGCTTGCTGCCTTAGTCAAGGGCTGAAACTTCAGAGCAGAAAGAACAAAGGCGGATATCTCAAAATATCATCCTCCCCATTTGATCTGGGTCCTTTATCCACTTGGATGCCCTTCCCTAAACATAGGGCTCTCCTGTCTGTTGCTGCTCTGTCAGGGCAGATACTTTTCTCTGTTCTAGAGAATCAACTATTTGTTTTCAAGTGCTCTGACCAAAGCAACATTCCTTCAGGCACTCTCAGATCACCTTCATGATTTTTCCTATTTCCCCATACTGAATAGTTTTTATCTCAGGTTTTAACGTACTTTTCTCCTTAAAAACAATTTATGGCAGTAAAATTCACACAAGTCACTAACGTACAATTCAGTGGCTTTTAGAATGTACAATATTTTAGAATGTGCCACATTTACAATGTTGTACAACCATTACACCTCGAAAATATTTTTCTTCAACTCAAAAGGAAAGCCTGCTCCTGTTAAGCAGCCACTTCCTCCTTCCCACTCCCCTCGCACCACCAGCTATGCATTTGCCTCTTCTGGATATTTTATATAAACAAAATCATACATGTGGTCCTGTGTATCTGGCCTCTTCCACTTAGTTTCTCCATCAGTGCCTTATATTGTGTTTTCCCCCTCTTTGGGCATTGTTTTGACTCCCTTCTCATTTCCTTTTCTGCATATTTTTTATTTTCTAAGTTATTCTCAAAGAAAATCTTAAGTCACCACTACAACTATTCAAAATATTTTAACCCATGTTGATATAAAATATTAATGCTGGCTTAAAACTAAATATTAAAAAAAACTAAGTTCATGGCATCTGGCCCCATTACTTTATGGCAAATAGAGAGGGAAAAGGTGGAAGTAGTAACAGATTTCCTTTTCTTGGGCTCTAAAATCACCATGGATGGTGACTGCAGCCATGAAATCAGAAGACATTTGCTTCTTGATAGGAAAGCTATGACAAACCTAGACAGTGTGTTGAAAAGCACAGACATTGCTGACAAAGTCCATATGATCAAGGCTATGGTCTTCCCAGTGTTCATGTAGGGTTGAATCAGAAAGAAGGCAGAGCGCTAAAGAATTGATGCCTTGGAACTATGGTGCTGGAGAAGACTCCTGAGAGTCCCTTGGACAGCATGGAGATAAAACCAGTCAATCTTAAGGGAAATCAACCCTGAATACGCTGGTAGGACTGATGCTGAAACTGAAGCTCCAGTATTTTGGTCATCTGATGTAAACAGCCCACTCATTGGAAAAGTCATTGATGCTGGGAAAGATTGAGGGCAGAAGGAAAAGAGGGCATCAGAAGATGAGATGGCTGGATGGCATCACTGATGCAATGGACATGAACTTGGGCAAACTTTAGGAGATAGTGAGGGACAGAGAGGCCTGGTGTGCTACAGTCCATGCAGTCACAAAGGGCTGGACACAACTGGGTGACTGAACAACTATATAAATACAGAATTATTAAAATACAAGAGTACTACTCAAAAGAAATATTTTTAAGCTTAATGTCTACTGACATGTTCTGTGTTGTTTGGGCCCCATTTTGTACAAAGTAATGGTTTAGTAACCCCTAGTCTTTCTCCTGAAAGCAAGTTAGGGTAAGGCAGGACACCCACTTCTCTCACAGATTTCACGTGGCTCTAGGGAAATGTTTTGGAATCTTACTGGACTTACTGGATGCTGACATCGCCTGTCTGTATTCCGGGGAAAGGCTGCAGATACCAAAGATCAGTGTCATCAGCTCCTTGTGCAGCCACATCACTCACAAGTACGACACACTCACGAAAGGCACCTGGTATGATACCCTGGGCACGGAGAGGGGGCCCCCATATTCGTAGAGAGAACACCCATCTGGAACGGATCTAGAAGCAGTTCAAAAATCGGACACCTATAGGAGGAAACGAGTGAAGCTGACCAGGTGACGACAGCCACAAGTCAGGCGATTGCTGTTGGGCAAAACCAAGGTCCGTGATGGCTAAATTTCCTGGGTTTTCGGGAGAACACAGAAAATCTGTATTTTTAATGCAAAATCTCCAGATTCGTACGTGTTGGCAACTCACGCAAAACTGTAAAAAAGTGGATTGAGCAAATCCCATGGCTGGCTCCAGAGAGCGCTTATTTGTACCTCCGACCAGTCATTTTAGAAAGAAGCCGGTAAAGTGTCTCACTAAAAGCCATACAGCCAGGATGGGGAGGCAGAGGCCAAAGTTTCAAGAGGCTTCTGTCTCAAAACAGTTTCTAGGTCGTAAAATACATTCTTATCCTGAACTCAGGCTGAAACCCGTCCAGGGAGCGCCTCAAGGAGGGAAGAGCCAAGTGCAAGGTCCTTGACCCGCCCGCCCAACCGCACCCTCCGTGCCTGAGCCGGGGTTTCCCCGCCTGAACTTTTTCCTCCGTCCCTTAGGCCAAGAAAGCCTTCGCTGTCACTGCTTTTCACCGCCTGCCATCCTCGCCCCCTAGACACTGCCTGTTGCCAGCCTGGCTCCCACTGCGCGTTCCCAGCGGGCTGCAAACCTCTTCCTACACAGCCCTATCGCACTCTCCCGAGACCGGCTGTGGGTGAGTTCCCGGTCCACCACAGGCCGGAAGTGATCTTCCCTGAACGCACGCAGCGTGCGCAATGCTCGCCAGGTCCCAAGCGACGCGCCCGAGGTGATGACCGAGGTGCGCATGCGCCGCAGGTTTTATTGCGTCACCGCGACTCCAGAGCC
Organism: Bos indicus; assembly: GCF_029378745.1. Taxonomy (NCBI): domain Eukaryota; kingdom Metazoa; phylum Chordata; class Mammalia; order Artiodactyla; family Bovidae; genus Bos; species Bos indicus. The sequence continues at coordinate 1,628,724 of NC_091766.1, read as the reverse complement.
CGCGGCTCGAGCCTGGGCAGGCTGCCCGCGCCTTCGCGCTTGCGCATCTTCCTCTGCCAGGAGCACGGCGCGGCCCCTGGGCCTGCCTCGTGGTCGAGCTTCTTCTCCAGCAGGTGCATTCGGGCTGTGGTCTCCGTCAGCATGTCCATAAGCAGTTCCTGCTGCAGCTTCAGATAGTTGTTCTCCTCCAGCAGCACTTGGCTCCTGACTCGTTGCACCTGTGCCTTCCAGCCCGCGATGGTTTGCGAGGGCAGCTGCGGCCGCGACCACACTGGCTGGCCTTCGGAGGTCCACCGTCCGCCGCGGAACACGAAGGCCTCGTCGTTGAGGCGCGTGCGGGGCGAGCCGTAGCTGAGGCCCAGCTCCGCCTGGCGCGTCTGGTGGTCCAACAGGTAGAAGGTGGACATGGAGGAGATGCGGCGCAGCGGCGGGCGTCGCGGTGAGAAGCGCCGCGAGCAGTGGTCGGTCCAGAACTGCCGCAGCTGCTCCCACAGGCGGCTGGTGTAGCCCCAGCCCAGGCATCCAAAGGCCTCCAGGGCGAGGGCCGGGCGGACCTTGTCAGGCGCACGGATGCCCGGAGCGTAGCCACGAGGACCCGGGTGACTCGGGCTGCGCCCTTGCTTCTCAAGCCCCGATGTCCAGAATGATAAAGGCGAGCCAGGGGCACTGCTGGGGAGCAAGAGTATGGGTGAGCAGCCTGCTCAGGCGAGCTGTTCCACCCCCTATTCCCTAAAACCACGAGGCCTGGTGGACAGGGCTCAGGCCTGCGACGGTGCTCAGGGCTAACAAGCTGCTGGCCACTGAGGAGTCCATCCCTGCCCACTCGCCTAGCAGCAGTCTTCCCGGAGACATCTCCAAAGACCACTTTCGGGTCTTGGGGCTAGATAGGCTGATTAAGCACCCCTGCTCTCTTGAGTGCTGAGTGGCTGCTGGAAGGGGTTAATAGGCCCTTAGGGAAGGAGGGAATGATAGCAGAGACAAGTAAAGATGCACAGGAATTTTGACAGGTACGTTGGGGGTGGATAAGGGAGAGCCTCTAGGCAGAATGAAGGGCTGCCAGTGTTGTGCATGTGAGGAAGAGCTTGGGGTAGAAAGCTGGAAAGGGAGACCAGGGCGCTCTGTGAGGGTGCTGTACAGGCAGTCTCCAAAGTTTAGGCTTCCTTCTGTGGGTTAGAGGGCGCTACTGAAGGACTACAAAGGCAGTGCTAGATCTACATTCTGAAAAGTATCTGGTGGACGTCTAGCATACCCAGCAGCGTTACTGCCCTTATCAGTCACTTATTTTACAACTTTGAACTGACATCTGCTTTGTGCCAGGCTGTGGTTTGGGTAGAGGGTCCCAAGCATAGCCTGTGCCTGCCCTCAAGATATTCCTGGTCCATCTGGGAAGCCTGATGTGTGTGTTTAGATCACAGTCCCTTGTAGTCAGTTCGGTGGAGGCATGTGCCATGGGCTAGGACCCATATATGCTTAGGACCTGAGCCAACAGTGGTTGTGCAGACTGGGCGTGACTTTTATCCCAAGCAGACTACATGCTCAAGGAAACTAAAGTCCAGGTAACAGACATGTCCCATACTCCCTTTCCTCACTCCTATAAGTGCTGATTCTGTTATGTGAGAAAGAGGACTATGTTTTCTTTTAAATTCCTCTTTGCTCCATGGAGAGTGAAAAGAACCCTGGGGCAGGGTTCCCTCTGTTAGGTCTCCATTAATTCAACACACGCTTATTTTTCACACAAACCTGGGCAGTACTGTCCCCTTGATGTGGTTCAGGGACATGTCTCTGGAAGACCACGTAGGGCCTTAGGATAGAGCCAGGCCCACCCTTGAGGTTGCATCTTTCCAGAGGACCCTTCCCCCATAAATCCTCACATGTCGTGCCTCACCTGGAGGATGTGTCGAAGATGCCAAGCTGCTGTCCTAGGCCTGGCCCCATCTCTGAACCACTCAGTTGCTTTTTACTAGCTATGACTCACAATGCCTCTAGGCCAGATCAGCTAAGCTATAAAACAGACCCCAGTGCACGCCCCTGTATTCATTCAGCACACAATTACTGAGGGCCTACTGTGTTCCAGGCGCTGTTCTTAGGGTGGGACAAAGATATTCCCTCATTATTCTTAGATGGGGAGAAGGTCATAAGCAGAACCTAAGAAAAGAATATGTTCCAGGGGGATGAGCAAAATAGTCCCTCATGAAGCTAACCAAGGGTGTCATGGGTCAGATTTCCCAGAAGCAGAGCCTGAGATGAGATTTTTTTTTTTTTTTTGAGACGAGAATTTTTTGAGGGATTTATTAGGGAAGTGATGAAAGCAGGACAGGGCAGGGAAAAAAGGTAAAGCTAAGCAAGAACGTGGCCTCAGGTGGAGACTAGCTCTATTCAGATCTCAGGGAACTGTACACAATTGTGCCACAGAGTTAGGGCTCCTTACTGCCAAGGAGCCAATCTTTTGTGCCCTTCTTCCCCCACCCACCTCTCATTTCAGTCAGTCATTCACAGGGGCAGCTGTGAGTTGTCAACCAACAGTTAAGGCACCTACAGGGTACGTGCACCTCCTGTAAAGGGATCTGTGGGATGTCAGCAGCATAAAAGAGGGAGGAAGCAAATAGATAATTGAAATAACTACATTAATAATTTCTGATTGTGATACATGCCATGAAGAAAAGAGAAATACAGGAAGTGCCTCTAGGACAAAATGAGGGATAGGAAGCAATTTAGAATTGGCACTCAGTGAAGGCACTTGATATTCATACCTAGACCTGAATGATGAGAAGGGGCTAGAGGTTCAAAGGAGCTAGGCTTATCTGAAGGAGAAGTGCTGTGTTGAGCAGTGGAAGGAAATAATGTCAGCCCTGTTCTCCAAACATGCTCAGTCAATTGCCATCACCTCTATTTAACTTTGGGAGAAGGCAATGGCACCCCACTCCAGTACTCTTGCCTGGAAAACCCCATGGACAGAGGAGCCTGGTAGGCTGCAGTCCATGGGGTTGCTAAGAGTCGGACACGACTAAGCGACTTCACTTTCACTTTTCACTTACATGCATTGGAGAGGGAAATGGCAACCCACTCCAGTGTTCTTGCCTGGAGAATCCCAGGGACAGGGGAGCCTGGTGGGCTGCCGTCTATGGGGTCGCACAGAGTTGGACATGACTGAAGCGACTTAGCAGTAGCAGCAGCAGCTACTTAACTTTCCTTACCCCAGGGGTGTCCAGTGTCCTGATGGCTCTAGAAGGAGTCACCCAAGCTCCAGAGGAGCTCACAGTGTAGCAGAACCAAGTGGTATTGCTACCTCCCAGAAAACTTTTTTCTTGAACAGGTATGATTGACACAATAAACTACACATATTTATAATGTATTCTTTGATATGTTTGGATAATTTGATGTAAGAAATCATCACCAAAATCAAGATAATGAAGATATCCATTACTTTCAGAAGTCTCCTCTGCTCCCATGACTGTAGAGATTAGTTTGTATTTTCTAGAATTTTATGTAAATAGAATTATTTAGTATGTACTTTATTTCTGCAGCATAATTATTTTAGGTTGAAATTCATTCATTCATTTTTTAGTGAGTAGTAATCCATTACTTGGAAATACCACAGTTTGTTTTTCCATCTACCTGTTGATGGAAGTTCGAGTTGTTGCCATCTGAGGGGCTATACAGCTGCTATAAATATCTGTATAACGTCTTTGTGTGGCCATATGCTTCAGTTTTTATTGAGTAAATACCTAGGAATAGGATGGCTAGGTAATATGAGGTGTATGTTTGCCTTCTTATGAAGTTACCAGTTTTCCCAAAATGGTTGTACCATATCCCCACCAGCTGTGAAAAAGTTTCTCTTCCTGTTCTTCCACATACTTGCCAACAGTTAGTATGGTAAATCCTTTTAATTTTAGTTATTCTAGAGGGTGTGTCTAAATTGTGATTCTGGTTTCTTTTCTCTATTGGCTGATAATGTTGAGTGTCTTTTCATGTGTTTATTTGTTACCCACCTTGCTGTTCATCAGTTACATGATGAACAATAAAGTTCAGGTCGGTGGCCTAGTCCTGTCCAACTCTGCGACCCCATGGACTACAGCACGCCAGGCTTCCCTGTCCATCACCAACTTCCTGAGCTTGCTCAAAATCATGTCCATCGGGTTGGTGATGCCATCCAACCATCTCATGCTCTGTCATCCCCTTCTCCTCCCACCTTCAATCGTTCCCAGCATCAGGGTCTTCTCTAATGAGTCAGTTCTTCGCATCATGTGGCCAGTTTTGGAGCTTTAGCTTCAGTATCAGTCCTCCCAATGAATATTCAGGACTGATTTCCTTTATAATGGACTGGTTGGATCTCCTTGCAGTCCAAGGGACTTTCAAGAGTCTTCTGCAACACCACAGTTTAAAAGCATCAATTCTTTGGCGCTCATCTTTCTTTACAGTCCAACTCTCACATCCATACATGACTACTGGAAAAACCAAAGCTTTGACTAGACGGACCTTTGTTGGCAAAGTAATGTCTCTGCTTTTTAATATGTTGTCTAAGTTAGTCATAACTTTTCTTCCAAGGAGCAAGCATCTGTTAATTTCACCATCTGCAGTGGTTTTGGAGCCCAACAAAATAAAGTCTCTCACTGTTTCCTTTGTTTCTCCATCTATTGGCCATGAAGTGATGGGACCAGATGCCATGATCTTAGTTTTCTGAATGTTGCGTTTTAAGCCAACTATTTCACTCTCCTCTTTCACTTTCATCAAGAGGCTCTTTAGTTCTTTGCTTTCTGCCATAAGGGTGGTGTCATCTGCATATCTGAGATTATTGATATTTCCCCCTGCAGTCTTGATTCCAGCTTGTGCTTCATCCAGTCCAGCATTTCTCATGATGTACTCTGCATATAAGTTAAATAAGCAGGGTAACAGTATACAGCCCTGACATACTCCTTTCCCTATTTGGAACCAGTCTGTTATTCCATGTCTGGTTCTAACTATTGCTTCTTGACCTGCATACAGATTTCAGGAGTCAGGTAAGGTGGTCTGGTATTCCCATCTCTTGAAGAATTTTCCACAGTTTGTTGTGATCCACACAGTCAAAGGCTTTGGCATAGTCAATAAAGCAGAAATAGATGTTTTTCTGGAACTCTCTTGCTTTTTTGACGATCCAGCAGATGTTGGCAATTTGATCTCTTGTTCCTCTGCCTTTTCTAAATCCAGCTTGAACATCTGGAAGTTCACAGTTCACGTACTATTGAAGCCTGGCTTGGAGAATTTTGAGCATTACTCTGCTAGCACGTGAGATGAGTACAATTGTGCAGTAGTTTGAACATTCTTTGGCATTGCCTCTCTTTGAGATTGGAATGAAAACTGACATTTTCCAGTCCTGTGACCACTGTTGAGTTTTCCCAATTTGCTAGCATGTTGAGTGCAGTACTTTCACAGCACCATCATTTAGGATTTAAAATAGCTTAACTGGAATTCCATTATCTTCACTAGCATTGTTCGTAGTGGTGCTTCTTAAGGACCACTTGACTTCGAATTCCGAACAATAAAGACATACCTGCAAATAGTGAGGGAAGGCTGCTGCTAAGTCATCTCAGTCATGTCCGACTCTGTGCAACCCCATAGACGGCAGCCCACCAGGTTCCCCCGTCCCTGGGATTCTCCAAGCAAGAACACTGGAGTGGGTTGCCATTTCCTTCTCCAATGCATGAAAGTGGAAAGTGAAAGGGAAGTCACTCAGTCGTGTCCGACTCTTAGCGACCCCATGGACTGCAGCCTACCAGGCTCCTCCGCCCATGGGATTTTCCAGGCAAGAGTACTGGAGTGGGGTGCCATTGCCTTCTCCAGAGGGAAGGCTAGTCTTTTATAAATGGTGCTGAGTCAACTTGTCATCCATATGAAAAAACACTATCAACAAAAATTAACTGAAAATGGAACACAAAATGTAAAGTTAAATGGTGAAATGTCTAGCTTCACAAAGCATTCTTAAATATTACACAAAAAGAATGACTCTCAAAAGTAAAAATTGATAAACTGGACTTTGTTCTTATCTTGTTGCCCTTTTTTTTTAAACTGGATTGTTTCATTGAGTATAAGTTCTTTAATGCTGGAAAAAGTCTGTCAGATATGTTTTGCGGGTATTTTCTCTCAGTCTCTGACTTGCCTATTAAAGCAAAAGTTTTTAATTTGAATAAAGTCCAGTATATCAAGTTTTACTTTTGAGAGTCAGGCTTTTCACGTAATATTTAAGAATGCTTTGCCATACTAGAAATTTCACTTTTTAACTTTACATTTTGTGTCCCATTTTCAGTTAATTTTTGTTGATAGTGTTTTTCATATGGATGACAAGTTGACTCAGCACCATTTATAGAAGATTAGCCTTCCCTCACTATTTGCTGTTATGTCTTTTTTGTCCATCATGTGACTGTGTATGTATGACTGTTTCTGGGCTGTGTGTGCTCTTCTATTGATCTTTCTATTCTTGTACCAATACCATATTTTCTTAATTATTGTTTACAGAAAATCTTTATTTGGGAATGTTAAATCTTCAAACTTTTTTTTAAAGATTGCTTTGGTTTTCTAGGTCCTTGGAATTTTCATATAATTTTAATTCCACATAATTGAATTTCTGTCCCAATTTTAGAATTAAAATGTCAGTTTCCACAAATAAATCCTTATGCTCACTGTTCAGAGTTCTCTCTTATCATCAGGATAAGCTTGAATCAGCCCTCAGAAGGTTGTCTAATAGACATGGAATCAGAGCCCAGGAATATTTTAGTCCAGCCAATCACATTTTCCCCTTCTCTTCCTCAGTCCCTCTTCTGCTCCTCCCTAGTTGTGTCTATGTTATTAAAGCTAATTTTCATTTATACTCATGACATTTCAGGAAGATCCTGAGTGGTCATCACGAATGGTATACATCAACTTTCAATTTCCCTTATTCCCATGGTCTGCAAAAAAGGAAAAGCTGCAAAACCCAAAGAAGTCTTTTTTGATGGTCTGAACAGAAGAAGTTTAGAGGAGGAATAATTCCAACTTAACATGTTAACTCCTTTCACAAGCAGACCTTACGTTTGAGGAAATTTAATGAAAAATATAAATTTTTTTTTTTTTTTGGCCACACAGTGCTACATGCAAGATCACAGTTCTCCAACCTGGGATCGAACCCATCCTTCCCCCCAAAAGTGGAAGTGTGGCGCCCCAACCACTGAACTGCAAGGGAAGTCCTGTAAACTGTAGAATTTAAGGATCCACAATCAATAAGAATGGTCCCTGGCTTCTTTGAGGGACTTGGTCTCCAAGTCACTGAAAAGACCAGACTTGGAGCGTGTGAGGAAAGGAGTAAGGAAATCAGATCTTGACAGGCCTGAGTTTAAGGACATAAAGGTCATTCTGATGGCACAGAGAAAAGGAAGGAGGTCCTAAAAAAGAATTTTCTTTTCTTCACAGCTATTAATAGCTGTAAATATCAGTGGATCCCTTCTCTTAGCAACCAAGAGTACTTATAAAGCCATGAAAGCAAAATCTTGTTCACCCTCATGATCATTTCAACCCAATTTCTAAGATAATCTGTTAGTAATATTTACCCTTCCCTGAAACAATGAAGGGTTGTTTGTGCTAATAGTAGCTTTTAAAAACATAAATATTTGCATTCATATTAAATCTGATAGAAACAGTAATTCAAGAGGAAAACATACAAAATACACATGCTTTCATTTTCCAATCAGTTGCCTGAAGTGACCTCTAAAAATGATACACTCTTTACTTGACCCAGAAAACCTCACAAAATCATGCAGATCAAGAGGTTCAGATCTTTGTGTTCACTTTAAGAACATTCATCAAACTGCCCAGGCCATTAAGGGTGTGCATATCCAAAAAGCCACCAAGTATCTGAAGGAGGTCACTTTAAAGAAGCAGTGTATACCATTCCATCATTACAATGGTGGAGTTGGTAGGTGTGCACAGGCCAAACAGTGGGGCTGGACGCAGGGTCGGTGGCCCAAAAAGAGTGTGGAAGTTTTACTACACATGCTCAGAAATGCAGAGAGTAATGCTGAACTTGAGGGCTTAGATGTAGATTCTCTGGTCATTGAGCACATCCAGGTGAACAAAGCCCGCAGGACTTGCAGAGCTCATGGTCGGATCAACCCATACATGAGCTCTCCTTGCCACATGGAGGTGACCCTTACTGAAAAAGAACAGATTTTTTTCTAAACCAGAAGAGGAGATTGCACAGAACAAAAAGATATCCCAGAAGAAACTGAAGATACAAATGCCAGGAATAAATGCCACAAAAAATAAATGCAAATAAAAGTAAAACCCCAAATACACATGCTTCACCTTGTACCTCCATTTTCTGCAAGGTGCCTTTTTAGAAAGAACAACATTAGCAGGAAAGAATGCCCATCCCCTATTTGGTTCACACTTCCCTTGGGCTTTTTCTTCTTTAGCTTCTCCTTCAGCCTTCCTCTTGGGCTTGGTGATTTCAGCAGGGCTGAGATGCAGTACAAGGGGGGGCTGTGGTGGTGATTGAGGGGTTGCTATTATTTCCTCTCTCATACCTATGCTGCCTTAAAATTAGTTACCTCCACGTTCTTTGGAATCTGGAATACTCTGTGGAAAATGTTTAGATTTTCTGTTTTAAAAAAATAGCTGAGTCATATGGCAGTTCTATTTCCAGTTTTTTAAGGAATCTCCACACTGTTCTCCATAGTAGCTGTACCAGTTTGCATTCCCACCAACACTGTAAGAGGGTTCCCTTTTCTCCACACCCTCTCCAGCATTTATTGCTTGTAGACTTTTGTATTGCAGCCATTCTGACTGGTGTGAAATGGTACCTCATTGTGGTTTTGATTTGCATTTCTCTGATAATGAGTGATGTTGAGCATCTTTTCATGTGTTTGTTAGCCATCTGTATGTCTTCTTTGGAGAAATGTCTGTTTAGTTCTTTGGCCCATTTTTTTTTTTTTTGGCCCATTTTTTGATTGGGTCATTTATTTTTCTGGAATTGAGCTATAGGAGTTGCTTGTATGTTTTTGAGATTAATTCTTTGTCCATTGCTTTGTTTTCTATTATTTTCTCCCATTCTGAAGGCTGTCTTTTCACCTTGCTTATAGTTTCATTCATTGTGCAAAAGCTTTTAAGTTTAATTAGGTCCCATTTGTTTATTTTTGCTTTTATTTCCATTACTCTGCGAGGTGGGTCATAGAGGATCCTGCTGTGATTTATGTCAGAGTGTTTTGCCTATGTTCTCCTCTAGGAGTTTTATAGTTTCTGGTCTTAACGTTTAGATGTTTAATCCATTTTGAGTTTATTTTTGTGTATGGTGTTAGAAAGTGTTCTAGTTTCATTCCTTTACAGGTGTTTGACCAGTTTTCCCAGCACCACTTGTTAAAGAGATTGTCTTTTCTCCATTGTATATTCTTGCCTCCTTTGTCAAAGATAAGGTGTCCACAGGTGTGTGGATTTATCTCCGGGCTTTCTATTTTGTTCCCACTGCTGGGCATACACACTGAGGAAACCAGAATTGAAAGAGACATATGTACCCTAATGTTCATTGTAGCACAGTTTACAATAGCCAGGACATGGAAGCAACCTAGATGTCCATCACCAGATGACTGGACAAGGAAGTTGTGGTACATATACACAATGGAATATTACTCAGCTATAAAAAGAATGCATTTGAGTCAGTTCTAATGAGGTAGATGAAACTGGAGCCTATTATACAGAGTGAAGTAAGCCAGAAAGAAAAACACCAATACGGTATACTAACGCCTATATATGGAGTTTAGAAAGATGGTAACAATAACCCTGTATGCAAGACAGCAAAAGAGACACAGATGTATAGAACAGTCTTTTGGACTCGGTGGGAGAGGGCGAGGGTGGGATGATTTGGGAGAATAGCATTGAAACATGTATATTATCATATGTGAGACAGATCGCCAGTCCTGGTTCAATGCATGAGACAGGGTGCTCAGGGCTGGTGCACTGGGATGACCCAGAGGGATGGGATGGGGAAGGAGGTGGGAGGGGTTCAGAATGGGGGACACATGTACACTCATGGCGGATTCATGTCAATGTATGGCAAAAACCACTACAATATTGTAATTAGCCTCCAATTAAATAAATTAAAAATAAATAAAATAAAAATGAATACTTCTAAAAATAAAATAAAATTTAAAAATAACTGAAAAAAGTGTTGATAATGTTCTGTCTGCTCTACATAACCACCAGGAAGTGCCCCAGAACCTGAGAGTTTTCACCTGGGTTTGAGTGGTGGCGGCTAACCAGAGGGGAAGGCAAGCAGATAGGCATGAGAGCACTGAATTTCCCTACGAATGGAAGATTTTAAGGTCTTCTGAAGAGTGGAAAGTGGACTGAGAATGTGCATCATGGCACAGCATGAAGCGTGTACCAGCTGAACTTGAAAACATCTGCCTCAGGTCATTGGGAGCAGATGGCAAGTCAAATAGCACTTATTTCCAGCAGAAAAACATTTTTTGTTGTCCTATATAAGTATTAATTTGAATGTTTTATAGGTAATTTATAAATCATGGTTTTATATTTGTGTAACAGCTGTAAATAAATGTATGGTACGTTTATGTTTTTAGGCATTTAAACAAGAATGTGTGGTGGGTTAATATTTTGATTAGCCCATACGTAGTTGTCCTGAATATTCCTTTTTACACAGACCTATTACCATTTAAACAGAGAAGGCAATGGCACCCCACTCCAGTACTTTTGCCTGGAAAATCCCATGGACGGAGGAGCCTGGTAGGCTGCAGTCCATGGAGCTGCTAGAGTCAGACACGACTGAGTGACTTCACTTTCACTTTTCACTTTCATGCACTGGAGAAGGAAATGGCAACCCACTCCAGTGTTCTTGCTTGGAGAATCCCAGGGACAGGGGAGCCTGATGGGCTGCCATCTATGGGGTCTCGCAGAGTCGGACACGACTGAAGCGACTTAGCAGCAGCAGCATTACCATTTAAATGAAAATCTGAGGCTTTCTGCAGAAAACAGAATTATTTGGGGGCTTCTAACTTTCAAAATAGGCTCTATAGGCTATGAATAACTCTAATAATCGTCTTGAATTGTGAGATCCTGGCTTTTTTTTTTTTTTTTGCCATGCTGTGGGGATTGTGGGATCTCAGTTCAGTTCCCCAACCAGGGATTGAACCTGGTCACAGCAGTGAAAGTACCAAATCCTAACCACTAGACCACCAGGGAGCGCCCCTGGCCTTTTTTTTTTAAACGTTATTTAAATTTAAAAATTGTGCAAGGAGGACTTCCCTGGTGGCACAGCAGATAGGAATCTGCCGGCCAATGCAGGGGACACAGGTCTGAACCCCGTTCTAGGAAGATTCCACATGCTGTGGAGTGACTAAGCCCTTGTGTCACAAGTCACAACTATAGAGCCCACGTGCTGCAGCTCCTGAAGCCTCACATGCCTAGAGCCTGTGCCCAACAAGAGAAACAAATGCAGTGAAAAACCTATACTGGCCAAAACTAGAAAAAGCCTGAGTACAGCCAAAAATAAATAATACGTAAAATCGTGCAAGGAAAAAAAATTTTTTCAAGATAACTTGTGCAGAGAACAATATACGCTTTATCTAGATTCTCCTACACTCAACATTTTACCCTATTTCCTTTGTCATTTCTGAACCTTTTATATGCATCATGGCCCTTTGCACCTAAATACTTCTGTGTGTATTCTCTTACAGAACCATGATACACAGTTATAACCACAATACAGTTACCAACCTTATAAATTTATGTTGATATACTACTTTATAATCAACCATCCATATTTCAATTTTGTCAGTTTACTAATAATGTCCTTTATGGCATTTTTTCCTTCTAGAACAGGATCCTGTCTAGGGACAGGCATTGCATTTAAATGTTGCAAAGGAACCTTCCCTACTGTGGGTACTTTTAAGACCATTTAAATATGCTGTTCCTCAAAATTCCCCCTAAAGTTAGCATCCTTTGGTGACTCTTATGTGATCCCATCTTTACCTTTATAATTGCCAAATTATGCTTTTCCAACACTAGCATTCACTTCATACTTATAAATTGGCCCTCAGCGTTCTACTGTAAGCAAGAGTTCTTCCCTCTCCTCTGTTGGTATTGCGAGATAATAGAAAATATATATATGTCAGTCTCTGCCCCCAATTTCTGGCACAGAGTTCCTAAAACCCTTGTAATTTCCTAAGTGTTAAGAGCATTAGGCATATCTTTTGTTTTAATATTTGGTCTTTGACCCCTGTTCCTGACACAGTTTCTAAACCCCTTGGAATTTCTTGAGTTACAGCAGTGTCTTTTGGACTAGTGAAGTGAGTCATGGTGCACTCCTAGATGGGAGCTGTTTACCAGAAAGACCGAGCCATGAACTTTCAGCCCCTCCTCCCCTCCATCATTCTCCAGAGAGGAGAGGGGCTGGAAATGAATTAATGATTGATCATGCTGCCATAAAAATCCCTTAAGTACTGGGTTCAGAAAGTTTCCAGGTGGGTGAACACATCCATGTTCTGGGAGGGTGACAGGGACAAAACTTGGTGCTCCAGACCCTCCCATACCTCACCCTGCTTATCTCATCTGACTGTTCATCAGTGTCCTTTATCGTATCCTTTAATAAGCTGATAGATGTAAGTAAGTGTTTCTGCATTCTGTGAGCTGTTCTAGTAAATAATCAAATCCAAGGGGAGGAAGTCATAGATACCTCAAATTTATAGACAAATTAGAAATTGTGGGTAACTTGGGCTGGGGCCATGGTATTAGGCCTAGCTAGGTTTTGTGATGGAGAAGGCAATGGCACCCCACTCCAGTACTCCTGCCTGGAAAATCCCATGGATAAAGGAGCCTGGAAGGCTGCAGTCCATGGGGTCGCTGAGGGTCGGACACGACTGAGCTACTTCACTTGAGGATTCACTACTTTCGATTAGCATCTGAAGTGGAGTCAGTCCTATGGAACTAAGTCCTTAAACTGTAGGATCTGACACTCGCTATCTTCAGGTGGATAGTGTCAGAATTGAGTTACCTGGTAGGACCCAGTTGGTGTCACAGAATTGCTTGGCATGGGGAAAATTCCTACACATCTGGTGTAGGAAGTATTGTGAATGTGTTGGTAGTGTGACATTAAAGAAGAAACACAGGAGGAGTCTAATTTTTTATTTATAGATATAGACCTATTAAGGCTTCCCTGGTGGCTCACATGGTAAAGAATCTGCTTGCAATGCAGGAGACCCAGGTTTGATCCCTCAGTCCGGAAGATGCCCTGAAGAAGGGAATGGCTATGTTGCCAAAATCTTGGCTCTCTGTGCACCAATGCCAAACAGAAATATGGAGACAGAGTTATGGAGGAGAAAGAGTAGCTTTATTATTTTGCCAGGCAAAGGGGGAACACGGCAGGCTACCACCTCAAGAGTTGTGCCCCTCTCTCTGCTGAGTGAGTAAAAGTCGCTCAGTCCTGTCTGAGTCTTTGCGACCCCATGGACTGTACCGTCCATGGAATTCTCCAGGCCAGAATACTGGAGTGGGTAGCCTTTCCCTTCTCCAGGGGATCTTTCTAATCCAGGAATCAAACCCAGGTCTCCCGCATTGCAGCCGGATTCTTTACCAGCTGAGCCACAAGGGAAGCCCCCTCTCTGCTGAGTAGGGACAGGTTATATAGTCAGGCAGGAGTATGTGATTAAGGATCAAGGCAGTAACATTTCATTCTTTCTTCTGCAAAGTTTCAAAACCACAGGGTTGCTGTCAAGTTAGGGTGTGTGCAGGGTCTTAGGTGGTCTAGTTTTTCAATCTTGATGAGCCTCTCTGATCCTTTAACCTTGCCTCAGGTGGTTTCATTGCTATTCCTCCTTTGATTAGCAACTGTTCTGCCCTTTTGGAACTGAGAGGTCATGAAGGCTGGAGTCTTCCCTATAAGAAATCAGGGACAAAAAGGTCTCCGTGCCCTGGAGTCCCACAGGGTCCTGCTCGGCATCAGCTACCCACTCAGTATTCTTGCCTGGAGAATTCCATGGACAGAGGAGCTTGGTGGGCTACAGTCCATGTCTCAAAGAGATGGACAAGACTAACACTTTTTATGGACTTATTAATTTATATTTTTCTTTTCCTTTTTAAAAATGTGCTAAGTAAGTGAAGTCGCTCAGTCGTGTCTGACTCTTAACGACCCCATGGACTGTAGCCTACCAGGCTCTGCCGTCCATGGGATTTTCCAGGCAATAGTACTGGAGTGGATTGCCATTTCCTTCTCCAGAGGATCTTCCTGACCCAGGCAAGAAGATCCGCTGGGTCTCCCACATTATAGACAAGACGCTTTACTGTCTGAGCCACCAGGGAAGTACAGTTCTCTTTTTCAGTGGTTTATAGCTTATTTATTTTGATTCTCAGATGGCTGGGCCCTCCCCCAGAGATTCTGATATAATGTTCAAGAGGTATAGCTTGGGCACTAGGATTTTAAAAGCTTTCTAGGGGACTTCCCTGGCAGTCCATCAGTTGAGACTAGGTGCTTCCACTGCAGAGGACACAGGTTCGACCCCTACTTGGGGAACTATGATCCCACATGCCTCACAACATGGCCAAAATAATTAAATAATAAAAAGCTTTCCAGGTACTTCCAGTGTGCAGCCAAGGCAAAAAGCAAAAAACAAAGCAAAAATCTTAAAATGTAAAACATAGAGACCAAAGCATGGAAAATGAAAAAAGCTGAAAGAAAACACATAGAGAAAACAGTTGTTGATTAAAAAGTGGTCTGCTGCAGTGAGGAGATCAGCAGATTCTCTCCCCAGAAAATAACTATGAGAACGGGAGGGAAATTTTTTTTGAAAGATTTCAGGTTCTGGAAATTGACCAAAAGTCATTGAGAAATTGAGAAGCATTTATTTATCCATGAAAAACTTCTGAAATCTGGTTAGAACAGTGAGCATCTGTGGCATTCTTGCCTGGGGCTGCTCACATTCCCATAGCTTGGGCGTGACAGTAGCTGTCCCAAAACTGGGTGGCGGTGGTCGTGTCCGACTCTTGTGACCCCAGGGACTGTAGCCCACCAGGCTCCTCTGTCCATGGGATTCTCCAGGCAAGAATACTGGAGTGGGTTGCCATTTCCTTCTCAAGTTCTCTGTTTTCAGAACTGGGGAGACTGTACAAATCAGCAGCTTCACTGCCTGAGGGAGCTCACTGAATCTGAAATAAATCACAGTGAGATACCACTCTACATCCACTGAAATGGCTGTAATCAAAAAGACAGGGGATAGCTGGTGTTGGTGATGATGCAGAGAAACTGAAACCCTCCAACATGGGAATGTAAAATGAGCAGCCAACTTGGAAAACAATTTGATAGTTTCTTAAACAGTTAATCATAAACTTAGCATTCAAGCCAGCAATTCAATTCCTATGTACTACCCAAAAGAACATGTCCATATACAGATTTGTTCAATAAACAAGGATGTCATCAGCAATTGCAGCCCTCCAGAGTGAGCCGGTGAACCCCGAGGAAACTCAGGAAAGAAAAGAATACCTGTCATCTAGTCGCCATCAGACTGCAGCCCCTCCACATGGTGCGCCCCGAGGAAACTCAGGGTGTGAAAACATATGATACTAGTCCCAGATAGCTGAAGAACATATCAAAGGAATGATTCAGTGAGTCCAGACTCTTGCATCTTTCCATACATAGAAAAGTGCTAAGTTCCTTAACTTGACATAGCTGGTTTCTTTAATTAAGAGTAATCTTTTGATGTACCCAGACTACCCGGCCTTTGCTGCTAAACTCCTATATATCCTAGCTCCTCCCCTTGCCTCCTTGAAGCAGTTTCTCAGAGCTATCTGAAATGTTTTCTCCTGGGGTGTAGTCCTCATTTTCCCCCAAATAAAACTTACCTTGTAACTCTCACACTGTGAAATTTTTTTTCAACATATGCAATGTGATATTCAATAATAAAAAAGAATCAATCCTTGATACATGCTACAACATAAATTAAGTGCAAAAACATTATGCTAAGTGACAGAATTCAGATATGATTCCATTAACATGAAATATCTAGAAAAGGGAGAAAGCAGTTTCATGGTTGCCTTGGTTAGCTGGGAATTAACTATAAATGGGGAACAAAAAAATTTTGATGATGGAGTTACTCTAAAATTGGATTTTGGTAACTTCCATAAATTTACTAAAAATCAATGAATCATTCACTTACAGTGTGCAAACTTTATAGTATGTTAACTATATTTCAATAAAGTTAAACTATGTGAGAATAGAATAAAAATACTTTTAGATGTGCAAGATTTCAAAACAATTACTACACTTTCTTTGGATGGACGTAACTATCAATTGAGGCAGTAAACCAAGAAAAAGTGAAGATGTTGCGTTTTAAGGGGAAAATAAAATATATGTTTATACAAAGAGTGGTACACCATGTCCATAGTAGTTTTATATCATATAGCCAGAAATTGGGAACAGTCCAGGTGTCTATTACCTGGTTAATATATAAAGAAACTGTGGCATACTTGTATAAAACACCACTACTCAGCAATTCAGTTCAGTTCAGTTCAGTCGCTCAGTCATCTCTGACTCTTTGCAACCCCATGAATCGCAGCACGCCAGGCCTCCTTGTCCATCACCAACTCACAGAGTTCACTCAGACTCACGTCCATCGAGTCAGTGATGCCATCCAGCCATCTCATCCTCTGTTGTTCCCTTCTCCTCCTGCCCCCAATCCCTCCTAGCATCAGGGTCTTTTCCAATGAGTCAACTCTTTGCATGAGGTGGCCAAAGTACTGGAGTTTCAGCTTTAGCATCATTCCTTCCAAAGAAAGCCCAGGGCTGATCTCCTTCAGAATGGACTGGTTGGATCTCCTTGCAGTCCAAGGGACTCTCAAGAGTCTTCTCCAACACCACAGTTCAAAAGCATCAATTCTTCGGCGTTCAGCCTTCTTCACAGTCCAACTCTCACATCCATACATGACCACTGGAAAAACCATAGCCTTGACTAGACGGACCTTTCTTGGCAAAGTAATGTCTCTGCTTTTCAATATGCTATCTAGGTTAGCCATAACTTTTCTTCCAAGGAGCAAGCATCTTTTAATTTCATGGCTGCAGTCACCATCTGCCGTGATTTTGGAGCCCAAGAAAATAAAGTCTGTCACTGTTTCCATTGCTTCCCCATCTATTTGCCATGAAGTGGTGGGACCAGAGGCCATGATCTTAGTTTTCTGAATGTTGAGTTTTTTTTTTTAATTTAATTTTATTTAATTTTTAAACTTTACATAATTGTATTAGTTTTGCCAAATATCAAAATGAATCCACCACAGGTATACATGTGTTCCCCATCCTGAACCCTTCTCCCTCCTCCCTCCCCATACCATCCCTCTGGGTCGTCCCAGTGCACTAGCCCCAAGCGTCCAGTACCGTGCATCAAACCTGGACTGGCATCTCGTTTCATACATGATATTTTACATGTTTCAATGCCATTCTCCCAAACCTTCCACCCTCTCCCTCTCCCACAGAGTCCATAAGACTGTTCTATACATCACTGTCTCTTTTGCTGTCTCGTTCACAGGGTTATTGTTACCATCTTTCTAAATTCCATATATATGCGTTAGTATACTGTATTGGTGTTTTTCCTTCGGCTTACTTCACTCTGTATAATAGGCTCCAGTTTCATCCACCTCATTAGAACTGATTCAAATGTATTCTTTTTAATGGCTGAGTAATACTCCATTGTGTATATGTACCACAGCTTTCTTATCCATTCATCTGCTGATGGGCATCTAGGTTGCTTCCATGTCCTGGCTATTATAAACAGTGCTGCAATGAACATTGGGGTACACGTGTCTCTTTCCCTTCTGGTTTCCTCAGTGTGTATGCCCAGCAGTGGGATTGCTGGATCATAAGGCAGTTCTATTTCCAGTTTTTTAAGGAATCTCCACACTGTTCTCCATAGTGGCTGTACTAGTTTGCATTCCCACCAACAATGTAAGAGGGTTCCCTTTTCTCCACACCCTCTCCAGCCCTACAGCTCAACTCCAGAAAAATAAATGACCCAATCAAAAAATGGCCCAAAGAACTAAATAGACATTTCTCCAAAGAAGACATACAGATGGCTAACAAACACATGAAAAGATGCTCAACATCACTCATTATCAGAGAAATGCAAATCAAAACCACTATGAGGTACCATTTCACCCCAGTCAGAATGGCTGCGATCCAAAAGTCTACAAATGAATGTTGAGTTTTAAGCCAACTTTTTCACTCTCCTCTTTCACTTTCATCAAGAGGCTCTTTAGTTCCTCTTCAATTTCTGCCATAAGGGTGGTATCATCTGCATATCTGAGGTTATTGATATTTCTCCCGGCAATCTTGATTCCAGCTTGTGCTTCATCCAGCCCGGCACTTCTCATGATGTACCCTGCGTATAAGTTAAATAAGCTAGTTGACAATATACAGCCTTGACGTACTCCTTTCCCTATTTGGAACCAGTCTGTTTTCCATGTCTGGTTCGAACTGCTGCTGCTTGACCTGTATACAGATTTCTCAGGAGGCAGGTAAGGTGGTCTGTTATTCCCATCTCTATAAGAATTTTCCACAGTTTGTTGTGATCCATACAGTCAAAGGCTTTGGCATAGTCAAAGCAGAAGTAGATGTTCTTCTGGAATTCTTTCCTTTTCTATGATTCAACAGATGTTGGCAATTTGACCTCTGGTTCCTCTGCCTTTTTAAATCCAGTTTGAACATCTGGAAATTTTCGATTAATGTACTGTTGAAGCCTGCTGCTGCTGCTAAGTCGCGTCAGTCGGGTCTGACTCTGTGCGACTCCATAGATGGCAGCCCAACAGGCTCCTCTGTCCCTGGGATTCTCCAGGCAAGAATACTGGAGTGGGTTGCATTGCCTTCTTCACTGTTGAAGCCTAGGTTGGAGAGTTTTGAGCATTACTTTGCTAGCAAGTGAGATGAGTGCAATTGTGCTTCTGTAATTCTCCTTCCATAAAACCCCCTAAGTAATGGTGTTTGGAGAGCTTCTAGCTTGTTCAACACATGCAGGTGCTGGGAGGTTGGCATGCCTGGAGTGGGTCTAGAAGCTCTACCCATTCACACACAAAAACACCCATAACTTGCCCTATGCATTTTTCCATTTGGCTGTTCCTTAGTGGTAGCTTTTTACTTTAGTAAACCTGTGATAGCAAGTAAAGTATTTTCCTGGTTCTGTGTGTTGTTCTCTGAACCTGAAGAGGTGGTCATGGGAACCCCCAAATTTGTAGCTGGTCAAGGTGACCTGTGGATAGCCTGTGTACCTCATCTGCAGCTGAGCATCTGATGTGGGGGCAGTCTTAGCCTTTAAACCTGTGGTGTCTGTGATTAACTGGGTAGTTAGCATCAAAACTGAATTGAACTTGTTACCAAATCCAAGCTCACTCTGCTTGGCCCACAAGACACACCAGTAAGTCCACAAAATGAGGTGTTAAGCCTTGTAGACCTAGAAGATGGCAGACTTATGTCTCAAAATTACCATCTTATCTGGGTTTGGATGCCAGTTTCTTTTATAGAACAGAGAAGTGGGTTGGTGAGGAGGTAAAGAAAAACGGCCATTAATCTTAGAAATATCTTCTGGAATGGCCAGCCTGCAGGGATTTGTCCTCAACTTCTTAAGAACATTATGCTTTAGCAGAAAAGTCCCTAGCAGGACCAACAGTCCTGTTCTGTCTTGGGCCCAGACTCAGGATTCCCAGGATCAGCTAAGGTTGAAGTCCCCCTCTTTTAGGGCTCTGTACTTTACCACCAGTCATCTGGACTCATACTTTCATTGTTGCCTTTGGTTCTTCTTTTCCTAGATTTCTGAGTCCTGTGGTGCAGTCTTCAGCATCAACATTTAATGCTTTATTTCTAGACATCCTGTCGTTCCCTAATTCTGCCCTTTAATCAACTTCAAGAAGTAGCTTCCTAACCAGACTCATAGCTGGGAGTCTCTCTCTCTTTTAGACTCCCTGGAATAATATTAAAATAAAGCTTCGCTAGGGAATTTCCTGTTGGTCCAGTGGTCAGGACTTGGCTTTTTCACTGTCAGGGCCGGGTTTGATTTCTGGTTGGGAAACTAGGATCCTGCATGCCATTTGCTGTGTCCAAATTAACAAATAATAATTATAATGCTTCCCTAAATATCTAAATCATAACTGAAATTTAAAATTTAACCTATCTCCGTAAAGACTCATTGACTAGGTCTTAACCCAACTCTCGAGCTGAGCAAGCTCCCATTACTTTAATGAACACGTACCTTTCTCCAGCCAAAATACATGATGTCCCCAAATATATGATACCCATTTTCCTGCCTTTTCGTATGCTTTTTCATATTTAAAGGAGCCTTTCTCCAACTCTCCAACTACAGAAAACCTGCATATCCTACCTTATCCAGTTCAAGTCACATATTTCCCTGTCCATTCTAGATGAAAGCAGTCCTTCCCAATCCCCTTAAATTCCCTTTAGTACTGCCATCTTTTAACATTTACCTTCTCATTTTCCCTTCCAAGATGGCAGGAGGGAATAAAGCTGGCTCCTCACCTAGAGCCAGACATCCTGGAATGTGAAGTCAAGTGGGCCTCAGGAAGCATCACTACGAACAAAGTTGGTGGAGGTGATGGAACTGCAGTTGAGCTATTTCAAATCCTAAAAGATGATGCTGTGAAATTGCTGCAATCAGTATGCCAGCAAATTTGGAAAACTCAGCAGTGGCCACAGGACTGGAAAAGGTCAGTTTTCATTCCAATCTCAAAGAAAGGCAATACCAAAGGATGTTCAAACTACCACACAATTGCACTCATCTTACATGCTAGCAAAGTAATGGTCAAAATTCTCCAAGCCACGTTTCAACAGTACGTGAACTTCGAGATGTTCAAACTAGATTTAGAAAAGGCAGAGGAACCAGAGGTCAAATTGCCAACATCTGTTGGATCATAGAAAAAGCAAGAGAATTCCAGAAAAACGTCTACTTCTGCTTTATTGACTACGGCAAAGCCTTTGACTGTGTGGATCACAACAAACTGTGGACAATTCTTACAGAGATGGGAATAGCATAACACCTTACCTGCCTCCTGAGAAATCTGTATACAGGTCAAGCAGCAACAGTTTGAACTGGACATGGAACAACAGACTGGTTCCAAATAGGGAAAGGAGTATGTCAAGGCTGTATATTGTCACCCTGTTTATTTAACTTATATGCAGAGTACATCATGAGAAATGCCGGGCTGGATGAAGCACAAGCTGGAATCAAGATTGCGGGGAGAAATATCAATAACCTCAGATATGCAGATGACACCACCCTTATGGCAGAAAGCAAAGAAGAACTAAAGAGCCTCTTGATGCAAGTGAAAGAGGAGAGTGAAAAAGTTGGCTTAAAACTCAACATTCAGAAAACTAAGATCATGGCCTCTGGTCCCACCACTTCATGGCAAATAGATGGGGAAGCAATGGAAACAGTGACAGACTTTATTTTCTTGGGCTCCAAAATCACGGCAGATGGTGACTGCAGCCACGAAATTAAAAGATGCTTGCTCCTTGGAAGAGAATTTATGACCAACCTAGACAGCATATTAAAAATCAGAGACATTACTTTGCCAACAAAGGTCCGTCTAGTCAAAGCTATGGTTTTTCCAGTAGTCATGTATGGTTGTGAGAGCTAGACTATAAAGAAAGCTGAGCGCCGAAGAATTGATGCTTTTGAACTGTGGCATTGGAGAAGACTCTTGAGAGTTCCTTGGACTGCAAGGAGATCCAGCTAGTCCATCCTAAAGGAAATCAGTCCTGAATATTCATTGGAAGGACTGATGCTGAAGCTGAAACTCCGATACTTTGGCCATCTGATGTGAAGAACTGACTCACTTGAAAAGACCCTGATTCTGGGAAAGATTAAAGGTGGGAAGAGAAGGGGATGACAGAGGATGAGATGGTTGGATGGCATCACCAACTCAATGGACATGATTTTGAGCAAGGTCAGGGAGTTGGTAATGGACAGGGAAGCCTGATGTGCTGCAGTCCATGGCGTCACAGGGTTGGACAGGATTGAGCAACTGAACTGAACTGGAGAAGCTGGGGAGGGTGTGTGTGTGTGTGTGTGTGTGTGTGTGTGTGTGTGTGTGCCTGCGCGCGCGCTTGCTAAATTGCTTCAGATCTGTCCAACTTTGTGCAATGGAGTGTAGCCTGCCGGGCTACTCTGTCCATGGGATTCTCCAGGCAAGGATACTGAAGTGAGTTGCCATGCCCTTTTCCGGCCTATCTTCTGGACCCAGGGATGAAACCCTGGTCTGTTACCTCTCCTGCACTGGCAGGCTGGTTCTTTATTGCTAGCACCACCTGGGAAGCCCATGGTTGTTGCTACATTTACCAAATACAGTTTTTTTTCACCCTACCATTCAGCCTTTGGGTATCCAAACAAATGGATGACAGAAACCAGGACATATAAAGGTCTAAAAAAACCACACACCACTTCCATTTTCTGAGGTTCTCAGCATATTGAAAACTGAAGATATGCTAAAAGTGAGTTACAAAAGTTGTGGTGTGTTTGAAATCTTTCCATTGCACCATCTTTTTTCTCAATATTGTTGTCAGTGTGTCTCTGTGCGCTTTATGTCTAATTTTACTGAAGAAAACATTGAAAATTGAAATAAACCTGGAGTGTAATACTGTCGACTGTATTTGAGCTTGGGTAACAAGGTGGCCTCAGGCTGCCGGGCCTAGAGCAATGACACTGCAGGAACCGTGGCGCCTGCTTACACAGCGCAGTGCAGTCGACTTTAGGCCGGACCGAGGGAGCCGTTAGCGCTGCGCACTCTCTGCATCGGGGGCAAGGCCCTTCCCGATGGTTCACCAGACTTCCCATCCCTTCTTGCCAGGTGACATCTGACCCCCAAAGAAGGGAACGGAATGCCAGATTCCGAGGCCCGGGTCTAGGCACAGAAGGTGTGGGAACCACAGAGACAGAGAGAGAGGCAACTCCTGAAAGCGCGCCCACTAAGGAATCAACGCAACCGCGCGCGGGAACTCCTGAACGGCTGGTCCCGCCTCAGGGCGCGCGCGCCCGGGAGTATTCCTTTCCGCCCCAGCCCGCCCCCTTCCCTACCGCCCAACCAACGGCCACTTCCTGCCTCACTCCCAGCCAATCCCCACGCTCCACGAAGAATAGCCCTAGGGGGCGTATGGGAAAGTCCTCAGAGCGATGGTCGCATTGACCAACTGAATTCAGAAGCTGGCGCGGGGGGGCTGGCCTTGGCCCTAGCCGTAGCTACTCAGGAGCGAGGGGCGGGCTCAGGGCCGGGCTTCGTGCGCTGGGGCTAGCTCGCGCGGCGGCAGCGGGAGTCAAGGCCTCTTGGTTCTGCGGCACGTGACGGTCGTGCTTCTTCAGCTGCTGTGCTGCCTCAGCCGCTGTATTCTCTGCGGCGCGGGGCCAGTTGTGCGGGTGGGAGCAGGCGCGGGCGCCACCGGCCGTCCCGCTGAGGCTCGAGGTGAGACGGGAGGCCTGCTTGTGTTCGGGCCTGCGAGGACCCTTGGGGGCCTGGATACACGGCGCCGCGACCGGGGGCCCGAAGAGTCGGGCGTGGCCGGGGCAGTGGGGTCCGGCTGGGTTTCGAAAGCTCAGGCCCAGGCTGGCGCTCCAGCCGTGTGGTGTGAGGCCGGGACCTGGGCCGCTTGAGTTAGGGAGCCAGGCCCAGGCCGCACCACCGGGGTCGGGAGGCGTGGCAGGTGCCTTAGAACCTCTTTTGACCTCTGAGAAAGCTAACTTCTCCTTCTGGCTTTGCTTCTAGGGCTTTCTTAAGCCTATTGCTGGCTACCTGTGAAGCTGGGAAGTGGCCTGGAGTAACTGGGTAAAGGTCTGGAATAGGATCGGGCCTAGTCGATGTCCCTTGTAGTGGGGAAGAGTTGATAGTGGGTCGAGAGAGAATATTTAGCATTAGAGGTTCAGTATTTGAAAATTAAAATCACAGAGTGAAGAGTGGAGTATGGAGAATGTGCTAGAACACGCAGTGGCTGGAAAACTTAAGCCCTGACATTTAATTATATCTCTTCATGGATGAGGAGTAAGTAATCTGGTTTGTAAATTCACAAAGACTGGCAGGAAAGCACCCAAAAGCTCTCTGGGCAAGTCATTTTATAGTGGAGGAAACTTGAGGCCCAGAGCTCTGAAATGATTGGCTCAAGGTCATAGGATTAATTTTATGATCACGTTGGAGTTTTAGTTGAGGCAGTTTTGATGTAGTGGTTAAGGCTAAGGCCCTGGTTCAAGTCGTTAATCTGTCATTTGTTGCTATATGAATTTAGGCAATTTACTTCTCCTCTGTACTCCATTTTTCTCCAAATAATGGATATAAAATCTGATGGTGGTGTTGTTAGAACTAAACTGTGTATAAAAAAGGACAGGAGGCACTTGACTACTTGATAAATGATTTAAATAAATTAAGGCCTGAATGATGTTGGTCCCCTACATCAACATCCTCCTTTTTGAGTTGGTTAAGTTCTGGGACCTGAAGTCACGTTTATGGATATAGGAGGAAGAAACTGGACTTAGTGGATTAACTGCTGGGTATGACACAAGTGAATGCTGGCTGGAGGAAGTTAAACTGAGCTGAATATTAAAAGCTTGGGAGGACAAAGGTGAGCCACAGTTAGGTTTCTTTACCTGAGTTAGGAAATGGAACATTTTGCTAAATTTTTTAATAAGAATTAGTGGGCGGGAGGATTTGTTTTGTTTCAGGGTTTTTTTTAAAGGGAGGAACTGTATTGATCTTTAAAATCATTCTGTATGTCAGTCTTTTAACAGCCATGTTTAAGTGCCATGACTAGAATCACTGCTGAGTTGTCCATTTGCTGTAGTAAGAGCAGAGGTAGAGAATTGTGTGGGCGTTCTCCTGTGCCCCAGCACAAGCAAACAGGTCAGGGAACTGGATTATGAGATAGCTAGAATGAACGGTGTATTGGAGTAAATGTGCCGCACAGCAAATGCATTTCCTAACCTGTCTGATAATGAATGTCAGCAACTCCCTACCTGACTATCTTGACTCAACAGTTTCAACTAGCACATTATCTTCCAAGGACCTTGAGGGGTAAACGTTTTGACCGAAGTTGTTGCTGCAGTTTTGGCAATCATGCTCTTGCGTCCTTTCAGTTACAGAGTTCACTTTGCCCTGAGAGATAGCTTAAGGGGATGAAGTGACAATTGGTAAGCACAAAAGCAGGCTGGAGAGACTTGAATTCCAGGCCCAGCGAGGTAACTAGCTTAATGAACAACATTAGTTTCCACATCTTAGAACAGAATGAGGAGTGCCAAGGATACCTTACCATTAGGGATCTTTTAGGAGAGACAAATAAGATGGGGAACATGAAACCGCTTTGAATGGCGTAATGAACTATGCAAGTAGAAGAATTGGCAGCTCATAACAACTCCTAGGAAATAACAGTGCCTGAACATAGTTACAACCTGTACAGCTTACTGTAGAGCTTTGTCAGAAAAGTGCGGGCTGAATGCTTTGTTAACTATAACATGATTTTTAAATTAAGCTTAACTGTGAAAATTATTTGGAGAATTTTATTTTTTTAAGTAACTTAGAATCTTCAGCAATGTTTTTGGAATCCACATTTTAAATCAACTTAGTTTATACGAAAAAGGAAAGTGCTATGGAAAGATACATTTTAATGTTCCTGTCAATCAAAAGCAGAATTCAGAACTGAACTAGGCAGTGTACATCTATTTTTTTAGTGGATGAGCATTTACAGTAAGGACCAATTTGAATTTTATGTACTTCCCTCCCACTATTAAGTGCTTTGATGTTTCGACTAGATGTAATCAAGAGGAATGAAAAGTAGTAGTAAAATAGTTATCTGTGACTGGAATCAAATTCCTTTTAAGTGGTTCCTTTTCAATCTAAGACTTCAAGTTTCTTATCGCTGTTAAAATTCAGTGTTTTAGGACCATCAAAGCTTAAACGGTGTCGCTGGGCAATACCTAGTAATAATAGAAATCACTGATAATGTTGCGCATTACTGTAAGCCAGGTACTGATATGAACACATTGCATGCATTTTGTTTATATAGCTATCCTAAGGTGTACACAGTGTAAATGTATCCCAGTGTAAATGTATCCCAGTGTAAATGGCTCAGATGGTAAAGCATCCGCCTGCAATGCAGGAGACCCGAGTTCGATCCCTGGGATGGGAAGATCCCCTGGAGAAGGAAATGGCAACCCACTCCAGTACTCTTGCCTGGAAAATTCCGTGGACTGAGGAGCCTGGTAGGCTACAGTCCATGGGGTCCCAAAGAGTCGGACACTGAGCGACTTCACTTTCACTTTAAAAAGTACACAGTGTTGTTGTTTTAGAGATGAAGAAACTGAGGCCCTGAAGTTAGTAATTCACCCAATATGCCAAGTTATTAAGTAGAAGATTAGGGATTGTGACTTCTGAGTTCCTGCTCCTTGTTGTACAGGAACAAAAGTTGTGTCTGACTCTTGTGACATTGTGGACTGTAGCCCGCCAGGCTCCTCTGTCCTTGGGATTTACCAGGCAAGAATACTAGAGTGGGTTGCCATGCCCTCTTCCAGGAAATCTTCCCAACCCAGCGATCAAACCGCGTCTCCTGCTTCGCCAGTGGATTCTTCACCGTTGAACCACATGAGAAGCCAGTCCTGCTCATTAACCGTACTTTTAACTGTGACCTTGGACAGTTTAGCTTTAGTTTCCTCATGTGTCACATGGATGATAGAAGCTCCTGGGGATCTTATGAAGATTAAATTAGACAATCTAAAGGTGTCTAAAATCAGTGAGACATAACATTTTAAAAGGGTAGATAAATGGATAGCCTACATGAAGGAAAGACTGCCTCGTTTTTTAATTACATTCAGCCTTTGGGAAAAAATCACTTTGTGGAATTCCCTGGTGGGCCAGTGGTTAGGACTTGGCTATTCCATTGCAGGGGGCACGAGTTCAATCCCTGGTTGGGCAACTAACATCCAGCAAGCTGCACAGCCAAAAGGAAAAAAAATCACTTAAAAAAAAAAAATAACCAATTCTGCCAGCTAGGTCACTTCTGTTCTTTTTTCTGATTTCTCATGGGTTAAAGGAATTAGAGGTGACATTTCCTAACTACTTTTAAGAGATAAAATTCCAAAAAGGAAAGCTTCAGAACTGAATGATTGCACTAGTGAATTCTACCAGATACTTAGGGAGGAATTAATACCAATCCTTCACAAACTTTTCTAAAAAATAGAAGAAAGGAAAACACTTCTAACTCATCCTTTAAGGCCAGTATTACCATGATAACAAAATGAAAGACTTCACAAGAAAACCATAGAACAATATCCCTTAAGCAAATAAATGAAAAGTCCTCAAAATGCTAGTAAGTGGGATCAAGCAACATATAAAAAAGAATTATACACCACAGCCAAATGGGATTTAACCCAAAAATGTAAGGTTGGTTTACCATACAATAAAGAATGTAATATATTGCATTAATAAAGGACAAAAAACCTACACGATCATCTCAGTTTGATAAAGCGCAGCACCCTTTCATGACAGAAGCACTTAACAGACTAGGAATATAAGGGAACTTTGTTGACCCTCCTAAGAGAGAAATTCCTTTTGTGGGATTTGTTGTTCCTTTCTAATTTCTCATGGGTTAAAGTAATTAGAGGTGAAATTTCCTAACTACTTAAAAAAATGATTTATTTGGCTGTCCTGGGTTTTAGTTGCTTAGATCCAGTTCCCTGACCATCTGGGGCCACCTGCATTGGGAGCACAGAGTCCTAGCCATTGGACCACCAGGGAAGTCCCCCTAACTACTTTTAAGAAACAAAATCTTAAAAAGCCCAGAACCAAATGGGTTCACTGGTGAATTCTACCAAATGCTTAGGGAAGAATTAACACTAATCCCTCACAAACTCTTCCAAAAATAGAAGAGAGGAGAATAGTTTCCAATACGTTCTATGAGGCCAGTATTACCCTGATACCAAAACTAGACAAAGACTTTACAAGAAAGCCACAGACTAATATCTTTATGAAAATAGATGCAAAATAGACTATCTTGAAAATATCAAACTTTAATTTTAAAATAATTTGAGACTCCATTTGTTTTAAAAATCTTTTTTTTTGAATGGCCCCTTTGTGAGCATAAAGATACTGCCTATGAGAGGTGACAAATTTAATATTTCTTTAGTGTTTGCCAGTTCCTAAAGTTGCTCTAAATCAACTTTTGATTTGTTGAAATTCAATGCAGAATGTGTATGTTTCTAATAGAATATTTTGTGTTCAGTTGAAGTCTCATGTGTATTTTTCAGTATGTATAGTAAAATAATAGGACTCTTTAGAATGTGTCCTGAGAACAGAGTTACCATTAACCAAAAATAAATTTGGAGGAATTCATGAAATTGGTGGCAGAGCAGAAAATAAGAAAGTCACAGATAAACAGGGATATTTCCCTGTCCAAATGCTACAGTTGTATATACACCATTGCAAGGAAGAGTTAAAGAAAAAAAATCGTAGAATATAATGAGAAGAAAGCTAGTTCTTCTTGTTACATAAAATCATTCACCTTTGTTGACATATGTAGGAGGTGTAGGCAGTCTGGGAATTGAAGATGTGGTTGTACTAATTGTGTATCAAAAGAACAAACCATTTGTGTACTTATGAAGTACTGGACTCTGATAGACTGTGTATTATCTTTTTGTATTTTCACAGCAAGCCTTTGAGCTAGTAGTACTACTAGCTACATTTATAAAATAGGGAAGAAAGACGCCTGTAAGTTCAATAAGCTGACCAAGGCTACAAAGAGGGTCAGGAAAGCCTTGAACCCAGATTTCTCTGACATGACAGTTAACACCATCACATACACTGTACTGCCTTTTGCATAAGGCCTTAATTTTCTGAATCGTCAGTTTTAAAATAGAATGCTTCCATTTCTAGAATAAAAGGTAAATTCACTCTTAAAAGTTAAAAAGTGAATAGATTAAGGTCTCTTGAAGAATCCTTCTGACCCTGAGATTTTGAGAACTGGGCTTTTTGTTCTGTCCTTGGAAAATTGAGATGCAAGTTGGAAATCATTTATATTATTTATAAATGTATATTACAAATATGCATGTATTTTCTTGGCTTTGTGTACATTTCTTGGCTTTGTGTACATTTGTCCATGTGATCCCAGTGGTAGAGATTCTTTGCCTTGGATAGAGGCTGATAATTATATTTGATTATTAAAAGCAAAACACTTATTAACTGGAAGGAAGGGGGCAAGATGTTCAGATTTCTAATCCAACTCACACTTCTGGGTCTTTCTCTGTACTTCTGTGCTTTGAAAGACTGGGTCGATTTAAAGCTGGTTTCTATACAACTTTGATCAAGTCTTAACGAACCAACCATACTGATCCAGTAATACATTTTTTAAGAGAAGCTTTCAGGTTTGAAATAATTACAGACCTACAAAAGTTGCAAAATAGTACAGAGAGATCTCTTGTACCCAATACCCAGCTTCCCCAAATAACAGTATAAGTAGATAACTATAGTAAAATATCAGAACTAGGAAAAAATTGCATTGGTACAATCTACAGACCATATTTGGATTTCTCCAGGTTTTACCTGCCCTTGGGTGTACATAGTTACGTACAGTTTTATCATGACACTAGTTGATAGTTAACGTTTTTGCTTTTTGGTGTTTTTTATAGACAAAATATTCAGGCTGGAGTCTTAAGTAGTACTAACAGCTCTCTGCATGTTTTTTCCTAGTTAGATAAAAGGTTATGAGTTTATGTTATCCACCTCCAACTCCCCTGAAACTTGATTGGTAGAACTAATGGTACAGAATATTCATGAACTCTGAAAACATGGGCAAATACATTTTATGTTTCCAGACTTTAAGGACACCCTTTATTGATCCTGAAGGTCAGAGTTTTTTTGTTGTTTTTTTTTTTAATATTTGATAACTAGTTGGCCCTCATGGAATTGAACACTATCAGCAAACATTCATTTAGTGTTT
The DNA here is from genome assembly GCF_029378745.1 of Bos indicus. Lineage (NCBI taxonomy): Eukaryota > Metazoa > Chordata > Mammalia > Artiodactyla > Bovidae > Bos > Bos indicus. The sequence continues at coordinate 1,598,762 of NC_091766.1, read as the reverse complement.
AATATGTGCCAGGTTTGCTGCTGGGCATTAGACCCATTTTCTCCTTTAACCCTTTGTAATACAGAATTCTCACACTTCAGTCTTGTGACTGCCAGGAAACAGTCTTGAGCCCTGCCACCCAGTATTTATTGAAAGTCCATCTGAGGGAATTTCCTGGCAGTCTCACGGCTAGGCATTTTCACTGTTGGGGCCTGGGTTTGATCCCTGATGTCTCAAGCTATGCGGCACGGCCAAAGGGGGAAAAAAATCTAGCTGAGAAATATTTAATGAGTATTTGAAGGAAGTGCAGTCTGTTCACTTCTCTGGAACCTAGAAATTGTAAGTTTTATTTCCAGATCAAGTTCTGAATCAACAGAAATCAGAACTTGGCCTGTATAGTCTTGGCCCTCATATTGTTGGTTTTATTGACTTCACTTTTGCTCTAGTTAAGGGATACTGTATGATAAAGCCACACAAAACTATATTTACATATAATTTAAGGGTATTTTTAAGAAAAGTTCACTTTGGTAGACTCATAAATGTTAAAAGATTTTGTTGTTTGTGGTTTTGATTTTTAATTGCAAGTCTCCTGGAGGTCTGTAAGTGATTTGTAATTTGGCCAAGACAGGACTTTAAACGGGCGCGCTGAGAGACAGCTGGTGGCACTAAGCAGTTTAGTCATGAATTAGACATCCACCTAGCATTTGTGCCCAAGCTCAAAGGGGCACTGCAGTAGAGTTTAAGGTAATAGCCTTGCGGTGATTAAGAATAAAAATAAAAATGGCTCTTAGAGGAAAATCAGGAAATGAAGTACTCCAAGAAAATGATGGCTTTCAAGCAGAAAGTATGAGAGAAACTGCTATAATGGCATTCAGGAATAGGAGAAATCTTGCACTGGAAGAGGTAATGTAGCTTAGTGAGCATGAACTGTGAAGAGACTTAGAAAATGTTAATGTTTCTTTACTGCTGGAAAGTGTTAACTTGGTTTACAGGCACATAATTTCTTTACTTTTATTCTTAAATATTTTAGATCTAGGAGTCATTTGCTCTGGGACTTTGGGGAAGTGGGGGAGTGGGGAAAATGTGCGGTTTATTTTTTTAAAGCATTATTGCTTTGTTATTGAGCTTCTTGTTACATATTTCCTGTTAATAATCTTAAAAATAGTGACAACAGAGAAATACGCTGTCTGCTTTGTTGTTTAGTTGCTAAGTCATGTCCCACTCTTTTGCGACCCCATGGACTGTAGCCCGCCTGGCTTCTCTGTCCATGGGATTTCCTAGTCAAGGATACTGGGAGTGGGTTGCCATTTCCTTCTCCAGGTTGGGATTTTCCCGACCCAGGGATTGAACCCACATCTTCTGCATTGCAGGCAGATTCTTTACCACTGAGCTACCTGGGAAACCCTTACACTCTCTGCTTAGGAGTTTCTAAGTGTTAAGACACATGAGTTCTATTTATTTATTTTCCCAAAGTAATTAATTAATTAGGCTGCAGTGGGTCTTCGTTGTGGGAGAGGGCGTGAAGGATCTAGGTCTCTAAACAGGGATGAAACCCGGCTCCCCTGTGTTGGAAGCATGAACTCTCAGCCACTGGTCCACCAGAGAAGTCCTTGAAGAGTTCTAAAGGGAGAAAAAAGCTGCTTCTTAGATGTCTTCTTGAACATTAATATAAGTGAAAAAATCATTTTGTGTATAAGACAAAAGTGGTATAAAATTATCAAGTAAAGTATTGGGAGACAGGAGACTTGGCCTCTGCCCCTCATTTGCCAATAACCGTTTTTGGCAAGTCAGTCTGTTGGACCTCAGTTTCTTCTCTGAAAAGAGATTTAGACTAGATTCCAATAGTATATATTTCAGCCCTGGAATTTTTTTTTGGAGGCTGCTGCTGCTGCTGCTAAGTTGCTTCAGTCGTGTCCAACTGTCTGCGACCCCAGAGACGGCAGCCCATCAGGCTCCCCTGTCCCTGGGATTCTCCAGGCAAGAACACTGGAGTGGGTTGCCATTTCCTTCTCCAGTGCAAGAAAGTGAAAAGTGAAAGTGAAGTCGCTCAGTCGTATCTGACTCTTAGCGACCCCATGGACTGCAGCCTACCAGGCTCCTCTGTCCATGGGATTTTCCAGGCAAGAGTACTAGAGTGGGTTGCCATTGGGATAGGAGACAAATATTTGATGCATAATAGTGGAACATCCTTTTTTTTAAAAAATGAATTTTTTACAGAATCGTTTTTAAATCTGTAGAATCATTTCTGCCACGATTAACATTAGTATAGTACATTTATTATAAATAATGAATGGGTAATGGTAATTACCAAAGTCCATATTTAATTCAGATTTCCTTTGTTTTTATTTGCTGCTCTTATTCCATGGTACCGTGTTACATTTAGCCATCATGTCTCCTTAAACTCCTCTTGACTGTGACAGTTTTTAAGATTTTCTTTGTTTTTGATGTCCTTGAACAATTTGAGGACTACTGGTCAGGACAGCAGTCCCTCTGTTGGGATTTCCTTGATGTTTTTCTCATGATTAGAGGGAATATGGATTTTGGGGAGGAAGACCACAGAGGTTAAAGTACTGTTTGTTTTTTTTTTAATATAAATTTATTTATTTTAATTGGAGGCTAATTACAATATTGTATTGGTTTTGCCGTACATCAATATGAATCCGCCACGGGTGTACACGTGTTCCCCATCCTGAACCCCGCTCCCACCTCCCTCCCCATACCATCCCTTTGGGTCATCCCAGTGCACCAGCCCCAAGCATCCTGTATCATGCATCGAACTTGGGCTGGTGATTGGTTTCACATATGATATTATACATGTTTCTCAATGCCATTCTCACAAATCATCCCACCCCTCTCCCTCTCCCACAGAGTCCAAAAGACTGTTCTATAATCTGTGTCTCTTTTGCTGTCTCTCATACAGGGTTATCGTTACCATCTTTCTAAATTCCATATATATGCGTTAGTATACTGTATTGGTGTTTTTCTTTCTGGCTTACTTCACTCTGTGTAATAGGCTCCAGTTTCATCTACCTCATTAGGACTGATTCAAATGTATTCTTTTTAATGGGTGAGTAATACTCCATTATGTATATGTACCACAGCTTTCTTATCCATTCAAAAAATATAGAACGCTTCACGAATTAGCGGGGCCATGCTAATCTCTTTATCATTCCAATTTTAGTATATGTGCTGCCGAAGTGAGCGCTGAAGTACTGTTTTCAATGACATCACTTTTGGTCTTTACCTTGAGCACCTGGCTGAAGTAGTGTTTGCTGGGTTTCTCCCCTGTAAATTCCTGCTTTTCCTGTTCCCATACAGGAAAGATAGCGCTCTGTGGAGCCCACTTGTAAGGGTAGGGAGTTACGTTTCTCCTCCTTGACAGTGGACTGTCTGTATCTGTTACTTGGAATATTTCTGCCTGGGAAATTTGCCTCTTACTTGTTTAACTCATTTATTTATTTATTCAGTAATGTAACGCGTAGATTCATGGGCATTTATTTTGTGCTTTGGAATATAATCCACTAGCACTTACTTACTGCTCGTGTTTTCCAGCTTTGGCCATTGCTCTTCCTTTTGTTCCTTTGATGTAGCCCCCCATCATTGTGGGTGTTTTTGTTTTGAACACTTGGTCACTTTCTGGCAGTACAAGATGTTCCAGGCTTGTCTTGTATGTTTGCTGCCCTAATCCTAGAATCAGCCAAGGAACCCTGTTTCCTTTTTATTGGAGATGATATTGGAAACCAAAATCCTTGGTACTAGGGTATTTATTGTATTGCTACTGAGGTGTAGTTTCTTGTATGCCCTCTTAACTGATAGAGCAAGAAAATATATGTGTGTATACTAAGTGGTTTATATGCACATATCTATAAATATTTCGTATGTAACCCTCTGTATATTAAGATAAACGTGAGTTCATATTGTAGTCTCTTAACTCTTGCCCATTACCATGTGGATTATCTTAGCCTCTTTCCCTTGCTTGTCCGTAAAGTTCCCACGCTCAGCATTGAAAGTGGCTCCTACCATACACCATCCATTTACTTAATTGTTCAATTCTGATATATATGTATAGCAGTATCCCAATTGTTAACCTGTATACTCATGTGACGGAGAAGGCAATGGCAAGCCACTCCAGTGTTCTTGCCTGGAGAATCCCAGGGACGGCAGAGCCTGGTGGGCTGCCGTCTATGGGGTCGCAAAGAGTCCGACACGGCTGAAGCGACTTGGCGGCAGCAGCATACTCGTGTGAATCAGCGTAACTTGAATAGCGCTTTTGTATAGTGTGGTTTTGCAGACTTCACTGATTTCCAGAGCTACTTAGGTTAACGTCTTTTCCCGCCACCTCTTTGAGTGAGGTGGTTTCATACATTTGTAATACAGTTGGGTTGTTTTGTCACATCCTGTGTGTATCCTGGATCACTCAACCTCTTAAATGATGTTTTATAATTTCCATACATCAAGATTCATTCTCTGTGCTGTTAAGTTTTATGGGATTTGAAAAATATGTAGTACCATGTATCCATAATTACAAGAGTATACAGAATAGTTTCTCTGCCTAAAAGAGCCCCCTGTGCTTACCTATTCAACCCAACCGCCGCCTCTAAACCTCTGATTTTTCTTTTTTTTCTTTTGATATCTAGGGTTTGGCCTTTTTCAGAATGTACTCTAATTGGAATTATATAGCATTGGCCTTTTCAGACTCAGCCTTCTCTCAGCAGTATCCACTAAAGATTCAAGTCTTTTTTTGGCTTAACAGCTGTTTTTTTTTTTTTTAATTGAAGTATAGTTTATAGTTTGTTTACAGTGTTATGATAATGTCTGCTGTACAGCAAGGTGATTCAGCTTAGGAGCTAGTCTTGTAATTCGGAACAATATTTCATCGAATGGGCATACTACAGTTTGTTTACTCATTCCCCTACTGCAGAGCGTTTTGGTTTCTTCAAGTTGTGAGTTATTACGGATAAAGCTGCTATAAACATTTGTGTGGCAGGTTTTGTCAAGTCGTAAGCCTTCAGATCAGTTGGGCAAGAACTTGGGAACATGATTGACAAATCATATAGTAAGTCTATGGTTAGCTTTGTAAGAAGTTGCCAGATATGTTCCAGAGTGCCTGAAATTTTAGATTTTCACCAGCACTGAAATGAGTTCCTGTTACTTCACATCCTTGCTAGTGTTTTGGATCTTAGCTGTTCTAATAGGTGTATTGTAGTATCTCATTGTTTGCAGTTACCTAATGGCAGATGAAAGCGCTTCCCCAGTGGCTCAGCGGTAAAGAATCTGCGTGCAATGCAGGAGCTACAGGAGACCTAGGTTCTATCCCTGGGTCAGGAAGATCCCCTGGAGAAGGACATGGCAACCCACTCCAGTATTCTTGCCTGGAGAATCCCGTGGACAGAGGAGCCCAGTGGGCTATAGTCCATGGGGTTGCAAAGAGTCGGACACGACTGAAGCGACTTAGCAATGGCAGATGATGTTTGACCTTCTCATATGCCATCTAAATATCTTATTTGGTGAGTTTAGATATTTTGCCCATTTTGTAATTCGGTGGTTTGTTTTCTTACTGGTTGAGTTTGTGTTCTTTGCACATTTTGGAAACCATTTCTTTATTAGATATTTATTTTGCAAATATTTTCTCCTACCTGGCTTGATTTGTTTTTTAATTCTCAAGTTTCTTTCATGGAGTTAAAGTAAGTTCAACCAATTTTTTTCTTCTGTGTATCTAGCTTTTGATGTATTGGAAACTCTTTGTCAAACCCAAGAATGCTTAAAATTTCTCCTATGTTTTCTTATAGAAATCGTAATAGTGCAACATCCTTTTTGATACAAGGAATGTGGGTAGGAGGACTGAAATGAGGGTGGGTTTTGTTTCTTGATAATATTGGATTTTTATTAATGAAGTGGAGAATTAAGATCACCTTAAAATATAGTGTTGAATTATTTCTAAGTGTGACCAAGTCTTTAACAAAATTTGGAATGTTTGGGCTGGCTTAATAGTGGCTCTTGAAACTAGACCTGTTTACTGTAGCATTTTCTTGGGAGTATTGGCAAATTACTTTGGCAAGTATTGAAGTAGCGTATGTAAAACTAGCAGTGGCTTAGGCTCATAAACACACAGCTGTGAGAATTGATTTGTCATGGTTTGGCAGTGGTGGTTCCTCCACGGCTTTAACAACCCTCTAGATGATGTGAAAGTTAACAGATATGTGCCTGAGACTTCTCAAACCTGAAAAACCAGGTCCTGAAACTCAGGGTGTAGGGGAAATGGTGGTGGAGAGAAGTGCATTTCCTGTTGTTCCTGACTGGGATGGTAGCCTTATGCTACCGGACAACTTTTACTTTTATTCTGCCTCCCCCACACAGATGCCATCTTTCCTGGGTTCCTTGGTCCAGCAACCTGTTCCGCAGTCACACTCTTCTAAACCCTGCCTGAATCCTCCATTCCAGACCACTCCCTTCAGGACCCTTCCTGACTAGTCTTTCTATCCTCTCTATCACACATGTTCGGGATGAGCTACATTTTGTCTAGTGTCATAGAAATAGGACATTTGAATTCTTTGACTCTCACTTATTGGTTGTGATATTGAGTAAATGATTGGGTTGTTTTCATTTCACTACATCTTAGTAATACCTCAAGGGAGGTTTACAAAATAATGAACTGCTTTTATAAACTGGAAAACAAAGCACAAGTTGATTGTTCATAATCCCTAATCAGTGGTTCTCAAGGTAGCAACCTTTGCATCCCCTGGAACCTGATAGAAAGGTAAGGGCCCAGCGCGCACACTGAATCAGCAGTGTGTTTTAAAAAGCCCCCCTGATGCATGCTCAAGTTAGAGAAGAGCTGCCTTGTGACTATGCTTAACCTAAGGAGAGTTGTATTAGGCTGCTTGGACTGCCATGACAGTACCACAGGCCGGGTGGCTTAAGCAACAGAAAAGTTTTTTCTTACAGTCTGGAAGTCCATGATCAAGGCGTTGGCAGAGTTGGCTTCTGGTGTGGCCTTTCTCCTCAGCTTGCGGAGGGCCACCGTCATGTCCTCGTTGGACTTAACGTCTGTGCACATGGATTCCTGGTTCTCTTCCTCTCATTATAGACACCAGGCCTATCGGTTAGGGCCCCAACTTTATGACCGCTTTTAACCTTAATTACTTCCTTAAAGGTCCTATCTAGTTATGTTGGGAGTTCGAGTTTCAACATACAGATGTGAGGTGGGAGGCACAGTTAAGCCTGTAACAGCAGTATATGTTGTATGTGTGTATGCTCAGTTGCTCACTGTGTGCAAATCTTTTACAACCCCATGGACTGTAGCCTGCCAGGTTCCTCCATAGGATTTCCCAGGTGAGAATACTGGAGTGGGTTACCATTTCCTTCCCCAGTGGATCTTCCCGAAACGGGCATCTCCTTCATTGGCAGACCAGTTCTTTACCACTGAGCCACCTGGAAGCCCATAACATAGCAATAGTGCATCAACAAATTAACAATTACAGAGAAAAAAATCAATCTTCCTGTTCTGCAGTTGTTTTCTCCCTCACTAAACCCTACCTGAATCCCATTTTTGAAAGATGAGTAGTTAGTTCATCTCCCTGATTAGCTTTTCCTTGAGCAGCAGTGTTTTAACATCAGTACATAGTCCTTATTAATTCTTTGGTTTTGTGATTCATTTAATTGCTACTAGGCTTATCATATTTTGCCTTTTTGATTTAACTGTTTGGTGGACTAATTTGATTTATAGTTTATCCCTGGGAACCCAACTACCATTTATAGCATTATTTCTGTGAGGACTTGTTAGGTTGTATACAGTTGATTTAGATAAAAGTGTTGAATCAGCCTGTTCAGTTGCAGAGAATCCAGTGTAGTTGTAAATCAAAGCAATATTGCTATGCCATTGTATATTTTGGTGGTAGAGAGTAGAAGCCTTACCAGTGAAAAATTCAAATTACTGGCATTTCTTGGTATAGAAGAAGCCATAGCAGAATGTTAACATTGAGAGTTTTTCCTAACTCCTAGGAAACTCCTAAACCAGTCTTAGGAAGGGTTATGAGTGACTTTTTTTTTTTTTTTTAATCTTTTATTTCTTTATTTTCTGTGCTGCCTAGGAGTCCAGTGAGCTTTACTTTCTTTCATTTTGTGAAAACAGTATCCACGATTTATAAATAAAAGAAATACCACCAGATGATACATGAAAATCTAGTTCTATATAGTTACTCACTTTAAAGGATTATAGCATTTATAAGGAATTAGGCGTTAAATTCAGCATTAGAATAAGTTGATTTACAAGTGACCACAAAAATTAAGCTATTTTCTTTATTTTTATAAACTCTTTTTTATTGTAGTGAAAATACTTGTAAGATTTACCATCTTAACCATCAAGTTCAGTGGCATTGAGTACGTTCACATTGTTGTACAGCTTTCACCTCCATCCATCTCCAGAAATCTTTTGTCTTGCAGAATTAGAATTCTGTACTACCTGCTACCAAATCATTTTGTGCATCCATGTAGCTCAGTTTTTATATCTTTAGATCTGTGGTTTTGGAGAGAGGATTGACTACCATCCATGACAGTCTAATATAATATATAAAACACTTGAAGGCTTAGAAAAAAGAGATAAAAATAGTTGGTCTGTGGTTTAATATATTTTTTTCTTGAATCTTAAAACTGATTTATTATTTATTTATTTGGCTTATTGGGTCTTAGTTGCTGACAGGTGGGATCTTCATTGCATCATGCAGGATCTTTTTTTTTTTTTTAATGCAGAATCTTGTTGAGCATGGAGTCTCTAATTGTGGCCTGTGGGCTTAGTTACTCTGTGGCATGTAGGATCTTAGTTCCCCAGCCATGGATCAAACTCAAGTCCCCTGCTTTGCACAGGGTTCCCTGGAAGTCCCTTAAAATACTAATTAAAAACCATACCTATGCTTGTTGATCTTTGGACAAAAACAGCAGCATCTAATCTAAATTGAGTCTTTAATGTGAGGCAAGTTAACTCCTCTGTTATTTCATTGTAATGTTTTAACTCATTTAAACTATTCTGTAAAAGGGGCTTTGTCTATTGTAAAGCTCTTTACAAATGCAAGAAGTTATTTTGAAATTGTATTTGAACACCCTAGGTCTGTGTAGCCAACATGATATTCTATATGGGGACAATTGTTTATGTTTGAGTTATATTTTGAATATTTTCTTGAAATTGGATCTTTTAACTAACTGATTTTAGGAAAACCTGTTATTCTGAGTTCACTTTCTTTATCTATAAAATGAAATACAGTAAAGTTCCTTTCAGCTCTGATTTGAAAGCCTTAATTTTAAATAAGAGGGGTTCAAAATTTTTGAAAGGAGGTGATATATTTAACTACTTTTTTTTTCAAATACTTAGATCATGGAAGGAAAGTGGTTGCTGTGTATGTTACTGGTCCTTGGAACTGCTCTTGTTCAAGCTCATGATGGACATGATGATGATGTGATTGACATTGAGGATGACCTTGATGACGTCATTGAAGAGGTAGAAGACTCAAAATCGAAGCCAGATGCCAGCAGTCCGCCATCGCCAAAGGTTTGACGTGATCTTTGAATCTGTTCATTTTGCCTCTTGAGATAATCAAAAGATGAAGGTACATTTTGGATCCTTACCACAGGGAAAGCAAAATTTGCTAAAATACTTATTGCTCTCTCTGTCAACCTTTGTTATGTTGTCCCAAAGATAAATTATATGGGTTGAATTTGAGGGCCAGTTATGCAAGTTTGAAAGCAAACCAAAAGAATAGATCCTACTGAGAATATTTTAATTCTTAATTCATTTTTATATTTAACACAGGTCACCTACAAAGCTCCAGTTCCAACCGGGGAAGTGTATTTTGCTGATTCCTTTGACAGAGGAACTCTATCAGGGTAAGTGTTTCATAGGGGGGAAAAAATCTTAGAGGCAAACATCATGTAAATAAGATAGAGTAGTAGATTCCTTTTTAGATAGCATTTTATATTTTTAGTCCCATTTAGGAAAAATCTTTTAGAACATGTGGTTCTTGCTTCCATTTCTTTTCCCTTCACCTTGTCTTTTGTTCTTTGAGAAAAACTTTTTTTTTCTCTTGAGTCTTAAAAAGTGAAATTATTTCATGTATTTGGTACTTTTTGTTACAGATTTTTGATTTGAGTATATTATCACTACTTGAAAGACATATTTAATAAAAGTTGAAAATAGAGTGATTAGGTGGGCTAAGAAGAGCTGAATTGTCCCTGTTTTTATTATTATTTACATTGTTTCTTTTTATAGGCCAACTATAATTTGAATCTTAATTTGGGGGAATGTCTTCATTACAGGTGGATTTTATCCAGAGCCAAGAAAGATGACACTGATGACGAAATTGCCAAATATGATGGTGAGAGTTGCATTTGATTTAGATACAATAGCAGATTGAGATACGGTATGTTTCCATAGTATCTCAAGACTAGTTTAAAAGGAGTATGTATGTATACATTTTAAGGTTATTCCTTGGAAGTTTGCTATTTTTGCGTGTCCCATTATATTTTATAGGGTTAGACCTGTTTAATTTTAATTTTTATACTATAAAGTGGAAAGATAATTTATTACCCATGGTACTGTATTTTGGACATGGAAGGTCTTTTCTAGGCATTGGTACAGTGCATGTGCTATGGGTTTTTAAAAACTATATCCTAATATTTATCAGTTATGTGTGTTTTATATTAATAGGCCGGCTCTTAGAGGTAAATGAAACATGTTAAACATTTGTCCGTGTGATGAATTTATACAACTCGGAGTTTTATTTATTACCATTTAAAGATCTTCAGAGGTGTAGTTAGGGAGTGAAATGGAACTTTTTTTTGTTGTCTTGCAGGAAAGTGGGAGGTAGATGAAATGAAGGAATCGAAACTTCCAGGCGATAAAGGACTTGTGTTGATGTCTCGGGCCAAACACCATGCTATCTCTACTAAACTGAACAAGCCCTTCATCTTCGATACCAAGCCTCTCATTGTTCAGTGAGTAAAACACTTGCTTGATAGAAGCTTTCTTGGAAGAATGATAACATGTTTAAAACTGTTACTCTATGTAAAAAATAATGAGAATAATTACATGTTGCAGTAGAAGTTTTAGGATGTGTTTCAGCATCTTGTAACATTTTTTTTTCATGCCCAATAAATTATTTTGAAATAAAGCAGCCATTTTTCCTCCTGATACAAAATGAACTTCTGGATTTTGCGGGTTTTTTCGTTTTTTTTTTTTAACTTATTTAATTTTGGAGGATTGGGTGGATATAACAATAGAAGACCACCTGACCTGCCTCTTGAGAAATCTGTGTGCAGGTCAGGAAGAAACAGTTAGAACTGGACATGAAACAACAGACTGGTTCCAAATAGGAAAAGGAGTACGTCAAGGCTGTATATTGTCACCCTGCTTATTTAACTTATATGCAGAGTACATCATGAGAAACGCTGGACTGGAAGAAGCACAAGCTGGAATCAAGATTGCTGGGAGAAATATCAATAACCTCAGATATGCAGATGACACCACCCTTATGGCAGAAAGTGAAGAGGAACTAAAAAGCCTCTTGATGAAAGTGAAAGAGGAAAGTGAAAAAGTTGGCTTAAAGCTCAACATTCAGAAAATGAAAATCATGGCATCCGGTCCCATCGCTTCATGGGAAATAGATGGGGAAACAGTGTCAGGCTTTATTTTTTGGGGTCCAAAATCACTGCAGATGGTGACTGCAGCCATGAAATTAAAAGACACTTACTCCTTGGAAGGAAAGTTATGACCAACCTAGATAGCATATTCAAAAGCAGAGACATTACTTTGCCAATAAAGGTCTGTCTAGTCAAGGCTATGGTTTTTCCTGTGGTCATGTATGGATGTGAGAGTTGGGCTGTGAAGAAGGCTGAGTGTCGAAGAATTGATGCTTTTGAACTGTGATGTTGGAGAAGACTCTTGAGAGTCCCTTGGACTGCAAGGAGATCCAACCAGTCCATTCTGAAGGAGATCAGCCCTGGGATTTCTTTGGAAGGAATGATGCTAAAGCTGAAACTCCAGTACTTTGGTCACCTCATGGGAAGAATTGACTCATTGGAAAAGACTCTGATGCTGGGAGGGATTGGGGGTAGGAGGAGAAGGGGACAACAGAGGATGAGATGGTTGGATGGCATCACTGATTCAATGGACATGAGTCGAAGTGAATTCTGGGAGTTGGTGATGGACAGGGAGGCCTGGCGTGCTGCAATTCATGGGGTCGCAAAGAGTCGGACACGCCTGAGCAACTGAACTGTATAAAACGTGATCAAAATGAGGGAAAGGGGAAATAAATTAATGCCATATGGTTTCTGCTTTTTTTTTTCCCCTAAAATTAGGTATGAGGTTAATTTCCAAAATGGGATAGAATGTGGTGGTGCCTATGTGAAACTACTTTCCAAAACCCCAGAGCTCAATCTGGTAAGTACTTTCTGTTTATGTGGCCACCCAATTACCTTTTAAGAATTTCAGAGAAAACGAAAGAAAATTTTCTAAGACCTGTGAAAATAAAGGTCTTCTTTCCTGCTGTTGAAATATCTTGGAAGTTGAAAATATCGACTTTGACATTTCTTTGCTTTTTATTTGAAATGTAAATTTCGAAGCTGTTTCTTAGTTTCTGTCCTATGTAATTTTTAGATTTAGCAAACTTTATAAAAGAAGTATAACTCTCTAGATAAATGCATTATTTTACGTTTTTAATCACTTTCATACAGTCTCAGTAAAATTTCTGGTAATTTCTGGTTATTACTTTTCACTGGTATCTGTACAAATCTCATAAATGAATAAATAGGACACTATTTGGGATTTTGTAAGAGGATATATCATACTTTTTGAAAAGTTGCTTTTCAACACTTTGAGTTATTTAATTCATTTTTGTTTCTGAAGGATCAGTTCCACGACAAGACCCCCTATACGATTATGTTTGGTCCAGATAAATGTGGAGAGGACTATAAATTGCACTTCATTTTCCGCCACAAAAACCCCAAAACGGGTGTATATGAAGAAAAGCATGCTAAGAGGCCAGATGCAGATCTGAAGACCTATTTTACTGATAAGAAAACACATCTTTATACATTAAGTAAGAAAAACTGTTAATTAATTTGGGGGTTTTTTGGCACTACCCATTTATCATCCTTCTAAAGTTATAAACCTGCAAATAACAATCTCTATTGACTTAAAATCTTAGTGGTGAGAAGAACTTAATTTCTCAGCACTAAAAGAAATGTTTCTTCCTTAGGTTGAATTGAGAAACAGGTTTTAAGAAAAGCTTGTATGTCCTGTAAAGAGATTCTTTGCTTGGTTTCCACTCATCTCCTGCCTTTGTTTATTTTCTTGTTGATAGAACATTAAGTAACAGGACATACAATAGAAATGCGTGTACAGTTTTTCTCAGTGTCTTCTAGTTGAACTTGTTTGGATGTTCCAACACCTAGACAGTTGAGAATAGTAATTCAGACATTGGAGTGGGGTTTTTATATTCATAAGGCTTTTTCTGCTGCTTTGAGATCACATATAGTCATGCCTCTTTTCCTAAAGAATGCAATAACTTTTTTTCTTTATAACAAAAGTATACATATTCAGCATAGAAATTTGAAAGGAAAAAAGAAGACATTTAAAGTATCTGAAATATCAACATTGTGATATGTATTTGGCCATATGTGAATAAATATGTATATATGTGTAAACACATATAATTTTATATTAACAGAGAAGGCAATGGCACCCCACTCCAGTACTCTTGCCTGGAAAATCCCATGGATAGAGGAGCCTGGTAGGCTACCGTCCACCGGGTCGCTAAGTCAGACACGACTGAGCTACTTCACTTTCACTTTTCACTTTCATGCATTGGAGAAGGAAATGGCAACCCACTCCAGTGTTCTTGCCTGGAGAATCCCAGGGATGGGGGAGCTTGGTGGGCTGCCGTCGCTGGGGTTGCACAGATTCGGACACGACTGAAGCGACTTAGCAGCAGCAAGTATGTTTTATTTCTTCTCTTCACAAAAGTGTGAGAATTTTCTATGAGAATATTTCATTGATAACGTTGATCACCTTCATTATCGTTTAGGATAGCAGGATAGTACTGTGTTATCTTCCACAGTATTCTGGATGTGCTGTGATCTAGCCACTTGCCTATTAGACATTTAGTTGTAGGATCCAGGCTTTAGCATAATTCCACTTAAGATACTTTTATAGATTTAAAGTTATATTTGCATTCTTCACTGGAGTCCAAAAGTACAACCTGAGTAGATTTGTGGTTTAATAAATAAAAGGTTTGTGTGATTGGAACTGTTGGCAACATAGATAGTGGTAATACCAACTCAGAAGATGAGGAAATGGGCCTTTTCTACTGGGGGACGGTTATAATAAGAAAACTTATTTGCCTGTTGACCTGTGTGTACCCATTTGTGACAAACCAGTATCGCAGTTACTTTGCATACCTTTGGGTTTTTGATGTTTTTCTGTTCATATTCCATGTTCATGGAATATTTTGTTGTTTTAAAATTTTACCTGTTGTTTAATTTCTAAAAGCCTGAAGAACTAATGTTTATGATTTACAGATAAGGAAAAGACTACAAACTTGCCTGAGCCTCCATGACCATGTTCCGACTCTTAATACCCAAAGTCATTACTCCATGCTTCTGCCTTCTGTTAGAAATATGATCCTTTGTGGTAAAGAAAACTTGGGAATGAGTGGCTAATTAACTTTTTAAAATCGCATTTAATTTTTTTCAGTCCTGAATCCAGATAATAGTTTTGAAATATTAGTGGACCAATCTGTTGTTAACAGTGGGAATCTGTTACATGACATGACTCCTCCTGTAAATCCTTCACGTGAAATTGAGGACCCAGAAGACCGGAAGCCTGAAGATTGGGATGAAAGACCAAAAATACCAGATCCTGATGCTGTCAAACCAGATGACTGGTGAGTCTGTTTTTGAATGCAATGGAGCATTTCATATATTTCATGTGGCTTAAGCAATCTAATGATGGTTGAAATGTGATAATTTGTATAATCTGTGATGCAGTCTAAATGTTAGGAAAAATGCAGACTACTATAGCTGAAAATAGAAGTGACCATATGGTGATCAGCAGGGCTGCCGAGGTCATCTGGACTGCCTCACACCATTTTACAGGCTACTAGATGCTGAAACTAATGATAGGGATTGCCTGTGGCAACGCAGTTGGTTTGTGGCAAAACTTCACATCTTTTGACCTGGCCTTTCCCATGCTTCTGCAATTCAATTTAAAGCTGGAGTCCTAAAATTTTAATTTGAAAAATAACCTTTCTCCTATTAAACTGTACTCAGGAAATCTCTGCTCTCTGTTGGGCACTGGAATACAAAGCCACAGGCACATAGCTGCCTGCACAGCTCTCACCGTAGTTGTGAGACAGGCAACTGAAGTTGGCACGCTTATGGTGAATGATCTAATATGTGTTTCCATGGTGACCAGAGCACCAACTATACCAAACTTCAGTATTCTTAAATTGAGAATTGAAAGCGGGCAAGAGATAACTAACTGGTAAAGATGGGAAATGGTATTTCTGGTTGAAGGAGAATATCATGTGCAGAAGTAGAGGAACAGGAGCAAGCTTAACACACATGAGGGAAATTGAGCGGTCTTTTATGTAGGATGCAAATTGAAGAGTGGTAAGAAATGAAAACAGGTGGGTTGTCCTCTTGTATATGACCCTGTTTGAACTCTTGGTATGGTGACTTGTGGAAATGTTAGAAAGTGAACAAAGAGAAATGATAAAACTGACCTTCCATTTATAAAACCATCCTCTTAGGTTTCATAGTGAAATTCTAGTTGATACTTAGGTGCTGCACTGGTGTAAAGGGTGAGTTTATTTGTATGTTTGGTGAACATTAGATTTGGGCTCCCCTTGTTCAGTATTGTATTCCTTAACTAGCTGTTTTGTTGTGGGGGAGGAGAAGTAAATGTTCAGCTTAAAAGGTCAGCTGAATGATAGACAAGTTTTAGTCCTAACACAATTTTAAACTAGCATAGTTCTAAAACAAGCATAACCCTGACCAAGAATAGATGTCCTTGCTTACCAGCTAAAGTGGCACTGTCTTACAGTAACTGCATGAAGCTTTGAAATTAGGTACTTCTTGATAAACTTAGAAGGGTGACTGTAAAGTCATAATTGACACGCTGAAATCCACCCTTTTAAAATGTACAGTTTACTGGTTTAGTATATTCACAGTGTTGTGCGGCGATTACCACTAATTCCAAAACATTTTTATCACCCAAAAAGAAGCCTATACCCACGAAGCAGTTACTTCCTCCGTTTCTCTCTTCCACCAGCCTTTGGCAACCACTAATCTACTTTCTTACGGATTTGACTATTCTGGATATAGGATTAATAAGATATGTGGTCTTTGGTGTCTAGCTTCTTTGGCTTAGCATAATAATTTTAAGACTCATCCATGTGGAACCTTGAATTGATACTTTCTTTTTGTGACTGAATAATATTCCATCCTGTGGGTGATACCACATTTTATTTACCCGTTCCTTGTTTAATTGACATTTAAGTTGTTTCCCTTTTGGGGCTATGGTTGTGAATAACGCTGCTATGAACATTCAGATGAATGGTTTTGGGGTGAATATACATTTTCATTTCTTTTGGGTGTATTCCTAGGAGTGGAATTGTTAGGTCACATGGTAACTATGTTTAACTTTGTGAGGGACTGCCAAACTGTTTTCCAAGGTAGCTGCACCATTTTGCTTTCTTAGAAGCAGTGTATGAGGGTTTCATTTTTTTCCATATCCTTGCCAATACTTAAACTATCAGTCCTTTTTCATTATGGTCATCCTCCTGGTTATGAAGTGGTATCTTACTGTGGTTTTGATTTGCATTTCAAAATGATGACTAGTGATGTAGAACATATTTTCATGTGCTTTTTGGGCATTTGTATATCTGAAGAAATGTTTATTCAAATCCTCTGCTGCTGCTGCTGCTAAGTTGCTTCAGTCGTGTCCGACTCTGTGTGACCCCATAGACGGCAGCCCACCAGGCTCCCCCATCCCTGGGATTCTCTAGGCAAGAACACTGGAGTGGGTTGCCATTTCCTTCTCCAATGCATGAAAGTGAAAAGTCAAAGTGAAGTTGCTCAGTCGTGTCTGACTCTTAGCAAACCCATGGACTGCAGCCTACCAGGCTCCTCCGTCCCTGGGATTTTCCAGGCAAGAGTAGTGGAGTGGGGTGCCACTGCCTTCTCCAGTTCTGCATACTAGGCCCTTGCATATGATTTTAGCTATTTTTAGGAGGAGCTATTTCACAGAGTGGGACCACACTGTCATCATTGTAGTTCTGTGGCCAGTGTTGTCATTAATTGTCTTTTTCTTTTGTGCTAAGGGATGAAGATGCCCCTGCTAAGATTCCAGATGAAGAAGCTACGAAGCCCGAAGGCTGGTTAGATGATGAGCCTGAGTATGTGCCTGACCCAGACGCAGAGAGGCCGGAGGACTGGTATGAGCACTGGTTAACTTTAACATTGCCTGCTTCTTACTGAAGGGAAAGTCAGTGCTGAATGCAGCCAGGGCTTCCCCGGGGGCTCAGACGGTAAAGCGCCTGCCTGTAGTAGGCGCTGGCTCACTTTAGCATCACCTGCTTTTTTACTGAAGTGAAAGTCAGTGCTGAATGCAGCCAGGGCTTCTCTGGTGGCTCAGACAATGAAGCACCTGCCTGCAACGCGGGAGACCCGGGTTCAGTCCCTGGGTCAGGAAGATTTCCTGGAGAAGGAAATGGCAACCCACTCCAGTATTCAACTGCTCAAACTTAAGTGTAGAGCTCAACAAACTAAATTGATTACATTTTCATCTCTCTTTTTAATGTATCTATCACAGAAAATCCTTTGTTACTGGAAATGCAGAAACAAAATGATGCTTTGTAGTATGCCGCTGAATATTCCTACAGGATTTTAGGGAAGCCCTAGGGTAGCTTTTCATAGTCCTGCTTCACAGAATCCACCTGTAGTTTGTTTCTGTCTCCACAGGGATGAAGATATGGACGGAGAATGGGAGGCTCCTCAGATTGCCAACCCTAAGTGTGAGTCGGCCCCTGGGTGCGGTGTCTGGCAGCGACCCATGATTGACAACCCTAATTATAAGGGCAGATGGAAGCCCCCCATGATTGACAACCCTAACTACCAGGTTGGTACCTCCTGATGGTTGAGCTGCTTCATTGAGCTCTTAGTGTTCAGATAGTTCTCGAGTATGTAGTGAGGCTGCCACAGATTGATCCTCTATATGCAAACAACTGAATTAAAAACAAAGTAAACTTCAGAATTACGAGAGAACTTATGTTTTGTATTGAAAAGATGAACCTAAAAAGTGGAAAGACGAGCTTTCATAATTGCATTATAACTTAAACAAAAGGGAAGACGTGTGGTTTGGACGCCCTGCTGCCATGTGGCGGGGTGCTCCAGCGTAAATGTCCACACTGGCAGTCTCTGGTAGCGTGGATAGGGGACTGTGGTGAAAGTTGGTCCTGACCATGAGTTAGCCCGTTGTTTGACCTCGGTATCTTCAGCTATGAATGCTGAAGCTCAAATGAGATGATCATACCAGTGGTGATACCTTAAAGCTTCAGGTTTACCGTGGCTCTGTAACAGTTCCGACCCTGGTCTCACTTCTGTTTCTATCCCAGTCAGATTATTTAAAATCATTAATTTCTACTTTACAGCTTACTTCGAAATGTAAGTTGTATCTCTACATATAGACTGTGTATACTTTTCTGTTTTAAGTGTATTTTAAGTTGTGCAGGCAATAAGAAAAGTTGCCCCTTAGCTGTTTTGTTGACGGCCATTTAGGTGAATTTCCATATTTGCTTTTAGAATCCTTGCTACAGTAATTTTCCTTGTACTTGTCTGAGTATATGTGGTAACTGTTTCTCTAGGTAGTTGTCTGAGGTGAAATATCTGGTTGAAGAAGTGTGTTCTGATTTATGCTCCCACGCCTACCAGCAGTTAGTTGATAAGAGTGAAAGCTCTTGGAATGTGCCAGGTAGAGCAAGGTGTAGGTCTGAATCAAGGTCATCGGTGAAACTGAAAGTAGAAATTGGAGGTAGTTGGAGTTCAGCCCTCTTAGAGGCATTAGTAGCATTTATTGTTTTCCTCCTGTTAAGTTTCACACTGTCAGCACTTACTTCACAGATAATGCAGAATTCATCTTATTTAGGTTCACTATAAATTTGTGTTGATCATTACTGAAATGATTTTTTTAAATACTTTCTCTAGGGAATCTGGAAACCACGGAAAATACCAAATCCAGATTTCTTTGAAGATCTAGAGCCTTTCAAAATGACTCCTTTTAGTGCTATTGGTTTAGAACTGTGGTCTATGACTTCGGACATTTTTTTTGACAACTTTATTGTTTGTGGTGATCGAAGAGTAGTTGACGATTGGGCCAATGATGGATGGGGTCTGAAGAAAGCTGCAGATGGGGCTTCTGAGGTTTGTGCTTCCTTGTTTCTTGTGCATTTATCTCTTTTATAGGTAACTAATTGCTAATGTTGTGAAGAGCGATCTTCTAAGATTTGTCTTTTCCCTATTTGGGAATGTTGTCATAGAAAGTGTGACCTGTGTTGACTGAAGACAAAATACTGGGGTTTTGGACATGATTTCATTAGGTTAATACAAAGATTTTAGAGTCTATATTTGTGTTATATGCATGGTATTTCTTTTTTTTTTTTTTGCATGGTATTTCTTTTAAAATTGTGTTAAAATACAGTTAACAGGGATTGACATATATACTACTATATATAAAATAGATAACTAATAAGAACCTATTGTACTGCACAGGGAACTCTATTCAACACTCTTTAATGACCTATATGGGAATAGAATCTAGAAGAGGAGATATATGTATAACTAACTCACTTTGCTGTACAGCAGAAACTAGCACATCGTAAATCAACTGTTCTCCAATTTAAACAGTGTAAAAAAAGATTTAACAAAGTTTTCCATTTAGGATCTATTTTAATGCACTCTTAAATATTGAATCTTGGTTTATTAAATAAGTGGAGTTTTCAAATAATTGCTCATAAGGCCAAATTGAAAATTGGAGACACACTAAGAAAAAGAAATTCTTCATTCACTGATCCCTGAGGTTAAGAAACTTTGCAGGTAATTGGGAAGCCAGCTTTCACACCTAGGAAAGAGAAATACCCTTGTTGATAAAGACAGCAGGAAAACTGAGACTTTTATTTCCTTTTTACACTGTGTGGACATCTAGGCTTGAATCCTGAGAAAATGGTGTCTGAGCAGTGCCATGCAGGAATTTAACAGTGGGACAGTACTGCCTATATTTAGTGTCAGAAGCCGACCCTGAAATGAGTGCTGTCTTGTTTTCCAGCCAGGTGTAGTGGGGCAGATGATTGAGGCAGCTGAGGAGCGCCCGTGGCTCTGGGTGGTCTACATTTTGACTGTGGCTCTGCCCGTGTTTCTTGTCATCCTCTTCTGCTGTTCTGGAAAGGTATGAGTTGCCATTGCTTTGTTTTGTTTTATTTTGATTCACTCTTACCATGTTAAAAATAACCAGGATATATTGGCAGAGGTTTTTCTTTGTAGCAGCTCAGTAATGACTGGGCCACATTTGGTGCTGACTTCTGAAACCCTGTTATTTTCAGTGGCCATTTATTGTGCCCAGATGGAAGTAGGATTGTTAGCCCCTCAGTTGCTAGTCTAGTGTATTGCTCTCCTTCGTATTTGGCAGCAGCTTTCTGAAAGAAAAGAAGGGGGAAAAAAAAACTTAGATATGAAACTGACCCATCTGGGCACAAACTAGATTTTCCTGCTGGCATACCTGTTTCTGTTCATATACTTCATAATTCAATCTTTGATTTCTCATTATCCATTTCTCTTTTCAATATTCCCCCTTTCCCCCGAACACCACATACAGGAGTAATACAGCCTTTATTGTAGTTTTTCTTGTTTAGTCTTTGTTATATGGAATTAAAAAAAGAAGAAGAAAATTTTGTTTAGGCCCTCTACTTCTGCTTAAGAAGACTTGTGCTTCATACTGCATTCAAGACGTTTTGTAACCTGATCCCCAATCTTCTTTTCCAGCTTTATCCTCTGCCACTATTCTGCCTATTTGTTAGCTCAGTCACCTTTGACTAGCTAGACTTACACATTCCTGCCTGACCCCTTTGCTTCTACTGTTCCTTCTACTTGAACCACACATGCTCACTGGAGAGGAAGCTCTCAGGCAGGAATTCCTTCTTACACATTTCTTTGTACCTGCTCCAGCATACCACTTGTACAGAACTTTGCTCATAGGCATTCAATAATTACATGGTAATATAATACATAAAATATGAACAAACCTGTTGTGCTTTGGGGGAATATTTCAGAAACAGGCCAGCCCTGTGGAATACAAAAAGACTGATGCTCCTCAGCCAGATGTGAAGGAAGATGAAGAAGAAAAGGAAGAGGAGAAGGAAAAGGGAGATGAAGAGGAGGACGGTGAAGAGAAACTTGGTAAGAAGTAGACCCCAAAATATCTGCTCTGAGCCAGCACCCTAAGATGTTGCTTCAAACTCTTATACGCACGTTACTGTCAGGATTGTTTTAGACTCTAGAAGCGTGTTCTAATGCTAATTTTCTAGTTACCAAAAAATAAGTGTAAGATTTTGCTCAGTTGTTTTACTTTGACTTCTTAGAAGAGAAGCAGAAAAGTGATGTTGAAGAAGATGGTGACACTGTCAGTCAAGAGGAGGACGACAGGAAGCCTAAAGCAGAGGTAATGGAAAGTGGCAGCTCAGGGGAAGGCGCACGTACGGAGAGTGTTTTCATAAGATAGTTTTCAGTGGCTACGACAGTAAAGATTCTGTTATAGCCAATTTTGTAAAAGTGGGATTCTTAGCATTAAAAAATTCAATTTTTTAATTTTAAATTATATCTGAATCTCAAAAATACTTTCTGTGCTGAAAATGGTTTTCTGTAATAAGGAGAAGGCAAGGAAGACTAGTAAAGTGCTTTCTAGTAATGGTAGCTTCAGTTGTTTACAGTTCTGTTTCATCAACTATCTCTCCTCACTGTGCCCTTAAAACTGTTCCTTGGACAGATCACTGCATTCTAAAATTTTTGTCCCTCTTGCTGATGAATTCATTTGTTCATTCATTCAGTAAATATGTCTGGAGTAATTGTTAGTGAACAAGACAAAAATACTCTACCTTTGAGGAGCTTAATTCTAGTGGAAGGAAACAGTAAGCAATGGGCATTTTAAGGAAGTAAATGAACAGTAAGATAAAAAGCAATGAGCTATGAAAAATAAAAAGAAGACAGAAAAAGGTTTTGGAAGTACTGGGGGCAGAGTGAGTTGTACATAATTTTAAAGATGATAGGCCTCACCATAGCAAAAACTTGAAAGAGGTAAGAGGCTTTGCCGTGGAGATGTCCATGGGAAGAGAATTCTTGGAAGAGCAAACCACCACTAAAAGGACCTGAAATGGTAGTCTAGAAGGCCAGCATGGCCAGTAGATTACGAGGATGGAGAAGAAGAACATGGGGAGGGCTCCAGGTTGGGGGAGGCCTCTGAGGCTGTTGTATGGGACTTGGCTTTTCCTGCTAGTGAAATAGGCAGGCATCATAGTCTACGGGGCAAAGGACCGATGGGATCTGATTACTCTGGCTTGGATGTTTTCTGCAGACCAGGGAGAATCAAGGAGCCTAGTTAGATTACTGTACTAATCCAGGCAAGATATGGTGGCTCTGAGCAGGGTGATAGAGAAGGACATGAGTTTCTGATCTGGATTTCTGATCGGATTGGACAGACTGGATCTGATCCAGTCAGGTGGATTGGATATGAGGTATGAGGGAAGGAAAATAGTCCATGTCATTCTCACCACGGTCCCTTTTCTCAGCACTTCTCTTTCATTCTGATCCTTTCTGGAAACTATCCAGTTTTCATTTCCAGCTACCACAACTCTGCCCTTCTATTGATAAAGGTCAATGCTGTTTATATTTTCAATGAATATATTCTGTCTCAACTAGAATGCAGAATTCTTTCAGGTAGGGGCCAGTCTATTTTCATATTCCCCCAAATTCCTCACACAATAAGTGGGCGTAGCGTAGAAAGCACTGGATTTGTAGTCTTATTTCTTTTAGGCTGTGCCATGCAGCATGTGGGATCTTATTTCCTCAGCTAGGGTTCCAACCTGTGCTCCCTGCACTGGCAGCATGGAGTCTTAACCACTGGACTGCCAGGGAAGTCCCTGGGCTTGTAGTCTTGAATATTATATGAACTCTGCTTGGGCTTGGATAGCCTTTAGTCCTTATGAATCTGTGCTTTCTCAGCCTCAAAGTGGGACTAATATGTCCATAGACCAGTGGATTATTCAGGATTAAGCAGGATAACACATGATAGCCTGGTGTTTGGTCCTTTTTAAAGAAAATATTGATGGGTTAGGTTTAGAAAAGTGCACATTTATGGAAAACAAAGACTGAATAATAACACATGCACAGTTCTACCACCACTGACCCAATCATTGTTTTTGGTGCATTTTTTTCTAATCATTTGTTTGTTTTTCCTCAAATGAATTATACTCAGCTGGTTGATCCTGAAAACTTGGTGAATTTTTACTTTAAAAAAAATGCTAATTATAGTGAATTTCTTGTTTTTTCAACCAACAGGAGGATGAAATTTTGAACAGATCACCAAGAAACAGAAAGCCGAGAAGAGAGTGAAACAATCTTAAGAACTTGACCTGTGATTTTTCTCTCCCTCCCCTCCCCCTGCAAGTGTGGGTCCTAGGAAAGGACCTGGCACACCTTGGGTTGAAACTCAAAAAACTTTCCGATGCACCACCATCAGCAGGTCCCAGCTGAACACTCGCCCGTGTAATTTTAAACATCTAGCAGTAAATAATTGGAGTTGTGACATAAAGGACCCTGTTTCTGTAGAGAGAAAAGCTTAACATAATTGTTGTGAAATGTAACATGAAGCAACTAACTTGTAATTTTTTTTGTTTTTAAACATGTTTGTTTTTTTAAAATAGAGTGATAGAACTTTGCCAGTCTTTAAAAATCTTGGCTTAATTTAATATATTAATCTGTCCGTGCAGAAATAAAACCAACCTTTAAAAATGTTAGGGGAATGAATTTGAAGTTGGTGAATTGTAACTGATTTTAAGTTTGGTATTATGAAACATTTAAGTGTCTTTGTCCCCTAATTGATAATCATGTTTAAAATGTAGTCATTTGTGGTTATAATCTTGTTTTGCTTGCTTCCATTATTCAATGCCTCCTAAGGAAAGTGAGAGTGATTGGATGGAAGCCCAAATTTAAGTAAAGATTGTTTAAGTTATATTAAAAATAGACATACAAAAAGAAAAAGCATTTCACTGGTTGGTTAGACTACAAAGTATGTGTGTTCTCTTGCCCTTGCAACAGCTCAGTTCCCACACAGCTTTGCAGTCAGTGGAAGAGGTGGCATATATGGCACTCAGGCATCATGCCATCCTTCACACGCCAGGAGCGTCTGGGCTCCAGCCTTCTCACGCAGGTGGCTTCTCAAGGAGCTACCACTGTGTGTGAGCTCCAGAGTAGGTGCAGATGTTTTCATCACATCTTCCACGTTGTTGACACTGTCTTACCTTCTCAAGTTCCCCAAATTCCCGAGAGCTTTCTCCTCTGCTATGCATTTTGTCTTCACAGCGCAGCTTGCAGTCCCTTGCTAAAGATGATTATAAGCTCTGCATAGTGTTAAGCTTTATTGTGGTTATGTGTATGTTTCTTCTTCCTTTGTTAAGCAGACCCACACCTTTCCAGGTCAAAGTACAGGATAGAGTGCTATCCTTCATCTTTACCATTTCTTTTACTCCGTTTAAAGACTTCAGAAGTCTAATCCAGAGTTGAGCCAATTCAGAATTGACTGTAATTGAACACAGGCTAAAAGTATTTATGGGGGGAGTGACTTTTAGCATGAGTTTTCTGATTTTTGTAGCTGCTAACCTTTTAAATCTTTATTTGCAGTTCATGTAACAGTTGTCTTAAATTACATGATAAAGCAGTCCTGTTCAATTTTTTTTTTAATGTGGCTTGTAGAATTTTTAATAAATGAGCTTAGGTCTGTTTTTTCATGTGGAATGCAGATGGGTGCTATCAGAGCCTCTCCCCCATCACTATAGTGTAATAATATTATTACACCACACTGAAATGTATTCAGAACTAGATTTTTTTTATTGTTTAGCTTTATTGTTTCTTCAGAGGTGTTGCAAATGTACCGATGATACTGTTTCTTGCACTGAATATATAAACACTCCAGAGTGTTTATATTGGGGAGATATTGGGGAGGAAGTATATTCATAAAAGATGAAGGCTGTATCTGTTTATCTTCAATTTTTTACTTGTTCACTTAAATTCTTATGAGGGTGGGATGCATTTTCTTGCTGTTCAGTGCTTTATCCTTTTTCATCTGTCATTCTGTGGTCACAGTGACCTTAGCTATGTAGCAGACTTTCCCAAATGTATTGAGTGCAAATAAACAGTTACTTAGCAAGACCTGAAAATATGTCTGCAGGTTTCTCCTTGAAGTAAGCGTGTGGGATCGTTGCATTCTAGAAGTCTGCCGCCTTCACCCTGAATTGACATTGTATGTCATGCTTCCCTTACGGTTTCTTCCAGCTGAGTTGTGGAATAATGAGTATAAATCAGTAGACTCTTCATTTGCAAGATAATTTATCATATCCAGGGTAATTCAGCAATGTTTGTCTACCCTCCCCCCTAGTCCTTGGTCTGGGGGGAACCCACGAAAAAACAAAGCTAAATAAAAAGTCTTTTCTTGGTTCTGTATTCCACTTTGTTGAAGATACAGCCTCCTAATTAGAAGTCTGACATTAATGAACGAACAGCAGCAGTATTCATCTCTTTAAAAGGCACTTATTTTATATGCTGGTTATCTGCCCCATTGATATAAAATGCCCACTGCATCAGATGTGTTCCTCAATTTCTCTTAACCATAACACACTCCACTTTTCTCAGATTGTTGGGTTTACTAAATGGTGTTCCATTAAAGTCCTGTGTTAAGCATCTGCTTTTGACTGAATTTCACAAATAACCTTCAATTTGTTTTACTGTTTCAGGAGTGGGTTAATCTTCCATTAATTGGCTACTACAGGAAAGTTTGCTAATACACAAACTGTTATGAACAGTAAAATAGTTATTACTTCATCTTACCACATGAAGGTGAATATAATTCAAAGTAGGCTTTGCATCTTTTTCCTGTTGGATTGGGGTTCAGTAATTTCAGTTGTATAGGATGACTAGCACCTCAGAAGAAGAGTGGTGATTTGTAGATAATATTCTTGTAGATTATGGAAACCATTTAACTTCAAAATTTTTATTCAAAAATAAATGACTTTTGGAATCAGACTCCATCTTTTATATTCCTATTTAGGGATATTTTAGAACATTAGGTCAAAACTTTATGTAGTATTAGGCTTTTGAATTGCTTTCTGGAGAGTACACAAAATGTAGTGCTCCTAGTTACAATTATCTTTCCCATTAGAAAGGAACTTTAAGTCTGGTGTAAAATTTATGTTTGAAGAATGGTAAAAGCAGGACTGTTACGGTGTTCATGAGCCCTAAGCACTTTTGCTTTGGTGGGTCACTTGTATTTTTTACAGCATTTGTATAAAAACAAGTACTATTTGAATAAAGACTTGATTTTTTCTGCTGCTTTTAAAACATTTTCATTGGCCTAGTAAGAAGTTACTGTACCAAATGTTTGAGCTGTCGATGGTGTCTCATTTTGTAGCCTTTTGGCACCTCCTGTTTGTCTTTAGCAGTTAGGGTGCCAACAGGTATTGGCACCCTAGTTTCTCTTGACCCAACAGACTGTCATGTTTGATTGCTCCTGTTTTTACCCCGTCTCCCACTTCCTTTGCCTACTAGGTATAATACTAGAGTGTAATTGTTTTTAGTTGGATTTTGTCGTCTGATTCAGTTTTACCTAACAGACCATCTTTTAAACGTAAAACTTGCAGGCCAGGCTCCCCGTGTTTTTTTTTTGTTTGTTTACTAAGGCATCATCCTTTGCAGTTCTACTGTGCCCACCCCCTCCCCCAGGAGACTTCATATCCTTTTCATGTCGGCTTTTTTTCTTTTAGTAGTTGTAATTTTTGAAATACTTTGATATAAGGGCAGATACTCTCGATTCAGAACAGCGCATGAAGAAACCTTCAGCTCGAGTACGATTCTTAGCAACTGTGAGGCTGAATGTGAGAAGTGAGGTCGAAGAAAAACCGATGACACTGAAAAAGCGTGGCTACTGTTGAGCTTATCAAACCCGAATTTAAGAAGCGGTATGAAAATGGTGACTCGCTATGGTGCCAGACCAGCATTGGGTCTGGCGGGTTACGCCGCGCCTACTGCCCCTCTTTCCGCGGCGGACCCGGAAAGGCCTGTTCGCGTGAGGCGGCGTCTAGAGCCAGCTTCTGTTGGTCACACTCAGCTGAGAGTTGAGGACCGAAGCCCGCCCAGCTGCTTCCCTCCGCCTGACTTTGAGAGTTCCTTTTAAACTCCGCAAGGGAACAGCCCAGCGGGCCTCTAGTGTGCGCGGCCCCGCCCCTCGGGCGGCCCGCTCTTCCTTCTCTAATTGGCCGCAGTGTCTGTTCATCAGCTGTGACGGCAGGGTCGGCTGCCGGAGCCCCGCCCTCTTCCGAGAGCCCCGAAAACAATTTTAAGATGGCGGCGGCGGCGGCGCGGAAAACAATGGGGCCGGGCCGGCGGGGACAGGCCGAGGCCTGAGGTGGGCAGCAAGCGCCTGCCCGGGTTGGGCCGAGCGGGGCCTGAGGAAGACCCCCGCCGCGCGCGAGCCCGTTCCGCAGGTCGCGGGACCATGGCGTGGCCGTGAGGCAGCCGGGCAGCCGGCGGAGAGCGGGGCGTGCAGTGCCAGCCGGCCCGAGAGGCCCGCCTCGGGCCTGGCCCGTGCAGCCCGCGGCCCATGGTGCTGCCCACCTGCCCCATGGCGGAGTTCGCGCTGCCGCGGCACAGCGCGGTCATGGAGCGCCTCCGCCGGCGCATCGAGCTGTGCCGGCGCCACCACAGCACCTGTGAGGCCCGCTATGAGGCCGTATCGCCCGAACGCCTGGAGCTCGAGCGCCAGCACACCTTCGCCCTTCACCAGCGCTGCATCCAGGCCAAGGCCAAGCGCGCCGGCAAGCACCGGCAGCCGCCCGCCCCGGCCCCAGCTCCGGCCCCGGCGCCAGCGGCGGCCCCGCGCCTCGATGCTGCCGACGGCCCTGAGCACGGCCTCCCAGTCGCGGTGAGTAGGACCCGGGGAGCAGCCCCTTCTCTGGAGATGCTGCCCCTCACGCCGCCCAGGGCCCTTTGAGCCTGCCCCAGTGCCCGCAGCCCCTTGGGTCTCGCTCCGGGGAGGCTAACATGGCTGGGACTGAGCGGTTGTCATCTGCGGGAAATGGCACTGTGGCGTTTCCTTGGGAAAACAGGATCCTAAGGACCGACCTTAAGGCCCCGGCAGGGAAGGCTGGTGAACGGGCGGTGAAACAGTCTTCTTCCAGACTTGATTTCGAAATTCTGAGAACTCTGTTTTGGAACAGACTGGCATTAAAGTTGCCTGTGATAATGGCCTCATTTATTCTGCAGCTGTTCTTTGAGTCCTTGCTCTTTGCAGAGTCAGGGCTTAAATATGGAAATAAGACGGACTTCAATTGACCAAATGAAACTGTTCTGAATGGAAAGTCAAGAATCTTTGGAAATCTTCGTAAAGACATAGATGTACAAAAGAATTCTTTGTTTAGGCAGCTCTGAAATTTGTGGATTTGTGATTCCAGCAGAATTTTTGGCAGTTCCAGTTTTAATTAGAAGCCTGTGTAAAACCTCTGATGATATTAGAGTTTGTTGGTAAATTATTACACCCTTTTGGGCTCTCAGTAGTGCTAGGGAAGTTTGTTGCTTAGAGGTTTTCCTTCCTGAAACTACTTAGAAGGTTCGTTGCTATTGTTTTCTTGGTAATTTAAAGTTTAGAACAAACGCTACCAATTTAATTTCTGTGTATTTTTATAATTCACGCCTTTATTCGGTCTCACCGGGCTGTTGGGAGTACTCTTCCCTAATTAGTTTTCAGGTATTTAGTCTTAACCCTTTAAATGCTATGACCCTCACAGGCCCTATGCTCGATTTGTATTATTTTTCCTATTCTCTCCCACACCAGTCAGGACGGCTGGACATCTCATTGCTTATTGTTATCAATTCTTATATAGTCAGGACTCCTCGTCCTCACTTTTCTTCTCTGTAAATTGAAGATGTGTCTGACTTCCTCTGGGATTCTTGTAAGATTCAAAAAAAATGAGTGTCAAGGTGAAAATACTTCATAAATGGGAGGCTGCCTGTAAGACCCACCCGGTCACCTCTCAGAATCTTGACATTCTTCAGGTCCAGTTCGTCTTCCTCTTTAAAACCAGTTTTTACCCTGCTCCACAGCAATTAGAATCTCCTTTGTCAGAACATTAAGCAAATGCATTGCCTGTGCTGTTTTAAATATTTTAAGCACATCATTGCATGCTACCTTAGAAGTGTCTTGAAAACTAGACTGTAAGCCCTAGGAGACACGGAGGGGTGCAGCTCAAAGGAAAGACTTCAGATTTTGGGTGGTCATTCCATTTAAGTAAATAGTGAAAGCCCATTAAAAAAAAATCTCAGTTTTACACACAAATAGTTGCCTTGAACACCCGCTAGAATATACATTAGTAGTGATTCAGTTTGTTTAACAAGAGTAAGAATTTAGATCCTCTATGATATTTTTAGCCCTAAACTACTAGAGAGAAGTTGGACATGCTGTTTGAAGAGAAATGAGTCCTGAGTGTGTTAGAACTTGAGCCTGGCCTGTTAGCTACTCCTTTGGGTGATCAGGTGTGTCGTGTTATGTTGGTGTCTTATCACATTAAACCTTGACCCGTGGGTTTCCTGAGTTAAACTTTAGAATGGAATTGCTCTACTGCCTCCCTGCTAGGAAGAGGGACCCTGTTAACTTCAGTCTCCACATGGTTCTAGGTGAGCTCTTTGGCTTTGGAGTGAAGTTTTAGGAATGGAAGATGAGTGTCTAGTAGAACCCGTTTTAGTGGCTCCTTCAGTTCAGAGAGAGGCAGAGTTCTTGCCTTTTGGCCTTGAGAGAAAGCACAGCTTTGCCCACAGAGATGGAGTGGAGAAAGTGATTATTGTTTTTTGACAATTCTGTGTATGTATTTGATCTAATTAATATTCTTTAGTGAAAGTCATTTCTGTCTCTTTGCAACCCCACGGACTATACAGTCCATGGCATTCTCCAGGCCAGAATACTGGAATGGGTAGCCTTTCCCTTCTCCAAGGGATCTTGCCAACCCAGGGATCGAACCCAGGTCTCCCACATTGCAGGTGAATTCTTTGCCAGCTGAGCCACCAGGGAAGCCCAGTACTCCTTACATAAGGAATATTATTCTTATTTTTTCCAAAAGTCCTGTAGTACTCGTAGGCATCCGTTTCCTAGCAAAGTTACCATCAGCAAACCGTTTGTACAAGTGAAAATGGATCAAATCAAATTTACTAGTAGAGTCCACTCTCTGCTTGTTTTTTCCCCCTTCTTAGGATATTCCACTACAGCAAAATCTTGACCAATATCTATTTACGGTAAATACTGTTACAGATGAATCAGAAACTGTGCTTCAGACTTTTTCTACTCTAGTTGTCAAGGAATGACCTTATTAGGTTTTGTTTGTACTGCGTGTGCTCATTGAAAACCAAACAGTAATTTTCTAGTGACAGGATTGACTTCTTTTTATTAGGGATGCCACATAATAGAGAATTACCACTCACTTTATACAAACATTAATTCTGTCATGAAAATAGCCTTCTACAATAGCTTCAACATTTTCTTTTGGTAAAATGTTACAAAGGTTTATGCCTGGCCCCCTTGGACAGCGTTGTCATACTTTTGCTGCTTACTTCTTAAGTTGTTGTAATAGTTACCAAGAAATTTGACAGTTCCATGTCAGCCATTCATGGAAGTTGCCTTTCCTGCTTAGTTTAGGAAATTATATTGTTTGTTAGGAAAGAATTACCAATACATTGTTAATTGTTTAGGAAATAATATTTCTGTCACTCTCTTTTTAACTTTTATCTATACGTAACTACACAAATAGTGCAAAGAACA
The DNA here is from genome assembly GCF_029378745.1 of Bos indicus. Classification (NCBI taxonomy): domain Eukaryota; kingdom Metazoa; phylum Chordata; class Mammalia; order Artiodactyla; family Bovidae; genus Bos; species Bos indicus. Next base: position 1,567,618 of record NC_091766.1, on the reverse strand, counting down.
CCTGCTTACCTTTACTTAGATTCTGCCCATTGTCGTCATCGTTCCTTATTTGCTTTATCGTGTCACACATACTCTTTCTGTCCTCTCTACCTTTCTGTCTCCCTAAAAGTTCTGTTCTCTGAACCATCTGTGAGGACACTGCACACCTCTCTACCCCAAACACCTCAGTGTGTACCTTCTAAGAGTTAAAGATGTGCAGAATTTTAATAATTATTTTGTAGACTGAGCCTATGTAAGAATTATATAAATAATAAATTATTTTCAGAGAGTAGGTGTTTCTGAACATGACAGACATTGTGGGATAATTTTAGAGAAAAGATGAGTAACATGGCTTCAGGATTGCATTTCTTCCTAGAACGTTCATGACCTTGTCCTAGCATCTTTCCTTTTTTATCAGTATCCCCTTTTCCACTGGGTCCTTGCCTTTAGCTTGAAGCATGAGCAGATCTTCTCCTTTCTTTTGTCTTTTCTCACCCTCAAAATAGTGTCCTAGCTCCTTCCTTCCCTTTGCCCTTTCCACCGCACTTCCCATTTGCTCATTTCCCCATTGTAATCTGCCTTCTGCCTCTTCTACTTTTCCGAAGCTGCCCCTTAAAGGACACCAAAGATGGACTTGCCAAATTCAGTGGTTTCTTAGTCATCATTCTTTTTGACTTCCTCCTTCCTAAGACTCTTCTGTTAGCTTCTACTCTCTTCTGATTTTCTTTCCAGCTTTCTGACTTTTCCTCCTGCTTTCCTTTATTAATTCATGCAAAAAATATTTGAGTGCCCACTGTAGGTCAGAACATTTTTTGGTTGCTAGGGATACAGCAGTGAACAAGACAGACTGAAACTCTGCTCTCATGGAGAGAGATCAATAATTTTTAAAACTAATTTTAAGTTATAATAAATGCTAAGAAAAAATGTAAAGTGATGTGATTCTGAGTGATTTATAGTAGCAGTTTTAGATATGATAGTAGCAGCTCTGTCTTAATTTGGGCTGAATGACAGAAGGTAATGAGTCAGCTGAAAGTTTCAGAAAAGAACATTCCAGTTAGAACTACCACCAGAAAGTTTCTGAGGCAAGAACCTTCTGAGCTTGCATGAAGGACAGAAAGGAGCGACAATATGGGCAGAGCAGCCGGCAGTCGGCTGGTGTGAAAGCTGGGTAAGCGAGGGTCAGATCAAGTGCAGGATTTGAAGGGAAAACATCACATAATCTGACATTTTTTAAAGGCCACTCTGATGCTGGAGGGAGGGTGGGATCGGTCTGGGCATGAGTGGGCGCAGTTCGGGCTTTTGCAGTGGTCTAGGCTGGAGCCGTTCGTGGTAGTGCAGATGGAGAGGAGGTGAGTTCTGGATAGCTTCCGAAGGCAGAGGTGACAGAGGGCGGTGAGGGGCTAAATGGATTGGATTGGAGGCACATGGAGGGAGTTGAAGGGAATTCCAAGTTTTTTGGCTTGAGAAATGTTCTTTGGACACTTTTAAAATAGTCATGTTCCCTAGTTTTTTTCACTCAGTTTTCTTTTCTGGGGTTAATGTCATTGATTCTTTCATGCATCTATCACCTATAATAGATTCTTCACATCTCTACCCAGGGTCAAATGCAGCTGTGTACTGCACATTTCCACTTTGATTCCCACGTTATCCAAAAGGGACTCTCCGCTTTTCTTGCCAGTCTTACGTTTCTTCAGAGTATTTTCCCTTGTCCAGTCAACCAAAGTAGGGGCTTGGGAATTATCCACCCCTTTTCTTCATTTCCATCTTTTTGTTTTGGCTCTGTCCTGCAGCATGTGAGATCTTAGTTCCACAACCAGCGAGCGAACCCGTGCATTGGGAGCACGGAGTCTTAGCCATGTACCATCAGGGTAGTCCCTATTTCCATCTTTGAGTTGGTCATTTGTTCACCCAACATTGAACTCCTGCTGGGAACCAGGAATTGTGGTGCCAGACCTATGTCATGTAGTCATCGCAAAGCCCTGTTGAAGGCTGTAAAACCTATGGGAATACTAGGAGAGGTGAAGTTTCACCCTTGGGTGAAGTTTGGAAAGTGTTACTTCTAAAGTGGGTCTTAATATTTTGCCAGATGTTTTCCCAAAGGGTGTTAACATGAAGCACTAATTTCATGGGCTATTAAAAGAGTTCTAGAGTTGCACAGATTTGGGTGATACTGGAATAAACAAATTTAAACAGTTTCCTTTATTGAGGAGGTTTCCAAGCATTTAATAGCTTAATATGCATGTGGGCTTGCACTCATAAGAGCAGGGAACATCTAATAGGGTTTTGATCCCTTTGGAAAACTAGGCAAAAGCACAAAACCGTGACAGTGACTAATTCTTTGAATTTAAGACTTTAAGTGCCAGAGGCTGGAAGATAAAACTGGAAAGGGAGGAGTCATATCACAAAAAGCTTTATGTTTGATACTGGGTGTATGGACTAAATAATTTTGAAACATTGTGAACCTCCCTGACAGATTTTTGTTGACATTTTAAGCTTATCAGAATTATAATGCATATGTCGTGTTGATCAATAGTATACTAAATTACCATAACTCAATTTAAATGAAATATATGAACTAAGAACATTTATGTAACACATGAAGTACTACGTATGTTTAATGTGAATCAGCTGTTTTAAAAAGAGAAAAGGGCAAAAATGCTATTTATAGCGGCAGAGGATATAACTTCCAGAGAATCATAAATGTTAACATTTTAAAGTAAAATGATTACATCACTTTTAAAAAATGTCTAGTGGAATCTGAAAACTTTAGTGATGTGCTTTTGTCAGCCACTTAAAGAATGCTTTTCTATAACAGAAATTTCATTTTTCAATTAATTGATTTTTCCTGGCTGCACATGGGCTTTCTCTAGTTGTGGTGCGCAGGTTTCCCCTCGTTGCCGTGACCTCTTGCTGTGGAGCACAGGCTAGGTAGGGTGTGCAGGCTCGGTAGTCGTGGCGCGTGGGCCCAGTTGCTCTGAGACGTGGGATCTTCCCAGACAAGGGATCAAACCTGTGTCCCCTGATTGGCAGGTGGATTCTTGACCACTGGATCACCAAGGACGTCCCGGACATTTTTCTCTTGAAACTTGCATTTCTTTTTTCTTTGTCTTTATTGAAGTCTAGGTGATTTACAATGCTGTGCTAGTTTCAGGCACACAGCAGAGTAATTCGGCCATACACACATGTGGATCTGTTTTTTCTCAGATTCTTTTTTCCTTATAGGTTATTAAAACTATGCAGTGAATTCCCTTTCTGCTCTTATTAAAGTCAATTTATAAGGAATTCCCTGGTGGTCTAGTGATTGGGACTCTGCTGTTTCACTTCAGAGGACCCAGGTTCGATCCCTGGTAGAGGAAAAAATCCCACAAACCCCATGGTGCATCCAAAAAAAAAAGTTGATTGATACAAAAGAATATAGTAGCATTTATAAGATTATATGTGTTATATATATTTGATATTTTAATAAGTTATTATAGTTAGTATACAACAAACAACATGCATTATACATTTTTATAAATAACTTATGCAGAAAAGTACAGGTTTATTATACTTACCTGGCGATCACCAAGGTGGTTTTCCCAGGTCAGTCCTTCGCACTCCACATGTGCTGACTCCTGCGATTCCCCAGACGTGGGAAGTTCGCCTGCATAATTTGTGGTAGTAGGGGACTGTGTTCACGTTTTCCCCTGAAGAAAAAAAAAAGTACAGGTTTATTAGACTTGCCTCTCAGTGAGATGGAGGAGGCTTTTCCGCCTAAATTTGTTCACATAACTGTGGCTGAATATTACTTATTGACAAAATGATAGTTTTTAATTCTATTCCTATTTTTTTGTCTTTACAAATTTAAGTTCCAGAAATCCTTGTTTGCCTAAGCATAAAAGAAAGGAGGAAATTTAATTCTAGTAATGTTCAAGTTTTTGAAATTTGAATTGTATGCCCGAAATCACATAGTGATATGTATCATCAAAAATTGATTTGTTAATTAGACAACAACTTAGTTAGGTACACTGTCAGTTTTAATGAAAGCAGAAAATTAGAGACCATCTGACTTATAAAAGGATAATCTCATCATCAGTCACTCACTTTCTCACCAAGAAATGTAACAGAGGCTTTACCAAATCTTATCAATTGATTGTCGATTATACCTGTTATTCTTTCATTTAGAAGGATCTTGTATAACCTAATTACTCAAAATTGATTGGGAAAATAAAAATATTATTCACTTCAGTACACCTTTGGCAGTAGTTTTTGATAAATACTTTTATCCACTTCAGGTATGTTTTCATCAAAACCTTAGAACTGTGACTGTCACTTGTTCACTGTTTGCCAGTGCCTACCAGGTAACCCAGTTGGCAGAATCAGTCTTCATTGTCTGGTTAATCAGCTTCCTGTCAGAAAAGGTTTGACTTCATTTTTCAAATACACATAATACCATACATCCCATGAGTACCATCTCACTTCTGAATTCTAAGGGAGAGAGTTGAACAGTGTAGAGCCTTGTCGTGAGTTTTATTGTCCCATCAGACACTCTGCATTGCCTGCATGTGTCTTACTCATATTAAGCATTCTTTTGAAGCGCTGTATGTTATTGGTGAGTTGAGGATGGAAGAATGATGTTTCTATGATGAAAAATATCAGCACTCTGGCGGCCCACTCTGCGCAGTCTAATTGAGAGCGTCCCAACTCACAGGCTGAACTTTGGCAAGTTAAGTACTCAAGGCCCTTAAGTTAGTGAAGAACTACTGTGCCTAGCAGAGCAGTGTAAGACGCTGTGGTATTCAGTGAACTTTGGAGCAGCATCCGTGTTGCTGGCCTGGTGGAGCAGCCTGTCATTGAGGTATTACAGCAATTGGCACCATGGAAATGAAGCCCATATGCAGCACTCCAAGATCCCTAAAATGCTTGGAATGCAGTTCTTTTAAAATAATCTAATTTCTCTAGATGTCTTTACATGTATGCCCTTCCTTAGTCACATAATGCCTGACACCTGCTCACCATTCAGAACTCTGCTCATGTGTCATCTCCTCTAGGACCTCTTCTCTGAGGCCTTTCTCTAGCCAGGCTGGGTAATTAACCTCTGCCAGAACAACCACACTGTACTTTAATTGGTGTGTTTGCTGCTCTCCATTAGACTGAGCAACCTGAGAGCAAGACCAATAACGTAGCACATACCTGCTACATACTTGGCAGTCAGCAAGCATTTGTTGAATAAATGTTAATGAGATTGTGGAAGGAGCTGTGAATTGGGAGTCAGAAGCTGTATGTTTTTAGGCTGGAGTCGTGTCAGAGGTGGACTTAACAGAGGTGACCGTAGCCCCTGATTTATACTGCCATGTTCATCGTGGCCTTGTTCATAATAGCCGAGAGGTGGGAGCAATCTTAAGTTTCCATCAGCAGATGAATGGATGAAGAGAATGTGACATATACATACAGTGGACTATTATTCAGCCTTAAAAAAGAGGGGAATCTTGTCATATGTTGAAACGGATGAATCTTAAGGACATTGTGCTAAATGAAATAAACCCACAATATTCAGATATCACAGATATCTGAGATATCTAAAATAGTTGAACTCTTAGAAAGTATAAAATGGTAGTTGCCAGGGGCTGGAGGGAAGGGGAGAATTATTTAATGGATGTGCAGTTTCAGTTTTGCAAGATGAAGAGCACCAGAGATTTGTTGCACAGCAGTGTGCATACAGTTAACACTGCTACTGCACTGTACACGTAAAACAGCTCAGGATGGAAACGTTTATCATAAGGCTTTTGACCACCTTTTTTTCCTAAGTATAGTTGAGTTGCAGTGCTGTGTTACTTGTTGCTGTATAGCGAGGTGACTCAGTTTTACATACACACACTTTTTCATATTCTTTTCCATTATGGTTTATCACAGGACATGGAGTGCAGCTACCTGTGCTATGTAGCAGGACCCTGTCTATCCATTTTGTATATTACCAGTTTGCATCTGCTAATCCCAAACTCCCAGTCCAGCCTTCTCCCATTCCTCACTGCCTTGGGAACCACAAGTCTATTGTCTGTGCCCCTGATTCTATTTTCATTTCATAGATAGGTTCATTTGTGACCACAATATTTAAAAAGTATAATATACACAGTATTTTGTATATTAACTACAAAACAAAAACTATAATTTTCTAAGTCATATGCCTGGAAAATTTTTAGCAGTTATAAGGGTTTTATTTATTGGCCACGCCATGTGACATGTGGGATCTTAGCTCTGTGACCAGGGATGAACCTGAGCCTCCTGCATGGGGAGTGTGGAGTCCTACCACTGGACAGGCAGGTGGACTGGATCCCGCATGCTCCAACTAAGAGCCTTCATGCCATGACTAAGACCTGGTGCAGCCGAAAGAAAGGATAAGGCTTGTCAATGGTGCTAGAAAGACCAGAGTCATTTTAAGTGTTAATAAACATTAATAAAGAAAGATATGATAGATGCTAAGATTTTCTGCCTAAATATAGTACAAGGAAGAACCTCATATGTATGTATCTCTAGTCCTATATCATATCTTTATTACCATATATGAATAAAGTCTGTTAATCTAAACAAAAATAAAGGTTGATGCTGTTAATGAGCACAATGCATGCAGGCGAGATAAAGCTGTTTATGGGCCAGGAGTCAAAAAACCTGCATGCAGTGAAAATTTTGGCCTAAAGTAATCTTGTGGTTTTAGGCATGGCACTTACAGCTAATGCTGTAAAGAACAGTATTGCATAGGAACCTAGAATGTTAGGTCCATGAATCGAGGTAAAATTGGACATGGTCAAGCAGGAGACGGCAAGAATGAACATCACCATTTTAGGAATCAGTGAACTAAAATGGACGAGAACAGACATTTAATTCAGGTGGCCAGTATATCTACAACTGTGGGCAGGAATCCCTTAGAAGAAATGGAGTAGCCCTCATAGTCAACCAAAGAGTTCAAAATGCAGTAGTTGGGTGCAATCTCAAAAACAACAAAATAATCTCAGTTTGTTTGCAAGGCAAACCATTCAACATCGCAGTTATCCATGCCCCAACCAGTAATGCCAAAGAAGCTGAAGTTGAAAGGGTTCTGTGAAGACCTATAAGACCTTACAGAACTATAAGACCTATAGACCTTATAGAACACCCAAAAAGACATCCTTTTCATCACAGGGGACTGGAATGCGAAAGTAGGAAGTCAAGAGATACCTGAAGTAACAGGCAAGTTTGGCCTTGGAGTACAAAATGAAGCAGGGCAAAGGCTCACAGAATTTTGCCAAGAGAACGCACTGGTCATAGCAAGCACCTTCTTCCAACAACACAAGAGACAACTCTACGCATGGACATCACCCAGTGGTCAGTACTGAAATCAGATTGATTATATTATTTGCAGTCAGAGATGGAGAAGCTCTATACAGTCAGCAAAAACAAGACTTGAAGCTGACTGTAGCTCAGATCATGAACTTCTTAATGCCAAATTCAGACTTAAATTGAAGAAAGTAGGGAAAACCAGTAGGCAATTCAGGTATGACCTAAATGAAATCCCTTATGATTATTTAGTGGAAGTGACAAATAGATTCAAGAGATTAGATCTGATAGAGTGCCTGAAGAACTATGGACAGAGATAAGTAACACTGTACAGGAGGCGGTGACTGAAACCATCCCAAAGAAAAGTGCAAGAAGGCAAAATGGTTGTCTGAGAAGGCCTTACTAATAGCTGAGAAAAGAAGAGAGGAGAAAGAAGAAGTTATACACAACTGAATGTAGAGTTCCAGAGAACAGAAAGGCGAGATAAGAAAGCCTTATGTGAACAGTGAGCCTTATGTGAACAGTGCAAAGAAACAGAGGAAAACAATAGAATGAGAAAGACTAGAGATCACTTCAAGAAAATTGGAGATACCAAAGGAACATACCATGCAAAGATGGGCACAATAAAGGACAGAAATGGCAAGGACCTAACATAAGCAGAAGAGATTAAGAAAAGGTGGCAGGAATACACAGAAGAACTGTACAAAAAAGATCTTAAGGAACTGGATAGCCACGTTGGTGTGGTCACTCAACTAGCACTGGACATCCTAGAGTGTGAAGTCAAGTAGGCCTTAGGTAGCATTACTGTACAAACAAAGGTAGCAGAGATATGGAATGCCAGCTGAGCTATTTCAGTTCCTAAAAGATGATGCTGTTAAAGTGCTGCACTCAACATGTCAGCAAATTTGGAAAATTCAGCAGTGGCCACAGGACTAGAAAAGGTCAGTTTTCATTCCAGTCCCAAAGAAGGGCAATACCAAAGAATGTTCAAGCTACCATACAATTGTGCTCATTTCACATGCCAGCAAGGTAATGCTCAAAATCCTTCAAGCTAGGCTTCAGCAGTACATGAACTGAGAACTTCCAGATGTACAAGTTGGGTTTAGAAAAGGCAGAGGAACCAGAGATCAAATTGCCAACATAGAAAAAGCAAAGGAATTCCAGAAAAACACCTGCTTCATTGACTTTGCTAAAGCATTTAACTGTGTGGGTCATAACAAACTGTGGAAAATTCTTAAAGAGATGGGAATACCAGACCACCTTACCTATCTCCTGAGAAACCTGTATGCGGATCAAGAAGCAGCAATTAGAACTGGACAAAGAACAACAGACTGGTTCAAAATTGAGAAAGGAGTTCATCAAGTATGCATATTGTCACCCTGCTTACTTCTGTGCAGAATATGTCATGCAAAATCTGGGCTGAATGAATCACAAGCTGGAATCAAGATTGCCAGGAGAAATATCAGCAACCTCAAATATACAGATGATATCAATATAATGGCAGAAGGTAAAGAGGAATGAAAGAGCCTCTTGATGAAGTGAAAGAGGAGAGTGAAAAAGCAGGCTTAAACTCAGCATTCAAAAAGCTAATACCATGGTATCTGGTCCCACCACTGCATGGTAAATAGATGGGGTAAAAGTGGAAACAGTGACAGATTTTCTTTTCTTGGATTCCAAAATCATTGCGGACACTGACTGCAGCCATGAAATTAAAAAGAACAACAACACTTGTTCCATGGAAGGAAAGCTATGACAAGCTAGACAGAATATTAAAAAGCAGAGACATCACTTTGCCAACAGAAGTCGGTATAGTCAAAGCTATGAGTTTTTCAGTAGTCTTTTGTGGGTGTGAGATTTGGACCATAAGAATTATAAGCACCAGAGCATTGATAATTGTGGTACTGGCGAAGACTCTTGAGAGTCTCTTGCACAGGAAGGAGATCAAACCAGTCAGTCCTAAAGGAAATCAATCCTCAATATTCACTGGACAGACTGATGCCGAAGCTTCAATGCTTTGGCCACCTGATGCAAAGAGCCGACTTACTGAAAAAGACTGTGATGCTGGGAAAGATTGAGGGCAGGAGGAGAAGGGAGCGACAGAGAAATGAGATGGTTGGATGGCATCACTGACTCAATGGACATGAGTTTGAGCAAACTCCAGAAGTTAGTGAAGGACAGGGGAGCGTGGTGTGCTGCAGCCCATGGAGTGGCAGAGTCAGAGATGGCTTAGCAACTGAACAACAATTGTGTGATTTTAGGCATGGCGCTTACTTTCTGCTCCAACTTTTTTACCTTTCAAAGGTATTAAGGAAATACTCTAAGAGACCAGAAATTGTAAAATGAGTAGAAAAATTTTACCTCCAAAGGAGGGAAACTAGTCTAGCACAGTCTAGGCTCCGAGGCATGGATGTGAGTGGTTCAGGGGAGGAAAAATTGGATGATCTTTTTAAAACCAGAAGACCATGAACCGTCTTCTCCCTCATTGGGAAAGCAGAGTCTCTGAGAGTTGCTGATTGGCTAATGATCCCAGGGCCTTTCCACTACGGAAGCCACAGGCTGGCTGCAGAGGGCCTGCTGTGGAAGGGGCCCGCTGTCTTGGACTCTGCCCTCAGCCACCTCTGCTGCTTATACACAAGGTGCCTGCTTTGGGATCATGGCGTCCAGTCAGGTCTGCTCTGATATAGGTGACCTAGCTGTTCATGTCAAGAGAATTTTGAAAGAACCAGACTCTTTTAAATTTATCGTCATTTAGTCCTCTTGGAGTCTCATAGGATAGATATTATATCCAGTTTTACGTGTCAGGAAACTTAAGACTCATAGATTAACTTTCCAGGATTGCCAGCTCAGTGGTAGGACCAGAAATTCAGACCAAACTCCAGTACCAAAACTCTTTATCCTTCTACTGTGCCATTTGGCTTCTGCAGATGAGATCCTGCATGAGAAAGAGTTTCATAAAAATTAGATTTTTTTTTTAATTGGTTAATATTTAGTGTAGAACAATGATTTTTCAAAGATACTCTGGCAGAGGGTCATGTATATCAGAATTACAGTGGTCCCCACTTAACTGCACTTTTGCTTTTGACTGTTTGAGTTACCTGAGGTCAACTATTGTCTGAAAATATTAAATGGAAGATTCTAGAAATAAGTCATAAGTTTTCAATCATGTGCCATTCTGAGCAGTGTGTGAAATCTCGTGCTGCCTCGCTCTGCTGCCTGGGGGTATGAATCACCCCTTTGTCTCACATGTCTATGCTGTGTGTAGACACACCCTGTAGTCACTTAGCCATCTGGGTTATCAGATTGATTGTCCTGGTATTTAAGTGTATGTGTTCATCTGACTCTCATTTTACTCAACAATGGTCCCAAAACAGAAGAGTAGTGATGCAGGAAATCCAGAGCTGCCAAAGAGGAGGTGTGAAGTGCTTCCTCCAGTGGGACGGGCCAGAGTTCAGCACCTTCCCGGCCTCAGCATCCACTGAGGGTGGCGCCCCACGCAGCACTTGGGGCATGTTTACCTGTGTATCTTTTTTGTCTGCAGGTACCCTCCCTCTTCCACCTCTCCCTTGACTTTCATCCCTTATCACTGCTCCAATGAGTCACTCTTATTGATGGGACTGTGTCATATCCCTTAGTTGTGTGGGGATAGCTTAAATGTTTGGTTTCAGTTTTTCACTCTTTGGGTCATATTATACACCTGCATCCTTGCCATAGCTTCAGAACAGGCAGAGTATACACCCCCATTCCTTAATTTGGAGCTTGGACTTATGAATTACTTTGGCCAATGAGATGTTATGAAACAGTGTTTTTTTTTAATTCAGAAAACAAAAGCTGAGAAATATTATAAAATGTGAAATATATGTGTGAATTGTACATATGAAGTATGAGTAATTTTCCCAAAATTCAAAGAAAAAAAAGAGAAAAAGCTAAAAATCGAGAAGAAAATTTGAGGATGAGTGTAGGAGATTGAACATCAGAAAAATAGAAATGACTGGAAGAAAGAAATGATTTAACTTGAGAATTTGAGGGCGTGAGCGGCCAGAGTAAAGGGGCACATTGTGCTCAGCACTGGGGAAGAAAACAGACCCGTGGCAGTCATACAGTTTCTCAACATGAGTTTAAAGAGGAGAACAGACTTCCAGCATGGGGAGGGTACCAGCTCACATCTCAAGAATCAAGGGTATCTTTGGACTTCTTGGCAGCAACATAGGCATCAAGAAGGCAATAGTACAGTGCTGACATTCTGAAGGAAAACGATCACCAACCTAGAATTACATAGCTAGCCAAAGTATACAGCAAGAATGAGGATAGAATAGTCATTTTCAGAAATCAGGTATCTAAAAAATTTTAACTGTCACATACCTTTTCTTAAGAAGTTACTGTAAGAAATACTCCATCAAAATTGAAAGAATAAATCAAGGAAGAATGAAACATGAGACACCGAAAATAAGAGACCCAACAGAAAAAAATGGCAAGGTTTCACTTGGAGGAGGAAGAAAAGTGATGCCAGCATGGTAGCTCTGCATCAGACGTGACAGGCAGCCGAGCCAGGCGGCTGCAGCGTGAGCCAGTGTGTGAACTGAGGGCAGAATGCCGAGAGAACCTGGCCCAGACCCTCAGCGGTGCCTGGCTCATCTTGATCATGTCTTCTCTCCAGGCTTTGCCAAGGACACTCATGGACGTTAAAACTTTTCCCTGAGAGCAGGGGGTAGGCCACCTTGGACTCAGAAGCCGAAGTGCAGATCAGCCCACTCTCACAGACCAGACTTCTGCGGCATGTCCAGCGCCTGGCCCGCACGCTGCTTGTCTTGCCGGGCTCCCAACTGTGGAAAGCCCTGTGTTTCCCAGGACTGGCTTGTGACCTTGCATCTTCCTCAGAGGGGGCCTTGTCAACTTCCATGGAAGCGGAAGTCAGACCGTGGCCTGCGACTGCTCTGCTCTCCTCCTCCTGGAGCCTCCGTCCAGTGAGGTCAGTGCTGCCCCCTCCTCGCGTGGCTGGTGTTCGCCGGCCCTCCGTTTCCAAGACGAGGCGCTATGTGGAGTGGGGATGGATTACATGAGGGTGGTAGAGCTATTATTAAAAGCGGTCAACACAAAATCAGGGTATTAATGATTTGTGGCAAGTGTTGAAGGGAAGAGAAATGGGCTTCTAAGGAGAACTTCTCCAACTTAATGTGCATATGAATCACTTGGAGATCCTGTTAAAACACAGATTATAAGGCAGAGGAGGAAGCTGAGATTCAGCGCTTTTTAAACCTTCCAGGTGATGCTCATTCTTTTGTGGGACAATACTTTGAGTGCCAGCTTTCTAAAGTGCTGGACTCTTGTTTCTTAGCTTGAGCAGTTGATACACAGTGTTCATTTTATTATTACTCTTCATATATGCATATATTGTGATATCTTTCACAACAGAAAGATTTTAATTGCAAAGGAAAAATGTAATAGAAGAAAGATATATTGAGCAAAAATCCTGGAGATGTAAAGCATGTCAAATTATAAAAGCCTTGACTACATTATTATATTAGGGTTCACCAGAGAAACAGTGCCATTAGGAGACACATATATGGGGCCGGGGAGGGGGGCAATGATTGGTTTTATTGTAATGAATTGGCTCACACAGTGACAGAGGCGGACAAGTCCCAAGATCTGCGGTTGCCAAGCTGAAGACCCAGGAGAACCAGTGCTGTAGTTGCACAGCTCCGTGAAGAGCTGGGGTTCGAGGCCCCAGTGGAGAGGGGCCTCAGAATGACAGTAGTCAGTCCGCACAAGAGCTTGTCAGGAACACCAACAGGTCCCCAAGAAGCTGAAGAGATGGAGTGTCTCAAGATGGAGATGAAATGCATATCTCAAGAGACACCTGGAGCACTGGCACAGAATCCGGTGGACAAATGTGTGGAAAACCACAAAAAAAGAGTGTAACCGTTTACACTGTTGTCCTAAATGTTTTTATTAGAAAGTCTAGTCCTAGGTTGGATTCTGAGGTGTAGCTTGAGCACGTGTGCAGTCTGTTATGTGGAGAGTTGGGAATTTACGCGTGTTCTGTGCCTGTGCGGCCCCAGCCTGTAGCAGGGAGCTGTGACGCTGCAGGTGGGTGTTTGCGGCTCGTTTCTCAGTGTTCTCTATTGTGTCTTCTAGACGTGAGCAGTTACGATGTGAGCAGCTGTCACTCCCGTGGTCATTCCACACACACACTCTTCTGCCATTGCTTTTGAGTTACAATTACCGCTGATCTTCCTCTCGCTGTCTTTACCCTTTCTGAGCCTTAGTTTCCTTCCGTGTAAAATGGTGATAACAGCTGCTTTGCAGAGTTACTCTGCCTAGCATAGAATATATACTTAATAAATGATAACTGTTCCTGCTTTATGAGATTTCTTTTCATATTTATATTTTTAAAATTTTTCACTTATTCCTGGCTGTGCTGGGTCTTTGTTGCTGTGCTCAGGTTTTCTCTAGCTGCAGTGGGGTGGGGGGGCTGCTCTCTAGTTGGGGGCACAGGCTTCACATTGCAGTGGCTTCTCTTGTTGCCAAGCACAGGCTGTAGGTGCGAGGGCTCAGTAGTTGCGGTACATGGGCTCAGTAGTTCGGGCACACAGGCTTAGGTGCCCTGAGGTGTGTGGGATCTTCCCAGACCAGTGTCTCCTGCATCGGCAGGTGGATTCTTAATCACAGGACCACCAGGGAAGTCCAGGGGATTTCTTTTTAAATGTTTGTTTTTATTTTGTTGTTTTTGATCTCCTGCTGACCTTTGTTCATCAAATGAAGTATGAACTGGTTTGGCAAACTTGGCAATCTGAACCACCAGGCAGAATTTAGAGATCTGTTTACTGATGAGCGTTAATGACTCAAGTCCCAATCTAGTGCTGAAAAGACAGAGTTGAATGAGGGAGTGACCCTTCCTTTGGGGCTAACAGAGACGGGCCATCCCTGTGCTGTGTTACATGTGCCACATTGGAGGATAACATGAAAAGCCAGTGGAAAACTCTGCAGTCGCCTCTGGGAATTGAGGAAGACTTTAATGTGGGCACTGGGTGCTCTTTACTGTGGAGTGCCGAGGGGTGCCCACATAGCTCCCTGTGTTCCTGGGACATCCACTTCTCTGCCTGCTCACCTCCATCCTTAGGACCCGTGGCCTCTCCCCATCACAGGCCTGGGAGTCCCTCAGAACAGCGCCACTGAACCTGACCTCTCTGCTGCCACCGTCATTTCTTACTCTGCTCTACCCACACACGAGCCTGCCAGGTACACACTTTTCCCAAAGACCTTTGGGCAAAACCCTATCAGCAAACCTGCTAGTTCCACCTTCAACATACGTCCAGAATTGGCCACAGCTCTCCACTTCTGCTACTGTCACCCTGATCTAGGCCACTGTTTCTTTCTTTAGAAGAAAAAAGTATTGTTTCGGCTGTGCTGCCTCTCCGCTGCTGCGCAGGCTTTTTTCCAGTTTTGGCGCGAGGGGGCTGCTCGAGTTGCGGCCTGTGGGCTTCTCAGTGCAGCAGCTGCTTGTGTGCAGAGCACGGGCTCTAGGGCATGGGCTCAGCAGTTGCAGCCCTTGGGTTTCAGGGCTTGGGCTCCAGAGCTGTGGCTCACAACCTGAGTTGCTCCGTGGCATGTGGGATCTTCCTGGACCAGGGATTAAACCCATGTCTCCTGCATTGGCACAGGGATTCTTTACCACTGGTCCGCCCCTGGTCCACTGTTCCTTTTACCTGGATCATGGCCTCCGGACCATTCTTCCTGTTTCCCTGTTCTTCCTGTGGTCTCTGTCCAGCAGCCAGCACAATTTTGTTTTCCTGCTGGACCCTGCCACAGGTTTTCCATCTCGCCAGCCTTTAACCAGAGCCCACAGACCCTGTGCAGTGTGGTACCCCTGTCCTTCTTGCCCCCTACTCCTCCTCGATCCTTTCTGGCACCATCTCTCCATGCTCCGCATCACCACCACTGGGCACACTCCCACTCAGCCTCTGAATCACTCTTCCAGGAGATGGCACTGCTCACTCACTCATCTCTCACAGATTCTAGTTCAGAATTCTCAACACTCAGTGAGGCCTTTACTGAGCAGACTTAAAAAATCATAAGCCCCACATAAACTCCCTTTCTATGCTTTATTTCCTTGGGAGTACAAGTTGATTAAAATTTCGACTCTAGGAAAGCAAGGGATTTGTCTGTTTTGTTCCCTCCTATATCGCCAAGGCCCAGGCAGTGGCTGGCTTGGCAAGCGCTCAGTAGATTCTGGTTGAATACTCTGAGTGAGACAAGAAGGAAGTTGGGCGAAACCGAGAAGGGGCAAGGTTGAGGCTTCCTAGCCAGGTAGCTGCCCATGCAGAGTCATTACAGGGCCTGGTGTGTTGAAGTTCAGCTTGCCTGACACAGGAAGGCAGGCTGTGAGAAGGAGCCTTGTGTGCAGCAAGGGGCCTGCTGGCAGAAAGAGGCAGCAGGTTTAGGAGCCCTCCCTTGTCTTAGTGTTGTCCTGGAAACTTAGCTTCAGCGCTGGTTTCTAGAGCTGTGCTGTCCTGCTGTGCCTCCATAGCCACCAGCCATGGAGGACTGTTAAATCTTTGAAGTTTGTCTGGTGGTTAGTCGGTAAGTCGTGTCAGATTCTTGCAACCTCATGGACTGTAGCCCACCAGGCGCCTCCGTCCATGGGATTTTCCAGGCAAGAATCATCACTTCAGTTCAGTCGCTTAGTTGTGTCTGACTCTCTGCAACCGCATGGACTGCAGCATGCCAGGCTTCCCTGTCCATCACCAGCTTCCAGTGTTTCCTCAAACTATGTCCATCAAATCAGTGATACCATCCAACCATCTCATCCTCTGTTGTCCCCTTCTCCTCCTGCCTTCAATCTTTCCCAGCATTGGGGTCTTTTCCAGTGAGTCAGCTCTTCACATCAGGTGGCCAAAGTATTGGAATTTCAGCTTCAGCATCAGTCCTTCCAATGAATATTCAGGACTGATTTCCTTTAGGATGGACTGGCTGGATCTCCTTGCAGTCCAAGGGACTCTCAAGAGTCTTCTCCAACACCACAGTTCAAAAGCATCAATTCTTTGGTGCTCAGCTTTCTTTATGGTCCAACTCTCACATCCATACATGACTACTGGAAAAACCATAGCTCTGACTAGATGGACCTTTGTCAGCAAAATAATGTCTTTGCTTTTTAATATGCTGTCTAGGTTGGTCTTCGGAGAAGGCAATGGCACCCCACTCCAGTACTCTTGCCTGGAAAATCCCATGGGTGGAGGAGCCTGGTAGGCTGCAGTCCATGGGGTCGCTAAGAGTCGGACACGGCTGAGAGACTTCACTTTTACTTTCCACTTTCATGCATTGGAGAAGGAAATGGCAACCCACTCCAGGTTCTTGCCTGGAGAATCCCAGGGATGGGGAGCCTGGTGGGCTGCCGTCTGTGGGGTCGCACAGAGTTGGACACGACTGAAGCGACTTAGCAGCAGTAGCAGCAGCAGGTTGGTCTTTATATGCAGAGTACATCATGAGAAACGCTGGACTGGAAGAAGCACAAGCTGGAATCAAGATTGCCGGGAGAATCAATAACCTCAGATATGCAGATTACACCACCCTTATGGCAGAAAGTGAAGAGGAACTAAAAAGCCTCTTGATGAAAGTGAAAGTGGAGAGTAAAAAGGTTGGCTTAAAGCTCAACATTCAGAAAATGAAGATCATGGCATCTGGTCCCATCACTTCATGGGAAATAGATGGGGAAACAGTGGAAACAGTGGCTAACTTTATTTTTTGGGGCTCCAGAATCACTGCAGATGGTGACTGCAGCCATGAAATTAAAAGACACTTACTCCTTGGAAGGAAAGTTATGACCAACCTAGATAGCATATTCAAAAGCAGAGACATTACTTTGCCAACAAAGGTCTGTCTAGTCAAGGCTATGGTTTTTCCTGTGGTTATGTATGGATGTGAGAGTTGGACCATAAAGAAAGCTGAGCACCAAAGAATTGATGCTCTTGAACTGTGGTGTTGGAGAAGACTCTTGAGAGTCCCTTTGGCTGCAAGGAGATCCAACCAGTCCATTCTGAAGGAGATGAGCCCTGGGATTTCTTTGGAAGGAATGATGCTAAAGCTGAAACTCCAGTACTTTGGTCACCTCCTGTGAAGAGTTGACTCACTGGAAAAGACTGATGCTGGGAGGGATTCGGGGCAGGAGGAGAAGGGGACGACAGAGGATGAGATGGCTGGATGGCATCACCGACTCGATGGATATGAGTCGGAGTGAACTCCGGGAGTTGGTGATGGACAGGGAGGCCTGGTGTTCTGCAATTCATGGGGTTGCAAAGAGTCAGACACGACTGAGCGACTGAACTGAACTGAACTGAGGTTGGTCTTAGCTTTTCTTCCAAGGATCAAGTGTCTTTTAATTTCATGGCTGCAGTCACCATCTGCAGGGATTTTGGAGCCCAAGAAAATAAAGTCTCTCACTGTTTCCACTGTTTCCCCATCTATTTGTCATGAAGTGATGGGACCAGATGCCATGATCTTAGTTTTCTGAATGTTGAGTTTTAAGCCAACTTTTTCACTCCCCTCTTTCACTTTCATCAAGAGGCTCTTTAGTTCCTCTTCACTTTCTGCCATAAGGGTGGTGTCATCTGTGTATGTGAGGTTATTGATATTTTTCCTGGCAGTCTTGATTCCAGCTTGTGCTTCATCCAGCCTGGCATTTTGCATGGTGTACTCTGCATGTAAGTTGAATAAGCAGAGTGACAATATATAGCCTTGACGTACTCCTTTTATCAATTTGGAACCAGTCTGTTGTTCCTTGTCCGGTTCTAACTGTTGCTTTTTGACCTGCTTACAGATTTCTCAAGAGACAGGTAAGGTGGTAAGGTGGTCTGGTATTCCCATCTCTTGAAGAATTTTCCACAGTTTGTTGTGATCCACAGAGTCAAAGCCTTTGGTATATAATCAGTAAAGCAGAAGTAGATGTTTGTCTGGAACTGTCTTGCCTTTTTGATGATCCAGCGGATGTTGGCAATTTGATCTCTGGTTCCTCTGCCTTTTCTAAAACCAGCTTGAACATCTGGAAGTTTACGGTTCATGTACTGCTGAAGCCTGGCTTGGAGAATTTTGAGCATGACTTTACTAGCGTGTGAGTTGAGTGCAATTGTGTGGTAGTTTGAGCGTTCTTTGGCATTGCCCTTCTTTGGTATTGGAATGAAAACTGACCTTTTCCAGTCCTGTGGCCACTGCTGAGTTTTCCAGATTTGCTGGCATATTGAATGCAGCACTTTAACATTTAACAAGAATGGATTGCCATATCCTTCTCCAGGGGATCTTCCTGACCGAGGGATTGAACTGCATTACAGGCAGATTCTTTACTGACTGTGTGTCTAGTCCAAATTAAAATTTGCCAAAACTATAAAATTCATAACTGGATTTTGAAAACTGATTACCAAAAAAAAATGCAAAATATTTTCTAAAAATAATTTTTATTTATTTTTGACTTCACTGTGTCGTCACCAATGCCCATGGCCTTTCTCCAGTTGTGGCGAGTGGGGCCTAGTCTTACTGTGGAGCTCAGGGTCTAGGCTCACAGGCTTCAGGAGTTGTGGCACCTGGGCTTAGTTGCCCCTCGTCATGTGGTATCCTCCTGGACCAGGGGTCGAACCCAAGTCCCCTGCATTGCAAGCAGATTCCTAGCCACTGGACCACCCGGGAAGTCGCACAAATTTTTTTTTTTTTTAATTTATTTTTCAGTGAAGGATAATTGCTTGACAGAATTTTGTTGTTTTCTGTCAAACCTGAACACGAATCAGTCATAGGTATACAGCTAGCCCCTCCCTTTTGAACCTACCTCCCATCTCCCTTCCCATCCCACCCGTCTAGGTTGATACAGAGCCCTGTTTGAGTTTTCTGAGCCATACAGCAGATTCCTGTTGGCTATCTATTTTACATATGGTAATGTAAGTTTCCCTGTTAACTCTTTCCATGCGTCTCACCCTCTCCTCCCCTTTCCCCATGTCAACAAGTCTGTTCTCGATGTCTGTTTCTCCATTACTTCCCTTAAGTAAATTCTTCAGGACCATTTTTCTAGATTCCATATGTATGCATTAGAATTTATCTTTCTTTTTCTGACTTACTTCATTCACTCTGTATAATAGGTTCTAGGTTCATCCACCTCATTAGAACTGACTCAAAGGCGTTCCTTTTTATGGTTGAGTAATATTTCATTGTGTATATGTACCACAACTTCTTTATCTATTCATGTGTTGATGGACATCTAGTTGCTTCCATGTTCTAGCTACTGTAAATACTGTTGCAATGAACAGTGGGATACATGTGTCTTTTTCAATTTTGGTTACCTCAGGGTATATGCCTAGGGGTGGGATTGCTTGGTCATATGGTGATTTTAGTCCTAGTTTTTTAAGGAATCTGCATACTGTCTTCCATAGTGGCTGTATCAGTTTACATTCCCACCGACAGTGCAAGAGTGTTCCCTCTTCTCCATACGCTCTTTTTGATGATGGCCATTCTGATTGGAGTGAGGTGATACCTTATTGTAGTTTCGATTTGCATTTCTCTAATAATGAGCAATGTTGAGCATCTTTTCATGTGTTTGTTGGCCATCTGTTTGTCTTCTTTGGTGAAATGTCTGTTTAGGTCTTTTTCCCACTCTTTGACTGGGTTGTTTGTTTTGCTGGTACTGAGTTGTATGAGCTGCCTGTATATTTTGGAAATTAATCCTTTGTCAGTTGTGTCATTTGCTTTTATTTTCTCCCATTCTGAGGGTTGTTTTCACCTTGCTTAGTGTTTCCTTTGCTGTGCAAAAGCTGTTAAGTTTAATCAGGTCCCACTTGTTTACTTTTGTTTTTATTTCCGTTACTCTAGGAGGTGAGTCATAGAGGATCTTCGTTTGATTTATGTCATCGAGTGTCCTGCCCATGTTTTCCTCTAAGAGTTTTATAGTTTTAGGTCCTACATTAGGTCTTTAATCCATTTTGAGTCTATCTTTGTGAATGGTGTTAGGAAGGATTCTGATTTCATTCTTGTACATGTAGCTGTCCAGTTTTCCCAGCACCATTTGTTGAAGAGGCTGTCTTTGCCCCATTGTGTATTCTTGCCTCCTTTGTCAAAAATAAGGTACCCATAGGTGCGTGGGTTTATTTCTGGGCTTTCTATCTTGTTCCATTGGTCTATATTTCTGTTTTTGTGCCAGTACCATACTGTCTTGATGACTGTAGCTTTGTAGTATAATCTGAAGTCAGGAAGCTTGATTCCTCCAGCTCCATTCTTCTTTCTCAAGATTGCTTTGGCTATTCAGGGTCTTTTGTGTTTCCATATGAATTGTGAAATTTTTTGTTCTAGTTCTGTGAAAGATGCCATTGCTAATTTGATAGGGATCACATTGACTCTGTAGATTGCATTTGGTAGTATAGTCATTTTTACAATATTGATTCTTCCTACCCAGGAACATGGAATATCTCTCCATCTGTTTATGTCATCTTTTATTTCTTTCATCGGTGTCATAATTTTCTGTGTACAGTTCTTTTGTCTCCTTAGGTAAGTTTATTCCTAGATATTTAATTCTTTTTGTTGCAGTGGTGAATGGGATTGATTCCTTAATTGCTCTTTCTGATTTTTCATTGTTAGTATATAGAAATGCAAGTGATTTCTGTGTATTGATTTTGTATCCTGCAACTTTGCTAAATTCACTGATTAGCTCTAGTAATTTTCTGATACTATCTTAGGGTTCTCTATGTACAGTATCATGTCATGTACAAACAGTGAGAGCTTTACTTCTTCTTTTCTGATATGGATTCCTTTTATTTCTTTTTCTTCTCTGATTGCTGTAGCTAGGACTTCTGGAACTATGTTGAATAATAGTGATGAAAGTGGACAGCCTTGTCTTGATTCCTGATCTTATGGGGAATGCATTCAGGTTTTCACCATTGATAATAATGTTTGCTGTAGGCTTAGCATATATGGCCCTTACTGTGTTGAGGTAGGTTCCTTCTGTGCCCATTTTTTGAAGAGTTTTAATCATAAATGGATGCTGAATTTTGCCATAGGCTTTTTCTGCTTCTATTGAGATTATCATGTGGTTTTTATCTTTCAATTTGTTAATATGGTGTATCACATTGATTTGCGTATATTGAAAAATCCTTGCATTCTTGGAATAAACCCAACTTGATCATGGTATATGAGCTTTTTGATGTGTTGCTGAATTCTGTTTGCTAAAATTTTGTTGAGGATTTTTGCATCTATCTTCATCAGTGATATTGGCCTATAGTTTTCTTTTTGTGTGTTGTCTTTGTCTGGTTTTGGTATCAGGGTGATGGTGGCCTCGTAGGATGAGTTTGGAAGTGTTCCTTCCTCTGCAATTTTTGGAGAGTTTTAGAAGGATAGGCCTTAGCCCTTCTCTAAATGTTTGATAGAATTCTCCTGTGAAGCCATCTCATCCTGGGCTTTTGTGTTTTGGGAGATTTTTGATCACAGCTTCAATTTCAGTGCTTGTAATTGGGTTGTTCATAATTCCTATTTCTTCTTGGCTCAGTCTTGGAACATTGAGCTTTTCTAAGAATCTGTCCATTTCTTCCAGGTTATCCATTTTATTGCCATATAGTTGTTCCTAATAGTCTCTTATAATCCTTTGTATTTCTGCATTGTCTGTTGTAACCTCTCCTTTTTCGTTTCTAATTTTGTTGATTTGATTCTTCTCTCTTTTTTTCTTGATGAGTCTGGTGAAAGGTTTGTCAATTTTGTTTATCTTCTTAAAGAACCAGCTTTTAGTTTTATTATTTTTTTTACTATTATTTCTTTCATTTCTTTTTCATTTATTTCTGCTTGAATCTTTATGATTTCTTTCCTTCTACTAATTTTGGGGTTTTTTGTTCTTCTTTTTCCAGTTGTTTTAGGTGTAAAGTTAGATTGTCTATTCGATGTTTTTTTTGGTTTCTTGAGGTAGGATTGTATTGCTATAAACTTCCCTCTTAGAACTTAGAGCTGCACCCCATAGGTTTTTTTCTTTTTTTTAATTTTATTTTATTTTTAAACTTTACAAAATTGTATTAGTTTTGCCAAATATCGAAATGAATCTGCCACAGGTATACATGTGTTCCCCATCCTGACCCATAGGTTTTGAGTTGTGTTTTTCATTGTTGTTTGTTTCTTGAAATTTTTTAATTCCCCTTTTGAACATATTGTTTAGTCTCCATGTGTTTGTGTTTCTTACTGTTTTTCTTGTAATTGAGATCTCATCTTATAGTTTGTGGTCGGAGAAGATGCTTGATATGATTACAGTTTTCTTAAATTTACTGAGGTTTGATTTGTGACCCAGGATGGGGTCTATTCTGAAGAATGTTCCATGTGCGCTTGAAGGTGTATTCTGCATTTGGATGGAATGTCCTGAAGATAGCAATGAGATCCATTTCATCTAGTGTATCTTTTAAGACTTGCGTTTCCTTATTAATTTTCTGTTTTGATGATTTGTCCATTGGTGTGAGTGAGGTGTTAAAGTCTCCTACTGTTACTGTGTTACTGTCAGCTTCTCCTTTTATGTCTGTTAGTGTTTGTCTTGGAGAAGGCAATGGCACCCCACTCCAGTACTCTTGCCTGGAGAATCCCATGGATGGAGGAGCCTGGTGGGCTGCAGTCCATGGGGTCGCTGAGAGTCGGACACGACTGAGCGACTTCACTTTGACTTTTCACTTTCATGCATTGGAGAAGGAAATGGCAACCCACTCCAGGTTCTTGCCTGGAGAATCCCAGGGATGGGAGAGCCTGGTGGGCTGCCGCCTCTGGGGTCGCACAGAGTCAGACACGACTGAAGCGACTTAGCAGCAGCAGCAGCAGTGTTTGTCTTGTGTATTGAGGTGCTCCTATGTTGGGTGCATAGATAGTTACAATTGTATGTCTTCCTCTTGGATTGATCCCTTGATCATTATGTAGTGTCCTTCCTTATCTCTTGTAATCTTCTTTATTTTAAGGTCTATTTTGTCTGATATGAGGATTGCTGCTTAGATTTCTTTTGCTTCCCATTTGCATGGAATACATTTTTCCATCTTTTCACTTTCAGTCTATATGTGTCTTTAGGTCTGAAGTGGGTTTCTTGTAGACAGCATATATATGGGTCTTGTTTTTGTATTCGTTCAGCCAGTCTGTCGTTTGGTTGGACATTTAATCCATTTACATTTAAAGTAATTATTGATATATATGTTCCTATCGCCATTTTCTTAATTGTTTACAGTTGATTTTGTAGGTCTTTTTCGTTCTCTTGTATTTCTTGACCATATAAGTCCCTTTAACATTTGTTGTAAGGCTGGTTTGGTGGTACTGAATTCTCTTAACTTTTGCTTGTCTGAAAAGCTCTTTATTTCTCCATCAGTTTTGAATGAGATCCTTGCTGGGTACAATAATCTTGGTTGTAGATTTTTCCCTTTCAGTACTTTGAATGTATCCTGCCATTCCCTTCTGGCCTGCAGAGTTTCTCCTGAAAGATCAGCTGTTAAGCATATGGGGTTTCCCTTGTATGTTACTTGTTGCTTCTCCCTTGCTGCTTTTAATATTCTTTCTTTATATTTAGCCTTTGTTAGTTTGATTAGAATGTGTCTTGGCATGTTTCTCCTTGGGTTTATCCTGTATGGGACTCTTTCTGCCTCTTGGACTTGATTGGTAATTTCCTTCGCCATGTTGGGGAAATTTTCAACTACAATCTCTTCAAAGATTTTGTCATACCCTTTCTTTTTCTTCTCTTCTTAACTGGGACCCCTGAAACTCAAATGTTGGTGTGTTTGATATTGTCCAGAGGTCTCTGTGACTGTCCTCAGTTTCTTTTTACTTTATTCTGCTCTTCAGAAGTTATTTCCACCATTTTATCTTCCAGCTCACTGATTCGTTCTTCTGCTTCAGATCTTCTGCTATTGATTCTTCCAGAGTATTTTTAATTTCAGTAATTGTGTTGTCTCTGTATGTTTATTCTTTAATTCTTCTAGGTCTTTGTTAATTGATTCTTGCATTTTCTTCATTTTGTTTTCAAGGTTTTTGATCATCTTTACTATTATTATTCTGAGTTCTTTTTCAGGTTGTTTGCCTGTATCTTCTTCATCTATTTGGACTTCTGTGTTTCTGATTTGTTCCTTCATTTGTGTAATATTTCTCTGCCTTTCATTATGTTTTTTTTTAACTTATTGTGTTTGAGGTCTCCTTTTCCCAGGCTTGAAGGTTGAATTCTTTCTTCCTTTTGGTTTCTGCCCTCCTAAGGTTGATCCAGTGGTTGGTGTAAGCTTCATATAGGTTGAGATTTCTGCTGAGTTTTTTGTTTTTCCTCTGATGGGCAAGGCAGAGTGAGTTGGTAATCTAATCTGCTGATGATCAGGTTTGTATTTTTGTTTTGTTTGTTGTTTAGATGAGGCGTCCTGCACAGGGTGCTACTGGTGGTTGGGTGATGCTGGGTCTTGGATTCCAGTGGTTTCCTTTGTGTGGGTTCTCACTATTTGATACCGCCTAGGGTATCAATAGTAGGGTACCGCTGCTTGGCTTGCAGGAACCCTGGTGGCACAAAGTGTGCAGGGACACGGACTGCCTCTGCCCCAGGAATTATGGCCCTATCAGAGTCTTTTTTTCAAGCCTCTTGTAGCTGGTGGTCAGAAGGCCTCTTTGGCCAGTCTTTCTCCATACCTCCTCCCGTTCAGGCACTTAGAGGGCTCCCTTGCCTGGGGTCCTTCTCTGTTTTTCTGTGTGCCAGGCATTTGATGGTCCAGCCTCTCTATTTTTCAAGGGTCCTGCTCTGTAGATCAGCGTGTCAGGCACTTAAAGGGGCACCCTGGGTGGGGTCCTACTCTGTAGTTTGGCACATCAGCCACTTAAAGGAGCCCCTGGATGGGGCCTACTCTGTAGTTCAGTGCATCAGGCGTTGATGGGCCAGCCTCTCTCTTGTTCAGCTGCCAGTGCTGGTGTGTGTGAGGAGAGACTCTGGTGAGGGCCCCACCCCCTCCGCGTGACTCAGCAGTGTCACCTTGCTGCTGTGGCTGCCCTGCTTTCCTCCACAGGCATTTCCCACCATAATCTCCTCCCTCACATCCCCTCGGTCCGTCTCTCCGTAGTCAACAGCAGCCCTGCCCCTGGGATTGCTCCACAATCCCTAAATTCCAACTTCCAGCCGCTGAGACTTCCAGGGGACCTGCGTCCCTGTCCGGGGTATGTATGGCTGCAGCAAGTTCTGATTCTCATCCCATTTAGGCTGCCACAGATGAGCTGTTTCACTCCCAGCCTTAAATGTTTCTGCTGTGACTCAGACGTTTGCCCCATGTGGGGTTGGACCCCTGCTTCAGTTCCCCCACCTGCCAAGGGCAGGTCCAGTCCTGCTAACACTCCTGTGTTTCCCCCTAGTTCCTTCCTCCTACCCAGTTTTGCGTGGGTCTATATATTCTTTTCCACTAGTCAGGTATTCCTGTCCGTTCTCAGCTGGTGTTCTGCATGCACTTCTGTGTCTGAAGGTGTATTCCTGATGTATCTGTGGAGAGAGATGTACTCCACGCCCACCTGCTCCTCTGCCATCTTGTTCTCTGCAAAATCTTTTAAATATTACACTTGAAATAGCAATATAGTGAGTTAATAAATAAGATGTTAAAATTAGTTTCACCTGCTTGTTTTCATGTGCTTATACTTGGCGGCCTTGTTAGAATTGTTTCCTGAGCCCACACCCACACTTCTCATTCAGTAGGTCTCATTAACCCAAGTCAGTGCCTCAGAGTTTGCATCTGACAGGTCCCCAGGTGACACTGCTGATCTGGGACTGCGCTGAGAACCACTGCTCTAGGCTCAGTGGTAAGGATCGCCTGACAATTCCGGATACACGGGGTTGATCCCTGGGTGGGAAAGATGCCCTGGAGAAGGAAATGGCAACCCACTCTATATTCTTGCCTGAGAGATCCCGTGGACAGAGGCTGCATAGGATAGTCCACAGGGCTGCAAAAGAATCAGACAAGACTTAGCAACTAAACAACAACATTAAATTTTTCCTAAAAAATAAATAAATTTTTCCTGAGATGGAAAGGGGAAGAATTTGAAGGAAGAAAGTCTCAGATGAGGCAGGTTCAGAGAAAATAAGAAGGTGCAGCTGAAGGAAGTTAATCTTTGCAAGGTGAGATGTTTCCCTCTAAGAGGAGCGGGAAAGAAGAGCATTGATAAGTAAAGACATTAAGTTTTTTCTTTTTTAATTGGAGGCTGATTACTTCACAGTATTGTAGTGGTTTTGCCATTCATTGACATGAATCAGCCATGGGTGTACGTTAAGTTTTGAGGTTAAATTTTAAATCAGATAGATCTGTGTTTAAATCCTGGTTCAGCACTCACTTTCCATTAGCACTAAGTCCATGACATAGGTAGTTGTGGAGATTAAGTGAGCTCGTACTGCAGAACTGGTACCGTCCATTATTGGGCAGAGCCCATGAAACTGAAGGACAGACATCCATGGGGCTGAAGAACCAGTAGAGTCAGACTGTGAACGGAAGTGATGGGGAAGGTGGGCGGGTTCCTTCTGGAAATGTTCATGGGGTACCTATAACTTTGAGCATTGGGTCCGGCACTGGAGATGAAAGGGGCAGGGCTCTTTCACAGAGACAGATCAGTGAGTGTACAGTGTGACTGGTGGTGGAGTGTAAGTACAGAGTTCTGTCAGGGCGCTAGGGGGCAGCATAAGGAGCTTGGCCAAGTTTGGGGGAAGTGGCCAGAGAAAAAGTACTGCAGGGGAGTTGATGTTTGAGCTAAATGTTAATAGTAGGAGGTTCCCAGGCCAGAGATACATTCTCAGTCCTGAAAGGAGTTCAGTTTAAGTCCAGGCTTCAAAGTATTAGCAGGAGATGAAGCAGAGAAGGTTACTGTGATCAGATCAAACAGGCCTGTACATGCTAACTTAAGGAATTGGAGCGTCATGTGTAAGTGATAGGGAAGTAACTAATTTTAAATGGTTAAAATATGTGTTTTTTAGAGATCATGTTGAAAGTATAAAGAGTGGGTTAGAACAGAAGGAGAATAGAAAGAGATCATCATGAAGTTACTTCAGTAATCTAGGGGGGAAAATAAAAGAACTAAGATGGAGGTGGCATGGAGGAATCTCACTAGAGAGTGATTAAAAAGATACAGTCAACAGAAATCAAGCCCTAATCATCTGATAGGTCAAGATTTCAGTCATGCACTGAGTCAGGGGGCAAGAAGGGAAGGGGCTGAGTTGGGGAGAAGGCAAAGAGTTGAACTTGGAGGGTGGCCTATCTAATCTCCATGTGGACATTACCAGTCTCCAGTTACGCGGGGCACAGGACAGAGGGCTGGTCGCAAAGATGATGGTTTGGGAAATGTTCACTCAGTAAATATTTGAGTGCCTGCTCTGTGCCAGGATGTCACGCTGTGGATGGGCTTGCCTGGGGAGATGAGAACAGTGAAGAGGGACGCACGTCCTGCGCTGTCATCCCTGAAGGAGCAGGCATGAGCTGCAGCAGCCTGCAAAGGGTGGCCTTGGAGACAGGAGCAGGTCCAGAGTGGTTGCATGGGCCTTAAGGAAGGAAGAAGTTTAGCGACGCTTGGAGCTCAGTGCCTCAAAAAGGTCAAGTAAATACAGTTTGAAAAGTGTTGCTTGGATTTGAGAACCAGGAGGTCACCTTGGTATGACAAAATAGAGTCTGGTCTTTGAAGAAGCTCAATAAGAGGCAGTGGTGCGCCTCACAGTCCCTCCTCCCACCCTCCAGAAGTGGCTCTTCTCAGTACTCACCGCCCCGCCCCCGCCCTTGTTTTTTACAAGAAACCAAAGCTTCTCTGGATGTTTGATAGTTTGCCTGTGGGCATACAGCAGTTAAGCAGCCGAACCAGGGTTCAAGCTCAGCCTCCCTGTGCGCTTAACACTGTGCTCAATGGTGTGTAGAGTAGGATGGAGTTTAAAAGATTGGAGGTGCTGAGCATTTGTCAGTGCTTAGGGGAGGAAGGAACTGGTAAGGAGGGAAATGAATAGCAAATAGACAGTAAGATGGTAATTGAATGAGCCAAGATCTCATTGAAAGGCCAAATAGGGTGAGAATCCAGGTGGAGGGCTTGGCTAAGGTCATAGCGTTGGTTTATTTTTTTAATTGTTCTAAGTTTATTTATTTATTGTTGGCTGTTCTGGGTCTTTGCTGCTTCGCCCGGCTGCTGTCCGGTTGCGGTGACCAGGCTTTTCATTGTGGTGCCTTCTCTTGTTGCAGACACGGGCTCTACAGCTTGGGCTCATAGTTGTGGTGTACAGGCTTAGTTGCTCTTCGGCATGTCGAATCTTCCCGGACCAGGGATAGAACCCATGTCCCCTGCATTGGCAGGCGGATTCTCAACCACTAGGCCACCAGGGAAGTCCTGAGCTCCTAATTAAGTCAGAATTTCCCCACAGATGGAACGATCATGGTGTTTATACTTTTAGTAGTTGTCATGATTGTTGTTCAGTCACTGAGTTGTGTCCAGCTCTTTGCCATCCCATCTGCTGCAGCATGCCAGGCTCGCCTGTCCTTCACTGTCTCTTGGAGTTTGCTCAGATTCGTATCCTTTGAGTTGATGATGCTATCTAATCTCAACTTGTGCCACCCCCTTTTCCTTTTGCCTTCAACCTTTCCCAGCTTCACCGTCTTTCCAATGAGTTGGCTCTTGCATCAGGTGGCCAAAGTATTGGAGCTTCAGCATCAGTCCTCCAATGAATAGTCGATTACTTTAGGATTGACTGCTCTGATCTCTTTGCTGTCCAAGGGACTCTCAAGAGTCTTCTCCAACACCACAGTTCAAAGCATCAGTTCTTTGATGCTCAACCTTCTTTGTGGTCCAGCACTCACAAATGTACATGACCACTGGAAGAACCATAGCTTCGACTAGACAGACCTTTGTCTGCAAAGTGATGTCTTTGCTTTTTAATGTTCTGTCTAGGTTTGTCACAGCTTTCCTTCCAAGGAGCAAGTGTCTTTTAATTTCATGGCTGCAGTCACTGTCTGCAGTGATTTTGGAGCCCAAGAAAAGAAAATCTGTCACTGCTTCTACTTTTTCCTTATTTGCCATGAAGTGATGGGACTGGATGCCATGATCTTAGTTTTTTTAATGCTGAACTTTAAGCCAGCTTTTTCACTCTCCTCTTTCACCCTCATCAAGAGGTTCTGTAGTTCCTCTCTGCTTTCTGCCATTAGAGTGGTATCATCTGCATATCTTAGGTTGTTGATATTTCTCCTGCAATCTTGATTCCAGCTTGTGCTTCATCCAGCCCGGCATTTTGCACGATGTACTCTGCATATGTTAAATAATCAAGGTGACAATATACAACCTTGACATACTTTCAGACTGGAATGAAAACTGACCTTCTGACCTTTTCTGGTTCTGGGGCCACTGTTGAGTTTTCCTTATTTGCTGGCATATTGAGTGCAGCACTTTGACAGCATCATCTTTTAGGATTTGAAATAGCTCAGCTGGGATTCCATCACCTCCACTAACTTTGTTCATAGTGATGCTTCTTCCTAAGGTCTACTTGACTTCGCTGTTCTGGCTCTAGGTGAGTGATGACACCATTGTGGTTATCCCAGTTGTTAAGACCTTTTTAGTATAGTTTTCCTGTGTATTCTTGCCACCTCTTCTTAATCTCTTCTGCTTCTGTTAGGTCCTTACTGTTTCTGTCTTTATCGTGCCCATCCTTGCATAAAATGGTCCCTTGATAGCTCCAGTTTTCTTGCAGCGATCTCTAGTCTTTCCCTTTCTGTTGTTTTCCTCTTATTTCTTTGCACTGTTCATTTTAGAAGGCTTTCTTATCTCTCCTTTCTATTCTCTGGAACTCTGTATTCAGTTCGGTGTATCTTTCCCTTTCACCCTTCCCTTTTGCTTCTTTCTCCTCATTTTGCCTTTTGCTTCTCTCATTTTGCCTTGGAGTGCAAAATGAAGCAGGGCAAATGCAAACAGAGTTCTGTTAAGAGAACACACTGGTCACAGCAAGCCCCTTTCTCCCAACAACACAATAGATGGCTCTACACATGGATGTCACCATATGGTCAACACCGAAATCAGATTGATTACATTTTTTGCAGTCAGAGATGGAGAAGCTCTATGCAGTCAGCAAAAACAAAACCTGGATCTGATGGCTCAGATCATCAACTGCTTATTGCAAAATTCAGGCTCAAATTGAAGAAAGTAGGGGAAACCAGTAGGCCATTCAGGTATGACCTAAATCAAATCCCTTATGATTATACAGTGAAAGAGATGAATAGATTCAAGGGATCAGATCTGGTAGAGACAGAGTGCCCAAAGAACTATGGAGGGAGATTAGTAACATTATGCAGGAGACAGTGACCAAAATCATCCCAAAGAAAAAGAAATGCAAGAAGGCAAAGTGGTTGTCTGAGAGGAGGCTTCACAAAAAGCTGAGGAAAGAAAAGGATATCATGATAGATTTTTCGTATTCATATTCCTATGCCTGATTGAATTCTTAGAACAGGGTTCCAGAGGATATCAGAGAGATCTAGTCTAATCAATAATTGATTGATTGATTGATTATCTTCTGTTCTTTAAGTGAGCTCAAGTATTACTCTAAAATAACCCTCCTTTGACCCTCTTTGGCTATCAAGCAGTTTCTTTCCTCCGCTTTTTAAAAACAGATTTATTGAGACATAATTTACATAGCATCCATTTAAAGTGTACATTTCAGTAATTTTTAGTATATTCTCAGTAATTAATCATGCCAAAGTGTGACCATCGGCACAGTCAACTTGAGATCATGTTATCACTGCAGACAGAAGCCTGCACCCCTCAGCCATTGCTCCCCCACCCGCTTTCCACCCCTAGGCGGCCACTAACCTGCTTTGTCTCCATTTCTCCCTCTGTAAACTCGATTATCCCTAGTCATGTTTCTATACTGTCTTTGTTTACATTTTTTAAAAAAATATTTGTTTATTCTTGACTGTGCTGGGTCTTTCTTGCTGCACATGGGCTTTCTCTGGTTGCAGTGCAGAGCTTCTCACCGCATGGCTTCTGTGGTTGCAGAGCACAGACTAGGGTGGTGGGCTCCGTGGTTGCAGCTCAGGGGCTCCAGAGCACAGGCTTGATAGTTGTAGCTTACAGGCTCAGTTGCTCTGAGATATGTGGGATCTTCCCAGACCAGGGATCAAATCAGTGTCCCTTGCATTGCAAGGTGGATTCTTAACCACTGGACCACCAGATAATCCCCTATTATTACTACTGACATTTTTAGTTCATATTTTTAAAGTACTTCTTTGGTGATTATCTTTTGTTTTCTTTTAAGACCTGAAGGCTCACCCTTGATTTATTTAATTTATTTATTTGGTTGTGCCAGATCTTAGTTGCAGCATGTAGGGTCTTTGATCTTTAGTTGCAATGTGTGGGATCTGGTTCCCTGACCAGGGATGGAACTTGGGCCCCCTTCATTGGGAGCTTGGAGTCTTAGCCATACTAGGGAAGTCCCCGTGATTGTCTTTTAAAGAGCATTTATATTTTATCAATACATGCTGAAGTGTTTAAGGAGAAATTCTGTGATTCCTCGGCTAGCCCCAGGAGCATAGGTAGGATGTGAGTAAGGAAGGTGGGCTGTGTTGTCTCACTTGGGCAGAGTGTACAGAGAGGTCATGGTATCTTTCTCCTGTAGTGTATATTTGAAATTTTACATAATTTATTATGCTTAATTTTGTTTTTGTTTTGTTTGCAAAAGGTATTGATGAGACAGGAAAATGTGAACACTGATGGGATATAGGATAATAATAAAGAGTTAATTTTAAATTGTGGTAAAAGACATATAACAAAGATTTACCATCCTAACCATTTTTAAGTGTACAGTTCAGTGGCACGAAGTTCAGATTTGCAACCACACCACCCTCCATCTTCAGAACTTTTTCATCTTACAAAACTGAAAACACTATAGCCATCAAACAATAGCTCGCATTTCTTCCTCTCTCCAGCTTCTGGCAACCACCATTCTACCTTCCGTCTTGAACGAATTTGACTGCTTCAGGTATCTCGTATGAGGAGAGTCACAGAGCGTTGTTTCGTCCTTTTGTGACTGGCGTGTTTCGCTTACGGTGTATTGGGGTTCATCCCTGTTGTAGCATGCGTGCAGTTTCCTTGCTTTGAAGGCTTGTGTGGGCACACCGTGTTCTGTTGTATCCACGCATCCACTGATGGACGCCTGGCTTGCTTCTGCCTTTTGGCTGTTGTGGGTGGTGCTGCTATGAGCCTGGGTATACAAACCCGCGGTTTCAGTTCTTGTGGAAATGGAATTATCCTAGACGAGAGGCTGCTTACCAGCACGGAGGGCTTGGTCTCGGGACCCGTGTTGTCTTCATAGCGCTGCCGCATTTGTACAGCCCCCGTTTTACGCGCGCACGGGTTCCCGTTGCTCTGTATTCTCGCCAGTACTTAACTTTCTGGCTTTTTGATAGCAGACATCTGCATGAGTTTAAGGTGGTGGTGATAAAAAATTATTCAGGATAAGCCAGAGACTTAGTAAATTAGATGTCTGCTCACCTCAGGGAAGAAAAAAGAAGTTGTAAAATACAATTTGAAAAAAATTTTTTATCAGAATAAGATTTTAAAAGTCCCAAATGATTGTTAAAATGTTTTGGCTATTTAAAATCATTTAGTTAAAATAAAATAAAATCATTTAGTGTCCATTAAATAAAAAGTAAAAACTAATAAATTTTTAAAAATTAATGTTTTAGTTGTGATAATGGTATTGTGATGTTATACCCATGCTTATATGTTTAAGAGTTCTTACTTTTTAAAGATACATACTGAAGCATTTGTGGATTAAATGATGTTATGTCTAGGATTTGTTTTTTAAATTGTCTAGTTGGGGGAAGGGGGTAGAAGGGGGAGGATAAGGAGATAGAATTGAATCAAAAGGACCAAATCCTAATAATTAAGGTGAGGGACAGGCATATTGGGATTCATTGTACTGTTCTCTCTAGTTTTGTGTATTTGTTTTTAACATTTTCCACTAAATCACATTTCGGGACAGTCACAGTCCATTCCAGCCTTTCAGCACTCCCTGTTGTGCCATTTACGCTTCATCGATGCTGAAGAGCTCATTTTGTTCTGCTTGCTTCCCTCGGTCTACCGCCATTCCGTGCTTATTTGTATGTTTTCGCCTTTGTCTCTCAGCCGAAGTGCCTTCCCCCCTCTTCTGGATGACTTCTCTGCTTATTTAATACCTAACTCAGTCATCCCTTTCTCTGAGAAGTCTACCATGCCATTCGCACACTGTTCTCTCCTCTCCTCCCATAATACTTCATTGATTCTCCATCAGATTCCAGAGGTAGAGCAGGAACTATGTCTAATTTATCTTTTTTTTTTTTAAGTGAATGCTTTATTTATTTTTAATCATTTAATTTTTGACCGCACTGTGCCGCATGCAGAAACTTAAATTTCCTCAACTGGGTTGGAACTTGCGCCCCCTGCAGTGGAAGCTTGGAGCCTTAAGCACCAGGCTGCCTAGGAGGTCTCATGTCTTGTTTATCTGTTTATCTCCAGTGCCTAGTGCTCTGCCTGGAATAGAGTAAAAACCTCCCGAATATCTGAATTCACCATGATTTTGTCCACAGCCTGTATAGGGCATTATGTGGCACATGGTAGGATCTTGGTAAATGAACCCATGAGGGTATCTCCCTCTGTTGTCATGATAACACCTGGTTCCTCCTGAACTTCAGTTCAGTCACTCAGTCGTGTCTGACCCTTTGTGACCCATGGACTGCAGCATGCCAGGCTTCCCTGTCCATCACCCACTCGTGAAGCTTGCTTAGACTCGTGTCCATCGAGTCAGTGATGCCATCTAGCCATCTCAGCCTCTGTTGTCCCCTTCTCCTCCTGCCTTCAATCTTTCCCAGTATCAGAGTCTTTTCTAGTGAGTCCGTTCTTCGCATCAGGTGGCCAAAGTATTGGAGCTTCAGCTTCAGCATCAGTCCTTCCAATGAATATTCAGGACTGATTTCCTTTAGGATTGACTAGTTGGATCTTCTTGCAGTCCAAGGGACTCTCAGGAGTCTTCTCCAAACCACATTTCAAAAGCATCAATTCTTCGGCACTCAGCTTTCTTTATAGTCCAACGCTCACATCCATACATGACTACTAGAAAAACTGTAGGTTTGACTAGATGGACCTTTGTTGGCAGAGTAATGTCTCTGCCTTTTTTTTTTTTTTTGTCTCTGCTTTTTAATATGATTTCTAGGTTGGTCATAACTTTCCTCCCAAGGAGCAGGTGTCTTTTAACTTCATGGCTGCAGTCACCATCTGCTGTGATTTTGGAGCCCAAAAAAATAGTCTGACACTGTTTGCACAGTTTCCCCATCTATTTGCCATGAAGTGATGGGACCAGATGCCATGATCTTTGTTTTTTGAATGTTGAGTTTTAAGCCAACTTTTTCTTCACACTTCTCTTTCACTTTTATCATGAGGCTCTTTAGTTCTTCTTCGCTTTCTGCCTTAAGGGTGGGGTCATCTGTGTATGTGAGGTTATTGATATTTCTCCCAGCAATCTTGATTCCAGCTTGTGGTTCATCCAGCCCAGCGTTTCTCATGATGTACTCTGCGTATAAGTTAAATAAGCAGGGTGACAATATACAGCCTTGACATACTCCTTTCCCAATTTGGAACCAGTATGTTGTTCCATGTCCGGTTCAAACTGTTACCTCTTGACCTGCATACAGATTTCTCAGGAGGCAGGTGAGATGGCCTGGTATTCCCATCTCTTTAAGAATTTCCCACAGTTTGTTGTGATCCACACAAAGGCTTTGGCGCAGTCAGTAAAGCAGAAGTAAATGTTTTTCTGGAACTCTTGCTTTTTTGATGATCCGTGGATGTTGGCAATTTGATCTCTGGTTCCTCTGCTTTCTGTAAATCCAGCTTGAACATCTAGAAGTTCACGATTCATGCACTGTTGAAGCCTGGCTTGGAGAATTTTGAGCATTATTTTGCTGGCATGTGAGATGAGTGCAATTGTGCAGTAGTTTGAACATTCTTTGGCATTGCCCTTCTTTGGGATTGGAATGAAAACTGACCTTCTAACCTTTTCTAGTTCTGTGGCCACTGCTGAGTTTTCCAAATTTGCTGACATGTTGAGTGCAGCACTTTCACAGCATCATCTTTTAGGATTTGAAATAGCTCAGCTGGAATTCTATCCCCTCCACTAGCTTTATTCGTAGTGATGCTTCCTAAGGCCCACTTGACTTCACATTCTAGGATGTCTGGCTCTAGATGAGTGATCACACCATCGTGGTTATCTGGGTCATGATGATCTTTTTTGTATAGTTCTTCTGTATATTTTTGCCACCTTTTCTTAATCTTTTCTACTTCTATTAGGTCCATACCATTTCTGTCCTTTATTGTTCCCATTTTGCATGAAATGTTCCCTTGGTATCTCTAATTTTCTTGAGGAGATCTCTAGTCTTTCCCATTCTATTGTTTTCTTCTATTTTCTTTCCATTGATCACTGAGGAAGGCTTTCTTATCTCTCCTTGATATTCTTTGGAACTCTGTGTTCAAATGGGTATAGCTTTCCTTTTCTCCTTTTCCTTTCACTTCACTGTCTATAAGGCACATAGCCCAGTTTCCTGGTGTTACTATACTGATTCCTTAGTATGATTGAATTGTTCCCAACATAGAGGAGACTTTAAACTTAAATTACCATAGCCTGTTGTTATCTTCATAAATCCATCCCATAATTGTGGGAGATTTTATTCCTTGGCTGAAGCTTTGCTTGTTGCTCTGATTAAGCTTGAGTAATAGAAGAAAACTCATATTTATGGCCAGGATCAGAGCAGGCATTGTTAATTGACCAGGTGAGGGGATCCCATCTAGTAATGTCAGGAGCAGACAGAACAGAGCTGAACTTTGCTAAAGGTCATCCAGTTCAAGGCTTGGAGGGGAGAGATCCACCAAGGTAACCTGGAACTACTAGATACAGGTAATTGGCCATAAAGCCAACAATTGGATTGATTTCTAAAAGTAACATTGGATCATGCCTACAATAGAAAAAAAAAATGGATTCACACACACAGGTCCAAGACATCAGGAAAACATAAATGATCGTACGAGTCACGTCGAGGACCTTGGGCAAACTGTTTCTCTCTGACGTCGTCACCTTCTCATCCTGCTGTGAGTATAGTTCTGCCTTTGAGAGTCATTTTAAGGTGATTTTGAGGGCAGCCATCTTCACGATAGACCAGTCCATTGCAGGGGCCCTGACAAGGGTCCTTTCATCCGGGTTGGAG
Organism: Bos indicus; assembly: GCF_029378745.1. Taxonomy (NCBI): domain Eukaryota; kingdom Metazoa; phylum Chordata; class Mammalia; order Artiodactyla; family Bovidae; genus Bos; species Bos indicus. The sequence continues at coordinate 1,531,139 of NC_091766.1, read as the reverse complement.
ATACTGCTTCAAAGAATTATGACTGATAACATTTTACTAGGATATATCAGATTTTTAAGAACTCCATATAACCTCTAGAATATCTGTATTAGTAATATTTATAATACAGTGTATCCTGAGAGCATTTATTACTCATTTGATAATATTTCCATATAATGTAACCAACCAAATGAACATAATTAGTTTAATATCTCTCTTTGGGATGTTTCGGGGCCCCTTTGAAGCATCTTAAAGGTAAGAAAGGTCAAAAGAACTTCAGTAGAATTTGATTTAGGATGTTTTGTCAAAAAAAATGAAAAGAGTTGAGAACACTCGGATTCAGCCGATGCTGGTGGGCGTGTCACTCAGCTTACTGATCTGTCACAGTGGGTGTGCACTGCGGCTCAGGGCTAGTAAAAGTGCACTCTGCCATCTCGGACCTAGTTGGTTCTATGACGGCGTCATTCCTAACAAAATCGTTTACCCAACTAATTGTAATCCAGTTTTAGAAAATCCTGATCATGCATAGCTTACTCGTTTCAGTACTTCTTCATTTCTCACACCTTCTTTTACTGAAAACACATTTATTTTTCTTAGACGTTTTTCCACATTAAGTTCCTTTTGTTGTTGACAAATTTGTAAGAGATAGAATACGGTCGTATTTGACCTTAGTAAAGCTCGGTACAATAGAAGTGTTTTGCTTATTGATGGTTCTAAAGGCATGTCTGTATTACCAGGTATTAATTTAATACTGGCTGTTTCCCAGTTCATAAGGACCTGAAATTTATTTAGCTTAATTTAGAATTGTTTGATTTGTAAATGCTTACTTTTCCTTAAACCAGTTAAGCAGAGCTCATTTACAAGTTAATCTCAACAATATTAACCAAAAACACATACAGAGAGACATACACATATCTAGACAGAACGTGAAATCTAACTTCATTTTCTAAGCTTAGTTATGAATCAGATGTTGTTATATCAGATTCACTAGTTTATAAATGACAGTTGGAATAAATAGACTTTTAAAGGCTTCTTCCTGTCTCCCCCCAGTCTCAGGGGTTAGAGATCATCTAGGTCTAGTGTTCCTGAGAGCCTGGTTTCAGGGCTCAGGGAGAGACAGTCAGCTCTACTAGAACTTGTTCCCCTCTGGCTCAAAATTCTGAAAGGTCTTTTAACCAAGCTTGCTCTTACTGTTTATGTAAAACAAACCAACTTTGGAACCAGTTTTTCACACTTTTACCTAAACCAGCTTTCTCCGAGGTCTAAACAAAATGGCTGTCACAAATCACGGCGCAGAACACAAAGTATAAGACACACAGGCCCGGTAGGCCTAGTCAGACACTCCCTTAAATACAAGAGTACAGGCGCTCAGAAAACCTCCTACAGGGACAAGTACCAACAGAGTAAATGGGAATATCTCAGGTCTTCAGAGATATCAAAGGGAGGAAAGGAGGCCAGGTTGAAAGAAGAGAGGGAAGGAGGCTGGGGAAGGGGGACTAATGGGATGACCTTACAGATGTCTCTTGCTACCTGCACACACCCAGGCATCACGGACTTTACCCTGAGCTTCCAGGGATGGGAGGACTGGAACTCGGCCCTACCAGAAACCAGACCAGAACAGAACCAGAATTCTAGTTCTCTCTCTGCCAACCAGAGATGATCAAGCTCCAACCCTCAGCTCAGACTGAGGCCCTTTGACCAGACTCCTGCGTCCAGGACTGGGGGACTTAAAAAACAGGGTAGGATAGGAAGGGTTAAGGAGAGGAAAGAGAGAAGGAAGGGGAAAGAGGTCAGTGAAGTCTCTTGTTCCTTACCGGGTCAGGGCACTCTGGCCAGTTGTCCATGTCGGGAGAAGACCAGAGACAAAAGGGTCCGAGTTGCGGCCGCTGGGTCTGGTCCATCAGTGAGGAAGCGGGTTGGTCCCTCAGTACCCCGAGTGGTTAGGATGTCAGTCGCAGCAAAGAACAGTCCGCCAGAGTCACCCTTCATTGCAGGAAGGGGAACCCCTTCCAGGATCCAAGAGTGGGCTTTTGTCTAACACTCAGAAATGGATTGTCCAAAGAGACGTATGAGCTGACGAAGCAAGAGACTTCACTGACAGGGGCGCCCAGGCGGAGAGCAGAGTCAGGGAATCCAGGGGAACTGTTCTGCAACATGGCTTGCACTCTCAGGTTTTATGGTGATGGGATTTCTTTGGCCAACCTCTCTTGACTCGAGGTCCTTCCTGGTGGCACATGCATTGCTCAGCCAAGACGGAAGCCAGCCAGCAGGAAGGATTCTGGGAGGTGGTAGGACCAGTGGCATCTCCTTTTGACCTTTCCCAAACTCTTCTGGTTGGTGGTGGCTGGTTAGTTTCCGGTTCCTTACTAAGACCTGTTGTGAAATAACTCATGCAAATAGTTACTTTGGTGCCTGGCCAGGGTGGGCAGTTTCAGTCAGTGTGTTTCCCCAAACAGATGGAGGGAATAGAAACTTCCTCGGTGGTCCAGTGGTTTAAGACTCTGCCTTCCAGTGCAGGGGATGAGGGTTCCATCCCTGTTCAGGGAACTAAGATCCCACATAGTTCTCGGTGCAACCAAATGAATGAGTGAATGAAGGGAGTCATTATGTGGCAGATGATAGAAGAGCGAGAGTGCAGGGAAGGAAGAGACACAGTGTTAGACTGTGTTTGATAGCATGAAGGCCATCGCCAGTCTCTGAGAAAGCAGTCCTCCCGTCCAACACTGAGTCACTTCCGGGTGGTGAACCAAAGCGCCGTCTGGCTCTCAGGGATGGAGGTGGTGGTGTTGGGCTGATAAAAGGCTGATGGAAGAGGGAGGGGGAGGAAAGCCAGTGTCCAGTGAGAAGAGGCAGGAAGCGCTGGTGGCTGCCCCAGTGACTGGCAGTGCCTACGGAACATTGATAGGAGCCACACCCCATCTTAACAGCCACAGCTGCTGGTGAACTTGGAGCGGAAGAGCTCTCACTTGGAGGAGTTGTACCACAGAGCAGCTGAAATTTCATTGGTAGGTGGTGGGAGTGGGAGGAAGCAGGGACGAGGAGAGGGACTCTCCTGTGAGGCTAGCGGGGGGACACAGGACACTGATCTGTTGTTCATAAGGCATGGCAGCTCCAGCTTGACTCAGCGTTGATAATCTGGGAGCCCCTCTCCCAAATAGAAGATGATGGGTGGCACAGGCGAGGGTAGGGGTCATGACTGGCTGGGTGAGCATTGCAGGGCCTCCAGTTTACCGTCAAAACATGCAGTATTCAACAAAACCTCTGTGTGAAGGAAGCGAGCTCCAGATCACATTATGCCAGAACTGAACCCCCAGAGACCCTGCGCATGGGGAGACCGTTTGGTAGTTACACTAGGACCCTCTGAGTGGACTGCCCAGGAGCACCAGACAGCTGAGGGCAAGCCAGTTTCATATGCTTTACAGCTCTTACCATGATTGCTCTTAATAATGTAAAATCTCTTCAGACCGTTTCCCCATCTCGTTGCTTTCCTCTGCAATGCCCTGCACTCCTGCAAATGCTCAAGATGTAAAGGTCTGCCAGAGCCACCACATTCCACACTTCCCAAACCTGCCTACAGCACTCCAGCTAAATTTTGTGAGCAGTTGAGAAAACAACCAGGTGTTTCCTTTGGCTAAAAGCAATTGGTATTGCAAATTTAACTTGTTTGCATGTGGATATTGAAAGAGGGAGTGGTAGCTTTTATAACTGTTAGGGCAAAGAACGGAGAAGGCAATGGCACTCCACTCCAGTACTCTTGCCTGGAAAATCCCATGGATGGAGGAGCCTGGTAGGCTGCAGTCCATGGGGTCGCTGAGAGTCCGACACGACTGAGCGACTTCGCTTTCACTCTTCACTTTCCTGCATTGGAGAAGGAAATGGCAGCCCATTCCAGTGTTCTTGCCTGGAGAATCCCAGAGACGGGGAAGCCTGGTGGGCTTCTGTGTATGGGGTCGCACAGAGTCGGACACAACTGAAGCGACTTAGCAGCAGCAGCAGCAGGGCAAAGAAGGATTCTTTTCCTAATCTGAGACAACCGTCAAGTGGGTTGACCTTTTAGGTGTCCATCTCCCCCGCTTAGGAAAATAGAAAACTCAGCTTAGCTCCCAGGTTTACAAACAGCCCAAACCTGACATTGAGAAACACGTGATTTTCCAGAAAGAATATAATAAAATTAAAAATCCCTGGTGGGAATGTAAATCGATACAGCCACTATGGAAGACGGTGCGGAGATTCCTTTAAAAACTAGGAATAAAACCACCATGTGACTCAGCAGTCCCACTCCTAGGCATATACCCTGAGGAAACCAGGGTTGAAAAAGACACATGTATCCCGTTGTTCGTTGAAACACTATTTACAGTAGCTAGAACATGGAAGCAAACTAGATGTCCATCAAGATGAACGGATAAAGAAGTTGTCGTACATATTCACAGTGTATACACAATATTACTCAGTCATAAAAAGGAACGCCTTTGAGCCAGTTCTGATGAGGTGGATGAACCTAGAACCTATTACACAGAGTGAAGTAAGTTAGAAAGAGGAAGATTAATATCATATTCTAATGCATATATACGGAATCTAGAAAAATGGTACTGAAGAATTTACTTACAGGGCAACAATGGAGAAACAGACATAGAGAATAGATTTATGGACATGGGGAGAGGAGAGGAGAGAGTGGGATGTATGGAAAGAGTAACATGGAAACTTACGTTACCATATGCAAAATAGATAGCCACCGGGAATTTGCTGTGTGGGCTGAGAAACTCACGGTGGTGTGGTCACTCACCTAGCGCCAGGTGTCCTGGAATGGGAAGTCAAGTGGGCCTTAGGAAGCATCACTATGAACAAAGCTAGTGGAAGTGATGGAATTCCAGTTGAGCTATTTCAAATCCTAAAAGATGATGCTGTGAAACTGCTGCATCATCAATATGCCAGCAAATTTGGAAAACTCAGCAGTGGCCACAGGACTGGAAAAGGTTAGTTTTCATTCCAATCCCAAAGAAAGGCAATGCCAAAGAATGTCCAAACTACCGCACAATTGCACTCATCTCACACACTAGCAAAGTAATGCTCAAAATTCTCCAAGCCAGGCTTCAGCAATACATGAACCATGAACTTCCAGATGTTCAAGCTGGATTTATAGAAGGCACAGGAACCAGAGATCAAATTGCCAACATACGTTAGAACATCGAAAAAGCAAGAGAGTTCCAGAAAAACATCTACTTCTGCTTTATTGACTACGCCAAAGCCTTTGACTGCATGGATCACAACAAACTGGAAAGAGATGGGAATACCAGACCACCTGATCTGCCTCCTGAGAAATTTGTATGCAGGTCAGGAAGCAACAGTTAGAACTGGACATGGAACAACAGACTGGTTCCAAATAGGAAAAGGAGTACGTCAAGGCTGTATATTGTCACCCTGCTTATTTAACTTATATGCAGAGTACATCATGAGAAACACTGGGCTGGAGGAAGCACAAGCTGGAATCAAGATTGCCGGAAGAAATATCAATAACCTCAGATATGCAGATGACACCACCCTTATGGCAGAAAATGAAGAGGAACTAAAGAGCCTCTTGATGAAAGTGAAAGAGGAGAGTGAAAGAGTTGGCTTAAAATTCAACATTCAGAAAACGAAGATCATGGCATCTGGTCCCATCACTTCTTGGGAAATAGATGGGGAAACAGTGGAAACAGTGACAGACTTTATTTTGGGGGGGCTCCAAAATCACAGCAGATGGTGACTGCAGCCATGAAATTAAAAGACACTTACTCATTGGAAGGAAAGTTATGACCAACCTAGATAGCATATTCAAAAGCAGAGACATTACTTTGCCAACAAAGGTTCGTCTAGTCAAGGCTATGGTTTTTCCTGTGGTCATGTATGGATGTGAGAGTTGGACTGTGAAGAAGGCTGAGCGCCGAAGAATTGATGCTTTTGAGCTGTGGTGTTGGAGAAGACTCTTGAGAGTCCCTTGGACTGCAAGGAGATCACCCAGTCAGTTGTAAAGGCAATCAGTCCTGGGTGTTCATTGGAAGGACTGATACTGAAGCTGAAACTCCAACACTTGGGTCACCTGATGCAAAGAACGGACTCATTAGAAAAGACCCTGACACTGGGAAAGATTGAGGACGGGAGGAGAAGGGGACGACAGAGGATGAGATGGTTGGAGGGCATCACTGACCCAATGGGGACATGAGTTTGAGTAAACTCTGGAAGTTGGTGATGGACAAGGAGGCCTGGTGTGCTGTGGTTTATGGGGTTGCAAAGAGTCAGACACGGCTGAGCGACTGAACTGAAACTGGATGGCTGATTCTGGTTGAGTTTTAACAGACAACAGCAAGATTCTGTAAAACAGTTATCCTTCAATAAAAAATAAATTTTAAAAAATCCGTTCAGTATTAGCAATTCATTTTGATTTCCTTCTGACTAATTAAATGGATATAAATTTTACTTTCCCCAAAGGAAACTTTTAAAACAATGGATCTTATGCAGGGTCCATTTTAGGATCATGGTTCCTTTTTCCCCCTCTTACCGCTAGGTGGCAGCAAGAAGCAGAAAAACCTACATGAAAATAAAGCACATGTCCTTGTGTTGCAGGGACTGTATTCTTAGTCCTTTTTTTCTAATTGAAGTATAGTTGGTTTACAGTGTTGTGTTAATTACCGCTATACAGCAAAGTGATTCAGTTATATTTATATGTATATGTGTGTGCACACTTCTTTTTTGTATTCTTCCCTATTATGGCTTATCATAGGATATTAAGTATAGTTCTCTGCTCTACAGTAGGGCCTTGTTTGTTCCTTCTGTATATAAGAACTTAGAGGTGCGGGCCCCGCCTCCCTGTCAGCCCTCTTCCCGCCCTCCCCTCTTCGCGAGCGTCAGTCTGACTGTTTCTGTTTCGCAGACAGGTTCATTTGTGTCATATTTGCCGCTGTTGTTGTTTAGTCTCTCAGTCGTGTCCACCTCTCCGCAACCGCATGGACTCTAGCCTGCCAGGCTCCTCTGTCCATGGGGTTTCCCAGGCAGGGTCTCTGCAGCGGGCTGCCATTGCCGTCTTCTCCAGGGGGTCGTTAGGTCCCACATATAAATGACAGCACGTGGCGTTCGTCTCTCTCCTTCTGACGGACTTTGTTTAGTGTGATCATCTCAGCCGTGTTGCTGCAGGTGGCACTGTTTCCTCCTCCTCTGTGGCTGAGCAGTGTTCCACCGCGTACACGCCCCCCATCATCTGTATCCATTCACCGTCGATGGACATTTACGTTGTCTCCAGGACTTGTCTGACGCTGAGCAGTATTCCACCGCGTACACACCCCACATCATCTGTATCCATTCACCGTCGATGGACATTTATGCTGTCTCCAGGACTTGGCTGTTGTGAACGTGCTGCAGTGAACATAGGGGTGCACGCATTGTTTTGAACTACAGTTTCGTCTGATAGATGGCCAGGAGTGCGACTGCTGGATCGTATGGTCATTCTGTTTTTAATTTTTTGAGGCACCTCCATACTGTTCTCCACGGTTGCTGCACCAGCTTACATTCCCACCACCAGTGTAGGACAACAACAACAGCATTTGTTATTTGTAGGCTTTTAAATGATGGCCATTTTGATCACTGTGCGGTGCTACCTCATTGTAGTTTTGATTTGCATTTGTCTAATAATTAGCCATGTTGAGCATCTTTTCATGTGCCTGTTGGCCATCTGTAGGTCTATTTTGGAGAAATATTTGTAGGTCTGCCCATTTTTTGATTGAGTTGTTTCAGTTTCTTTGTTGTTGAGTTGTATGAGCTGTTTGTATATTTTGGAAATTAAGTCCTTGAGGGTGGCATCATTTGCAAATATTTTCTCCCATTCTATAGATTGTCTTTTCATTTTGTCGATGGTTTCCTTTGCTATGTAAAACCATTAACTTTCATTAGGTCCTATTTGAGGTTTTTTGCTTTGTGTTTTGGTTTATATTTCTTTTGCCTTGGAAGATCTAAGGAAGCATTGGTACAATTTAGAGCAAGGAATGTTTTGCCTATGCTCTGTTCTGAGAGTTTTATGCTGTCATGTCTTATGTTTAAGTCTGTAAATCATTTTGAGTTTATTTTTGTGTATGGTGAGAGGATTTGTTCTAACTTCATTGATTTACATGCAGCTATCCAATTTTCCCAACATTACTTTCTAAAGAAGCTGTCTTTTTCCCATTGTATAGTCTTGTGTCCTTTGTCGAAGATTAATCGATCACAGGTGTGTGGTTTAACTTCTGGTCTTTGGTTCTGTTTTATTGATCCATAAGTCTGTGTGCCAATATCACACTTTGATTACTATAGCTTTGTAGTATCATCTGAAGTCTGGAAGGGTTATGCTTCCAGCTTTACTCTTTTTCCTCAGGACTGCTTTGACAATTCTGGGTCTTTTATGGTTCCATATGAATTTTAGGATTATTTGTTGTAGTTCTTTGAGAAGTGTCATGGGTAATTTGGTAGGGATTGCATTAAATCTGTAGATTGCTTTGGGTCATATGGCCATTTGAACTGTGTGAATTCTTCCAGTCCAAGGGCGTGGGATTACTTGACATGTCTTTCAGTCATCTTCAGTTTCCTTGTTTAATGTTTTATAATTTCCAGCATGTAAGTCTTTCACCTCCTTGGTCAGGGTTATCCCTAAGTGTTTTATTTTGGGGTTTACTTTTTTAAAAGTTTTTGTTTGTTTTTTAAACATTCCTTTTCTGTTATGACTTTTTGGGGCTTCCCAGGTGGCTTAATGGTAAAGAGTCCGCCCGCAGGAGACTCAGGAGACACGGGTTTGATCCATGAGTCGGGAAGATCCCCTGGAGAAGGAAATGGCAACCCACTCTAGTATTCTTGCTGGGAAACATTCCGTGGACAGAGGAGCTTGGCGGGCTTTAAGTCCATGGGGTCACAAAGAGTCCAGCACAACTGAGTGACTGAGCACACATTTTAGAAGGTGGTGGTGGTTTTTTTTCCATTCCCTTTCTGATGTTTCACTGTTGGTATAAAGACATGCAGTTGATCTCTGTATGTTAATCTTATATCCTGCTACCCTGCTCGAGTTATCAGTTCTAGTAGTTCTGTGTGAAGTATTTAGGGTTTTCTATATGTATTATCTTCTGCATATAATGATAATTGTATCTTTTCTCTTCCAATCTGGATACCTTTTATTTCTTTTTCCTGCCCAATTTCTGTGGCTAGGACTTCCAGTACTGTGTTGAATAGAAGAGGTGAGAGTGAGCATCCTTGTCTTATTCCAGAATTAGTGGGAAGGCTTTCAGCTTTTTACCATTGAATATTATATTGGCTGTGGATTTGTCATAAATTTATTATCCTGAGATATGTGTCCTTTATACACAGGGGCTGTGTTCTTGAGTTGGGTCCTAGGATCATGTTTTGCTTATACCTCTGACCTACAGTTCCATTTATTCAGCATTTCTAACTTTTTCTGAGCTAACTTAAGTATCCAAATATCTATTTAAAGAAGGACTTAGCCAGAATTTATAGAACACTGTGCAGTCAGCTTTAACAGTAAATCTTGAAGGAGAGGGAATGGAACATTGAAACTCAGAGATTGATAAAATTACCCTCCTTATTTTCTTGCTCATTGCACATGTGTGTCTACAGGTAGTTTCTTGCTGAGACCTGGTGCCCTTGGCTCCCTTTGCACCCCACTCCCACCTGGGGATCAGGTACTTCTGCATTCAGCCCCATGGAGGGGGTGGGGTGGGTCTTTGTGGTCCTTCTCTGCAGCAGAAGACAGCGGCGCAGAGTGTCCTGTGCTGTTCTCTGAACTCTACTTAATGATAATATTGAAAGCTGTTATTTGGAACTTTGTAAATAGCACTGTATAGATGCTTAGGGCTAGTGGGGGGTGTGGAATTGAGAATGGGGGATAAAGGATAAAAGATGTAACAGAAGGAAGCATCGGCAAGGAGCAGCCACGTTTAGAGGTTGCGTGTTGGTGCCTCTGTCAGTGAGGAGTTGAGTCCTGGCAGCTGGAAGCACAGCTGGGAGATGTGGGGAGATGACATCGCTTGTCTTCCCCACCTCCACTGCCGTGCTCTCTCTGTGAAGCGCCTGTCCCTGAACTCTCAGGGTGCTCACTGCTCTACTGCTTGCATGGAGTGTTCATCTTATTCTGTAGCTATGTCCTAGAAGATTGGAAGCCCATGGGACCGCCTCATTTGTCTTGATATCCCCACAGCACTTGTCCCTGACACATGGTAGACTCTTAATGAGGTTAGGTGAACAAATGCAGTTGAGGAGAAGATGGGAGGTAAGGAACAATGCCAGGAAGATAGGACTGTATTGGAATTACGGTCCTGTTCAGAAGCGGTGGGGTCTGTGAGGGCTGGTGACTGGGTTCAGGGGGTGGAACGTGCTCAGGGTTGGTGGGGAGGAGAGTAGGACAAAAGGCAGAGGACCTGTGAGGTGTGTGAGGAAGCAGCCAGGCCACCTGAAAAGACTGGGGAGGGCATGGGAGTGCTGTGCTCTGAGAAGGAGCCTGGAGCACATGGTCAGCCCCCGACAGGGTCCAACCTATGCCAGCCAGGTCTCCTTCAGCTGTGAGCAGCAGAAATCCAAGTTAAACCAGCTTAAACAGAAGGAGGAATTCATTGGTTCCTGTGAGTGAAAAGTCGAGGGGGATGGCTGGTCTTAGGCATAACCTAGATCCCAGGACTCAAATGATGTTCTCAAGAATGTATATATATTCTGTGGCTCTTTATCATTGGCTCCATTATCAGGCACACCCTCAGGTTAGATGACTCTGGGCCGCATCAGACTTGTGTCCTACAAAAAGACCTGCATATGTCCAGGGAATGACTCACTGACTGCAGCTGTGTTGCTTAGCCACAGCTGAGCTAGTCCTGATTCAGGCAAGGCCACAGGAAAGGAGAAGGGGAAGAAAGCCCTGGAAGGGAAATGGGAGTGTGTTCCTGGAAGTGGAGAGTGTAAACTAGGCAAGCAGAATCAGCAGGAGAGCGTTCTAAGGGGTGCAGACCCTGGTCTAAGTCACCCTCAGAAGCAGATGGATCACATACGTGGTGCTGTATATGTGAGTCACTCTTTTTCATGTTTTTCAGCATCTCCATGATACGGTAAAGAGGAATCTCGACAGTGCCACATCCCCTCAAAATGGTGATCAGCAGAATGGCTACGGAGATTTCTTTCCTGGGCACAAGAAGACGCGCCGAGAGGCCTCTCTGGGAGCCGCCGTCTCTTCCAACGGCCTGCCCCCGGCTTCCCCGCTCGGCCAGCCTGACAAGCCTGGCCCTGAAGCCCTGCAGGCCACTGGGAAGCACGCACTGGGGCTGGACTCCATCAGCAAGAAGTGTCTGGCAGACTCGAGCCTCCACCTGAACGGAGGCAGCAACACTAGTGAGTCATTTCCCCTGAGCCTGAATAAAGAACTGAAACAGGAGCCCATGGATGACCTGCCTTGCATGATCGCAGGGGCCGGAGGCTCCATCTCTCAAGGCAACCTCATGCCTGACCTCAACCTCAATGAGCAGGAGTGGAAGGAGCTCATCGAGGAGCTGAACAGGTCAGTTCCTGATGAAGACATGAAGGATCTGTTCAATGAGGACTTTGAAGAGAAGAAGGACCCAGAGTCTTCTGGTTCTGCCACACAGACCCCCTTGGCACAGGACATTAATATTAAGACGGAATTCTCTCCAGCGGCCTTTGAACAGGAACAGTTAGGCTCTCCACAAGTGAGGGCTGGGTCTGCAGGACAGACCTTTATGGGGCCTTCATCTGGCCCTGTGACCACAGATTCACCCAGCCTCGGGGGCTCCCAGCCCCTCTTCCTCACCGCTGGTCAGCCTGGAGTGGATAGCCCCAGTCCCAGCCTGATGCCGGCATCAGCCCAGGCTCAGAATGCACAGAGAGCCCTCTCCAGTGTGGTGCTGCCTAGCCAGGGCCCAGGCGGAGGCTCAGAGCTGTCCTCTGCCCACCAACTCCAGCAGATCGCTGCCAAGCAGAAGCGTGAGCAGATGCTCCAGAACCCGCAGCAGGCTGCCCCAGCACCCGCTCCAGGCCAGATGTCCACGTGGCAGCAGACAGGCCCCGCCCACAGTCCCTTAAACGCCCCTTACCCCGTGGAAAAGCCAGCCAGCCCTCCTGGTTACAAGCCAGACTTCACCACTTCCAAACTGCTCATGATGCCCAGTGTCAACAAGAGCTCCCCTCGACCTGGAGGCCCCTACCTCCAGCCCAGCCATGTGAGCCTCCACCAGCCGCCAAGTAACTTGAATCAAAACCCCGTGGCTAGCCAAGGCTCGGTGCTGGACTATGGCAACACCAAGCCCCTTTCTCACTACAAAGCAGACTGTGGACAAGGCGGCCCTGGGGCTGGCCAGAGCAAGCCGGCCCTGATGGCTTATCTTCCCCAGCAGCTGCCTCATCTTAGCAGTGAGCAGAGCTCCTTATTTCTGATAAAACCAAAGCCAGGAAATATGCCCTTCCGATCACTGGTTGCACCTAGCCAGGTGAGCACGGGTCTTTGCTCTGATACTCTGCATTCACATCCACCCACCGAGTGGTTTTTCAGGTCCCAGATAGTTGGGGAACAAAGGGAGTAAGTGAGCAGCTACTTTTTGACTTCCAGCTCCCTTGGGAATGAAAATCAATCAAGCAAACCAGGATTGACTCTCAGTAGAATAGGATAGAACCCCTTGCACTTGGCCTGATGTCTCTCTCATGCCACACAACTTAAATCATTCGTGGCCGTGTTTTAAAGGTAAAGATCACGTTTAATGTCCTTAGAGGCTCTGTTTTTTTTCTTTTTTAAACAAACTTTCAGATATGTATGTCCAAAATGCCCTAAGTTTTAGTAAGCTTATAGCATTTAGGTGAATGCTGCTTTCTAACGGGTCTCAATTACATGGTTATTTACTTAAGGCTCTCAAGCCTGGCAGAATCACTGGGTCTGAAGGGTGGAGGATGGTCGAGAACCGTTTTATCACGATCATTGTCTGCATTTCTACTCACATTCACGTTCTAAAGGGTCCCCCAGCCCCGGAAGAGTAAACAAACAGCATTCCCAGCCTTCCTCAGAGCTAGCGCTGGCTTCTGTCCACCGCGGTGTGTCCTGCACTGCCCTCCACACTGTCCACATAGAGGGACCCACTGACACTGAGCTGACAGTCATGTGACTTTATAACAGTTGTATGACAGTTGTTTTGTCACGGTGCAGTGAGGTATCTCCTTCCTTTCGCTGCTGTAAGTAAAAGGCTGCAGTGAATGAACCTTTGTGTATTTGTAACACTAACATTTTAAACTCATCAGATTTCCTGTACAGATATTGCTAGATAAATTAAAATTATTTCCAAAAATAAATAAACTCATCAGTGGCCACAGGACTGGAAAACGTCAGTTTTCATTCCAGTCCCAAAGAAATGCAATGCCAAAGAATGTTCAAACTACTGCACAATTGCACTCATCTCACACACTAGCAAAGTAATGCTCAAAATTCTCCAAGGCAGGCTTCAAGAGTACGTGAACCAAGAACTTCCAGATGTTCAAGCTGGATTTACAGAAGGCAGAGCAACCAGAGATCAAATTGCCAACATCCGTTGGATCATCAAAAAAGCAAGAGAGTTCCAGAAAAACATCTACTTCTGCTTTATTGACTTACACCAAAGCCTTTGACTGTGTGGATCACAACAAACTGTGGGAAATTCTTCAAGAGATGGGAGTACCAGGCCACCTTATCTGCCTCCTGAGAAATCTTTATGCAGGTCAAGAAGCAACAGTTAGAATTGGACATGGAACAACAGAGTGGTTCCAAATAGGGAAAGGAGTACGTCAAGGCTGTATATTGTCACCCTGCTTATTTAACTTATATGCAGAGTACATCATGAGAAATGCCAGGCTGGTGGAAGCTGGAATCAAGATTGCTGGGAGAAATATCAATAACCTCACATACGCAGATGACACAAAACTTATGGCAGAAAGTGAAGAAGAACTAAAGAACCTCTTGATGAGAGTTAAAGAGTTGGCTTAAAACTCAACATTCAGAAAACTAAGATCATGGCATCTGGTCCCATCACTCATGGGAAATAGATGAAGAAACAGTGGAAACAGTGACAAACTTTTTTGGGAGCTCCACAATCACTGCAGATGGTGACTACAGCCATGAAATTAAAAGACACTTGCTCCTTGGAAGGAAAGCTATGACCAACCTAGACAGCATATTAAAAAGCAGAGACATTGCTTTGCCAACAAAGGTCTGCCTAGTCAAAGGTATGGTTTTTCCAGTGGTCATATATGGATGTGAAAGTTGGACCGTAAAGAAAGCTGAGCACTGAAGAATTGATGCTTTTGAACTGTGGTGTTGGAGAAGACTCTTGAGAGTCCCTTGGACTGCAAGAGATCAAACCAGTCAATCCTAAAAGAAATCAGTCCTGAATATTTGTTGGAAGAACTGATGCTGAAGCTGAAACTCCAATACTTTGGCCACCTGATGTGAAGAACTGATTCATTGTAAAAGACCCTGGTCCTGGGAAGGATTGAAAGCAGGAGAAGGGGATGACAGAGGATGAGATGGTTGGATGGCATCACTGACTTGATGGACGAGAGTTTGAGCAAGCTTCGGGAGTTGGTGATGAACAGGGAAGCCTGGCGTGCTGCAGTCCGTGGGGTCGCAAAGAGTTGGACGCAACTGAGCTACTAAACTGAACATTTTAAAAACGGAAAAACTCGATGCTAGTAATATCTGAGGAAATTGACATGTTTCAGATCATAGTAAGGATGTGTAAATAGGCACAGTGCTTTCAGAAAGTAATTTGACATTATATAGTTTTCATAAGCCATAAAAATGTTTGTAAACATTGACACATTATACCCCTGCAAGAAATAATACCAAAAAAAGAAAAAGAAGAATGTTATGTACAAGATGTTCATTGCATGATTATTTCTAATAGCCAAAAACTGAAAGCAGTGCAAGCATCTCTCAGTAGAAGAATGTGTGTGTAATGTCCATCCTTCTACTTATTTCAGCCACTATATTGTCACATGGACAGAAGAGCCTGGTGGGCTACAGTCCATGGACACGACTCAGTGACTAAACAACAACAACACATCTGACAGAAGCCAAGCAGTCTGTTCCCAGGAAAATGCTGTTCGTAGGTGGACAAACCGTTAAGTCCTGTTGCTTCAGGGACAGCCCTGCCTCCAGGGGCCCAAGGTTTGCACACTCGGTGTAGCCTCTCCATCAACCAGTGTCCCTCAGAAACTTCTTCTCTGGGGGCCTGTCTGTGCCCATGCATTCCAGTAAGGGAGCATTTAGAAGCTGCAGTTGCTTTTGGAACTGGGTATGCAGGTATACAAGTTTAAGTTTAAGCCACTGGTGAATTGTAGGAAACAAAGCTAACACTCAGCTACTAACTGTTCGTTGCCGTGCCCGGGCACTCAGGTGTCAGTGCTTTTGGTCTCAGCCCTGCCTTGCAGTGTGGTTGCTCTGGAGTCACGTGCCGAAAGAGCAGCGGCCTCAAAGGAGAGCCTGGAGCCAGGCTTTCCCTAGGCAGAGCTCGTCCGCTCTGATCAGGGCTTATAGTCCCCAGTGTGTCCCACCTGACTTGAGACCCCCTTGTCTCTGTTGACAGGACCAGAACCCTCCCAATGTCCCTGTACCAACCCAGGCTGCCAGTGTGGGGACTCAGCCGCCTGCTGTTTCCGTGGCCAGCACGCACAGTAGCACCTCCTATCTCAGTAACCAGCAGCAGGCAGCGGTAATGAAGCAGCATCAGTTGCTTTTGGACCAACAGAAACAGAGGGAGCAGCAACAAAAACATTTGCAGCAACAACAGTTTTTGCAAAGGCAACAGCACCTTCTGGCAGAGCAGGTAAAGAGAAAGGCGGGAGGAAACCCCACCCCCACCCTCCCCGTGTCTGCCTGCCTCCCAGGTCCCTGCGGTGGCCGCAGGCTTCGGTATGTATGTGTGTGGATTTGTGCTTCTTTGTGTGTCTGGTTTTAGAGTACTCTGGGAAACAAGAGTGTGCTATTTCTCAAACAGTGGAAGCCTGTGTCAGAGCAGCTTTATGTCACTTAGTGGGGATTAATGAAAGTGGAATCGCAATGTATTAGAACCATTTTTCCAGCAGCTACCAAAGCACTGAGCTCACTGATCCACCAATTTTCTGTGAGATCCTGCTTTGTTGTAGTTTGCTATAAGGCAGAACATAAAGTAGGGAAATGAAGATATCCCTGAGGTCCTGGGATTCGAGAATCCCAGGTTGTCAGGGACTGACAGCCCCCTCCTAGTCCTGCAGTTTGTTTGCCCCCTCGGTCATCAGATTGTCCTACGCAGATTCCAAGGTTACAGGAATTCTCAGGACTTTAAATTACATCCTTAAGACAGAAGAGAACTAGTTACCCAGAGGATAAAGTTGATTGAGGATGACTTTAAAATTCATATTACTGCCTCAGTTTCACCATGTATTAAATAACAGCTTTTGGGGGTATAATTCACATGACATACAATTCACCCATTTAAAGTATACAATTCAAATGGTTTCCAGTTTAGTCAGAGTTACGCACCATCACCATAACCAGTTTTAGAACATTACCTAGAAGAAACCCTGTACCCATTAAAAAGTTATTCCTTCATCTTCCTAAGCCTAGGCAACCACTGTCTGCTTTTTCTCCCTGTAGATTTGCCTGTTTGGGACATTTCATATAAAGCATTCGAGATTCAGCCGTACTGTCTGTGTATCAGAACTCCGTTCCTTTCTGTGGCTCCTTAGATCTGACCCATCATTCTGTGTCATACTGTTTATTAAGAATCCCCCAAATGAGATTATGAACATTATCTCCACAGATAAAAAATTGTCCACTTGGACAATTTACTTTTCTCTGATCGCTTTGTTTTTGTTTTATGTGGGTCTTGTTTTCTGTTGATCTTGGCATTTTCTAGGAGAAGCAGCAGTTTCAACGCCATCTGACCCGACCGCCCCCCCAGTATCAAGACCCAACACAGAGCACCTTCCCACAACAGGTTGGACAGTTCACAGGTGAGGAGTGTTTGAGACGATGATGTGGGGCAGGGCAAGGCAGGCGCTGAACAGGCGTTCCCCTTGTGCTGACTTTCTGCTGCCTGCTCAGCTTTGCAGTATAGGTGCCAAATGGACTCACATGCTCCTGTAGCTTCAGTCTGCGTAAGGAGCCTGGCTCTCTGGGTGCCCTGTAGGTCAGCCAGAGAAGGACAGAAGCAGGCTGCTTTGGCTGGGTCCCTGGCTGTATAGTCGTTTAAGGCAAAATCATCTCTAGTTGATAGATATCTTATCCATAGGAAGTGGCTTCTGTAATTCTTAAGAAAGTTCTTTGCTTCTACTGTTATGTGTCTCTTTAAAAAATGACCTTGTCCTATTTTCCAGATAAGGAGAAACTTCATGCACTTGTGGCCTTTTGCTTCTTTTCTTCTTTCTGTCTACTCATGTTGGTGTTAGCAGCAGACAGTTGATCTGGTGGGGGCAGGAAACATTCTGAGGTTTCAGCTGTCATGTCTCAGATATGTGAGAGAACCTGACCAGCATTGCTCAGGCTGTTGCTCTAGAAATAGAGAGTTCAGTTGATAGATGCAGAAAAGTCCAGGCCATACTTGCTTTTCTAGCTCTTGGACTATCTTCAAAACCTGTGCTTTCCTCGGTCAGTGACTCTTGCTATAACATGTCCTGATGAAGTTGCCCACAGCCGTGCTTCCAGAGGAGGCTGAGTGGGTTTTATGTTATGCTGACAGGACCAGGGGATTGAAGTCTGTGGGCAGCTCAGAAGATGAGCCTTGGCCAGCTTTCCTGCCTTCACCCCAGTTAATGTTGCTGTGTGTTATCATTGGGAAAGAAGTGGATTATTTCAGCATTTCTCTCTTTTTCAACTCAGTTTTTAGTTAGGTGCTAATGGAAAGCAGAAGAGGAGAAACAAAGTGTACCCAGTTGTGGCCAACTCCTGAACAGCCCCTCTCCTACGCACACAGTGCTGACACCACGCAGTCACTGCTTGAGACAGAGTCCCAGGTGGCAGGTTCCCCGAGGACAGGCCCTCTGTCCCCCCAGCACGGCCTGCGCCACAGAGCAGGCGCTCAGTACACGTCTTCTGATGGCCCCCCTCCCACACCCTGCGGTACCACATCGTGTGGGCCCTCATCCGAGTGGTCCTGTCAGTCCCCGGCCAGTGAGGTCTAAACCAGCCACAGTCCAGTTACCCTGCGGCTCTACAGCCCTGTCCCCATAAGGGGGCTGCAGCTCCTCTGAATCTGGCCAAGACTATCTCTTCCTTTTATCCCAGACACTCTCCCCACATCCTAGCCACAGAGTTTTCCCCTTCCTCTGTGCCTTTTTTTTTTCTTTTAATGTACCTGTCTTCATCTCCTTATTGCGGGCTCCATTCTACCCTGTGGGGAACTTTTGGCCCCCAGGGCTCTCTTAATGCATTAAGGTTGCCGTGATCATGAGGTCTCTGGTGAGGTATCAGAACACTGACTCTGCCTTTCATGCCTGTAGGACAGCAGTTGCTGTGTGGGTCTTAGATGTATCTCCATAGTGGTGGTGAAGAAACGCTAGCTTGGCTGACAGCACTTTCTCTGTCTTCTAGGGTCCTCTTCTGCCATGCCTGGCGTGAACAGCTTGGGTCCATCTAACTCCAGCTGTCCCCGAGTGTTCCCTCAGGCTGGGAATCTGATGCCAATGGGCCCTGGACACACTTCAGTTTCTTCTCTTCCCTCAAACTCAGGCCAGCAGGACCGGGGTGTGGCTCAGTTCACTGGCTCCCAAAGCATGCCACAGAGCAGCCTCTACGGCATGACTTCCAGCATAACCCAGATGGTTCCCCAGCCTCCGCCACAGGCCACCAATGGACATGCCCACATTCCACGGCAGACCAGCGTGGGCCAGAACACCTCGGTTTCAGCTGCCTATGGACAGAACTCGCTGGGGAACTCTGGTCTCTCCCAGCAGCACAGTAAGGGGACCCTGAACTCGGGTTTAACTAAGCCACAGGTCCCCAGGGTATCAGCAGCCATGGGAGGCCAGAATTCCACGTGGCAACATCAGGGAATGCCGAACCTGAGTGGCCAGCCCCCGGGAAACAGCGCCGTAAGCCCGTTCACTGCAGCCTCCAGTTTCCACCTGCAGCAGGCCCACCTGAAAATGTCCAGCCCGCAGTTCTCTCAGGCGATGCCCAGCAGGCCCATGGCCCCCATGAGCTCAGCAGCTGTGGCAGGGTCCATGCTGCCCACTGTGAGCACACAGCAGAGGACCAGTGCCCCTGTGCCAGCACCTCCCCAGGGAGCCCCGCAGCAGGGCTTGTCGGGCCTGAGCCCGGCGGGGCCTGAGCTGGGGGCCTTCAGCCAGAGCCCTGCCCCAGCCATGGGTGGCCGGCCAGGCCTGCACTGTGCCCAGGCCTACCCCGTGCGGACCGCAGGCCAGGAGCTGCCCTTTGCCTACAGTGGGCAGCCGGGCAGCGGCGGGCTGGCCAGCATGGCTGGGGACGCCGACCTGATCGACTCCCTGCTGAAGAACAGGACTTCCGAGGAGTGGATGAGCGATCTGGACGACCTCCTCGGGCCTCAGTAGCAGGAGGATTTGTGGTATTTTCAGTGTTCACACAGCCTGTAGTTTTGTTCTCAGATTCAAGAAAGAGTAACTGCTTTGGACCAAATCCCACAGCCCAGGGAGCTGGGCAGGCAGAGCTAGAGCCGCAGAGCCGAGGCCTGGTCCTCCCGGGACCGTGGGGCCCACGGCTCCCAGCCAGCAGTTGGGATGTCGGGCTGGCCCCCCCATCTGCTGGTGTCACTGTATGGGGTTGGGACAGCAGGACTGGGTTCTACGGGGGTTTTTTCTATCCATAAGACCAAAAAGCCAACCGTAAAACCCCACGATGCCAGCTTTATAAAAATCTGTGCTATCATTTTGATCTAATCCAAGATTTCTCCACTTGGCCCAGTGTTGGGACAGATTTTTGTTGAAACTTTATAGTGGAACTATTTGCAATTTGTAGCATAGAAAAGATTTTTTAAAGGTTTTAAGGTTTTAAAAGAGGTTAGGGTAGGTGGTTAAAATCTATAAGTGGCATTGGAAACTTAGGGTTTCCTTTTGATTAAGAGCCTTTTTTATTCCTGCTCTTTGTCAGCTTTCAGGACAAAGAGAGGCTCACTGGAAAATCGCACGTGCCAAAAAGGAACAGGATGCCGTGAGGAGCAGAGCTAGTGGCAGAGGTGCAGTCGTTACTGCAGCCCCGCGTTCTCCCAGAATGCTGTTCTTCCAGGTTGGCATTTAGGAAGACTTGGGCTGAGGAATCCCTTCCTCCAGTGTTTTCAGAGCAGGACCCCAGGCTAAAGGCTGAAATACAAACTGGGGTTCCTGTGTCTCTTTTGTTGTGACTCCTCACCTTTTGCAGTTTCTCTGGAGACTCGTATTTAATGTATTAGGAAGGTGATCATTGTTGAGTTGTGCACAGATGTCTTTTCTTTCACCCTATCTTCATTTCCCATAACCGTTCTTTCTGCCTCCTGTTCTTTATATCTCCAGCCCAAGTGGAAAACCTCCTTATGGCACTAATTCACTAGATTGGAGAGGAAAAGAGTCATTAGAATTCCCCAGGGAACCCTAGCGCTGTAAGGAGGCGGGTGTCCCCTCCCCAGAAAGCAGAGGTTCAGGGGAAGGAGGGAAAAGGACACAGGCCAGAGGAAGGGCCCCCGCTCCACTCTGCTCCCGCTGCCGCTGCCTCTTCAGACGACTTGCA
Organism: Bos indicus; assembly: GCF_029378745.1. NCBI lineage: Eukaryota > Metazoa > Chordata > Mammalia > Artiodactyla > Bovidae > Bos > Bos indicus. Next base: position 1,510,420 of record NC_091766.1, on the reverse strand, counting down.
CTTTCTAGAGAGAATTGCTGTGTAACACTAACACGTCCTTGCTAAAAACTCAAGTGGATTTCTCTTTTAAGGTCTGTGACTGTCTAGGTCTTGACTAAGCTAAGAGTCCACATAGTATTACCTGTGGGCTGTTTGTGGAAAGTGAAGACGGAGAGAGCACTTCAATATAGCAAAAGCAAAATGGTAAGCATAGGGTGGAACTCTTTCAAATGGAATATTGGAGGGAAAATAGTACACTGAAAAGAGTGGCTTATATGCAGAATGATCTCTGGCAAAATCACCACCCCATTTTTATTTCCCTGGAGTTTCAAAATGGATAATTCAAGGAGTATCATACGTAAAGAATTGAGCCAGGAAAAATGCTCACACAGCCAGCTTGAGTGGCTTTGAGGGGATGAAGGGTTGTGCACACATTGGTCGTTACTTTGCACCAGCAGTGCCTTTCATGGGGGTGCTTGGACCCTCAGGTCTTCTCTAGTAGCCATTTGCCGCCGTGAGTGGCGTTGGGGCCATTTCCCTTTTATCTCCCTCGCAGCCTTCCCCGGAGGCTGAATATAGCTCAGAGAAAGGGATGCATCATAAAGCCAGTGAAGACGCCACCCTCTGAGTGAGTTCCCGAATCTGAAGGGGAAGAGGGTGACTTCAGTGGGTTTTTTTTTTACCAAAAATAGCGGGCTGGAGGCTGGTGGTGGGTCCCTGTTCCTCTCCCGGTCTCCCTCTGGCTGCCGCTCACCTCTGTCCTCGGCACTCACACCTCTGCCCCCCCTTTTGGGGAGGGCTGCCCCTGCCTTAGTTCTGGGGCCACCTAGACAGACGGCAGGCTTCTCACCTGCTGCAGTGTCAGAGCAATAAATGTGATGCTTGGGGTCCCCCCAGGGAGCTGCCAATGGCTTTATTTATGAATCTGGTTTTTGGGTAGTCAGGGAAGGAGACAACTCCACTTCAGTGCAAATCCCCATCTTCCAGGAGCCATGACTCAAAAGAAAAGGGTGCTCGGACTTTTGTTATACACATTTGCTTTGTGTAAATAAATGTTTACAATTTTATATTAAAGATGGAATAAGCGTTAGAGCTTCTGACTGTATATTTTTTACTTTTATAGATTTAAAAACTATGATCCTTTATATATGTGTTTTGGGGGGCTATAAGTTTTATGACAAACAGTTGGTATTGTTAACTTTTTACTGTCATCAAAGTACATAAAAATTCTATTAATTCCCTTATTCTTTTACTTCCTTAACTCTGGTATACACCAAAAAGAAGTCTTTACTTTCCTGTTTTATCACTATAAAATAATAAAAGTATTTTGCTAGTATGGAAACTGCCCACGTATTTTACTTCACATGGCCACGCCAGCAAGGCAGGAGGCGGACCAGCACGCAGCTGCTCTGCTTGGTAGTTGTGTGATTTGGCTGCTTTCTTAACGGACATTGGTGGTGGGGGTGTTGGGTTTGGTTTCCCTCAGAGTGACTTTTACTTTTGATGCTGCTAAGTCACTTCAGTAGTGCCTGACTCTGTGCGACCCCATGGACGGAAGCCTACCAGGCTCCCCGTCCCTGGGATTCTCCAGGCAAGAACACTGGAGTGGGTTGCCATTTCCTTCTCCAATGCATGAAAGTGAAGTCGCTCAGTCGTGTCTGACTCTTAGCGACCCCATGGGCTGCAGCCTACCAGGCTCCTCCATCCATGGGATTTTCCAGGCAAGAGTACTGGAGTGGGGTGCCATTGCCTTCTCCGTTACTTTTGATAGATAGATAGAAAATTAGCACTGACTTTGCCCAGGGCTGCCGGTCTCTCCCCTCTGGCTCATCCATGTCCTGAGTCTAACGTGAGGAAAGTTGGACCAGATAACTCAGGGATACCTTAGGTCCTTAGCAGTTCAAATGTTTCACTTAAAACCCTTGGGTTTATTGTCAATGCAGTTCTCTGGATCTTGTTTCGTTTCCTTTTTTTATTGTAAGAATACGTGTGCTCTGGCACGTTCACCCCCTCACTCCTGTTGGTATCACATTGTCAAGGGCATCAAATGGAGACACACCAGGAACCTGGAAAGCGCGTCTTCTCAGTGACCTCTCACCTCAGGCACAAGCTGGAAGAGGGTCAGGCCTGGAGAAGCTGAAGCTCTCGGAAGAGCAGGAGAGAGCAGCCTTCAGGGAGGAAGCCTGTCACGTGGTGGAATTAAAGATATGATTACTCTGATGAAGCCCTGAATGTAGGGCACAGGGAAGGGAAGAACACCAGACTCATGAAGTCTTGGCTGAGAATGCACAGAACGTGTGCGGGGGGCAGGGGGTTTGCTCTCCTTAGTGGTCAGAGAAGTCCGAAACAGAACAAAAGTGAGGCGGTTGTGCTGGTCAGAGCAACAGAGCTAAGAGTGCCCGCTGCAGCGTGATGAGGCAGGCTGCGGTACGACGTTCTCTGTGGGAAGAGATTTTGAAAAAGGTAGTAAGCTCCTTTAAAGTGTTCATGCCATCTGTCCACCCCAGCAATTCCAACTCTGAGAAGCCATCCTTGAAAATAAATCCAGGAGCAGAAAAAGTTGACGACAGTGGTGTTCCTGGTAGTAGTGTTTGTAACTGCAGAAAACTAGGAGAATCGGACAAAGAGTTGTCAGAAGGGATTAGTTAAGTAAGTTGCCGTACTTCCACCTGATGAGATATTATATATATATATATTTTTTTAATATTCAGAAGGTTTTTAAAAAATTTTAATTGGAGGGTGATTGGTTTACTGTTGTAAAACAGCGTGAATCAGCTATGCTGCTGCTGCTGTTCAGTCACTAAGTTGCGTCTGACTCTTTGCAACTCCATGGACTGTCGCCTACCAGTCCATGGGGTTTTCCAAGCAAGACTACTGCAGTTGCCATTTCCTTCTCCAGGGGATCTTTCCAGACGAGGGATCAAAGTCGTGTTTCCTGCTCGGCAGGCAGATTCTTAACCACTGAGCCACCTGGGAAGCCCCAAATCAGCCCTAAGTATACATAAATTCCCTCCCTTTTGAGCCTCCCTATCGCCCCCTCATCCCACCCCCACCCCAAGTCATGGCAAAGTGCCAAGTTGACCTCCCTGTGCTGAACAGCTGCTCCCACTATTTGGGAAGTGTTTGAACATAGTAACTTTTAGTGCTGGTTTTATCAAGCTTCTGTTGGGTGCAAACAGAAAAACTGGCTAACCCTGAAAATTCCCTGCCCCCAGTCTGCTTTTTAGGTTACTAGGTAACTCCCAGAATCAAAGGAGATGTTGAACAAGCTAGGCCTCAGGAGTGCCAAGGGTAGGCAGTTCTGGTGTGTTGAGAGTCACCAGGCAGGCTTGTGTGGAGGCAGGCTCACTCACCTGCTGTGAGCGTGTGCTGTGCCTGGCCAGGCATTGTGTCAGGAGCAGGGGGTGCAGCTGCAGTGCGGGAGAACAGGGCCCTGTTGCAGGGACTTCTAGTAGCATGTGGAAGGGGTGTCCTAAATGCGTGACTGGTTTCAAAATGATGAAATGTCAGGAAGGGACTGAAGCAGCGATAAGATTGTGCTGGGACTACCGGGAGGGAGGGGGTTGGGGGAGGCCTGAGAGGCTTGAGATGTGGTGGGCCCTGGACAGAGATAACTAACAGGCCGGCTGCCGACGGGAGCCAGTGAGAGGCCTGGGGAAGTGCACTTCATAGCCACATGGAATGGGAGAGGAAGTTCCCCAAAGGCGCTGTGCTACGTCGCTTCAGTCGTGTCCAACTCTGCAACCCCATGGACTGTGGCCCTCTAGGCTCCTCTGTCCATGGGATTCTCCAGGCAAGAATCCTGGACTGGGTTGCCATGCCCTCCTCCAGGGCATCTTCCCAACCCAGGAATCAAACCTATGTCTCTTATGTCTCCTGGATTGGCAGGTGGGTTCTTTACCTCCAGTGCCACTTGGGAAGCCAGTCCCCAAAGGAAGAGGGTGCTGTTCACAGGAAAGAAGGAGTGCTGAGAGAGCAAAATGAACAGATGCCCGAAAAATGTTCAATTAAAAACTGCCCCTCTCCAGGTGCCCCCAGCACTGCAGCATCCGGAGGCCTGTGCTACTCTGGGGTCTTTGCCAGTCCAGCCAGGGAGATGCTGAAGTTACAATAGGGTGCTGTGCTCATCCCTCGGGTGACTTCTGCCATCATTCGCGTGTTTATCAGTCAGCCTTAAGGCCAGTCAGCTGATGAGGGCACGGAAATGGCAATGTAGCCGTAAAGCTGTTAAATGAAGCAAAATGATGGTTGCCTGTGAACTTGCTCCAAGACTAATCAGCTGAAAGCTCCGGGCCCTCCAGGACTGACACGGGAATGGTGGGTGACGTTTTAGAAACGGATCTGCACGTGGGATCAGTTTGCCTACTGGACATTTCCCTTTTGGTCTTCAAGCTGATGGCGCATCCGCCACTTTTCAGATAATTTGCCCTCTAAATGGTTGCAGTAAGCAGGGCTGCAGACCCTAGTTGGTACATGCAGACCATTTCATGAAACTTGAGGGGGAAATGGCTTCAGACCCTCACTCAAAGTGGAATCCAGCAGGGCAAGGACAGGACACACGGATCCGCCTTGATACCGGTGTCCTGGAATGCAGAGACTCAGGCAGCCTGCAGAGAAGGAGAGGCCATCCACTGCCGAAAGAGACGTGGCAACAAACAGCGGCTGTGCCGTGATGAGCTGGCGAGGAGCTCTAGAGCCCTCTTCTGTCTGGTGGGGCTCGGTGGGGAGAGTCCCTGCTGCAGGTGACTCTGCAGGTCCTGGCCGATGGGCGCCTCACACGTGGGGGCTGTCAGGTCCGCACCGGAAGTCCAAGCAGAAGGCTCCGTTTGTCTTTGTATCTGGAAAGCAGAACTTTTCCAGGTTATGGAAAGAAAAGCTGGGGTTCCATGTACTTAAACTGTGAAGGAGCTAGCTCCACTTGATGCAGCTGAGGTGCGTGCTCCCTGCTCTACCTTTGAACTTATCACTGCTGACCACCACCATCTCTCACCTTGAGTTTTAAGACTCTAGACTGGTTGCATACTGTCTTAGGTACTCACTTCTTTTGTGTAACGCAGGGTGGAGCCCGACCACATACAGTCATCTTCAAAATCAAGAGCTGCATATGTTACTGTCCTTCCTACTATGTCATGTTACCATGGGAGTTAGAGACCAGGGGGTCCTTGCCCCCAAGTAGTAAGAAAGTCCAAATCTGCTTTATTAGCCGTATCTCCCCCTGTGCCATTTCTTCTTTTGGATCCTTGCTTGTGCAGTAAAAGATGGCTTTTCTTAAACTCTGCTGCTGCCTCTCGTTCCTCCTGTTGAACCTGTCCAACCTCCTCTGTTGGCTCCTCTCTCCAGCCATCCATCGTTTTAGCCCTGCCATGGTGTTAAAGGAATATTAGGACAAGAGAGCAAGACGGTCTGAGCCCAGTCCTGCTCCCACAGACGATGCGAGCCCAGCCGCCTCTTTAGGACTGAGGGGCTCCTTTCACCAAATGCCGGGAATGCTGGCTGCTGCCGGCTCTCAGCTGTGTCCACCTTCAGTGGAAGGGAGCTGCCTTCCTTGCCTGTGGCTCAGGGGTGGCCCACCTCTGGAACCTGGCCCACATGGGGGTACAGAGGCCACTGGAGTGGGCTGCCATGTCTTCTTCCAGCAGATCCTCCTGACCCAGGGATCGAACCCACATCTCTCATGTTTCCTGCACTGTCAGGCAGGGTCTTTACCTCTAGTGCCACCTGGGAAACCCAAGATATAAAATACCACTTACATGAGGTATTTTAGTTAAATTCACAGAATCAGAGCTGAATGGTGGTGCCAGGGGCTGGAGGAGGGGAAATGCTAATCAATGGGCGAAATGTTTCAACGAAGCAAGATGAAGAAACTCTAGAGGTCTCTATAACAAGAATAAAGAACACTGTATTACACACTTAAAATTTCAAGAGGGTATGTTAAGTCTTCTTAATCAAAATAAAAATTTTAAAAGATCTATGGTGTCAGGGGATTATTCCTGGGGCCATCACCAATGCAGTGAAGAAAGACTGACAAGCTAAGGATGACTAAGCACCAACTTAAGAAACCAAAGGGCCTGTTTGGCAGGTTCTGAGAAGGGCGGACAGACTGAGGGGATCAGGGCAGGACTTGGGGGTTAAAAGTGCAGCTTGAACTTGCAGCCCACCAAATCTGCTACACAAAGGTTACTGTCATTGTTAGGAAGAAGAGGGATCCTGACACTTGGGGTGGGGGGTAACATCTGATTGATGCCCTAGAAAGTCTTGGAAGTCCAGGTCCCCGTGCAACCTCGAGGCCCACAAACACAGCCTGCTCCTCCTCCTTAAGGGTTGGTACTTTCTCTTGCTTAAAAGTCATGCACAAGCCTCTTTGCACTTCCCCTCCTGGCTGCTGGACCAATGATGAGGGTTATGTAATAACAACCTGGCTGGGAAAGCTGGGCCTGCCAAGAGAGGAAAGGGACAATATGCCAGAGGCACTCGGGGACCTTGCCAAGATGGATGGGCAGGAGCTGCGTGTGTGGGACCAAGAAGAGTGGGGTGTGGGCAAGGTGGTGCTAACGGCAGACCAGCCTAGGGAGGCTTCCTCCGTGTGGGACGGCCCTGCTGTAACACGGGACGACCTACCCTGGTGCTGCACTCCCAGGAGCCACGCTAACAGGCCCCTGGCGTGGCTCTCGGAGGCCTTGAGAAAGCCATGGCCCGTGCTCAGGGAAGGAGAAATGCAGTAGCTGCTGCAGCAATCAGCAGAGTAGAGGTCCACGTGCTCCGTGAAAGGTATGCTCGAGTGGACAGGCTGTATTTGGGATGGGCCTCAAAATCTACCAGTTAGTTATGTTCTTCAAGAGGATCCAGAGGACATCCCATTTACCAAGAAGAGAGGACCCGGGTGGCCCCTACGAGAAGGTGGACGGCCACCCCTCCGAGGCCGAGACTGAGCAGGAGATATAATAGAACCAGGCTCCCTGATAGTAATGGCGTCATGGGGGTCCCAAGCAATAGGGCCAGGTGGCAGCCCGGACCTTCAGAAGCCAGATGTGAACAGCTAGCGAACGAGCAGCCGGGTTGGAGGACCCAACCCGCAGAAAGCTAGGGAGCTGTTAACGGATCATAGTGTACCCAGGGACGACTAGCTAAGCAGCTGACAAGGGGCTGGCTTCCGCTATACAAGCAGAAGGACTCGACAATGGGCCATTGATTGGGTGGCTGAGGGAAGCCGCCCCAAAAGTCACAAGACGTTGCCCAGTTTCCAGACAGGCAGCCGTTACTGTGAATGATACAATGATTCTCCCTGTCCTTCCCAATGGGAGTTATAGCTAATACCTAAATGTTTTTAGGTCATTTGTATACGAGGTCTGAGCTGACAGTGACACCTGGGGATGCTGAGTGTCTTCATGACTCCCTCATTAGGTTAGGGTAGTAAGAGGAGACAGGAAACAGAGTCCTAGCCCAGGTCTAACTCACAATGGAACCACTGGGGCCACAGACCCACCCCCCTGCTTCTCTAGCCCTGATGTTCAATCAGAACAGGCACACCTGATCATTACAGAACCCTCCCATTGGTGAAAGCCTTGGAAATTGCTTCTCCCAGCAAAGAGAGTATAAAAAGTAATACTGCATTCTGGAGGGAAAAGTTGAGATTAGTACCACCCTAAAAGCCTTATGGCTTCCCTGGTGGCTCACTTGGTAAAGAATCTGCCTGCAATGCAGGAGACCCCAGTTCAATTCGTGGATCAGGAAGATCTGTTGGAGAAGGGGTAGGCTACCCACTCCAGTATTCTTGGGCTTCACTTGTGGCTCAGCTGGTAAAGAATCTGCCCTCAATGCAGGAGTCCTGGGTTCGATCCCTGGGTTGGAGGATCCCTTGGAGAAGGGAAAGGCTACCCACTCCAGTATTCTGACTGGAGAATTCCATGGAGTGTATGCAGGGGTACTGGTCTCCCTCACATATGCTCATTTAATCCAGCAGTCCCTACAAACAGCAAATAGTCGCTGGCAGAAGACTTGGACTGCTGTGAACTCAGCCAAGTTGAGTTCAAACGTCAGCAGCAACAAACATCAGCCGGCTTCTGCTGTCAGCCACCCTGGTGCTGAGAAAAGGGGCTTATGAATAAACAAGCTATTACGATCAGTAGGGGGGGCTCTGCATGATCCCAGCAGCATTGCCCTAACTCACCAAGGCTTGTTTAGCTCTGACACTGCTGAATATCCACCCTGCTAGTGACAGAGACCAGGGCCAAGCCTGTGAGGCAACTCATCCCTCGAGTAGACCAGCCGGCCACTTGGTGGCACGTTGGCCCCTTCCATGCCGGAAAGGGGCAGACATTCACCTCTTCTTTTCTTTCCTTCTTTCCCCACCTTGCCCCCCTTGCTTTTCATTTTCAAATCATTTCAGAGTTACAAAAAGAGCTGTGAAAACAATACAAAGACCTAAAAACATTTTGCGAAGCTGTGGCACACCCGAAAAACCACGTATCGTGTGGTTGGTTCCCTTTATATGAAATGTCCAGAAAACAGATCAGTGGTGGCCTGGGGCTGCGATCTTTACAGGGAGATGAAAATGTTCTAAAATCAGATTATGATGCTTGCACAAATGGGTAAATTTAAATGGATGAATATTCTGGTATATATACCTCAATAAATTTTTTTTTTTTTTTAAATAGTGCAAAGGGGACTTCCCTGGTGGTCTAGTGGTTAAGAATCTGCCTGCCAGTGCAGAGGCTGTGGCTTCAATCCCTGGTTTAGGAAGTTCCTACATGTCTCAGAGCAGCTAAGCCCAGGCCACAACTACTGAGCCAGTGCTCTGGAGCCGGCATGCCACAGCTACTGAGCCCATGTGCCACAGCTTCTCATGGCTGCACTCCTCAAGCCTGTGCAAAGAGTAGCCCCTGCTTGCCACAGCTGGAGAAAAGCCCATGAACAGCAGCAAAGACCCATCGCAACCAAAATAAGTAAATAAATCTTTAAAAAAAAAAAAAATCTGCCTTACAATGCAGGGGATGCAGGTTCAATCCCTTGTTGGGCAACTAAGATCCCACATGCCACCAATTAAATTTTATAAAATCATTATATTGAAAACTTTTACTCACTGAAGCTTCAGCAGTAAATGCAAAATATTGGAGTGACCCTAACTGCTCATGCAGCAGGATCATTGCATAAACTCTAACACCCACAATGGGGTCACCAACAGCAGCAAGAAAGAATGAGGAAGAGCTCTATGAACTGGTTCAGCATGCTGTCCAGGATGTTTCGCTGTATTTCTTTAGGAAAGAAGGCAAACTGCAGAAGAGTATATCTAGTATGTTACCTTTTGTATAAGAAAAAAGAAGAAATCAGAAAATTTGCATGTGTCTACTCATATATGCAAAATAAGAAAGAAGGAAAGAAAACCACAGGGAGACGAACCAGAAACTGAAGGGGAGTGTGGGTGGGAATGGGATGGCAGCAGAGACCCTTCTCTGAGCAGACTTTTGAAAATTTGTGAATGTCTTATATTTATATTCTCAAAAGTCAAAAAGAAAGAGAGATAATAAATAAAGTCAATAAGGAGGAGAAACACATGTATCGTTTGGACTACATGCCCTCAGGCTGAAGACGAAGAGAAAACTAGACAAACATGCAACTCCAGCTTGTAGGTTTCTGGAGGCAAAAGTTAGCAGTTCTGGAACTCTCGCCTGTGCAAGTATGTAAATAACATTTTGGGTGATGGGAGCTAGATTTTTTACTGTTGGTGAAACTTGGAGTTATGGAAAGGAGGAAGGATAGAATGAACCCTGTGGTTTAAGATTTAAAACTGTCAGTGCAAACTCACGGTTTTTAACATAGAGATATAGGTAAAGATATGCATCTCTATGTGTGTGTGTGTGTGTTTACACATATATACACACACATAAATATACATATACACATTGCATATATTTACATATACATACACACACAACCTGTGTGTGTGTGTGTATGTGTGTATACATACATCTCTTTCCCAGTTTTTTCCCCCAAGAAGGCATGGACACAATGATACCATAGTTGCGGTGAGCACACCTGCGCCCAGACTTTGGTTTCTAAATACCATTGTCCACTAAAAAGAATAGTCTTGTCCTTGGAGGAATGGCTGATTCCAGTGCTGGAACAAGGGAAATACTTGGATGCATTCTGAGAATCTTACTGTGATAGAAAACAAGGACATGCTCAGAGGAAGATGTGTGCAAGTCAAAAGGATACAGAAGCCAGTTTGAAGGCATACGTGCCGTGCGTGCATGTTAAGTCGCTTCAGTCGTGTCCGGCTCTTTGCGACACTGTGGACTACAGCCCTCCAGGCTCCTCTGTCCATGGGATTGTCCAGGCAAGAATACTGGAGTGGGTTGCACTTCCTTCTCCAGGGGATCTTCCCGACCCAGGGATCAAATCCAGGTCTCTTACGTCTCCTGCTTTGGCAGGCAGGCTCTTTACCACTAGTGCCACCTGGGAAGCCCCTTTGAAGGCATACCCACCGACCAAATCTCGGACAATATGTACATCAAAATAAATAACGGCAATAAAATATTATAACCCATTAAGTAAAATTATTTTTTTTTAATTTAAGAATTTGAGTTCCCAATGATTCAGATAAGTAAATAAATAGAAAAGAAGAGGAAATTCTTTCTTAGTAATAAAGGTAAAAAGAATGATGGAATTAGAAAATCATATTTGACCACCATCTTCAGGCAAGAATCACTAATACTTGTTAAAATAGGGGGGTGAAAGTTGGAGAAGAAACAGGAGTTTTTACATATTCTCAAAATCTGGCTCTACAAAAGTACTTACCTCAATGGGGGAAAAAATGTTAAAGATAAACAAAGTCAGACAACAAGTAGGGGAGGTAATGGAGCGAGGACTCCAGCAGTGTTCAGAAAGTGAAAAATTACAAAAAGCGGGTAAGAAAATCGGCCAATGTCAAAGTGATTAGGCCATTCATGTCTGCTAACTGGTACTACCGAAGTTAGATTTTCTCTCTCTCCCAAACACTGGTGGAAGAGGCCCCTGTCTTCCTGATTATGAAGTTTCAAGGGGATGACACTCCTTGAGAAAGACACTCCTGGGATGTAAGAGATACAAACACATCTTAAAGGGAAAGAGGAAGTTCTTACAAATTGTAGATTTTTAAAAATAAATCCTCTAAGAACAGGGAAATCAGGAGCCTAACTTTAGGTGTTGGCTGGAACAAACGGCAAATTCTTGTGTCAGCCTAGAGCTTTTCATGGTCCTCAAGGGGTCATCCCAGGGATAGGCACAGCCTCAGGCTGAGTTTGGGCAAAGTCCTTTAGGGGAAGGGTTTTCTCCAGGGCGTGTGGGCTGAGAGTTCTTGCCGTTCTCATAGAGAAACCAGCAGACACCATGCTAACAGCACAGGGAAGCCTCACCAGACTGACATCACTGGTGCTAAGGACACCACTTCTCTGACATTCCTGCCCAAACTTCGGCATCAGTTATAATCCTCAGATAAACCCAAATAGGGAGGTCTCTGCAAAATAAGTGACCTGTGATCACACAAGACCAAGAAAGATACATGAACTCATAAACTGTTTCATACTAAAAAGAGACTGAAGACTTTTGACAGCTGAACCCAACATGTAATCCTGGAGTCCATAAAAACAGTACTGAGGGATTTCCCTTGTACTCCAGTGGCTAAGATTGCACGCTCCCAATGTTGGGGGCCTGGGTTCAATGCTTTGTTAGGGAACTAGATTCCGCATGCTCCAATAAAGTTCAAAGATATCCCAGATGCCTCAACGGAGACTGAGGCAGCCAAATAAATACAGAAATAACAAAACAAAAACAAAACACTATTGGGACAATTGGCAACATCTGGTTAAGGTGTTATTGATTAGATAATGATACTGACCGTTTAAAAACTGAGATATAATTGACATAACATTATATTAGTTTCAAGTGTAACAACATAACGATTCAATATTTGTGTGTATTGACAACTGTTGCTGTTGTTGTTCGGTCACTAAATTGTGTCCAACTTTTTGTGACCTCCTGGACTATAGCCTGCCAGGCTCCTCTATACGTGGGGATTTCCAGGTAAGAATATTAAAGTGGGTTGCCATTTTCTCTCCAGGGCGTCTTCCTGGACCAGGTATCAAAACTGCATCTCCCGCAAAGACAGGTGGATTCTTTACCCCTGAGCCACCAAGGAAGCTGACTGCCCTAATGTTAATTTTCTGATTTTGCTCATTGTACTCTAGCTGTACAAGAGAATGTTCATACACACAGAGGTATTGATGAACAAAGGGCTATTTTGTATGCAAATTATCCTCAAATGGCTCAGAAGGATAATATGTGTGTATATGTATATCTCTGTGTGTGTCTGTGGATACAAAGAGAGAGAGACCAGAGACAGATAAATATAGTAAAAGAATAGAAACCTGGGTTAAGGCTATACTGCAATTCTTTATATTCTTCTTTCTAAGCTTTAAGTATAAAATTATGTTAAAAAAAGTTTTGGGGCAAAAATGCAACCCCAATCTGACATAAAAAGCAACTTAATTCCAAATGGATTAGAGATGTCAGTGTGAAAGTTATCAAACTTTGACAATAAGGTAGGGTAGGAGAATGGGCCTCCCTGGTGGCTCAGTGGTAAAGAATCCTCCTGCTGATGCAGGAGACATGGGTTAGATCCCTGGGTCTGGAAGATCCCCCGGAGAAAGAAATGGCAACCTACTCCAGTACTCTTGCCTGGAGAATCCCACGGACAGGGGAGCATGGCAGGCTGCAGCTCATGGAGTTGGAAAGGAGTCGGACACGACTTAGTGACTAAACAGCTGGAGGTTACGCTCTAGGACTCTTACTGGGGCTCGCCAGAAACACGTCACATCTCTGTGTCCACTGCAGATCCTGTAGTCCCGGGGACCTGCTGAGTCTTGTGGGCCAAGCAGCATCTGCTTGCGTGCTGCAAAGGCCTTTCCGTCCCATGGCCCTATTCACAGCCTTCTGTGCCACCTGGCGTATGTGTCTCTTCAGGGTCCCCAGGTATGGAGTGTGCCGCCTCCAAAACCCAAGTTTTCTCTTCCTTTCATCATGATAGGAGGTGCAAAGTGCAGTAGCCTGTACTTAGCTCCAAGCGATGTCTGAGATGCCACTGCCTGGTGATCTCACCAAGGGGACAAGCCCCCGACGCTCCGGAGTGCCTGCGTCTCACCAAAGCCTTGATGTACTCAACACTTCCTGCTCACCAGGTGAATTCACACCAGGTCATCAATATAAGGACTCACGACTCAAGCTGCCAAGAGTCCCTTGTCAGTGGAGACACACAGGATTCGCTTAATTTTCCCAGCAATGATGACAAACACATGTGGAAAGCTGCCACCTGGGGAAACTCATGAGACTCAGCACCAAGGTTTTTGTTAGCAGCAGGTCACACAGGTGCCCTCTGCTGGCATGTACTAAGATTCCAGGCTCCCAAAAAGAAGGCAGGTGTTCAACATAAACCCAAACAATTTTGACACAGTGAGCCATTTTTATCAGTGGTGGGAACCCTCCAAAATCTAAGTTCCCAGATGCGTTGCAAGCAGGTTGCAAGGACATCAGTCTCAGGACTGTTAGCTGTTTCTCACGCACTGCCAACCACCTCATGTGACCACACTAATGAAGCATGCAGGAACCAGGGAATTGACTCAGGGGTCCTGGACCCAGTGGTTCGTGTGAAAAAGACCCGGGCTGGGACTTTATTTGGGAAGCCAGAGTATGCTTGGATTGTTACCTGACTCCTAGGTTGCCCCCCTGCTCTAAGAAGGAAGTCAGTGATGGTGCTTCAGGTCCCTGGATGTCAGTGTTAAATCAGCTCTGTGTCCCACTCTCCTCAAAGACCCAAGACTATGTATCCCCCTTTCCTTAGAGCCTGCCATTTACCAAGGCAACAATGGATGCGCTAGTGCTGGGGGCATAAGCGTCACTCAAAAGCCCAGAGTGGCCATCTTCTGCAGTCTGCGTGGGGGACAGGAGGTGACATTATAGAACTGGGTTCCATGGGAAAGACAGAAATTATAAGAGTCAGAAATACCAGAGGCCAGAAATTTGGAAATTTAAAAATAAATGCTTAGTTGAAATAAAAAGAAATCTAAGAGGTTAGATGGCAGCACAGAACTGTCAGAAACCACGTGTCACTGATGACCATGATGGTCAGCAAGATCAGGATGCTGGGATCTGGAGGGGCAGCTCACAGAACAATGTTCCTAGTGACAGGAGAGATGGGCTGCTTGACAGCTGCAGCCAAGAAAGTTGGACAAGCAGAAAGCCAGGTTAGCTGCCCCAGGAAAATTCATAATCCCTTATCCCATTTCCAGACCTTAATTAAGTTCTCAGATCCAGAACCTACTGACTGAAGTCAAGGCCAGGCCCCTGGTGAAAACTGCAATGCCTGGCCAGTGTTTCCTCCATCCTTCCCGAAAGGGGTCTACGCAGTTTACCCAGGTAAATCTTCTTGCTATCAAGATGGGAAAGTTTTTTAAAAAGTATAATTGACTTAAAATATTATATTGGTTTTGGGTGTCTATAACTAATAGTGATTCAATAGTGATCCAATATCTTTAAACATTACATGCGATCCCACGAGAGTTCTTTGTATATTCTGGTTACAGGCCCTTCATCAAACATATGTTTGCAAATATTTTCCCTGAGTCTATGGATTACCTTTTAATTCTAGTAGTATGTTTAAATTTTGATGAAGTTTAATTCATTCTTTTCCCCTAATGGATCACTGGTGTTTGTTCTAAGAAACTTTTGCCTAAGCCAAGGTCTCAAATTCTTTCCCCTGTGTTTTCTTCAAGAAACTTTTACTGCTTTAGGCTTTACAATTAAGAATATGACCCATTTTGATCTACTTCTCAGATATGTGTGAGATATGAATGCAAGTTTGTTAATGCAGCTCTGTATGTCCTGTGTCCCAGCAGCATTTGTAGAAAAGGCTGGTCATCTGACACATCTGATAAAGGGCCATTCCCCAAAGTATAACAAGGACTTAAAATGCAACAATAAGAAAGCAACTCAATTTTTTAAAAAAAGGTCAAAAGACCTTAACACACACCTCACCAGAGGGCATACAGATGGCCCTCTGTATGCCCCATACAGAATAAGCACATGAAGAGGTGTTCCACATCACATGTCATTAGGGAATGCAAATCAAAATGACAAGACACCGCTGCAGATCCTCTGGAATGGCCAAAGTCCGGAGTGCTGACACCACTGAATACCGGCCAAGATGTGGAGCAACAGGAGCTCTCGCCCGTTGTGATGGGCGTGCAGAACGGTACAGCCGCTGTGAGAACAGCTGGCGGGGTTCTGACTAAACTAAATAGACTCTTACCATACGATCCTGCAATCACAGTCTTTGGTATTTACCAAAATGAGCTGAGAACTTACATCTATGCAAAGACCTGCACATAGAATAGATGTTTACAGCAGCCTTATTCATAACTGCTGAAACCTGAAAACGACCAAGATGTCCTTCAGTAGTGAGTGGATAAATAAACTGGTACACCCAGACGATGGAATATAATTCAGCACTGAAAATAAGTGAGCTATTAAGTCATGAAAAGACATGGAGGAGCTTTATTTTTTTTTCCTTTTTTTAATTTTTTTACTTTTGTATTGGTTTTGCCATACATCAACATGAATCCGCCACGGGTGCACACGTGTTCCCCATCCTGAACCGTCCTCCCACCTCCCTCCCCATACCATCCCTCTGGGTCATCCCAGTGCACCAGCCCCAAGCTTCCTGTATCCTGCATGGAACCTGGACTGGCAATTCGTTTCTTATATGATATTATACATGTTTTAATGCCATTCTCCCAAATCATCCCCCCTTCTCTCTCACACAGAGTCCAAAAGACTGTTCTATACATCTGTGTCTCTTTTGCTGTCTCGCATACAGGGTTGTCATTACCATCTTTCTAAATTCCATATATATGCATTAGTATACTGTATTGGTGTTTTTCTTTCTGGCTTACTTCACTCTGCATAATACGCTCCAGTTTCATCCACCTCATTAGAACTGATTCAAATGTATTCTTTTTAATGGCTGAGCAATGCTCGGAGATCCAACCAGTCCATTATGAAGGAGATCAGCCCTGGGATTTCTTTGGAAGGAATGATGCTAAAGCTGAAACTCCAGCTTTGGCTTTTTGGCCACCTCATGCGAAGAGTTGACTCACTGGAAAAGACTCTGATGCTGGGAGGGAGTGGGGGCAGGAGGAGAAGGGGACGACAGAGGATGAGATGGCTGGATGGCATCACTGACTCAATGGACGTGAGTCTCAGTGAACTCCGGGAGTTGGTGATGGACAGGAAGGCCTGGTGTGCTGCAATTCAATGGGTTGCAAAGAGTCGGACACGACTGATGGACTGATCTG
The DNA here is from genome assembly GCF_029378745.1 of Bos indicus. Lineage (NCBI taxonomy): Eukaryota > Metazoa > Chordata > Mammalia > Artiodactyla > Bovidae > Bos > Bos indicus. Next base: position 1,494,059 of record NC_091766.1, on the reverse strand, counting down.
ATCTGAATACTCCATTGTGTATATGTACCACAGCTTTCTTATCCATTCGTCTGCTGATGGACATCTAGGCTGCTTCCATGTCCTGGCTATTATAAACAGTGCTGCGATGAACATTGGGGTACACGTGTCTCTTTCAATTCTGGTTTCCTCAGTGTGTATGCCCAGCAGTGGGATTGCTGGGTTGTATGACAGTTCTATTTCCAGTTTTTTAAGGAATCTCCACACTGTTCTCCATAGTGGCTGTACTAGTTTGCATTCCCACCAACAGTGTAAGAAGGTTCCCTTTTCTCCACACCCTCTCCAGCATTTATTGCTTGTAGACTTTTGGATCGCAGCCATTCTGACTGGCATGAAATGACACCTCATTGTGGTTTTGATTTGCATTTCTCTGATAATGAGTGATGTTGAGCATCTTTTCATGTGTTTGTTAGCCATCTGTATGTCTTCTTTGGAGAAATGTCTATTTAGTTCTTTGGCCCATTTTTTGATTGGGTCGTTTATTTTTCTGGAATTGAGCTGCAGGAGTTGCTTGTATATTTTTGAGATTAGTTGTTTGTCAGTTGCTTCATTTGCTATTATTTTCTCCCATTCTGAAGGCTGTCTTTTCACCTTGCTTATAGTTTCTTTTGTTGTGCAGAAGCTTTTAAGTTTAATTAGATCCCATTTGTTTATTTTTGCTTTTATTTCCAATATTCTGGGAGGTGGGTCATAGAGGATCCTGCTGTGATGTATGTCGGAGAGTGTTTTGCCTATGTTCTCCTCTAGGAGTTTTATAGTTTCTGGTCTTATGTTTAGATCATTAATCCATTTTGAGTTTATTTTTGTGTATGGTGTTAGAAAGTGTTCTTGTTTCATTCTTTTACAAGTGCTTGACCAGTTTTCCCAGCACCACATGTTAAAGAGATTGTCTTTTCTCCACTGTATGTTCTTGCCTCCTTTCATGGAGGAGCTTTAAATGCATACTACTAAGTGAGAGAAGCCCATCTGAAAAGGCTACTGTGATTCCAATCACATGGCATGGAAATGATAAAACTGTAGAGATGGAGGAAAGTTCCATGGATTCCAGGGGGAGAACAGAAAGGCAGCCAGGCCACCTGGGTAGCCACTCACTTGCTCATTCACAGTTAGTTATGTTTCTCTGAGCATCTACATCACGTGGACAGGGCTTGGGGACCAGGCAGAGGAGAGTCATCTCCTCCCAGGTACTCCTGAAAGGATATGGAGACAGAAATCCAACACGGAACACAGAAAGGGACAGGGTTGCCAGGGAAGGGTGACAGAGACCCTGGGGGTGCCTAAGGGACCCCAGGTGCCCAAACAGAGTCACGCTGAGAAGGGCCAAGTTCATAGCCATGAACTGTGAGCCACGAATCTCAGTGTAGAGCATGAGCTGGGAACAAGTGGGTTAAGTCAAGAGCAAGACATGACATCATCCTGAATGTTATTTCTTTGTGCGTAAAGCTTAGGGATGTGGTAAGAACTGTGGACACACATCACTTCTGTGGCATTCTTGCCCAAATGAATAACCTCAGTCTAATCATGTGAAGACATCAGAAAGTCCAAACTGAGGGTCATCTACAAAAGAACTCACATTCCACAACAGTGCTGACGTGATAAAAGATGAACACACACTGAGGACCCATCCCGTTGGCTCAAACTGGAGGACACATGGTCCTGGTCCAGAAGAAGGATGTTAGGGAATGACATGCTGAAACTTGGATAAGGTCTGTAGATTAATTGTCAGTTCTAGATCAATGTTAGTCTCCTGGATTTAACCACATTACCATTGTTATGTAACGTGCTAACTTTTGAAGAAGCTAGGGGAAGCGTTTACAAGCGTCCTTTGTACTATTTTTTTTTAATGCTTTGGCCAAGCTGCACCATGTGGGGTATTAGTTCCTTCACCAGGGATGGAACCTGCACCCCCTGTGGCGGAAGTGTGGCATCTAAACCACTGGCCCACCCGGAAGCTCCTCTCTTTGTACTGTTTTTTAAAAGCAATTTTAGTGAGGTATAATTTACATACCATAACATTCACCCATCTTAAGTGTGAAATTCAATGCTTTTTGGCAAATTTACTGACTTTTCAGACTTCACCAAGTTCAGTTTTAGAACATTTTCATCATCTGTGTGGATCACAGCAAACTGTGGAAAATTCTTAAAGATATGAGAACACAAGACCACCGTACCTGTCTCCTGTATGTGGGTCAGGAAGCAGCTTTTAGAACCCTACATGGAACAACTGACTGGTTCAAAAGTGGGAAAGGAGTGTGACACAGGTGTACATTGTTAACCTGCTTATTTAACTTCTATCCAGATTACTTTGTGCAAAATGCCAGATTGGATGAATCACAAGCTGGAATAAAGATTGTTAGGAAAAATATCAACAACTTCATATATGCAGGTGATACCACTCTAATGGCAGAAAGCAAAGAGGAACCCAAGAGCCTCTTGATGAGGGTGAAAGAGGAAAGAGAAAAAGCTTGCTTAAAGCTCAAAAAAAAAAAAACAAAAAACCAACCCAAAAAACTAAGATCATGGCATCTGGTCCCATAACTTCATGGCAAATAGAAAAGGAAAAAGTAGAAGCAGTGACAGACTTTTCTTTCCTTGGACTCCAAAATCACTGCAGATGGTGACTGCAACCATGAAGTTAAAAGATGCTCGCTTCTTGGAAAAAGAGCTATGACAAACCTAGACAGCACGTTCAAAAGCAGAGACGTCACTTTGCTGACAAAGTTCTGTCTAGTCAAAGCTATGGTTTTGCCAGTAGTCATGTACAGATGTGAGTGTTGGACTATAAAGAAGGCTGAGCGCTGATGAATTGATGCTTTTGAACTGTGGTGTCAGAGAAGACTCTTGAGAGTCCCTCGGACAGCAAGGAAATCAAACCAGTCTATCCTAAAGGACTGATGCTGAAGCTCCAATACTTTGGCCACCTGATGCAAAGAGAAGAGCTGACTCACTGGAAAAGACCCTGATCCTGGGAAAGACTGAGGACAAAAGTTGAAGAGGGCAGCAGAGGATGATATGGTTAGATAGCATCACTGACTATCCAGGAGATACTGAAGGACAGGGAAGCCTGACATGCTGCAGTCCATGGGGTTGCAAAGAGTCAGAGAGGACTTAGAGACTGAACACCACCATCCCAGTCATGGTCTCAGCCCTAGGCCACCGTGATCTGTTTTCTGTTTCCATGGATTGTCTTTTCTGGACATTTCATATAAAGAGAATTGAATATGTGTTTTGAGTCTGCCAAAATTTTGCATAACATTTTGGAGGTCTTTGTACTGTTAATATTTTAGTGGGACCCTGGGTGAAACTTGAATAAGATTTGTAACTATCTGATAGTATTGTATCAATGTTAATTTCTGAGTTTACATAATTGAATTAGAATTGTATAAGATTTTAACATTAAAGGAAGCTGGGTGATAGGAAATGTGTGCTATTTTTGCAACTTTTTTGGTAATAAAATAATTGCAAAGTAAATCTTTTTATAACTTAACCTTGGGGTCTGAGTTGTTCACTGCTTATGCTTGTCTATGGTAATGAGAGTGTGGTTTCTTTTCAACAGAATGGTTTGGCTGGCCTTTCCATTTCCAGAGATCCTTGGTGAGCTCAGTTTCCAGGATGTTCTTCAGGGAAAAGTAGGGGCTAGTACAGGGGCAATGGCACCCCACTCCAGTACTCTTGCCTGGAAAATCCCATGGACGGGGGAGCCTGGTGGGCTGCCGTCTATGGGGTCACACAGAGTCGGACACGACTGAAGCGACTTAGCCGCAGCAGCAGCAGTACAGGGGCATAGGCCTGAGTTACTGAGGCATGGCCTGCAGGGGTTTCAGTTCAGTTAAATCGCTCAGTCGTGTCTGATTCTTTGCAACCGCATGGACTGCAGCATACCAGGCTTCCCTGTCCATCACCAACTCCTGGAGCTTGCTCAATCTCATGTCCATTGAATTGGTGACGCCATCCAACCATCTCATCCTCTGTCATCTCCTTTTCCTCCTGCCTTCAATCTTTTCCAGCAACAGGGTCTTTTCTAATGAGTTGTTTCTTTGCATCAGGTGGCCAAACTCTTGAAGCTTCAGCCTCAGCATCAGTCCTTCCAACGAATATTCAGGACTGATTTCCTTTAGAATGGACTGGTTTGATCTTGCAGTCCAAGGGACTGTCAAGAGTCTTCTCCAACACCACAGTTCAAAAGCATCAATTCTTCAGCGCTCAGCTTTCTTTATGGTCCAACTCTCACATCCATATATGACTACTGGAAAAACCATAGCCTTGACTAGACGGACCTTTGTTGGCAAAGTAATGTCCCTGCTTTATATATGTTATCTAGGTTGGTCATAGCTTTTCTTCCAAGGAGCAAGTGTCTTTTCATTTCATGGCTGCAGTCACCACATGCAGTGATTATGAAGCCCAAGAAAATAGTCAGTTTCCATTGATTCCCCATCTATTTGCCATGAAGTGATGGGACTGGATGCCATGATCTTAGGGTTTCTTCAGGGGTTTAGGGAGGGGCTTTTTCACTGCCCTTCAATGTTGGCACTTCCAGGGCTGGCTGCTAAGGAGGGTGAGTGGGTGGCTTCTGCATGGAAGGCCTTAGGCTCAACCTCTGTCAGCCTGAGCAAGGTCCAACCCTGAGAGACTGCGGAAGCTCAGAGAGAGGGAGGTGTGGATCAAGAGATCTGGAGAGGGTTTCAGGGGCTGAGCCCACAGCTGTTGCCTGGACATCTGCCCAGGGACTTCCTCAGAAGCTGCTGATAATTAGGCCTCAGCTTCCTGCTGCCAGCTCAGAACAGAGTCTGTCTCGGTTCAGAGGAAATGAGAGCTTGTCAGAGAAGACAGCCTGAACATGTGCAGAGACGCATGGACACACAGAGGTCCATGAACAAGCTTCAAAATAATCGTAAACACCTTGACCCATGGGATCGCAGCATGGAGACACACAGGTTCCTGTGAACACTGGCACACAGCCCACCCGTGGCGCATGTGTCCCACCCTTCAGGGAGCCTGTCTAGGGCTGGAGGAAAGATCAGAGCAGGGGTCCTAGTAGGGGCTGAACTGGTGGAGAGAGCTGGAGGACGCATCCTGCATCTGCTCCCTGGTCCTCCTGTCTCTGTTTCAGTCATTTCCACATCACAGAGCACCTACTAACTGCTACGGGAAGACTTGTCCAAAGCAAGCCCAGACTTGGAGACCCACCCCTGCTCCTGAGGAGCTCCCAGCAACCCCAGCTGGTGTGCAGCTGGTTCTCAGGGGACAGTGATGGACAAAGAGCATTCGCTGGGTGTTGAGCAGGTGATGAGAGGCCAAAGGGAATTCTTGGGGAGCCTAACAGGCAACAAAGCCCTCAGGCTGGAACCCAGGCTTGGGCGGCGAGGGCGGAGGTCCCCAGGTCACAGCACCATGATACACGGAGACTCTCCAGTGGGACCAGGCAAAGGGGTGCCAGGGCGTCCTGGCAGCCCACCAGCCAGTGCAGCAAAGGCGGCCCCAGAATCCAGCTGCTCGGTCCCTCCCACAGCATGGCTCGTGCTCGCTTGCCAGTCTGGACTCTGTTGCCACTGACCAAAACCCACTTCAAACCAACTTGAGCAAAAAGGAGAAGTGACCGTTTTACAAAATGGAAAAGTTGAACAGTCAGGGGGTTGTCTCAGGCAAGGTGGCCCCAGGGCTTCAGGACATAAGCTGCCTCTCTTCTCACAGCCTACCCCTGGGTTGGCTCTGTCTTCCTCAGGATGACGAGAGGCTGGAAGTTGCCCTCAGGAATCTCCCTCCCATTCCGAGTTCCCCTCCCCAAAGTTCTAAGGAAGTTGCCAGGACTCCGGCTCACCATCTTGGGTCAGCCCTGGGCCCCACAGGCAGTTTTGGCCCACGTGTCCGTCCCGCAGGCCTGGGGGTGGGAGGCGGCTGTCCAGGGCTCAGAAGCTGAGTGTGGGCAGAGCTGAGGCTTCACGAAGAGGGATGCTGGGCAGGCAGAAATGGCAGGTGACTGTGGGTACCAGGGCCAGAGGCCCAGAGAGGACAGCTTCAGACATCCCGAGGGGGCTGACCAGGCCAGCCCAGTGGCCTTTGGGATGGCCCACGTGCATGGAGCCCAGGCAGCTGTAGAACTGATGGACATCAGGTTTTCTGGAAGGGAGCGAGGACTTGGCTGTGCCCGTGTGGGTTGGGTGCTTGGAGTACCTTGTAGTCGGAGTTGCATGTTATAAAACAACCCCAGCTGGGGAGTGGGAGATACAGGAGTGGGTTGATAGGGGGCCAGGGCCAGGAGTGCATGAGGGGCCCGTGACCCGTGGCCAAGCAAGAGGTGACTGGGGCAGGGTGCCTTGGAAAGCGGCACAGGGGGTGGATTTGAGAATGAATGGGACTTGGGAAATGGTGGCGATGGGTGGTTCAAGTAGGAGCGTCTCGATTCCTGAGATCAGATCCTGGACAAGAGAAGGTCTGGAGGGCCAGGTGGGATCTGCTGCTATTGTGGGGCCTTTGGGGACACTCGGGTGATCTGGCAGCTGAAGCAAGCCTAGGGTGGACAGTTTGAGTTCTGCCAGCGCAAGGCTAGGCCAAGAAGGGCCAAAAGGACTGGGAGGAGGAGGCTGGGCTGTCCCCAGGCAAACACTCTCTCCTGCCCAGGCTCCATGTGGTCCTGTTTCCGCCTGCTCAGCTGCCCAGGCTGTCCCAGGCTGTGGCCACGCCCCTTCCCACCCTCGGCCACTGAGGAGGGGCGGGGAGAGCGGGCCACTCTTCCTCTCCCTGGCCAGCCTCGGAGCAGCAGACAGGGTGATAAAGCCCCGCAGATAACCCGCTCACAGGCCAGCCTGGCCCACCAGAGCCGCCGCCACCATGAGGGACGAGGTAGCTCTTCTGGCCTCTGTCACCCTCCTGGGCGTCCTGCTGCAAGGTGGGCTGGCTCCTGCTCGGGAGGTGGGTGGGCCTCAGACTCCTTCCTCCCTCCAGGCTCTGGGCAGGGTCGGGGGGGAGGGGTGCTGGAAAGGCCAGGCCTAGGTGAGGGACAGCCCAGACTCCCAGTACTCGAGCTCTGCTGGCCCCAGAGGAAGGGATGCTCCAGGGCTGAAGGCCTGGCACTTTCCCCAAGTGGGAAGGGGAGAGGCCCTGGAGGGGTGTCTGCAGGGCAAACTGTGAAACTCTGGGCAGGGACCAGGGCTGAGAGGTGCCTGACCTAGGGGATGGGCAGGGAAATGGAAAAGGCTCCTGAGGGATGAGGGAGGTAGGCATGCGGGATGCCTGGCTTGGGGCTGGGGGTGGTCCCCTGAGCAGCATAAAGAGCCCTGGAGGAGGGCAGGGCTTTCAGTGAGAAAGTGGGGCATCCAGCCATGTTGGACTGAGCAGGAGGGCAGGGTGCCAGTATGAAGGGATGTTCTGGTGTTGGGTATAGAAGTGGGACAGCCATGGGCCTGAGGCAGCCCTACTCCAGATGCCCGCTGCCCTCTCCAACTGTCTCTTCTCTGGGTGTCCCAGTGGGAGGACCCCATCCCCTGGCCCTGCCTTCAAAGGCACTCTTTTTATCCTGGAAGCTGGACAGGGTTGAAACCCCCAAAGGTGCCTGCTGAGTGCTCTTTTCAGATTGGCCGTAGATGACACATTCCTGGGACAGACATGCCCTAGGACAAGACACAGCCTGAGGGAGGGGCCCTGGAGCCGCTGAGCACACAGACTGAGTTGATCTCCAGCCATACCAGTGAGCTCACCCATCAGGTGGCCCTGCATGGTGCTGGCAAGGCCACCCTTGGTATTCACAGGGCACTCAGGTTGAGCCCTACAGGAAGCCTGGTACCAAGGGCATCAGAGCCACAGAATTTGCAGGAAGATAGTTGGAGACACCCAGTACTGCAACTGTGTGTGTGGTGGGCACCTGGCCTGCGACCAAGTAGAAGGGTTCCTGTGCACTCAGGCTCTCAAGAGTCAGCCCCCACTCTCTCTGTACCCATGGGTGTCGGAAGGCAGAGGGGCAGAGGCCGGTGGTTTGGAGCTGGACTAGAACAGTCCCAGCTGTTAACCACCTGAGGGCAGAGGAGAGGGTATCTAGACCCCGACTGAGGCAGGGTCCAGAGAGCCTGAACAGAGAAACCGAGGCAGGACAGGACGCCACAGTTTGCAGGCACAGCAATCCAGGAGGCCCCTCCTGGTGAACTCTGTGGGTGGGGGAGCAGGGACGATGGCCACAAGGTGTGTGCTCCTTTGAATCTGGAAGGATGCAGCCAACTGTGGCTCAGTTGGTAAAGAACCTGCCTGCAAGACAGGAGACCCAGGTTCGATCCCTGGGTCGGGAAGATCCCCTGGAGACGCAAACGGCAACCCACTCCAGTATTCTTGCCTGGAAAATCCTTTGGACAAAGGAGCTTGGTGGGCTACAGTCCATGGGGTCTCAAAGAGTCAGACAGGACTGAGCGACGAACACTTTGGCTGTCGGCCACAGTCCCTGCCTAGAGGGTGGGAATTGGGTATCTGCTTGCATTTTGCAAGTCAAACTAACTCAGGAGCAAAGTCCTTTCGAGGGCAGGTGTCCTGTGAGGTGTCATCCCTTCCTCCTACACTCACTGGGCTGGACAGGACCTCTCAGAGCCCCAGGCCCACACCCTGCCCTCCCTATTGAGTGTCATGGACACCGGAGACGAGCGGGGTCCGGTGGTCCTCTTATGTTGGGCTTTAAAGGGGAGTCTCCACGAGCAGGGCATGGAGCAGGGATCAGGGAAGATGCGCAGCCAGGCCGGGAGTCAGGATGCGGAGTCTGACTCCTGCAACACCTCCGTCCCCAGCCTACTTCTCTCTGCAGGTGATCTCGGCGCGCAGGGCCTTCCGCGTGTCGCCGCCGCTCACCACCGGCCCGCCGGAGTTCGAGCGCATCTACCGAGCCCAGTGAGCCGCGGCGGGAGGGCGCGGGGTGGGCAGCGAGGCAGCCCCCGGGCGGGCAGGCTCTGAGGAAGCAGGCCGGCGCCCTCATGCTAACCCCGCCCGCACCGCAGAGTGAACTGCAGCGAGTACTTCCCGCTGTTCCTCGCCATGCTCTGGGTGGCCGGCATCTTCTTTCACGAAGGTTTGGACACGGGCTAGGGGCGCGTGCACTGGAGCCTGGGGGTCCCCGCAGCATCGGGCTCACCTCAGCCTGCCCTGCCGTCCCCTCCCCTGCCCCAGGTGCGGCAGCACTGTGTGGTCTGGTCTACCTGTTCGCACGCCTACGCTACTTCAAGGGCTACGCGCGCTCTGCGCAGCAGAGGTGAGAAGCGGGGCGGGGCGGCTCCCTGGAGGTCCGCCGGGGCGGGGAAAGGTGGTAGATGGGCAGGACGGTGACGGCTGAGGCCGCCAGCGGAGTGCGGGCGGGACCGGGCTGCTGGTTGGAGGCGGGTCCCTTCTGGGGTCCAGTGGGCGGGCTCCCGGTGGAGACGGGCTGGTGGGGTCGGGCTGGGCTCGGCGTCCTGCCCCGCCGCCGCTGAGTCCCACTCGCAGGCTGGCCCCGCTGTACGCGAGCGCGCGCGCGCTCTGGCTTCTCGTGGCCCTGGCGGCCCTTGGCCTGCTCGCCCACTTCCTCCCGGCCGAGCTGCGCGCCGCGCTCCTTGGACAGCTCCGGAAACTGCTGCTGAGGTCCTGAGACGGAGGACGCCTGGACAACGGATCTGCAGTTGAGCCGGAGCCTCCTCCAGTTTCTCATTAAAGCGTCCATGACAGGACCCCGAGTGTCTCGGTCGAAATGTGTCGCGCAATGCGGGTTGTAGAGCGTGCAGGGGCCTAACTTCAGCCGGTAGCAGATGAGTGGGCTGCCTGGCGGAGGCGGGTCTGCGAAAGGAACGAGGCCGCCCCTCTCCACCGCCTTCCCCTTCCCCCCGCCCCGCCCCGGGGGAGCTCAATCAGGTCCCGGGTCCTGTCCTGTTCCCAGACCCCCGAGACACACGCTCGGGGCGCAGGCGCCCTTTCCCGCCGATGCTCACCCAGGGCTTCTCACTGCGGTCAGTGCTTTCCTCGCCTGTCCCTCTCCTATGAATCCTGCCTCTCCGCTGACCCTCAGCCGCCCTATTCCGTGTACCCTGGCCTTCACAGCCAACACAAGGGACTTTTTGGGATCGGTACTGGGTTACCAGCATCTAGATGCCTAGGTGCCACAGTGGTAAAGAATTCACTTGCTGATGCAGGAGACACAGTAAACATGGGTTCCATCCCTGGGTAGGGAAGATTCCCTGGAGGAGGAAATGGCAATCCACTCCACTATTCTTGCCTTGAAAATTCCATGGACAGAGGAGCGTGGTGGGATGGGGTCACCAGAGTCGGGCGCGACTAAGCACAAGTGTTCTGGGCAACCTGCTGCAGCCGGTAGAGCTGGGAAAGACAATGAATGTAACCAATTTGGTTGATTGGCGTGCTCCAATATTCTTGCCTGGAGAATCCCAAGGACAGAGGAGCCTGGTGGGCCACAGTTTAAGGGTTTGCAAAAACTCGGACAGGACTGAAGCAGCTTAGCACGCACGCACAGGCGCTCTCCGGTGAACGTTTGGGAGTCTTGGGGCCCAGATCTAAGGAATGCCCACCAGGAATAGTCCCTAAAGAGGTGGCTTTTAACTGAGAATGGAGAGGAGAGGAACCAGGTAACAGCAAAGGCCCTGAGCTGGCTGAGAGACCCTAAGATGGGTCAGAGACCAGGGACTGGAGCAGGGCCTTGGAAACGGGGGTCAAAGCAGGGCGAGACCCACGAATGCGTGGGGAGAGGAGACAGGGGTGTGCCTTTGTTTGAGAGGCGGGTGCAGGCACTTCCATAGCTATGATGGGTGCTAGGGGGGGGGCTCTGAGGAAGGTCATTTTGGAAGTTGGCGGGGGGTCGACCCAGATTCCACACTAGCTCCATCAGTTACCTAGTTACCAAGCCGCCACTCCCAGGAAATGGAGGCTAGGTCGTGCTGGGCCATGCTGCAAGGCAGGGGCGCCTGATGATACAGCCAGATTAGAGGCAAACACGTCATTAACCCTTTATTACAAGGAACGCTCTTATAGAAGTATATGTGGACTTAACGTGAAAAAATCAAATGTATCCAAGAATAAAAAACACAGCACATAAAGTAGTATATGCATTCCAGTGTTCGCGCCAGAGACAGTGGGTGTCCAGGAAAAAGCTCTTCTAAAACGGCCTGGCCCAAGGGGGCCAGGAGGGAGCGGCTCCGGGTGGCGCGCCGGCCTCAGGCACAGTGTAGGCGCCGCCTGCCTCTTCCCCGCGGCCGGCGGGCGGGGCAGCACCAGTTCCTGGGGCCTCCGGGCCAGCGGCCACCCCAGGCCTGCGGAGCGCGGTCCCAGGCACAACCCAGCAGACTGGGGCAGCCATGCCTGGCCCTCCGGGGGCAGCGGCGACATCTCAGGTCTCCCGGGCTTCAGGACCAGCTGAAATGCACCTTCCTAAGTCTCAGCTTAGTCAGCCTTTTTCAGGAAAATCTGGAAGAACCAGGCTCAGTGTCAGCTGGGGTTTCAGGGAGCGCTGGGGTTTAGCTGCTGGGTACAGCTCCCCATCCCCTGCCCCATGTCACCTCGCTCAGAATGACCCACACAGGTGAGTCTGTCTGGATGGAGAGGCGCAGTGCTTCCAGGGGGCCGAAAGCAGGGTCCACTTCACCCTGTGCCACGCCCTTGTAGAAGGAGCCTGGGGGAGCGCAGCAGTGAGAGGTGGCCCCAAGAGCCCTGCTCATCGAGCCTCGCCCCCACCTCCGCTCCGTAGCCCCTCACTCACCTATCTGGAGGTAGCCATCAGGGCTCCGAGGGTACTGCAGAGTGACCGAATGGCCCTCCTGCAGGGCCTCCTTGTCTGACTGGGGGTTCTGGGGGCAAAATCAAGGGGCTGAAGCCGGTGGCTGTGGGAGGGGCAGGCCTCAGTGCACACCCACCCCCCACCACACTCACATCAAAGGGCAACACCTCCACAGACGTGTTGAACAGCTTGTCCTCTGGGTGCTCGATGTTGCCACTACGGAAGAAGAACCTGCGGCCAGACAGGCCTGTGAGCTGCTGCAGGGGTGGGGCACTGCCTAGGCATGACACCCAGCAGAGAAAAGGCCAGGCCTGGGCCAGGACGGCAGTCGGTGGTGAGAGGGGAACAGGAAGGAAGGCCAGGGTTCTCCAAATGGAGGAAACAGGCAAGTGTTAGACATTTTTTTCCTTCTCTATACAAAATTAAAAGGAGGTAAAATTCTGTGTTGCCATGACACCACCTGGTTCCACCCAAACCTAACTTTTCTCAAACCTTGAGCTAATCAATGTTTTTCTTATGGAAGTGGTTTTCTTAAGCCATGTTAATGAACTATGTATTTACCCTAGACTGTGTCTTTCTTCAAGTTGATTCTGCTTAAGACTCAGACCAGTAGGGGCTCAACAAACCGGAATATTTTACTCATACATTGTTCTCCTAATCTATGTTAATGAAACTACATATTTACTCGGAAACCTGCCTTTCTTCATGATTCATGTCAATCATTTTACGGCCAGGGATGACTCACCTGATGCCAATGTTATCTCAAAATGCATGTTGTGGGTGAGGGGCCTGGTGCCACTCTGAGTTTTGAGACATCTCCTTTCTCTTAGCAACCTGCTGATAGGTATATAACATACTGCTAAAAGCTAGCAGGGGGGCAACTCTTTCTGCCCTCTTCTGTCAGAAGCTTTATCTCTTTTATACTTTAATAAAACTTTATCACACAAAAGCTCTGAGCGATCAAGCCTTATCTCTGGCCCCAGATTGAATTCCTCTCCTTTGGAGGCCAAGAATGCCGGAGTCTTTCACGGCTCAGCAACAGCCTTTCAGTGGGCCCTGTGGTACTGGGCCAAGTTGGGCACCACCCAAAGCAGTTGTTGGACTGTACAAGGCAACTTACTCATAAGGCCGATGGTGACGGGCAATGTCACCAAGCTCCTGCGGGCGATGCTGGACTTGCCTTTATGAAGTAGCTACTGTTCCTTTTTGTTTTGTCCTCACCACATGCAGCTTATGGATCTTATTTCGCCAACCAGGGCCTGAACCCGGTTCCACAGCAGTGAAAGCCTGAGTCTTTCCACTGGACCACCAGGGAATTCTGTCGCTACTGTTCTGAGCTACACTTTTCAGATAAGAAAACCTAACAACATTAAATAATCTGCTGGGGGGTCACAGAGGGGAATCTGTAGGGTCAGAAAGTTGCGGTGAGGCTTGAACCGCGGTAGCCACCCTCCCCCTCCCCCAAAGTGGGTCTGTGGGCGCTGGCACTGACCGCTCCAGTCGCAGCGGCTGGAAGAAGCGGAAGCGGATGAAGTCCCCTGCAGAGGGCGTGAAGGCCCAGAAGAAATCCTCGTGCAGGTAGGCCTTCTCCAGGGTGAAGTGCTGGTACGTCTTGAGGCTCGTGCTCACCTCTGCTGGTGGGTTCACGTGCTCCATCCGCAGCGCATGCTTCCCAAAGTCCTTGTCCTGGTGGCGGAGGGACACAGGTGCTCGGTGGGCCCTGGGCTGCCCGCCGCCTCCTTGCCTGAGCTCGGCCCAGGCTCTGCTGTGCTCGACCCGCCCCAGGGCGGCACCGCCCACCTTCAGTTTCTGAATCTTGCCCGCCAGTGAGGAGTGAGTGCCCACGTGCTGGAAGAGGGAAGGCTTGAAGCGGATCCGCAGGTTGGCCTTCTGCCGGTCGCAGTGCTTCTGTGGAGGGAGGGTGACACATGGGCTGAAGACAAACTCCTCCAGCCAGCAACAGTCTCCTCCTGTCAGGCGCACGATCACCAAACAGTCCCTGAAGGAGGCTGCTGGCTCCACCGCCCCGCCCGCCTCTGTGCAGGCCCTGCTCACCGCATCCTTCTCAGGGTTGCAGACCTTCACCCAAAGAATGTGGTCCAGGAGCCAGTCAATGGGCTTGTCCCGGTAGAACATAAGGATGAACTCCACAATGACGCTCAGGTCCAGCGACTTGAACATCTTCCCTGAGAGTAGGAGTAGGGGGAAAAGGGTGCTGAGAAGGCAGCTCTGCCCTGACCTACTTCCTCTTAATCCCTGTGGGGGACTCTGGGGAGGGTCCCACAGCAAAACCTCTGGCTGGCTGCAGGCAGGTGTGGGTAAGAAGAGGGCGGATGGGCTGGTGAGCCCAAACATCTTGATGCAGAGGGGCAGGCAGGAATAGGCCAGGAGGGGCTACAGCGGGCACTCTAGGAAAAGACTCAGAGCCTGACCTGGGCTTGGGAACAGGGCAGGGGGCTGAGAGCTGATGACAGAGATAGAAGTGGGCTGGAGAGAGATATTCTGGTCAGGCCAGTTGGGCAGGGAGGGGGCTGGCACACCAATGAAACCCAGCTGGGAGAACTCCAGGATCATCCAGTCTTCCGAGGGCTGCTGGAGTGCAAAGTTCTTCATGGTGCTCAGGTAGTTGGGCTTGGCTATGATGTCGTCTTCCAGCTGCACAGTGGTGGGAAGGTAGAAGGGGGCCAGGACTCAGGATGGGCACAGGGAGGGCAGGGCTCACCACTCAGGCCCGGGCAGGGGGAAAGGGGGCCAGAGCAGGGAATCAGTGCTCACCTGCACGTAGTAGATGCCTTTGGACTGTGCATACATCATGAGGAAGCAGTAATCAAGGTTCTGTTTGGTCCTCCACCTGCGGACCAGGGGAAGGGGCCTCAAGAGCTCAGACCCCTCCACCTCCAGTGTGGCCACCACAGAGGCCACTGAGTGGGTAGCAGGCACCCCCCCACCCACCCCATGCAGCGGTCCTCCAATGGAACGATGGAGGCAGTGCAGAAAAGGACTCGGGACGCAAGACACCCACAGGCTAGGTTCCTTAGCACAGGGGGGCAGGTGGCTGGGGGCACAGGGAGAGGGATAGGACTAGTACCTGACTCTCTCCTTGGGGTCCCCAAAGGACTCTCGGAGGCGGGAGAAATCAGGGTAGAAGTGGGGGGAAGGGGAGATGACTTCCAGGAGCCCAGAATGGATCTCCGTAGGGAACCTGGGGACAGGAAGGCCCAGTGAGTTTGCAGACTCCAGGGACCAGAGCAGGGGCAGAGCTGAGCTAGCTAGACCCCGTCCTTTACCTAAAGCCCACCAGGCAGACATCCCCCGATATCACACCCATCCTGCTGACACACAGAGGCTTCAGAGGGGTTGGGTCATCTCTACATACCCACCCCCACAGCCAAGAAGGGAAGCACCCTTTCCCACAGATGGAAGGCTCCTGCCTGCCCAGCACCTCACAAAGAGTCCTCCCTTCACCAGCCTTGCTGGGCTGCCAGTACTCACAAGGCCTTGATATTCTCTGTCACCAGCGAGGTATACTGTGGGTCAGTCTGTGGGAAGACCAAGTGCCCTCCCTGAGTCAGGCTGTCACCCCAAATGGCCTGGAAGAAAAGGCTGGGGGAAGGACAAAGCTCTTTCTCCCACCATCCTAAAGGCTAAGTAAGGCTGGGCCTAGGGGCCATAGGTGCCTCAGAGAAAGCCCTTCTCGATACCTGGGGCCAAGGGGTGGGGCGGACTAGGTAACTTCACATCCCCAGGAGGAGAAAGTAAACTGTCTCTTTCCTTTTAATTTTTTACCTTGGCAAGTTTGTGAATGAAACCAACTGAACTTTGAGTCTCCTCCTCTGAAACCCTGCTGTTTTCCTCTCCCCGCTCCTTTAGGCCGCGCCCTGCACTGAGCGCCCCGGCCTGGCCCCGCCCACTCGCCTCTGCAATCAGCACCACGATGACCGAGTCCTCCTTCTCCTGCGGGCTCAGCTCCGAGATGAGTGAGTGCAGCGTGTCAGTCAGGTAGGAGTGCACCTCGCGCCGCACGCTGGGGATGCCCATCACCACCGACACTGTGGGGACGCGGAGGGTCGGCCCCGGGCACACGTGGGGATTGCCCCGCCGCCCGCCTCTCGCCTCTCCCAGGCCCCCTACCTCCGGTGCGGCCCTGGCCCACGCGCACGGCCGGCTGCAGGCTGCTTTCCTTGGCCAGCAGGTGTGGCAGGTGGTGGAAGACAGTGGGCAGGTGCAGCACGTGCTTGTGCGAGACGTTCCACGGCTTCAGGCGCGGATCCTCTGGGTGGGTCGGGAAGGGGCAGGTCAGACAAAGAGCTTAACCACCAGCTTCACGCCCCCACTGCGTCCCGCTCCCGCGCCTCACCAGGTAGGCGGCCCCAGGTGCGATTGCTGTCTCCATCTCGCAGCGCCTGTCTCTCGGACATGGCCCTCTTGATCTCATCCAGCACCAGGTTGAGCTCCTTGGAGCGCTTGAGGCTCTCCTGCTCTGCTGCATGCAAGCGGTCACGCAGGGCCAGGAACTCCCGCTGGTAGACGTCCACCACATCACCTTGAGTGGTGTGCACGCTGTCACCAGGGGGCAGCCTAGAGCTGACCCGCTGCCCCCCGAGTGTGTCAGCACACACATCTGTTCACATCTGTTCTCATGCCTGCTACATGTGAGTCCCATGGGCTTACATAAAAGTCACTCTGCAGTCACAGTGACACTCACACCTGCAGAAGAAAAGCCTCCACAGGGGGAATTAGTCCTCTCTAGTGCAGGCTGCAAGATCACTTCCAGGCCCAGGTGGGACAAACTAAGCTGGAGGTGGAAAAGCCTAGGACTGAATTCTCTCCTCCCAGTAGCTCTCACAGCCCCTTCCTGCTTCTCCTTGCAGCATCTCCTCCTTCCAGGAGGCAGGACATCCAAGGACCCATCCAAGACCCGCCTTCCTCCAGCAGTTCTTATGTTGAGGCCAGCCTTCCCCTGTTCCTTCTTTCAGCCTCTGCACTTCGCTTCCCACCCTACTTCACAGAGATCACAGGCAGCCCCATCCCCAAGGCTCCTAGGGGACAGAAAACCTCCCTGAACATCCCCTCCTATCCACCAAGTAGCACGGAGCCCCGGATACGCATTCACCACTGTCCCCATGGCGGTCATTCTACACTAGACACCAGCTCTGGATTCATAATCGCACATAGTGGGGGGGTGGGGAGACCACTGCAGTTACAGCTCCCAGTGCTCAGAGGAACCAAAGAAGTTGAAAAACGAGTCACAGGTCCCTCAGCAAGGCAACAGCAGAGAGGGAACACAAGCTCTGAATGCCCTGAGGCCTGCTTCTCTGAAGAGCTGTCCCAGGCCTGAACCATGCCACCCAGAGGGACCTGGATCAGAACCTCCAGCAGGGTCCCATCTGCAGGCTCCGAGGTGGACATGGGCCTGAAGCAGCACAGAGGTGGGGCTGCCTGACAGTGGACAGGGAGCCCTAGGGTGTCAAGTACCTGGCTCCACTGGCCTGGCAGGGCCGAGCCATCAAGCACGAGACAAAAACAACAGTGCTATCTGCTGCTGCTGCTGAGGCAGCCAGGTCCTGCCAGGCTGTTCACTCTCAAGGCCCTTCGAATCTGGCTTTTGCCCTCCTTTTTTGCTATCACACACACTGCCTTTTCCTCGTCTGACGTCTATGCTCTCACACATGCTTGTTTCATCTGCCTGGGATTCCCTTTTCTCTTCTGGGCCTAATGAAAGCCCGTGGAGCCTTCAAGGCCTCAGTGCAAAACTCTCCAAGTCTTGGAAGCCTTCCAGATTTCTCCCCTCTCATCCTCAGGCAGCTCTTATATTCCTTGATCTCTCAGGGGGATCACAACCCCCAGAATGCCCTGGGATGGTGTCACTTCGCCACAACCAGATACTCCAAAGGTCATGACCAAGGCAAAATTCGGTCATCCCAGGACACCCCCTTCTGTAGCTAGGGCAGAGGCCTAAGTGCTAAGTTCTGGAAAAAGAGAAAGGAGCAGCTCCTAGGAAGGACAGAGAGGCCTGAGCGGGGAGGGGGAGAGGGGGAGAGCAGGGGAGCCAAGCAGGTCCTTGATAAGGCACTCCAAAGTCAGAAGCTTGCCCCAGTCTCCCTCCCCACACGCTGCCCCTGGGGCCAAAGGCCAGGCCACTTCAAGCTTCTGTGCTCAGAACAGCCCCACTAGGGAGGGAGTTAGGAGTCAGGTTACCGGATCTTTGAGGCTCTGCTCTGGGTTCTGAGGCCAGGTTACCCCAGAAACCTGACCCTTTAAACAGGGAGCTGGCCACCCCCATCACTCCCCTGCCCAGCGGCCAACAGGAAGTTTAACTGGGGAGTGCTGAGGCCCAGTAGGATGTGGTTCAGAGCTGCCCAAGCAGGTAGGTGGCCTCCCTCCTGCAGTCTCCACCTACCTACCTACCGTCCCTGATGCCCACCCCAATGATACTGGCTATACCCAAGGAAGCCCCCTGCAGCGGGGCCCTCTGTGAGGTGGAGGGAGTGTAAGGAGGCCTCACTCTCTCTGCCTGCTGCCCCTGCTTCCCCACGCATGGCCTTCTCTGATTTTTAAGCAGGCTGAGCTCTGTCCAACCTTAGCCTGTCCTAGGTGGACCCAGAGGTGGGCTCTGCTGACCTGAATCACCCTGACCACTGAGGCCTGGGCATAGCCTGCTCCCTACCCTGGTCCTCTTGCCAGAAGCTTTCCTCTTTCCAAGTCCTGGGGGCAGCTGTGGTCACACTACTGGAGGCTTTCCTGCGCCTCCCTCTACCAGAAGGCAAAATAATCAAGATATCTGAGGCCCACAGACCACAAGCTTCCCTTTGGGTCCCTCTTCATTAAAGAAACAGATTTCAAGGTTGAAGCAGGGGCACAGACCTTGTGCCCTGTACTGAGGGATGGAAAAATAGGCTCAGAGAAGCACAGACAGGTGCCGGGCCCAGTGAAGGTCTGCTCTTAACCTGCAGTGGGGCAGAAGCATGGAGAAGGGGGCAGGTGGCCACCTCCTCTCCAGGATTTGCTTCCACTCTCCCAGGGGTCAAGACGGGCATCCATCATTGCTGAAGTCTAAGAGAGGGGACAGCCTAGACAGGGGGAGGGCTGTGTGGCTCAGGCTAACCCCCTGGAGAGTCTGCTGTCTTCCCTGGGGACCTTTCGCAGGCTATAACCGGAGCATTAGTGGAGCTGATGCACAAATTCTGTCAAGGCTGGATGTGAAAGTGAGCCTGGAACCTGCATCCAGGGTCTTGCCAAGGCCTATGTGTCCTTCCTGGCCCTTGGCTTCCAGGATGCCACCTGCTCCTACTTTCCTTTCTCTCTGGCTCCCTGCCCACCTCTTCCCTTCCCTACAGATCTGGGTTCCTCTGCTTTTCCTCTAAGCATCCCTGCTGGGGCCAGCCCTCTCCTGAGTTCTGTATTCACTACAAACTGGAAGCCAAGGTCCAGTCTGGTCTCAGACTTAGTCTGGCTTCCCTACAGGCTTAATACAGTCATCTGAATGTAAAAATGAGAAAGGTTCATGTAAGAGCCCAGACTCAGGCTTCCCTTCAGGCCTTCAAAGACCAGATCCTACTGGGCCCCCCAAAAGAGTAGCAGCCCTCAGTAGGGAAGGCCCAGGTGACCCTCTTGTCACATGTCACAGGCTTCTGGGCTTTCAGGCCCCAGGGACAAGGACCCTGCATCTGAACCCCACTTCTTTGACCAGGCTCCTGGATGCTTCGCTTAGGGAGCTGCTACTGCTGCTGCTAAGAAGCTTCAGTTGTGTCGGACTCTTTGCAACCCCATGGGCTGTAGTCTGCCAGGCTCCTCTGTCCATGGGATTCTCCAGGCAAGAATACTGGAGTGGATTGCCATGCCAAGAGATCTTCCCGACCCAGGGATCGAACCCGCATCTCTTAAGTCTCCTGCATTGGCAGGCAGGTTCTTTACCACTAGGGCCACCTGGGAAGCCCCTAGAGAGAGTAGGCCTAAATGGAGCCATGGGTATCTCCCTCACTCCCATGCTCCTGGACACTGTGGCTAGTCAGACTCACAGTCTGGAGTCCTGGCACAGGTGGGGGTCTGACATTGCAATTCCTGACATCCAGCTGAGAGCATGCGGCTGCTGCAAGAGGCACCTAGGAAATGTGGCTTCGCCCAGGGCAGGGTGCAAGGGCTCATTACTTCACTCACAACTGAACAAATGTGCCCCAGCCCATGAGGTACGGCCCCACCTTGGCCTCCAAGCCAGTCTGCCTACGTGGCCACTCTGCTGAGGGTCCAAAGTGTCCTCCCCTAGGTGACACACCTCACCTACACAGAACTCTGCCCCAGCCATGCCCTTCCCTGGGTCGAACACTCCACATACAGAGACCTACAGAGAACTCTGCTCCAGCCGTGGCCTCCACGTACCAAGTCCTAGGGTTCTCCTTCCAGGCCTTCTGGTGCCCCAAGGACAGCCCAAGCCTCCACCCAAACAGGGCTGGGCTGAGCTGGGCGGGCAGGAGCCAGGTGGGGACACGGGGACGTCGAGGGTCAGAAAGGCTCCTCCTGAGGCCTCCGCTGGGGACAGGGAAGCAGGAGGTGGGGGCGAGGCTGAGGTCAGCAGCCTCAGCCCGAGCCTGCCTAGGCCTCCTGCAGGGAAAGCTAAAGGCAGGAAGGAAGCAGCTTTTCCTGCTGCCTCTGGTGCTGCAAGCTGGGTCGACAGAGGCCTGCGAGGGCCTCCTCAGCTTTGTGCCCTCAGCAAACGCTCCACTCAGCCCCATCCATCCCAACCAACATGGAGCCAGTGCTGCGGTCTGCCCCCTCAGCCCGAAGTGTGCTAGTAGACTCGGGGGTCCTCGGCGGTGGACTGGCTAGCTGGAGCAAACTTCACGTGAGGCCACATAAAGCAAGTTAACCGGTAGCCAGGTGGGCTGCTCCTGAGGCCCCCAAGGCACCCCGCAGGCCAGCAGCCTGAGGAAGGCTTCCGCAGCGTCCGCTTCCCCGTGGAGGAGTTCTGGGGCCAGAGGCTCCGGAGGAGCCGGGGCGGAGCGGTGGTGGGAAGTGACAGTGCCGCCTGCGCGGCCGGTTGCCACTTCACGCGGCTCTCCGGAACGGGGCATCCATGTGCCCGGAGCCGGCGAAGCCGCCTCTGCCCCTGTGTCTCCCTCCCCTCTCTGAGAACTCTGAGGTCCCCCGCTCGCCAGAGGGGGCGACCCGCCCCAGCGCGGGCAAAACTCGCGGAGGCCAGTCCCGAGCGCCCGCCCGGCCCCCGCCTCGAGGCCCAGCCCCGGGCCGCGGAGAATTTCGTTTCTCCGGCAGCAAACAAGTGGGGGCGCGCAGGGAGGGGCGTCCCCCCGCGCCGGCCGGCGGGGAGGGGGCGCCGGCGCCGGCTTCCGGCCGCCTTCCGCGGCGGGCGCCCGAGCCCCGCTGCCTAGGCCGGCGCCCGGGGCGGGAGGGGAGCGGGGCAGCGCCGGCGGGGAGGGGCTCACCTTTCTGGCCGCTGAGCGCCGCGTACCAGGAGAGCGAGAAGAAGGCGCACAGGCAGAAGAGCAGCAGCGTCAGGAAGGCGCCATTGCGGAGCCTCATCTCCTCAGGTACGCGGTGGGCGCCGGCGGGGCCGAGGCCGCATGGCCCGGGGGGCCGGGGCCGGAGCGCCGGGACCGGGAGGCTGCAGGGGCCCCGGCCCCGGGGCGGGGAGGGGCTGCGAGCCCGGGGCCGGGCGGAGGTGCGGGCCGGCCTGCCGGGCTGCGGACCGGGCCGGGCGCCGCACCGCCGGCTCCTCCAGGCTGTGGGAAACGGACGGCCTAGGCTCGGCGCTCGGGCCGGGCCGGGCCGGGCTGGGTTAGGCTGGGCGGCGAGAGCCGCGGCCCGGCCTGGATCCCGGGCCGCCGCGGAGTTGACTGCGAAGGGCGGGGCGGCCGGGACTTAAAGGGGCCGCATCACCCGCTGCCGACACCGGTACGCGAGGGGCGGGGTGGGGGACGAACGCCCGGGATCGCGCCGGTCCGCTTCGCGGCCGCGGCCCCGGCCCCGCGTGCGGGCTTAGACGTCCTGGACTTCGCGGGGTGCGGGTGGCTGGCCCTGGGCTCTGCGCTCAGGTAGGTCGAAGCAGGGACCTGCCAGACTGTGCGGTCCGCTGTGGTGGCGGCGTGCGTCAGTCCCCAACCCCTTCTCAATAACGTTTTCCTTATGAACTTCTCCAACCCATATTTGGACCTCAGTCGGGTTAACTGACGACCCTCAGGCCCCTGTCCCAGGTCTGAGGGGTTTAGGCAGAAGTGAGACAGGCCGGGATCTGGAGCCCTTAGCTGCGGTGCTTGCACCTGCACAAAGGTCTTATCCAGCAACAGAATACAAAGACGCTGCTGCTGCTGCTAAGTAACTTCAGTCGTGTCCGACTCTGTGCGACCCCATAGACGGCAGCCCACTAGGCTGCTCTGTCCCTGGGAATCTCCAGGCAAGTTACTGGAGTGGGTTGCCATTTCCTTCTCCAGTGCATAAAAGTGAAAAGTGAAAGTGAAGTCGCTCAGTCGTGCCCGACTCTTAGCGACCCCATGGACTGCAGCCTACCAGGCTCCTCTGTCCATGGGATTTTTCCAGACAAGAGTACTGGAGTGGGGTGCCATTGCCTTCTCTGACAAAGACGCTACAAGGGACTAAAAGTTACTGTGTGAGTGGGCAGTGGGGGCAAATTATGAACAAGATATAGAAAGACCAAAAACCACAACTGCCACTTCTGAAGAGCCACGAGCAGAAACAGAGTACTGTGCATGCCCCTTGCACTTGGCCTGAAGCATGGGCAAACGGTCTAAGCCACCCCTCCTGACTAACCCCTAGACACACCCCTACCTTCACCCCATGTAAGGAACCAGGTTGCCCGCCCCCCCCAACCCTCAGGAGCCAGCAAGGGACCCGGTTACTCTCCCTCACTGCTGCGGCAGCAAGGACCCCAATAAAGCCTTACCTGAATTTCTTGTCTCCCCTCTAGTCAATTTCTGTTGATTAAGGAAGGCCAAGAACCCAGATCAGTAGCAGATTTTTGGCACCCAACTTGGGAAGTTGTCCGCTTCCCAGGAGAAGATCTGGGCACCTGAGGGATCACCATTGGTGACAAGTGATCACCTGAACCTCACTTCGTCCCACCTGGGGGCCTCATTCAGGCAAAGCTTAACCCTTCCTCTTTGTCTCTTTCACCTTGTTATCTCTCTACTTCTTTCTCCTGTTCTACTTCTCTGTTGTATCCTTCTGGGAGAGTGGACCTCCTGCAGCTAACCACTGCTCTCAGCCTGTGGCTGGCAACAGCTCACCTTGACAGGTGACAAGCAGAGGTGGGAGAGGCTGGCCTAACACCCGGCAAACCTCGGTCCAGTGGGCTCTCCCTGACGGGAGATTTAGGATAGTGAGTGAGGTTTAAACGTATCATGTAGGGGCTGGAAGGCCTATCCTCCCAGTATTCTCACCTTTATTTTCCTGCTGTTTTTTTTCCCCAGTCTTTCTGCTCTTTCACCCTGTACCTCTCCCTTGATCCTTATATCTGCGCTCACATCCCTGTTATCCTGAAAACTTGTTTGTGTCAAGCTCTGTCACTGGTACATGTTAAATAAGGATCTTCATCTTATGCAGTTTTGCAAGTCTCTGCTAAAATTGTGGGCATGATGGAACACTAAGCCTTGAGATTCAAACACAGCCCACATTGCCTGAGACTCCAGCCTTGGGTTACTTAGACATTAAAGAGAAAAAAAAGGGGGGAGATGAACTTGCATTTTCCCCTCGTCTGCCTCTGCCTCTGCAATGTAACTATTTTGCCTGGGCTCTCAGGAACTTTCTGATCCATCTGTAGTCCCCCAGACTGAGGAAAAGAAAAAGAGACATTTTATTTTGGGAGAATTACACCTCTTTTTTATTTAGGATGATGGTGAAGATGATCATGATGATGTAAGCTGCAAGTGTACAGCATTATAAAATCACATCTGTATATACTACAGAGTGAGCACCCCTGTAAGTTTAGTCAGCATCCATCACCATGTAGCTCCCCCCTCACCCAGTCCCTTGCCCTCTGGTAACCACTGATCAGTTCTCTGCTGAGTTAACAAACTGATTTGTCTCAACAAATCTGAGTTTGTTGCTATTATATTATTTGTTTGTTGTGTTTGTTTTTATTCCACATGATTGAAATCATAGAGTATGTGTCTTTCTCCTTACTTATTTCACTTAAGACCCTCAAGTTCCATCCATGTTGTTACAAATTGCAAGATTTCATTCTTTTTTATCTTCTGAGAAGAAGATGAACATCTCTTTATCCATTTATCCATGGATGCACACTTAGTTTACTTCCATATCTTGACTGTTGTAAATAATGCTGTAATGAACTTTGGGGTGCATTTATCTTTTTGAATAAGTATTTTTGTATTAAAAGAGACCTTTTAAAATTCAAGCAGGAAAACTAAAAGATCTCTGATTCTGTTGTCTGTCTTTATGTAAAAATTAACTTGTAAATGAACTGTATTTAATTGGCTTAAAGGAAACTGAGTCCTTATATACATACTCAGAAATATAAAACTCACCAGAATACATTCCAGATACATATGATCTGGGAGATAATATTAAATTAATATTTGGTATTAGAGCTTGGTTTTAAGCTTGTAGGCTTAATTAATATAGACCTATCTTTAGAATCATGAACATTAAATGTAATATTTTTTTTTAAATGTAATACTTTTATTGTACTTAGGGTTCAGTTCAGTTCAGTCGCTCAGTCATGTCCAACTCTTTGCGACCCCATGAATCACAGCACACCAGGCCTCCCTGTCCATCACCAACTCCCAGAGTTCACTCAAACTCACGTCCATCAAGTCAGTGATGCCATCCAGCCATCTCATCCTCTATCGTCCCCTTCTCCTGCGCCCAATCCCTCCCAGCATCAGAGTCTTTTCCAATGAGTCAACTCTTTGCATGAGGTGGCCTAAGTACTGGAGTTTCAGCTTTAGCATCATTCCTTCCAAAGAACACCCTACTGGAAGTTAATAAGTGCATATTATTGTTAATAAGTGCATATTGTTATAAAATCTGTCAACAGGGAAAATAACCTGATATGATTACATTTTTAAGTAAAGGTTACTGAGGTAAGAGCTTTTTGGTAAACTCTATAGGAATAATTCTTTACCAGCTGAGCTACATGTTTTGGAAATATCCATCTAAAATAGTCTCTCCACATTTTGATAACTTGAAACAAAATTAAGTTAATAGGAATTCATTGAGGATGCAGGCCATTTCAAATAAGATGAAATATTGGAACATTAATTGCTAAGCAGATCCAAATTGACTCCTTTGCTACTTTTGTCTTCTTATGAGGGGGAAACTAAAGATGTTTGAGTATATCAGACACATATCTTTTTTCTTATTTAAAAAAATTAATTTATTTTAATTGGAGGCTCATTACTTCACAATATTGTAGTGGTTTTGCCATACACTGACATGAATCAGCCATTGGGTGTACATGTGTCCCCCATCCTGAATCCCCCTCCCACCTCCTTCCCTATCCCATCGCTCAGGGTCGTCCCAGTGCACAGCCCTGAGTGCCCTCAGACACATATCTTTTACCACAGACCACATTAAGGAAAGAAGTTCTTCTTTCGGAAGATGCATGTTTCTAGAGGTTATGGGATAGTCCAATCAGGGAATGCTAATGTAAAAGATAGGTCATGGTTGCTTAAGGAAAGTAGGATGTGTGCTTTCCGTAAAAGAAGGTATGTGGAATGGAAATATGTTTTGTCCTGCTGCTGCTGGTGCTAAGTCGCTTCAGTCGTGTCTGACTCTGTGCGACCCCATAGACGGCAGCCCACCAGGGCCCCCCATCCCTGGGATTCTCCAGGCAAGAACACTGGAGCGGGTTGCCATTTCCTTCTCCAATGCATGAAAGTGAAAAGTGAAAGTGAAGCCGCTCAGTCGTGTCCGACTCTTAGCGACCCCATGGACTGCAGCCTACCAGGCTCCTCTGTCCATGGGATTTTCCAGGCAAGAGTACTGGAATGGGTTGACATTGCCTTCTCCAATATTTTGTCCTGGAGTTTGTTATTTCTTCTTTTTTAAATTAATTTTATTGGAATATAGTTGATGTACAATGCTGTGTTAGTTCCAGGTGTGCAGCAAAGTGAATCAGTTATACACATACACGTGTCCACTCTCAGATTTTTTTTCCCATAGAGGCCATTAGAGTATTTAGTTTAGAGTTCCTTGTGCTGTACAGTAGGTCCTTATTGATTATCTATTTTATAAATAGTAATGCCTATTAAGTATTTTGATAGAGGCAAGCAGTCAGAGATTTCACAAAAACAGTACTCTATAGCAGGGAAACCCAACCTCCAGGATCTAATGCCTGATGATCTGAGGTGGTTGTTGTTTAGTCGCTGAGTTGTGTCCAACTCTTTGCGACCCCATGGACTGTAGCTCACAAGGTTCCTCTGTTCGTGGGCTTTTCCAAGGGAGAATACTGGAGTTGGTTGCCATTTCCTTCTCTAAGCTTGTTATTTCTGAATGGGGAAAGAATAAGGGACAAACCCCCTGATCCAAGCAGCTGCACTATTTTCGTGCTCTATCCCTTCTGAGGCAGAGCTGCTAGAGGCTACAGAAGGCCCTAAGTGCTTATATTTCCTGCTCCCCTGGCTGCCAGCTCTCCTGTGTCCCTGGCACTGCGGGGGTCCCTGCAATCCAAGCAGCTGCGCCATCTCTGTATCTGGTCCTCACTGGGACACACCCAAGTCCTCCAGGGAAGCCTCTGGAGCAAACTACTGTGGACAACCCACATGCAGAGGTGAAGGTAATATCACAATTGAACCCCAGGGGCAGTGTGACTAAGAAAAAGGATGAAAAATCTTCCTACCAGCTGTACAAGCTGCAGATTAAACCCACATGATTAACGAGGCAGACTCTGTATCTATGGAATATATAAAAGGACAATGAGAGTTCCCATAAAAGTAAGTGCAGTAGCTCTGGCAACTGTGGACACTGGAGAAAAGAATACACAGGAGTAGCGCCAGATTAGAGTCTGAGCTGTCCCCACAGCAGGTCCGGAGACCAGCCCAGTGTTGGAGAGCATCCTAGGGAAGTGGAGGTGGACTGTGACTCACAAGGGAAAGGACGCTGACAGCTGAGATCTGAGAAAAACATTTATTATTACTCATATTTTGATTGGTTCTGTGATTGGTTCTGGACTTTTTTTTTCTTCCTTTTTTTTACCCCCTCTGTTACTGTGGTTGTTGATTTTATTATTACTATTAACTCTATTTAAGCTTTTGAGAATTTTTTTTTTTAAATCACACTTTTTATTTCCTTTATATACTTCTACCTCTACATTCGCCTTTTGCAGGTCTGTGGGCTTTTTTGTTTTCTTTTTTCTTCTTTAAAAAATTTTTTTTAATTAATATTTTATTTTGTATGTTTTTCTTATTGTTCTTATCCTGCTATAGTTATTCTTTAATATACATAAATCTTTTTTACATACTTCTATTTAACTTTGCTTTTCTATTTTTTTTCTTCTTTTTTTTCCTTTTTTTCATCAAGTTATTAGTTTTATTTATTTTATTTTTTTGCTTTATCCCCCAGTTGGCATTCTGCTTTGGTTTTGTTTCCTGGTTAGTTTTTTTAGTTAGTTTTGTTTTTATTTGGTAAATAACACTTTTGGTTTCCTTTACTTGCTGGGTCACTTTCTTGTATTTTCTTTTCTTTGGACTGTTTTGGTTTTGTTTGTGTGTGCGTGGTCCATTGTTTTTGTTATTATTTGTCTGACTTTGTTTGTACCATTTATATGGGATTTGTCTTTTGTTTATTGTTTTGTTTTTAGTTTTCGTGTGTTTGTTTTAATTCCCTTTAATGCCATAACAGCGACTTGTGGAATTTCAGTTCCCTGACCGGTCTTGGGCCTGAGCCTTTGGAGTGGAAGTGCTGAATCCAGGACTGCCAGAGAACTCCTAACCCCAGGAAGTATTAATTAGTGAAAACTCAAACAAAGGTCTTCACCTGTACACAAGACCCAGCATCACCCAACTGCTGGCAGCACCCAGTGCAAGATGCAAACAACAAGCAAGACAAAAGCACAAATTCAATCATCAACAGACAGGATTCCCATAGACACCCCAAAACATATCACTTAGCACAACCCTGCCCAGCAGAGGGAAAAGAAACTCACCTCCTCCAACAAGAATGCAGACACAAGTCCCTCCCAACACAAAGTCTACACAAACCAGTGGACCAGGCTTACCCACTGAGGGCAGACACCAAAAGGAAGAAGGATACGACCCTAAAGCCTGGGCAAAGGAGACCTCAAGCACGGTAAATGAGGAAAAAAATGGAAAGACAGAAGTATTGCACAAATGAAGGAACAAGGTGGAAATTGACAAGACCAAATAAACAGAGAGGAAATAAGGCAAACTACTTGAAAAAGAATTCAGAGTAGTAATAGTAAAAATGATCTAAAACCTTGAAAATAGAATAGAGAAAATGCAAGAATCAATTAACACATTTAACAAGGACTTAGAAGAAATAAAGCCTTACAGAAATAAAATATTGCCTTACAAATAGCTGTGAAAAGAAGAGAAGTGAAAAGCAAAGGAGAAAAGGAAAGATATAAGCATCTAAATACAGAGTTCCAAAGAATAGATTGGTATGTATCTTGGCATGTTTCTCCTTCGGTTTATCCTGTTTGGGACTCCCTTCACTTCTTAGACTTAATTGACTATTTCCTTTCCCACATAAGTGAAGTTTTTGACTATACTCTCTTCAAAAATTTTCTCAGACACTTTCTTTTTCTCTTCTTCTTCTGGGACCCCTTTAAGTCAAATGTTGGTGTGTTTAATATTGTCCCAGAGGTCTCTAAGACTATCCTGAATTCTTTTCATTATTTTTTATTTATTCTGCTCTTCAGCAGTTATTTCCACAATTCTATCTTCCAACTCACTTATCCATTCTTCTGCCTCAGTTATTCCACTATAGATTCCTTTTATAGTATTTATTTCAGTGATTGTGTTCATCTGTTTGTTTATTCTTTATTTGTTCTAGTCAGTTCAGATCAGTCACTCAGTCACATCAGACTCTTTGCGACCCCATGAATTGCAGCACGCCAGGCCTCCCTGTCCATCACCAACTCCCAGAATTCACTAAACTCATGTCCATCGAGTTGGTAATGCCATCCAGCCATCTTATCCTCTGCCGTCCCCTTCTCCTCCTGCCCTCAATCCCTCCCAGCATCAGAGTCTTTTCCAATGGGTCAACTCTTCTCATGAGGTGGTCAAAGTACTGGAGATTCAGCTTCAGCATCAGTCCTTCCAATGAACACTAAGGACTGATCTCCTTTAGAATGGACTCGTTGGATCCCCTTGCAGTCCAAGGGACTCTCAGGAGTCTTCTCCAACACCACAGTTCAAAAGCATCAGTTCTTTGGCACTCAGCTTTCTTCACAGTCCAACTCTCACATCCATACATGACCACTGGAAAAACCATAGCCTTAACTAGATGGACCTTTGTTGTCAAAGTAATGTCTCTACTTTTGAATATGCTGTCTGGGTTGGTCATAACTTTCCTTCCAAGGAGTAAGCGTCTTTTAATTTCATGGCTGCAGTCACCATCTGCAGTGATTTTTGGAGCCCCCCAAAATTAAGTCTGACACTGCTTCCACTGTTTCCCCATCTATTTCCCATGAAGTGATGGGACCAGATGCCATGATCTTCATTTTCTGAATGTTGAGCTTTAAGACAACTTTTTCACTCTCCTCTTTGACTTTCATCAAGAGGCTTTTGAGTTCCTCTTCACTTTCTGCCATAAGGGTGGTGTCATCTGCATATCTGAGGTTATTGATATTTCTCCCGGCAATCTTGATTCCAGCTTGTGCTTCCTCCAGCCCAGCGTTTCTCATGATGTACTCTGCATATAAGTTAAATAAGCAGGCTGACAATATACAGCCTTGACATCCTCCTTTTCCTATTTGGAACCAGTCTGTTGTTCCATGTCCAGTTCTAACTGTTGCTTCTGACCTGCATATAGGTTTCTCAAGAGGCAGGTCAGGTGGTCTGGTAGTCCCATCTCTTTCAGAATTTTCCACAGTTTATTGTGATCCACACAGTCAAAGGCTTTGGCATAGTCAATAAAGC
The DNA here is from genome assembly GCF_029378745.1 of Bos indicus. NCBI lineage: Eukaryota > Metazoa > Chordata > Mammalia > Artiodactyla > Bovidae > Bos > Bos indicus. The sequence goes on along the minus strand of NC_091766.1, from coordinate 1,464,227 downwards.
AGAAATAGATGTTTTTCTGGGACTCTCTTGCTTTTTCCATGATCCAGCGGATGTTGGCAATTTGATCTCTGGTTCCTCTGCCTTTTCTAAAACTAGCTTGAACATCTGGAAGTTCACGGTTCACGTATTGCTGAAGCCTGGCTTGGAGAATTTTGAGCATTACTTTACTAGCGTGTGAGATGAGTGCAATTGTGTGGTAGTTTGAGCATTCTTTGGCATTGCCTTTCTTTGGGATTGGAATGAAAACGGACCTTTTCCAGTCCTGTGGCCACTGCTGAGTTTTACAAATTTGCTGGCATATTGAGTGCAGCACTTTCACAGCATCATCTTTCAGGATTTGAAATAGCTCCACTGGAATTCCATTACTTCCACTAGCTTTGTTCATACTGATGCTTTCTAAGCATTGACTTCACATTCCAGGATGTCTGGCTCTAGGTGACTTCACATTCCAGGATATCTGGCTCTAGGTGAGTGATCATAACATCATGATTATTTTGGTCATGAAAATCTTTTTTGTACAGTTCTTCTGTGTATTCTTGCCACCTCTTCTTAATATCTTCTGCTTCTGTTAGGTCCATACCATTTCTGTCCTTTATTGAGCCCATTTTTGCATGAAATGTTCCCTTGGTATCTTTAATTTTCTTGAAGAGATCTCTAGTCTTTCCCATTCTGTTGTTTTCCTCTATTTCTTTGCATTGCTGAGGAAGGCTGTCTTATCTCTCCTTGCTATTCTTTGGAACTCTGCATTCAGATGCTTATATCTTTCCTTTTCTCCTTTGCTTTTGCATCTCTTCTTTTCACAGCTATTTGTAAGGCCTCCTCAGATAGCCGTTTTGCTTTTTTGCATTTCTTTTCCATGGGGATGGTCTTGATTCCTGTCTCCTGTACAATGTCATGAACCTCCGTCCATAGTTCATCAGGCACTCTATCTATCAGATCTAGTCCCTTAAATCTATTTCTCACTTCCACTGTATAATCATAAGGGATTTGATTTAGGTCATACCTGAATGGTCTAGTGGTTTTCCCTACTTTCTTCAATTTAAGTCTGAATTTGGCAATAAGGAGTTCATGATCTGAGCCACAGTCAGCTCCCAGTCTTGTTTTTGCTGACTATATAGAGCTTCTCCATCTTTGGCTGCAAAGAATATAATCAGTCTGATTTCAGTGTTGACCATCTGGTGATGTCCATGCGTAGAGTCTTCTCTTGTGTTGTTGGAAGAGAGTGTTTGCTATGACCAGTGCGTTCTCTTGGCAAAACTCTATTAGCCTTTGCCCTGCTTCATTCCATACTCCAAGGCCAAATTTGCCTGTTACTCCAGGTGTTTCTTGACTTCCTACTTTTGCATTCCAGTCCCCTATAATGAAAAGGACCTCTTTTTTGGGTGTTAGTTCTAAAAGGTCTTGTAAGTCTTCATAGAACCGTTCAACTTCAGCTTCTTCAGTGTTACTGGTTGGGGCATAGGCTTGGATTACTGTGATATTGAATGGTTTGCCTTGGAAACGAACAGTACCAGTATCATACTATCTGTCGTTTTTGAGATTGCATCCAAGTACTGCATTTCGGACTCTTTTGTTGACCATTATGGCTACTCCTTTTCTTCTAAGGGATTCCTGCCCACAGTAATAGATATAATGGTCATCTGAGTTAAATTCACCCATTCCAGTCCATTTTAGTTCTCTGATTCCTAGAATGTCGATGTTCACTCTTGCCATCTCCTGTTTGACCACTTCCAATTTGCCTTGATTCATGGACCTAACATTCCAGATTTCTATGCAATATTGTTCTTTATAATATTAGACCTTGCTTCTATCACCAGTCACATCCACAACTGGGTATTGTTTTTGCTTTGGCTCCATCCCTTCGTCCTTTCTGGAGTTATTTCTCCACTGATCTCCAGTAGCATATTGGCACCTACCGACCTGGGGAGTTCCTCTTTCAGTATCCTATCATTTTGCCTTTTCATACTGTTCATGGGTTTCTCAAGGCAAGAATACTGAAGTGGTTTGCCATTCCCTTCTCCAGTGGACCACATTCTTTCAGACCTCTCCACCATGACCCGTCTGTCTTGGGTGGCCCCACAGGGCATGGCTTAGTTTCATTGAGTTAGACAAGGCTGTGGTCCATGTGATCAGATTGACTAGTTTTCTGTGATTATGGTTTCGGTGTGTCTGCCCTCTGATACCCTCTCGCAACACCTACCATCTTACTTGGGTTTCTCTTACCTTGGACGAGGGGTATCTCCTCACTGCCACCCCTCCTGACCTTGAACGTGGAGTAGCTCCTGTCGGCCCTCCTAGGAATGTAAGTGAAAAGTGAAAGTGTTAGCCACTCAGTCGTGTCTGATTCTTTGCAACCCCATGGACTGTAGTCCACCAGGCTCCTCTGTCCATGGAATTTTCCAGGCAAGAATACTGGAATGGATTGGCATTCTTTTCTCCTGGGGATCTTCCCAACCTAGGGATTAAATCCTGGTCTCCTGCATTCTTGTCAGATATATATCAATGATTACTTTAAATGTAAGTGGATTAAATGCACTAGCCAAAAAATGCAGACTGGCTGAATGGACACAAAAACAAGACCCACATACATTGCTGTCTACAAGAAACCCACTTTAGACCTAGAGACACATACAGACTGAAAGTGAGAGGATGAAAAAAGATATTCCATGCAAATAGAAATCAAAAGAAAGTGGGAGTAGCAATAATTATATCAGATAAAATAGACTTTAAAATAAAGACCATTACAAGAGATGGAAGGACACTACATAACGATCAAGGGGTCAATCCATGAAGAAGACATAACAATTGTAAATATTTATGCACCCAACATAGGAGCATCTCAATACATAAGACAAACACTAACAGACATAAAAGGAAAAACTGACAGTAACACAATAATAGTAGGAGACTTTAACATCCCACTCACACCAACGGACAGACCATCAAAACAGAGAATTAACAAAGAAACAGAAGCCTTAAATGACACATTAGACCAGATGGATATAGTTGATATCTTCAGGACATTCCATCCAAATGCTGAAGAATACACCTTCTTTTCAAATGCACATGGAACATTCTCCAGGATAGACCACATCTTGGGTCACAAGTCAAGCCTCAGAAAATTTAAGAAAATTGAAATTGTATTGAACATCTTTTCTGACCACAATGCTATGAGACTAATATCAATTACAGGGGGAAAAAATGTAAAAAAACCAAACACATGGAGGCTAAATAATACGTTTCTAAATAATGAACAAGTTACTAAAGAAATAAAAGGGAAATAAAAAAATTCTTAGAAACAAATGATGAAACATGATGACCCAAAACCTATGGGATGCAGCAAGAGCAGTTCTAAGAGGGAAGTTCATAGCAATATAATCTTATCTCAAGAAAAACATTAAATAGACTTGCCTAACTTTACATCTAAAACAACTGGAAAAAGAAGAACAAAACCTCCCCAAAGTTAGTAGAAGGAAAGAAATCATAAAGATCAGAGCAGAGATAAGTGAAAAAGAAATGAATGAAACAGTAGTAAGGATTAATAAAATGAAAAGCTGGTTCTTCGAGAAGATGAACAAAATTGACAAGCCATTAGCCAGACTCATCAAGAAAAAAAGAGAAGAATCAAATCAATAAAATCAGGAGTGAAAAAGGAGAGGTTATGACAGACATAAGGGACTATTACAAGCAACTGTATGCCAACAAAATGGGCAACTTGGAAGAAATGGACAGATTTTTAGAAAAGTTCGAGCTTCAAAGACTGAATCAGGAAGAAATAGAAATTATGAACAAGTCAGTTAGAAGCACAAAAATCAAAACTGTGATAAAAAATCTCCCCCCAAACAGAAGCACAGGGCCGGATCACTTCCCAGGTGAATTCTATCAAATATTTAGAGAAGAGGTAAGGCCTATCCTTCTTAAACTCTTTCAAAACATTAGAGAGGAAGGAACACTCCCAAACTCACATTCTATGAGGCCACCATCACCCTGATCCTAAAACCAGATTAAAGACAGCACAAAAAAAGAAAATACAGGCCAGTATCACTGATGAACATAGATGCAAAAATCCGTAACAGAATTCTAGCAAACAGAATTCAACAGCACATTAAAAAGATCATACACCATGGTCAAGTCCGGTTTATCTCAGGGATGCAAGGATTCCTCTGTATACACAAATTAATCAATGTGATATACACCATATTACAAATTGAAAGATAAAAATCATATGATAATCTCAATAGGTGCAGAAAAAGATTTTGACAAAATTCAGTACCCATTTATGATAAAAACTTCAAAAATGGGCAAAAAGGAACCAACCTCAACATAATAAAACCCATATATGATAAACCTACAGCAAACATTATTCTCAATGGTGTAAAACTGAAAGCATTCTTTCTAAGATCAGGAACAAGACAAGGGTGCCCACTCTTGCCACTGTTACTCAACAGAGTTCTGCAAGTCCTAACTATGGCAATCAGAGAAGAAAAAGAAGTAAAAGGAATCCAGAACAGGATTAAAGAAAAGAAAATAAGTAAAACTTAACAGAAAAGAAGTAAAACTCTCACTGTTTGTTGATAAGATACTATATATAGAAAACCCTAAAAGATATTATCAGAAAATTACTAGAGCTAATCAGTGAGTTTAGTAAAGTCACAGGATACAAAATCAATACATAGATCACTTGTGTTCCTATACACTAAAAATGAAAAATCAGAAAAAGAAATAAAGGAACCCATTTACCATTTACCATTTACCATTGCAACAAAAAGAATAAAATATCTAGAAATAAACCTACCTAAGACATCTGGTCCCATCACTTCATGGGAAATAGTTGGGGAAACAGTGGAAACAGTGTCAGACTTTATTTTTTTGGGCTCCAAAATCACTGCAGATAGCGACTGCAGCCATGAAATTAAAAGACGCTTACTCCTTGGAAGGAAAGTTATGACCAACCTAGATAGCATATTGAAAAGCAGAGACATTACTTTGCAACAAAGGTCCGTCTAGTCAAGGCTATGGTTTTTCCAGTAGTCATGTATGGATGTGAGAGTTGGACTGTGAGGAAAGCTGAGTGTCGAAGAATTGATGCTTTTGAACTGTGGTGTTGGAGAAGACTCTTGAGAGTCCCTTGGACTGCAAGGAGATCCAACCAGTGCGTTCTGAAGGAGATCAGCCCTGGGATTTCTTTGGAAGGAATGATGCTAAAGCTGAAACTCCAGTACTTTGGTCACCTCATGTGAAGAGTTGACTCATTGGAAAAGACTCTGATGCTGGGAGGGATTAGGGGCAGGAGGAGAAGGGGACGACAGAGGATGAGATGGCTGGATGGCATCACTGACTCGATGGACTGAGTGAACTCCGGGTGTTGGTGATGGACAGGGAGGCCTGGCGTGCTGAGATTCATGGGGTCGCAAAGAGTCGGACACGACTGACCGACTGAACTGAACTGAACTGACTGAAGGAACAAAAGAGCTATATGCAGAAAACTATAAAACACTGATAAAGAAATCAAGAAGACATAAACAGATGGAGAGATATTCCATGTTCCTGAGTTGGAAGAATCAGTATTGTGATTATACTATCAAATGCAATCTACAGATTCACTGCAATCCCTATCAAATTACCAGTGGCATTTTTCAAAGAACCAGAAAGAAAAATTTCACAATTTATATGGAAACACAAGAGACCCTGAATAGCCAAAGTAATCTTGAGAAAGAAGAATGGAGCTGGAGAAAAGAGACACAGATGTAAAGAACAGACTTTTGGATGCTGTGGGAGAAGGCAAGGGTGGGGTGATTTGAGAGAATAGCATTGAAACATGTATATTATCATATGTAAAATAGATGACCAGTGCAAGCTTGATGCATGAAGCAGGGCACTCAAAGCCGGTGCTGAGGGACAACCCAAGGGATTGGGTGGGGAGGGAGGTTGGAGGGGGTTCAGGATGGGGGGACACATGTGCACCCATGGCTGATTCATGTCAATGTATGGCCCAAATCACCACAATACTGTAAATTAATTCGCCTCCAATTAAAAAAAAAAAAAAAAGAACAGAGCTGAAGAATCAACCTTCCTGACTTCAGACTATACTACAGAGCTATAGTCATCATGACAATATGGTATTTGTACAAAAACAGAAATATAGCCCAATGGAACAAGATAGGGAGCCCAGAGATAAACCCACACACCTATGGGTACTTTGTTTTTTACAAAGGAGGCAGGAATATACAATGAGGCAAAGATAGCCTCTTCAATAAGTGGTGCAGGGAGAACTGGACAGCTACGTGTAAAATAATGAAATTGGAACACTTCCTAACACCATAAACAGAAATAAACTAAAAATGGATTAAAGACCTAAATGTAAGGCCAAAGACTATAAAACTCTTGGAGGAAAACATAGGCAGAACACTATGACATACCTCATAGCAAGCTTCTCTATGACCCACCTCCTAGAGTGATGGAAATAAACAAGTGAGACCTAATTAAAGTCAGAGGCTTTGCAGAGCAAAAGAAACTATAAGTAAGGTGAAAAGACGACCCTCAGAATAGTAGAAAATAATAGAAAATGAAACAACTGACAGGATTGATTTCTAAAATGTACAAGCAGCTCATGCAACTCAATACCAGAAATCAAACAACCCAATCAGAAAGTGGGCAAAAATCTAAACAGACATTTCTCCAAAGAAGACATACAGATGGCTAATAAACACATGAAAATATGCTCAGCATCAGTCATTATTAGAAAAATGCAAATCAAAACTACAATGAAATACCTCTCACACTGATCAGAATGTCCATCATCAAAAAGTCTACAAACAATAAATGCTGGAGAGGGTGTGGAGAAAAGGGAGCCCTCTTGCACGGTTGGTGGGAATGTATATTGATACAGCCACTATGGAAGACACTGTGGAGATTCCTTAAAAAACGGAATAACCCTGCCATTTGGTCCAACAGTCCTATTACTGGACATACACCCTAAGAAAACCATAACTGAATAAAACATGGATGCCAATGTTCATTACAGCACTGTTTACCATAGCTAGTGCATGGAAGCACCCTAGATGTCCACTGACAGATGAATGAATAGAGAAGCTGTGGTGTATGTATATACAATATTATATGTACCAGCCATATTACCCAGCCATAAAAAAGAACACATTTGAGTCAGTGAAAATACGGTGGATGAACCTAGAGCCTATTATACAGAGTGAAGTAAATCAGAAAGAGAAAAAGATAATATTTTAATGCATATATATGCAATCTAGAAATATGGTACTGATGAACCTCCTTACAGGTCAGCAGTGGAGATGCGGACATAGAGAACAGACTTATGGACATGGGAAGAGGGGACGGAGAGGGTGGGACAAATGTACACAGTAGCACGGAAATGTATCACACTACCGTATGTAAAGTGGATCCATTCAGTTCAGTCGCTCAGTCATGTCCGACTCTTTCCAACACCATGGACTGCAGCACGCCAGGCTTCCCTGTCCATCACCAACTCCCAGAGCTTGCTCAAACTCATGTCCATCGAGTCAGTGATGCCAAGCAACCATCTCATCCTCAGTTGTCCCCTTCTCCTGCCTTCAGTCTTACCCGGCATCAGGGTCTTTTCCAATGAGTCAGTTCTTCGCATCAGGTGGCCAGAGTTTTGGAGTTTCAGCTTCAGCATCAGTCCTTCCAATGAATATTCAGGACTGATTTCCTTTAGGATTGACTGGCTGGATCTCCTTGCAGTGGATAGCCAATGGGAATTTGTTCTATGATTCAGGGAACTCAAACTGGGGATCTGTGACAACCTAGAGGGTGTGGGAGGTGGGAGGGAGATTCAGGAGTGAGGAAACATACATATACCTATGGCTGATTCATGTTGATGTATGGCAGAAACCAACACAATATTGTAAAGCAATTATCTTTCAACTAAAATAAATAAATTTAAAAAAAGAATGTGACAAAATAACATGGCTACACAAAGTTGCAAAAAGTTTGCAGAAAAAGGAACATTCTGAAAAGTCTTGGATTTGGTCAGGATTTTCTAAGGTTGGATTAAATTTGATCAGGGAAATGGATTTTATTAATAGTAGGCTGATGCAGAACTGGATTTGCTTCTCTGTCTCACAAGAGAACAGTTTTCCTGGAATGCTGCTTTTGATAAAACGTGTGAGTTTCTGTGCCTTTAAAGTGAAGTGAAAGTCGCTCAGTCGTGTCCAACCCTTTGTGACCCCATGGACTGAGTCCTTTGAATTCTCCAGGCCAGAATACTGGAATGGGTGGCCTTTCCCTTCTCCAGGGAATCTTCCCAACCTGGGGATTGAATCCAGGTCTCCTGCATTACAGGCGGATTCTTTACCAGCTGAGCCATCAGGAAAGCCCAAGAATACTGGAGTGGGTGCCTTTACATGATCTCTATTTTATTCTTGAAATATTTTTTTCACCTTACCTCATTGTTTCACAACTTTTAATCCTATATAACCAAGTGTTTTAAAACTTTTTGAAGGAAGTTCCTCACAGTCCCATGGTGAGGGCTCTGTGCTTGTGCTGCAGGGGACATGGATTTGATCCCTGATCAGAGAAGTAAGATCTCACAAACTGCACAGCACAGCCATAAAAACTTTTTGAAGTTTTTGACAGACTTCCCAAATGTGAAATTCCAATTAAAGTTCTTTTGATCTTCAGCTGACTTTGGGGTGCTTCAAAGGGACCCAAGAGCATCCCAAAGAGAGATCCTAAACTAATTGGGTTCATTTAGTATGTTAAATTACATGGGAAACACTGTCCAGACTCATTGTTGCCTATGTTAGACGGAATCATCAGACTCTTCTCAATTTTATGATAGCCACCAAAGAAATAGGGGAGAGGGTTTGGGGTTCTTCTGCTGTCTAATGTCTTACCTTACTCTTTGTCCAAAAATCCCCTGTAGGGATACTCCCACCTCTAGGAATTCAGTTCTTGACCCCCATGGCATTTTCCTTTGCTCCTTTTTGCTAGGACCCCGTTCACTTCAAGTCACTCCTGGTGGCTCAGAGGTTAAAGTGTCTGCCTGCAATGCGGGAGACCTGGGTTCGATCCCTGGGTCGGGAAGATCCCCTGGAGAAGGAAATGGCAACCCACTCCAGTATTCTTGCCTGGAGAATCCCACGGATGGAGGAGCCTGGTGGGCTACAGTCTACGGGGTTGCAAAGAGTCAGACACGACTGAGCGACTTCACTTCACTTCCTTCACTTCAGGCCTTGGCAGCCCACACACTGCTCTGGACAGCCTTTTAGGTGGATGCTGCCCAGAAGCCCACATTATAAACGTTATAGATGCTCAGTCTCGAGGAATACACCCCAGCATAAGGAAACTTACTATAGGACATAAGCTCTAAATACACAGAGCCCCTCAGGGAGGTGGCAGTGCCCCAGTACAAACCTCCCCCTGCCCATGACCCTTGTGAAAGAGGCCAAGTCAACCAGTGGTGTCTAGTTAGATGTCCCGTTAATCAGAGACTCTCCAGTTGGGAAAGTAGAGGATGCTCAAAGTCCCATTGGGTAAGAAGGGAATTTGGAGGACACTCCAACCCACTTCTGGCAAAAGCCTCGCCGTGAATGTCTCTGGGATGCTCGAATTCATTTCTAGGAATGCTCTTTACCAGTTGCAGTCTACTCAACATGGGAGGATCCTCTTCTAAGCTAGGAGCCCATTTGAGAATATAATTCCTTGGAGGGAGCAAAAGCCAAGGAACCACATGACCCAATGTGTATTAGAACAGATGAGAAAGTATATAAAAAAGGCCAGTTAATTATAAAAAGTTTAAAGAAGTGAATCAAGAAGAAAAAGAAAATTCAGCTTTTTTTCAGGGACAGCTTATGAACCTTTTAGAAAATTTAGTAATATTGATTCTCCTACTCCTGAGTGTCAACCCCCTGCTTCTACAACATTTTATCAGCCAGTCCAACCCTGGTATTATGCCCACAAAACCCCTAGAGGTAGGTAGCCTTTGTGGTATTTAATAATCAAGATCAAGTTGAGGAGGAAGAAAGAACCAATGTGAAAATAGGCAGACCAGGGTTCATGCTTAACTGATGGCCGTTGCTGTCAGTCATACCTTGCAACCTCAGGGCTACCCAAGGGAGCGAAGGAAGTTTAAACATTCATTTGGAGATAAACCAGCAAGGGGTTTCCTTTCCAACCCTGGCTTGGCAGGATGGCACCAGCAAAGAAGGACAGCAAGAAGGGCTGGTCTGCCATCAATAAGGTAGTGACCAGAGAATACACTTGACATTCACAAGCATATCCATGGAGTGGGTTTCTGAAAGCGTGCCCCATAGGCACTCAAAGAAATCCAGAAAGTTGCCATGAAGGAGATGGGAACCCCAGATGTATGCATTGACACCAAGTTCAACAAAGTTGCCTGGGCCAAAGGAATAAGAAATGTCCCATATCGTATCTGTGTGTGGTTGTCCTGAAAATATAATGAAGATTCACCAGAGAAGCTCTATATGTTTGTTACCCATGTGCCTGTCACCACTTTAAAAATCTACAGTTAATGTGGATGAGAACTAACTGCTCATTGTCTGCTGCTGCTGCGTCACTTCAGTCGTGTCCAACTCTGTGTGACCCCAGAGACGGCAGCCTACCAGGCTCCCCCGTCCCTGGGATTCTCCAGGCAAGAACGCTGGAGTGGGTTGCCATTTCCTTCTCCAATGCATGAAAGTGAAAAGTGAAAGTGAAGTCGCTCAGTCGTGTCTGACTCTTAGTGACCCCATGGACTGCAGCCTACTAGGCTCCTCTGTCCACGGGATTTTCCAGGCAAGAGTACTGGAGTGGGGTGCCACTGCCTTCTCTGGCTTATTGTCTAGTAAAGTTATTAAACTGTAAAACAAAAACAAAACCCAGCAAGGGCTTCAAATGCAAGTCAGCTGGCCACTGGGCCTGTACATACTGGAAAGGAGTCCCCTGGTCCATGCTCAGACTGGTCCATGCCCAGTCTTCAAACACACTTCCAAGGTCATTGCAAGTGGGACCTTTCCTGGTTCAAAGGGGAAGAGGATGCCCATTCCTGAGGTGGCCATGCTGGGTGACCGAGGAAGCCTGGTACCTTCCTCCCACATAAGATATCTATCTCCACTGAGGAGCCCTGGGTGGTTTTTGATGTAGCAGGTGAGAAAATCCTTTTTTTTTTTTTTTTTTTTTACTTGATACAGAAGCTACTCACTCTGTCCTAATCTCTCATAACGGGCCTCTCCTCTAAAAGCTATACACTGAGTGATGTCAGTGGAAAGCCTTGCACCCGTTACTTCACTGGGCCTTTTCACTTGCCAATTTGAACAGTGGCTTCACATGCCTTTTTAGCTGTGCCTAAATGTCCTACCCCTTGGAGAAGGAAATGGCACTCCACTCCCGTATTCTTGCGTGGAGAATCCCATGGACAGAGGAGCCTGGTGGGCTAGAGTCCATGAGGTCACGAAGAGTTGGACACAACTGAGTGGCTACACAGCAGCAGTCCTGCCCCACTGCTGGGGAGAGACCATCTGGGCTCCTTCAGAGCCATGTTATGATTAGGAGGCACCAGGAAGCCCCTTTTCTCGACTCTAAATCAGCTAGAGGAACAAGGGCTTTTCCCCAGCTGTATTCTACACACAGTAAACCCCACAGTTTGAGACAAAGGAATCCCTGGGAAGGCTATAAATGCCCAACCTGTAAAAATTAGCTTTAAGGCAGAAGTCGCTTATTCTGACAAGAGACAGTATTCCATAAAGTTGGAAGCAAAAAGGATTTGCAGCCTTCATAGATAAATTCTTAACACATGGCCTCTTAGTGCCCTGTCCGTCTCCCAGCAATACCCCTATTCTGCCAGTTGTTAAGTCAAATGGGGAATATCAAATGGAACAAGACTTTAGAGCAATAAGTGATGTAGTGGTCCCTGTACATCACCTCTTGGCCAATCCTTGTATTAGTCAAGATTCCTAGAGATGCCTAATGGTTTACTGTGGTTGACCTTCAGAACGCCTTCTTTTTTCACCCCAGTTCATTGCTCATCACAGTCTCTTTGCCTTTGAGTGGACTAACCCTTACTCAGGCCAAATGCAAGAATATACCTGGACAGTATTGCCTCAGGGGTTTCAGGACAGCCCACGCTTGTTCTCCCAGGCCCTAGGAAAGGAACGGAAGGAAATACACCTAAAAGAAGGATGATTCTACAGTGTGTGGATGGTATGTTAATATGTAGCCCACAATGGAGACCTCAGATCAGAATACCCTTGAAGTCCTTGGTTTCCTTGAGGCCTGGGATTAAAAGGTCTCCCACATAAAGGCACAAATCTCAAAGCAACAGTTTAAATATCTGGGATATGTTATAAACCCTGGAAATAGTTATTTCCAGATAGAAAACAAGCTATATTAGGCCTAAACATCCCAAAGATAAACATATTTGTACCTTCTTAGGCATGGTAGAATTTTGTGGAATTTAAATTCCAGGATTTGGTCCAATGGCTAAGCCTCTATATGAAGCCACTAAATGCCCAGATACAGAGCCATTACTTTGGACTGTGGAACAAGAAGAGGCTTTTAGTAATATCAAACAGGCCCTCACCTGAGCTCTTATTCTGGGCCTCCCTTTATTTGTTTACTTAACCTTTCATTTTATATTGGAGTATAGGTAATTAATAATGATGTGTTAGTTTCAGGTGTATAGCAAAGTAATTCAATTATACACATATCTGTTTCTTTTCAAATTCTTTCCCATTTAGGTTGTTGTATAATATTGAGCAGAGTTCTATGTGCTATACAGTAGGTCCTTGTTGGTGAACCATTTAAAATGTAGCAGTGTGTACATGTCATTCCTAAACTCCCTAACTATCCCTTCTCCCCCTCTTCCCCCACCCTAGTTTCTTCTCTAAGTCTATGAGTCTGTTTTGTAAATAAGTTCATTTGTATAATTTTTTTTTATAATTTTTTTTTTTTTTTTAGATTCCACATATAAGCAATATCATATGATACTTCACTTTTCTAACTTACTTCACTCAGTATGATAGGCTTTAGGTCAATCCATGTTGCTGCAAATAGCATCATTTCATTCTTTTAAAATATTTGTGTATTTATTTTTATTTTTGCTGTGCTGGGTTTTTGTTGCTGGATATATGCCCAGGAATGGGACTGCAGGATGATATGGTAGCTCTGTGTTTAGTTTTTTAAGGAACCTCCATACTTTTCTCCATAGTGGCTGTACCAGTTACATTCCCATCAGTGGTGTAGGAGAATTTTCCCTTCCGTCCACACCCTCTCCAGCATTTATTTGTGGATTTTTTTGACAATAACCATATTCACTGGTGTGAGGTAATATCTCAATGTAGTTTTTTTTCTACATTTCTATAATAATTAGTGATGTTGAACATCTTTTCATATTCTTCCTGGCCATCTGTATGTCTTCTCTGGAGAAATGTGTATTGTATCTTCTGCCTATTTTTTTATTGAGTTGTTTGTTTTGATGATATTGAGCTGCATGAGCTGTTTGTAAATTTTGGAGACTAATTCTTTGTCAGCCACATAACTTTCAAACGTTTTCTCTCATTCTGTGGGTTGTCTTTTCATTTTGTGTATGGTTTCCTTTGGTGTGAAAAAGCTTTTGAGTTTATGTCCCATGTGTTTATTGTTATTTTTTTATTTCCATTACTCTGGGAGACAGATCAAAAAAGATATTGCTGCAATTTATGTCAGAGAGTGTTCTGCCTATGTTTTCCTCTAAGAGTTTTATAGGGTCTGGTCTCACATTTAGGTCTTTAATCTCATTTTGAACTTAGAATATTGTAATTTAATTTTTTTTTTTACATGTAGCTGTCCAGTTTCCGAGTACCAGTTATTGAAGAAGCTGTTTTTCCACAATTGTCGAGTCTTGTCCCCTGTGTCACAGATTGACCGTCGGTGTGTGGGTTTATTTCTGGGTCTTCTATCTTGTTCCATTGATCTATATTTCTGTTTTGGTGCCAGTATCATTCTGTTTTGATGACTATAGCTTTGTAGTATAGTCTGAAGTCAGGGAGCCTGATTCCTCCAGCTCTGTTCTTCTTCTGAGGTTGCTTTGGTTCTTCAGGGTCTTTTGTGTCTCCATACCAATTTTAAGAATTTTTTTTTTTTTTTGTTATTCTAGTTCTGTGAAAAATGCTGTTGGTAATTTGAAAGGAATTGCATTGAATCATAGATTGCCTTGGGAGTACGGGCATTTCGACAGTGTTGATTCTTCCAGTCCAAGAACATGGTGTATCTCCCTGTCTATTTGTGTCTCCTTCAGTTTGTCTCATTAGTGTCTTATAGTTTTCAAAGTACAGGTCTTCTGTCTCCTTCAGTAGGTTTATTCCTAGGTATTTTATTCTTTGTGATGTGTTGGTAAATGGGATTGTTTCTTTAATTTCTCTTTCTAAACTTTCATTGATAGATCTAGAAAAACAATAGACTTCTGTGTATTAATTTTGTAATCTATAACTTTGCCAAATTCATTGATGAGTTCTAGTAGTTTTCTGATAGTATCTTTAGGATTTTCTATGTATAAGTATCATGTCATCTGCAAATAGTGACAGTTTAACTTCCTTTCCAATTTGGATTCATTTTATTTCTTTTTCTTTTCTGATTGCCATAGCTAGGGCTTCCAAACCTATATTGAATAAAAGTGGTGAGAGTGGAAATCTTTGTCTTGTTCCTGATCTTAAAGGAAATGCTTTCAGCTTTTCACTGTTGAGGATGATGTTAGCTGTAGGTTTGTCATATATGGCCTTTATTATATTGAGATATGTTCCCTCTATGCCCTCTTTCTGGAGAGTTTTCCTTATAAATAGGTGTTGAATTTTGTCAAAACCTTTTCTGCCTCAATTGAGATTATTACGGTTTTTAACTCTTCAGTTTGTTGATGTGGTGTATCACACTGATTGATTTGCGGATACTGAGAAATCCATACATCCCTAGGATAAATCCCACATGATCATGGTGTATGATCCTTTTTAATGAATTTTTGGATTCAGATTGCTAGTATTTTGTTGAGGATTTTTGTATCTATGTTCATCAGTGATATTGGCCTGTAACTTTCTTTTTTTTGGTGGTATCTTGGTCTAGGTTTGTTTTAAGTATAGAACTATTTCAATATTTAGTTTCATTTTAAAATTAAAATTATTGGACAATTTTTTGCAATTTAAAATTCATTATTACAGGTGAGGAAAACATTAATAAGCCATTAGTTATTGAAAACAAATAAAATTATCAACCATGCATTTAAAAAAGCCATGTTAAAGAGTAAAAAGTTCCAATTATACTATTTAACCAAAGGAAATCTCCTTTACCTCTTTATTTCTAATTATAACATTCTCATTTTGACATAACTACACCTTTTTCACCCAATTAATACAGTGTAAACAAAATTTTTCCAAATGTTAAGACTTTACAATTTATGACATATGATATAATTGTAACTCTTTAAAAGTTCCTTAAAAGAAATTTGAAATTTTAATTTTCACTGTGAACCTGTCTGATCAAAAAGTAAAGGACATCACTACCACATGAATTAAAACAAATAATGGAATAAAAAACAAAAGTGTTATCTATATTATCAGCAAATTATCTGATAAGACATTTTAACTGCTTCACATTTGTGCTTAGCCCAAGTGAGAATAAACTGGTTCCAAGGTACTACAAGGTTTGGCATTTTTCCTCTTCAGCTTTAAATCATAGTGTTACTCTACTTAAGTAATCTCTAAGAAAATGGCAGTGTTCTTAAGTACAAAAATTATTATATCCAGTAGGTGGTATTCTACATAGTCAAGATAACAAGAGAAGTCTTTATAAAATTAGATTTTTTAAAATGCAGAATATCTGATTATTACCAGTATCTCAAAAGCAAAAATGAGAAAAATACAGAAAATAGAAGTACTCATTGAATAATATTTCACTTTGAGGAAACCAGAAATGATTCTATTCCAAGAAATAAGTAATAATGATGAGATGTAACACACCATATATCTTTTAAGCCAAACCATGCTTTTCTGCTCAGAACAATTTTGATTTTTACATTCTTAATCTCCTTTGTCCAGAACAGGACCCATTTGAAGTCATTATTTGAATAGAGTTCATAATCTAAAGCCACTTTTCTCCACAGGATATTTTCATTTTAGTATGTATACAAAAGCTGCAAAAAGGCAAATGAAAATCAGTTATAAGAATTTGTAGCATAATAAATACCAATTACAGTAACTGTCAACAGACTTCTATACCGAAGCCAAAAAGTTGTTACAGTACAGGTGAGAACTAACATGATTCCTCCATATACTCAGACTTCGTTTAGTAATACCATCATAAGATCCAAAAACAAACCTTGATGGGTCCTTTCAAAGATGCATAATTTTCCTTTTTTTGTGTGTGTGTGTGTAGATGTGGTACATCTACACAATGGAGTATTTCTCAGTTATAAAAGAGCATTAATGCCATATAAATAACGCCATATAAAAAAAAAAAGAAAAAAGAAAATAATTACCTATACAAAAAATGAAAAAAAAAAACAATGAAATGAAGTTTAAAAAATAAAAATTACGTTTATTGACATATAGCAGGGGTTGGCTTGCCTGGAGAATCCCATGGACAGAGGAGCCTGGCAGGCTATAGTCCATAGGGTTGCAAAGAGTCAGACACAACTGAATGACTGAACAAAAGCAAGGGTTGGCAACTATGGCTTGTGAACCAAATCTGACCTGCCTATTTTTGTGTGACATCAGCTGAACAGTTCTTACATTAAAAAAAAAAAAATGGAAGTATATAAAAAAAAAAAAAGAGTTTGGATTTGGAAAAATTAAAACCTTATTTCTGTGGTTCTTTATTTGTCACATTATAAGGAAGGAACAAGGAAAAGAAAATGAGTAGGGACAGATTCAACCTCTGTTGCTTAGTTAAGTGACCAAACTCATGCAGTAAAGACTTAGTGTGTTAATTTAACTCAAATTTCATTAATACTATTATGCCCTGGTGTTTATATCTTTCTACAGATGCATGCAGATGGTTCATGTATCTGGACTAAATGTGACAGCATTATGACCTCTGGTCTTCTAGGTACCCAGTGATCCACAGAATTATTTCCAAAAATTTAAATGACAGAACTACAGAAGACATCGTAAAATTTTCTAAGACTGAGGAGATTAATTCACCATTTGACAATATCTTAAGGACAGTTACATATGAGGATTTCTAGAGAATTTCTTTTTGTAACCATAATTTAAAATGAATGTTCCCAAGACACATTTCTGGGAAATTTTATTGATAGCAGCCATTTATTTGATCATTTAATTGATAACTTCTCATTGACAGTTACCAATTCTAAAGTGATTCCTTCAGATTATATGGGAATTACCTTACTTAATTTCCACACAAGAAAAAAAAAAAAAACAAAAACAAAGATGCATAATTTTCCAAACAATTTTCCTCTGGACACAGAGCCTGTACATTCATTCAATCCTTTTTTTAGTCGTTTAGCTTTTGCAATGTTTTCTTGACGTTTTTGTTTCTTCTTTTGCTCCTTTTCCCTGGCCTCAATCATCCTGGCCAATTTCCAAGACCGCACAGCACTTGCTAGAAACAGTGGAGTTCCAGCCAAAATAACTGTTGTAAAGGAAGCCATATGGGTCCTTTGCAGCCCATTCCACAACATACTCAGCCCAAGCCTTTAAATGAAACATCTTTGTGGAGGCCTTATGCTTGAGTAGTGATCTCTAATTTTGTCCTGGGATTAGCAGCCAGTCACAATTTCAGATGACCTTTGGTTGGCTGTCTTTTTCAACTCTACCAATACAGTTCTGAGAGAAGGCTTAAATTCTATATATTCCCATGCACCTCAATTTTGGACCCCAAGTGCAAGCGCCCTCCACACCAAGGAATAAATATTATTCTTCCTTCCGAAAAGAATTGACCAGACTTGATCTTCGGACCAGACTTGCACGGCGCCTGAAGCTGAGGGCGCCTCGCAGCCACCCGCACTTTCCATTCCTTGTGTTTTCCCCTCGCTCACTCTTCCTTCCTCACCCGCACCGCTGTGGCCTCGCTGCCCTGACCCTGCACACTGGCGAGCACCGGCGGGGCTCGAACAGCCAGCGATCCCCGGAGATCAGGGGTCGTCCCCACCACACCCTGGGCTGCTGGTGCTGCGCCGCGGCCATCTCCGATGAGCACCCGGGCTAAACAGCCGCAAGGGCCTCCACCCGCCCCACTACATCTCACGGGCCTGGTGGGTTCGGACCCCCACCCCGGCTTACTGCTTGGTCTAGTTTTGGTATAAGGGTAATGGTGGCCTCATAGGATAAGTTTAGGAGTTTTCTTTCCTCTGCAATTTTTTAGAACAGTTGTAGAAGGATAGGTGTTAGCTCTCCTCTAAAATGTTTGATAGACTTTGCCTGTGAAGCCGTCGGGCCCTGGTTTGTTGAGAGTTTTTAATCATAGTTTCAATTTCAGTGCTTGTGATTGGTTTGTTCGTATTTTCTATTTCTTCCTGGTTCAGTCTTGGGAGACTGTACCTTTCTAAAAATTGTGTCAATTTCTTCCAGGTTGTCCCTGTAGAGTCAGTTGTAACTTCTCTTTTTTCATTTCTAATTTTATTGTTTGAAGCCCTCTCTCTTTTTTCTTGATGAATCTGGCTAAAGGTTTATCAATTTTATTTTTTTGAAGAACTAGCTGTTATTTCATTGATCTTTTCTGTTGTTTATTTCATCTCTATTTCATTTTTTCTGCTCCAATCTATGATTTCTTCCTTCTACTAACTTTAGGTTTTATTTGTTATCTCTCTAGTTGCTTTAGATATAAGCTTAGGTTGTCTATTTGAGATTTTTTTTGTTTTCTGAAGATTGCATTGCTATAAGCTTCCCTCTTACAACTGCTTTCTGTATTTGAGATTTTTTTTGTTTTCTGAAGATTGCATTGCTATAAGCTTCCCTCTTACAACTGCTTTTCTGTACCCCATAGGTTTTGTTCGATTGGTTTTCTGTGTGTGGTTTTTTTTTTTAGTTTGTTTTTGGCCATGTCATGTGACATGTGGAAATTCATCCCATAGATTTTGGATCATTGTGCTTTCATTTTTGCTTGTCTCTAGGTATTTTTTTATTTCCTCTATGATTTCTTCAGGGACCTATTAGTTGTTAACTAGCATATTGTTTCAGTTCAGTTCAGTCACTCAGCCGTGTCCGACTCTTTGCGACCCCATGAATCGCAGCACGCCAGGCCTCCCTGTCCATCACCAACTCCCGGAGTTCACTCAGACTCACGTCCATCGAGTCAGTGATGCCATCCAGCCATCTCCTCCTCTGTCGTCCCCTTCTCCTCCTGCCCCCAATCCCTCCCAGCATCAGAGTCTTTTCCAATGAGTCAGGCGAGGCTTTATTGGGAATCTTGCTGCAGCAGGAGGGAGCAAAAACGAGTAACAGTTTGTTTCCCTTGTTCCCTGAGTCGGGGAGCGTGCGGGCTCCTTGTAAGACGTGAGAGTGGAGGTGTCTTGGGTCATCTGCCTACCATCTTGGTGGTGCCATGTGCAGGGTGCATGTGCAATATTGTGTTTTTGCTCCTGGCTCCTCAGGATTGGCAGTTGGGTTCTTGTTTATAATTTGTTCCAACTCTGCATGCACACGCAATTATTTTTAGTCCCTTACAGTTTCTTTGTATTTTATTGTTCCAAGGAGGTTTGTCCAGGTGCAAACACTGAAGCAAAAGGTCTCAGGTTTCAAGTACCAGCCTGTGTCATTTCCCCCGAGGAATTTTTCACCCTTTATTTATACAGGTTAAGGTGATATTGGGGTGACAACAGTGTGTGGTGGCTTGAAGTGAGATAGTTCTCTATTGGAGACTCAATCCTGGGCCACCTGGGTGAAAACCAGGACTCCTAACTGCTAGGACACCAGGGACTAGTGGGTAGAAGTAGAGCCCTGGTTCTTGTCTCCTTTGAAAAAAGAATTTTACAAAGAGACTGAGGTTATAAAACAAGCACTGAGTTTATTAGCACCTCATATGCATGAGAGAGCATACAAGAAGCAGTTTGTTTAGGACAGAACAAAGCAGAGCTACATACTCAGAGAAGAGTGTGGATGTCCTTGCTAATGAGGAGTGCACCAAAGGGGTGGTTTAATCATTTATATAGGGTCAGTTTTCTTTGTACCCTTTGGCCAGCCACCTGGCTCATTGCCCATAACTGGTCTGACTCAAGGCACTCCCTTGTGTGCACAGATGCCTTCTAACCAAGATGGATCCCAGCATGAGGGCCTCTGGGAGGCTGGTGACACATATTGCAGGGTGGTGCCCCCTTCCCTTTTTGGCTCTCGAGGAACTTCTCTCTTCTCTGAACTTCTCTGCACGTGCAGGTGGGGAGGTCTCCCTGGCTTCAAGAATGAAAGATGTGGTCATCTTTGTTTTTACACCAGCAGACCTTAGTCTCTCTCTGCTCTTGCTGTTAACTTTTTCTTGATCTGTCAGCAAGAGACACGCTCTTATTTGCTCAGCCTGACAAGCACCAGCTGCTTGGCCTGGGGCCCATCTACTTCTTACTTTTAAGGGCAAAGATCTCTTGTAAAACTTCTTCCTGCTGTACAGGGACCACAGACCCTAGCCCAACCTAGAGGTGCATAAGTCCCTCACTGACTTTTCTCCAAGGACCTGTTGGGGTCTGGGCTGGCCTCTGCTGGAATGGGTTGAATTCCTTGAGCCATCATGAGCTTTACTTGAAATTGTTGAAGCCTAGAAGACAAAAATGGGCTTCCCAGGTGGCGCTAGTGAAAGAACCAGCCCACTAATGCAAGTTAGATGTAAGAGATGCCAGT
Source organism: Bos indicus (assembly GCF_029378745.1). Classification (NCBI taxonomy): domain Eukaryota; kingdom Metazoa; phylum Chordata; class Mammalia; order Artiodactyla; family Bovidae; genus Bos; species Bos indicus. The sequence continues at coordinate 1,443,423 of NC_091766.1, read as the reverse complement.
TCAATCCCTGGGTCGGGAAAATCCCCTGGAGAAGGAAATGGAAACCCATTCCAGTATTCTTGCCTGGAGAATCCCATGGACAGAGGAGCCTGCTGGGCTACAGTCCATAGGGTCACATGGAGTTGGACACGACTGAAGTGACTTAGCACAGCACAGAAGACAAAAACTTAACCAAAAGTTATACCACTGGGGGCCAAAAAGGAAAAGAACACCAATAGCCATTAAAGGGCCTTGAAAGGGAAGGAACCAGGTTAAATTTAGGAGGACTTCCTTAACTGTTGACCAGACAGTGGAGGCAATATTGCTCCTGACAAAACTGTGAAGCCATTCTGCTGGAGTGTATACTTCCTTAATATTAACTTCTACCTGTACTGTTGCATTGATCCTGGTGCAGCAGAAAGTATTCGTTATCATACAAGCTCCATCCATCTTGTTTTGCCAGAAGGTAATCAAGAGTTAGACAAAAAAGAGAGAGGGAAAGAAAAAGAGACAGTTAGCCAAAGAAACAAGAGAGGCTTTAAGTCTTGTTAAGCCTTGCCCTGTCTGTTTCATCATATAATCAAGCTGTCTGGTGAGATTTCTCAGAGTTGTTTTATGATGGGGAAAGCCTCCCCATGGAGCTACCAGTCCTATGGTCAGCCCTGCCCTTGCTATGATCATTCCTAGTGCTCTCTGGGTTTGGCGGTGAGCCAGAGTGTCCTGTTAAAGATTTAAAAAAATCTTTTACCTCTGTAGTCCCTATAGTGCACTCTCTTTTGAAATGGACATATCAGTGCATATATAGGTCATAGCTTGGTTGAAAAAGGACAGGGCCTGGGCATAATTCTGTAAAATACAATGGCTTGAGTGTCCGCAGAGGAAAACAAACCCGCCAATGATGCAAACTTGAATTTCTGTCTCATGACTGTTAAGAGTGGACAATCTTGAAGGACATAACTGTTGTTAGTATTTGAACAGTTAGGGGACAGTGGACCATTATGTTGATAATTAAGCATATAAAGCTCTATGATATTTTAAACAAGATGTTCATGTACGATCCTGCTGATACCATCAGAGGGTGGCACTTGATAGGCCAGGATTGCACAGGTGGGTTGAACTGGATCGACCAGGTGGATGGGACATTTTGTTCACACCACTTATATTCCCCTTCTGTTTTGTTTAGGGGTGTGGGCCATAGTTTGAAACAGGGCACTAGTGGGTAAGGTTGTTTATCCTTATAGTTTATCCCTATGGAAGAGGCTGGGCTTCCCTGTGGCTCAGTGGTAAAGAATCCACCTGCCAGAAGAGAAGATAAGTGAAGTGGAAGATAGAATCATGGAATAAATGAAGCAGAGAGGAAAAAATAATTAAAAGAAATGAGGACAACCTCAGAGACCTCTGGGACAATGTTAAACTCCCTGAAAGAAGACAAAAAGAAAGGGTGTGAGAAAATACTTGAGGAGATAAAAGTTGAAAACTTCCCTAAAATGGGGAAGAAAATAGCCACCCAAGTCCAAGAAACCCAGAGAGTCCCAAACAGGATAAACCCAAGGTGAAACACCCATACATATTAATCAAAGTAACAAAAATTAAACACAAAGAGCAAGTATTAAAAGCAGCAAGGGAAAAGCAACAAATAACACACAAGGGGATCCCTATTAGGATAACAGCTGATTTTTCAATAGAAATTCTTCAGGCCAGAAGGGAAGTGATGAAAGAGAAAAATCTACAACCGAGGTTACCCAGCAAGGATTTCATTTAGATATAAAGGAAAAATCAAAAGCTTTACAGACAAGCAAAAGCTGAGAAAATTCAGCACCACCAAACTGAACTTCAACAACCAAGCTCTTCAACAAATGCTAAAGGATCTTCTTTAGACAGGAAACACAGAAAAGGTTTATAAAAATGAACCCCAAACAACAAAGTAAATAGTAATGGGATCATACTTATCAATAATTACCTTAAATGTAAGTGGGTTAAATGCTCCAACCATAAGACAAAGACTGGCCAAATGGATACAAAACAAGACCCATATATATGCTGTCTACAAGAGACCCACCTCAAACCTAGGGACACATAGAGACTGAAAGTGAGGGGCTGGAAAAAGATATTTCATGCAAATGGAGACCAAAAGAAACAGGAGTAGCAATATACAATACTCATATCAGATAAAATAGACTTTGAAATAAAGACCATGATAAGAGACAAGGGACACTATATAATGATCAAAGGATCAATCCTAGAAGAAGATATAACAATTATAAACATATATGCAACCAACATGCATCAATACATAAGGCAAATGCTAACAAGTATGAAAGGGGAAATTAGCAGTAACACAATAATAGTGGGGGACTTTCATACCCTGCTGACACCTATGGATAGAACAACCAAACAGAAAATTAGCAAGGAAACACAAGCTTTAAATGATACAATAGACTGGTTAGACTTAATTGAAATCTACACAGCATTTCACCCCAAAATAATGGATTTCACCTTTTTCTCAAGTGCACACACAACATTATCCAGGATAGATCACATCCTGGGCCATAAATCTAGTCTTGGCACATTAAAAAAAAATTGAAATCATTTCAAGCATCTTTTCTGATGACAGTGCAGTAAGATTAGATGTCAGCTACAGGAGAAAAAAACTACTAAAAACACAAACATATGAAGGCTAAACAACATACTTCTGAATAACCAACAGATCACAGAAGAAATAAAAAAGGACATCAAAATATGCAGAAACAAATGAAAATGAAGACACAACAATGCAAAACCTGTGGGATTCAGTTAAAGCAGTGCTAAGAGGGAGGTTCATAGCAATACAAGCCTACTTCAAGAAACAAGAGAGACATCGAATAAAAAACCTAACTTTACACCTAAAGCAACTAGAAAAATAAGAACAGAAGAACCACAAAGTTAGTTGAAAGTGAGAAAGAAGTAAAAATCAGAGCAGAAAAATGAAAAAGAAATGAAGAAGACTATAGCAAAGATCAACAAAACTAAAAGCTAGTTCTTCGAGAAGATAAAATAGACAAACCATTAGATTCATCAAGAAAAAAAGGGAGAAGGGTCAAATCAATAATATTAGAAATGAAAATGAAGAAATCACAACAGACAACACAGAAATACAAAGGATCATAAGAGACTATGAGCAATTATATGCCAATAAAATGGACAACTTGGGAGAAATGGAAAAATTCTTAGAAAAATATGACCTTCCAAGACGGAACCAGGAAGAAATAGAAAATCTTAACAGATGCATCACAAGCATGGAAATCAAAACTGTAATCAAAAATCTTTCAAAAAACAAAAGCCCAGGACCAGATGGCTTCAAAGGTGAATTCTACCAAAAATTTAGAAAAGAGTTAACACCTGTCCTATTCAAACTCTTCCAGAAAATTGCAGAGGAAGGTAAACTCCCAAACAGAGTCTAAGAGGCCATCATCACCCTAATCCCAAAACCAGACAAAGATGCCACACACAAAAAAAGAAAACTACAGGCCAGTATCACTGATGAACATAGATGCAAAAATCCTTAACAAAAGTCTAGCAATCAGAATCCAACAATATACTAAAAAGATATTGTTATCTTTTTAACATCATGACCAAGTAGGCTTTATCTCAGGGATGAAGGATTGTTCAATATTCACAAATCACCATATTAACAAATTGAAAGATAAAATTGAAATTGAAAGATAAAAACCATATGATTATCTCAATAGATTCAGAGAAAGCCTTGACAACATTCAACACGCATTTATGATAAAACCTCTCCAGAAAACAGGCACAGAAGAAACACACCTCAACATAATAAAGCCCATATATGACAAACCCACAGCAAACATCCTCAAGGGTGAAAATTGAAAGCATTTCTTCTAAAGTCAGGAACAAGACAAGGGTGCCCACTCTCACCACTATTCAAAATAGTTTTGGAAGTCTTAGCCACAGCAATCAGAGAAGAAAAAGAAATAAAAGGAATCCCAATAGGAAAAGAAGTAAAGCTCTCACTGTTTGCAGATGATATGATCCTCTATATAGAAAACCCTAAAGACTCCACCAGAAAATTACTAGAGCTAATCAATGAATATAGTAAAGTTGAAGGATATAAAATTAACATACAGAAATCCCTTGAATTCCTATACACTAACAATGAAAAAACAGAGAAATTAAGGAAACAATCTCATTCACCATTGCAACACAAAGAATAAAATACTTAGGAATAAATTTACCTAAAGAAACAAAAGACCTAAATATAGAAAACTAGAAAACACTGGTGAAAGAAATCAAAGATGACAAAAATAGATGGAGAAATATACCATGTTCATGGATTGGAAGAATCAATATAGTGAAAATGAGTATACTACCCAAAGCAATCTGTAGATTTAACATAATCCCTATCAAGCTACCAAGAGTGTTTTTCACAGAAGTAGAACGAATAATTTCACAATTTGTATGGAAACACAAAAAACCTCAAATAGCCAAAGCAATCTTGAGAAAGAAGACTGGAACTGGAGGAATCAACCTTTCTGACTTGAGACTATACTACAAAGCTACAGTCAACAAGACAGTATGGTACTGACACAAAGACAGAAATATAGATCAATGGAACAAAATAGAAAGCCCAGAGATAAATCCACACACCTATGGACAGCTTATCTTTGACAAAGGAGGCAAGAATATACAATGGAGAAAAGACAATCTCTTTAACAAGTGGTGCTGGGAAAACTGGTCAACCACCTGTAAAAGAATGAAATTAGAACACTATCTAACACCATACGCAAAAGTAAACTCAAAATGGATTAAAGATATAAATGTAAGACCAGAAACTATAAAACTCTTAGAGGAAAACATAGGCAGAACATTCTCTGACATAAATAACAGCAAGATTCTCTATGACCCACCTCCCAGAGTAATGGAAATAAAAGCAAAAATAAACAAATGGGATCTGATTAAACTTAAAAGCTTTTGCACAATGAAGGAAACTATAAGCAAGGTGAAAAGGCAGTCTTCAGGATAGGAGAAAATAATAGCAAATGAAACAACTGATATAGAATTAATCCCCAAAATATACAAGCAGCTCATGCAGCTCAATACCAGAAAAATGAACAACCCAATCAAAAAGTGGGCCAAGAACTAAACAGGCATTTCTCCAGAGAAGACTTATAGATGGCTAACAGACACATGGAAAGATGCTCAATATCATTCATTATCAGAGAAGTGCAAATCAAAACCACAATGAGGTACCATCTCACACTGGTCAGAATGGCTGCTATCAAAAAGTCTACAAACAATAAATGCTTGAGAGGGTGTGGAGAAAAAGGGAACCCTCTTCCACTGTTGGTGGGAATGCAAACTAGTACAGCCAGCATGGATAACAGTGTGGAGATTCCCTAAAAAACTGGAAATCCCACTGCTGGGCATACACGCTGAGGAAACCAGAATTGAAAGAGACACATTACCCCAATGCAGTACTGTTTACAATAGCTAGGACATGAAAGCCACCTAGATGTCCATCGGCAGATGAATGGATAAGAAAGCTGTGGTACATATACACGGTGGAATATTCCTCAGCTATAAAAAAAGAACATATTTGAGTCAATTCTAATGAGGTGGATGAAACTGGAGTCTATTATACAGAGTGAAGTAAGTCAGAAAGAGAAACACTAATACAGTATATTAATGCATATATATGGAGTTTGGAAAGTCAGTAATGATGACCTTATATGCAAGACAGCAAAAGAGACACAGATGTAAAGAACAGACTTTTGGACTCTGTGGGAGAAGGCGAGGGTGGGATGATTTGAGAGAATAGCACAGACACATGTATATTATCATATGTGAAATAGATAACCAGTGCAGGTTGATTCATGAAACAGGGCACTCAAAGCTGGTGCTCTGGGACAACCCAGAGGGATGGGGTGAGGAGGGAAGTGGGAGGGGGGTTCAGGACGGGGGGACGCATGTGCACCTGTGGCTGATTCATGTTGATGTATGGCAAAACCCACCACAATATTGTAAAGTAATTAGCTTCTAATTAAAATAATTTAAATAAAAAAGAAGCCACCCACCAAAGCAGGAGACACGGTTCAATCCATGGTCCAAGAAGATCCCACATGCTGCGGAGCAATTAAACCCATGCATCACAACTACTGAGCATGTACTTTAGAGCCCAAGAACTGCAACTATTGAGCCCTTGGGTCGCAACTGCTGAAGCCTGTGTGCCCCAGAGCCTGTGCTCTGCAACAAGAGAAGCCACAGCAATTAGAAGCCTGCACACCATAAGTACAGAATAACCCCTGCTCGATGCAACCAAAGAAAAGCCCGCACAGCAATGAAGATCCAGCCAAAAGTTAAAAAAAAAAAAAAAAAAAAGAGGCAGGATATCTGGTGCCTTTATATCTTGGAGGGTTCTTGAGACATGTGAAAGAAATGCCATTTGTGCAATTTTTGACATAGTGTGTCCATATGGGGGACTCGGGTTAAAGAACTGGAATAGCCTGGAAGGAAGGTGCACATGTGCCCAGCAGAGGTTTGGGGTGGGTGGTAATTGTCCCTGGTTTAGATTGTTAATTACCATTGGAATTGGCAGTTTCAGGAGAATGCAAGAGGAGGCCCAGTGGCCAGCTGGGGGTGTTGATGGCACATCCAGCATCTTTTAAACGTTCTCCTTTGGATATGATTCTGGAAATGTTGATAAGTGAGTTTTCTTGCCATTGTCCTTTAGTTACAGGGACTGGTAAAGCAGACAGAGTCAGCAGGGGAAGCATTTCTGGGGTAGAGTGTTTCCCTTAAACCCAGCACAGACAAAAGAGCCACTTCCTGGGCGGGGGTGGCTAAGCCAACTGGTAGAACGCAAACAAGAGTTACAACAGCACGTAGGAGTCCAATTCACCACATCATTTTACTTATCTGTCAATGGTGCCTGTCTTCTGAATAGGTATCTCAGGTTTTCCACTGGCTCACAGGTGTATTGTTCTTCTGTTGTGACCTGTGAGATTTTTGGAGGTAAAAGCTTTAGTCTGGACAAATGTACCCAGTTAGATATCCCTTACAATTTGACAGCAGTGGGGGTGGGTAAAATTATGTTATAGGGGCCTTTCTACTTTGGTAATAATTGGTCTTCAGGGAACCCCTCTTTCCAGATTTTAAGAAGAACTTGGTCCCCAGGGTTTCCTTGTGAAGGACTACCCCTTCCACTGTATTTCTGGTGGAGGTGGCAGTGCCTTGTTGTCACAGTCCTGGATTGCCTTCTGAACTTGTCCTAGATTCATAATATTTCAGGGTCTGTTCACTTCTTCATCTAGCAGAATGTCAATAGTAAGAAAAGCCTTCCCATGGGTCATTTCAAATTACTCCTGAGGGTACATGAACCCTAAGGAGTGCAATGTGAGTCTCTTGGCAGTTTTTTTTCCCTAAGGTTTTCTTTAAAGTATGGTTCATTTTCTCTACCTTCCCTGAAGATTGTTGTTCGGCTGCTCAGTCGTGCTTGACTCTTTGTGATCCCAAGGACTTCAGCACTCCAGGCTTTCCTGTCCTTCACCATCTCCCATAGCTTGGGGGTGCCAATAAGTGTAACTTGTAGTTTATCCCTAGGGCTGCTGTGAGCCCCTGTGTGACTTTGGGTATAAAAGAGGGATAACAATCACTCAGGGAGACTTTGGAAGTCCACACTGAGGAATTATGTCTTTTATTTTTGCCATGCCATACAACTTGAGGGATCTTAGTTCCCTGAACAGGGATTGAACCCAAGCCCCATGCAGTGGAAATAGAGAGTTCTAACCGCTGGACAACCAGGGAATTCCCAGGAATTATTTCTTTTAAAAGGGATTTACAGAGTTCAGTAGCCTTTTCAGACTGGGTAGGGGAAGCATCAACCCATACTGTGAAAGTATCAATGAACATAAGAAAATATTATATCCTGACCATGGGGGCATTTGGGTGATACCTAACTGCCAGTCTTCCCCCAGGTATGTTGACCTGGCCTGAATAATGAAGGGGGAATTGAATGGGCCTGCGGGTTAGGCCAATCGTAGGCAAGGGTTACTTGTTTTACTGTGTTTTTTGAGTCCCTTCCCTGAAAAACTCTTTCAGTCAACTCCCGTAGTGCATCCCTCCCATAGTGGGTGGCATCATGTAAACTCTTAGCAAGTTTCTATTGTTGGGCTTCAGAGATTGGAACATTGTTCCCCTGTTTATGCTTGCTTTCTCACAGCTCCATTTCTCAGCTTTTCCTTGTTCCTGTGGAGAATACTAGGGACAGCTAGGGAGTCCGGGGGCACAGATGCCAGGGGCCTAACTTGCTCAGGCTCTTTAGTCGAGTTGCCCACTTTGCAGTTCTGCCCACTTTGCTGTCCCCATGGCTCACAGAAGATCCATCCCTCTGATGGCTCCTACAGTAGATTATTGAAAGAGTCAGAACTAAGTCTTTATGTTTTATGAAAGAATCTCTAGCAGGTAACATTTCTCCAGCTCTCCTAAGTACTAGGGCCACTGTACAGTTAACACAGCAGCTCCCAGTTTTTGATAGAGCCTGGTCACAGGTCATGGGGTGCCGGGAGCCACCATGGGAGATCCCACCCATGACAAGGTCATGTGGAAGAGCCATGACAAGCAAGGCGGATCATGGCTCGAGGGATACCCTGAATCTGCTAGAGGATCTACCCCCAAACCAGAATCTGTTTTACTATTTTGTGCCTTTCACCAACTCTTCTGACATTAACAGGGGGCTATCCCCGACCACCTTTCTCTGGAAAAAGTCAACTTAGGGCTTTAGTTAATAAGTCTCCTGGGCATGAAAGGAATATTTCTATTTTAACCCCTCTGTTGGCATTCTAGCTTGCCTGACAGGTTTATCCATACTCTTGCAATTAACACACATGATTGTTCACAACTCCCCAACCTTGAAAGGCACGGGAAGCCAAAACATTCTAAAAGTCCTAATGAGCATAGAGCCCTTTGAGGGATGAAAAATTATTAGAATAGATAGTACTGGTAAAGGGCTTCATTATTGGGCCAATGCTTGCTGCCAAGTGCCCATATCTCTTATCCACTGTGCACCTGGGAGTGCATTGGTTAACATAGTTGGAATGTAAGAAAAACAAGTAGCAGCCTTGGAATTAACCACATCAGACCTTTGAGCTGATTGGTTCTTCCTTTGTTGTAACTCACTGCACCTTTGCTCCGTGAGAATGTAACTCTGTTTAGCACTTTCTGAGGCTGATATAGATTAGGAATATAAAGAAAAAACACTCCAAGGGAAAATAAGTTTTCTGGTTGAGCAGCCTTTATCAAAAAAGGGTCATAAAATGGCCTCCAAGGCCAGAAGATAATGTACACAACATTGTTTATGGGAAAGATATGCAGAAAAAATCCTGGTTTCGATAAAGACAAAACAGGTGTAATGTTTGGGCTGACTCTGTATGACTTTGCATTTTTCATTTCCCTCTATGTACAAGTCAAGGTATAAAAGTTCCTTCTGAAAATAAAGTTATGGGCCTCGCTCACCAAAGCTTGGTCTCCCCGTGTTGTTCTTTTTTTCCTTTTCTCTCCTTTTCTCTCTCTGTTCTTCTCTCAGGATGACTCCTTGGAACACAGGAGCTTTATTGGCTTTCTGTGTTAATCAAGGAAGATCAAGCCTCTCTCTTTGCTTTGCTATCCTTTCGCCTAAGCCGTCATCCTGAGGGTATGAGGGTATGAGCCATGATCCGCCTTGCTTGTCATGGCTCTTCCACATGACCTTGTCATGGGTGGGATCTCCCGTGGTGGCTCCCGGCAATGGGCATTTGATTCTCACCTAAAGACAGATGACAGTGACAGGCTTCAGAAACGAGCTTAGAGTATTTTATTAATAACACAATTAAACTTTACAACAAAGAACTATCTGGGAAGTAGTCTTAGTAAGTACAGACCTCAAAACAGAATCAGAATTTGATGTACACTGAAACAATCTTTTTCTCTCTAAAATTACCCTCGTTTTTACTAAATATAGCCAAATTATAATTTATTTGATTGCAAACTTAGTCTGATTTCAAGAAATTGACCTGGTTACTTATGTACGGTTATATAGGTTATTTTATTGGATTGGCCAAAAAGTTTGTTTGGTTTTTCTGTACCCTCTTATGGAAAGTGATGACAAGGGCTTATCACAGATTTTGCTGTACAGATTTGGGTGAATCCCTCCCTTTTTGAAGTCTCCTCAAAATACCTTGAGATTCTTAACCTGTTAGGAAGTGGCATTTCTTATTTACCTGATAAAGCTGCTGGAAACCTTAGTTTCCAGTTTCTGGAGGGATCAGGTAGAGGGAATGTTTCAGTTCTACTTAGGGGTGTAACTTACCAAATTGCTGTAAATTATAATTAGCTTGATGGGAAGAGTTTCCTTATATCTGGAAAACACTGAATAAAAGCCAGTAATGTCTCAGACAAAACTGAAATATTATAACCGTATCCTTCAGTTCACTTATTTAGCAGTTTTATAAGGTCATCAAGTTTACCCAATTTAGTGGTATGATATGAAAGTTATAAGAAACCTGTACTTGTCAAAATGCTGTTTCTGTGAATCTTCTTGAAGATGAAGCATTTTTACAAAGCATCAGCTTAACTGTCTATGAATGACAAAACATTTAAAAAGCACAGTTGAACATCTAATAACAATGTAATTGACAAAAAAATTTGGTTATAGTAACTAGAAATTGTGACTGATATTTTTATCAGGACATACCAGATTTTTAAGAATTTCATATAATTTATAGAGTATCTATATCAATAACATTTATCCATATTATGCAACCTAAGAATGTTTAGTACTCATTTGACAATGCTTCCCGTGTAATTTAATATACCAAATAAACCCAGTTAGTTTAGGATCTCTCATTGGGATGCTTCAGCTGGAGGTCAAAATAACTTTAATTAGCATTTGATATTTGAAAGGTGTAAAAAAAATACTAAAAAGTTTTAACACACTTGGTCAAATAGGCTCACAGGTCCCTGTGAAACAATACTTATTCATTTAACCAAAGTGACAATAAAAGATTTCAAAGGGCAAATAAGTAACAGCTTAAAATTTAAAAGCAAAGAAGTCTGCACAATCTGTTAGTAAAAGCAGGATTCCAAGAAAACTTTGTTCTCTTAGAGAAAGAAACAAAATCCAGTCCTATGCCATCTACTCTTAATCCATTTACTTAGTTAAAATTGAATCCAATCTTAAGAAAATCCTGACCATGTGCAAAACTCTTTTCCCAATGTTCCTTTTCTAGAAACTTCTCCAACTTTCTGTATCCTATATTATTCTGTCCCTAATTTTCTTTTTCATTTAGAAACAACCAGCTCTAGGACAAAACCACTTCTTATCTTTTAATAAAATGCACTTCCATCCTTATACCTTCATTTACTAAAAACATGTTTCCTATTTTCCTTGCATACTGAAATGTTTTCCTCATAATTCTTAATCTTAGAGCATTAATCTCTAGCAAAAACTAAGAAGCAAGTAATTGTAAACTTTCATATCAGCATTTTCTGATCAGAGTATCTCATAACCTCTAGAAACATGCATCTTCCCAAAGCATTATTTCTTTCCTCAACATGGTACAAGATATGTGTCTAATAAACACAACATCTGTACTTTCCCTCATGTAAGAGAAAAATAGGTAAATTTAGACCTGTTTAGCAATTAATATTCCAATATTTTATCTTATTTGAAATGCCCTGAATATTCAATGAGTTCCTATCATTTAACTTAATTCAGTGTCAAGTTACCAAGATTTAGAGAAACTATTTTAGATGGACATTTTCAAAACTTATTATTCCTACGTGTGTGTTTGTGCTCAGTTGTGTCTGACTCTCTGTGACCCCATGGACTGTAGCCTGCCAGGCTCCTCTGTCCATTCTCCAGGCAAGAATACTGGAGTGGGTTGCCATTTCCTTCTCCAGGGGATCTTCCTGACCCTTGGATCGAACTTGTGTCTCTTGCATCTCCTGCACTGGCAGGTGGGTTCTTTACCATTAGCACCACCTGGGAAGCCCCAGTTATTCCTATAGAGTTTACCAAAAAGCTGTTATCGCTGTTACATTTACTTAAAAGTTTAATTATATCAGGTTATTTTCCTCATTGACAGCTTTTATAACAGAAACAATGTGCACTTACTTTCAGTAACTCTAGGAACAATAAAAGTATTTTACTTAATGTTGATGGCTCGAAAGACAGGTCTGTATTAATTAAACCTACAAGCTTAAGCTAACTTTATTCTAGATATTTACTCAATATTGACTGTTTCCCAGGTCACGTGATTTCTGGTGAATTTCTTTTGTATTGCTTAGAATCTATATAAATGCTTAATTTACTTTAAGCTAATTAAATACTCATTTACATGTTAATTTTCTAACATGTTAAATAAATATAAATTAATTTTTTACAGGTTAACTTGTAAAAAGTTAACTTGTAAAAGTTACAAGTTAATTTCTAACTTAAAAATTTACAAGTCAGTGTTTACGTTTACAAGTTAATTTTTACATAATGAGACACAACACTGAAGACCATATAGTTTTCTGGCTTGAGTTTTAAAAGGCTTCTTTCTTTTCCTCCTTAGTCTGGGGGCTACAGATTTTGGATCAGATAGTTCCTGAAAGCCCAGGCAGAACAGTTACATTTTAAAGACTGGAGAGAGAGAGATGCAAGCTCCTTCCCCCTGCTCCCTGTTCTTTAAAGTCCAAGTGAAAGTGGAGAGTGAAAAAGTTGGCTTAAGGCTCAACATTCAGAAAACGAAGATCATGGCATCTGGTCCCATCACTTCATGGGAAATAGATGGGGAAACAGTGGAAACAGTGTCAGACTTTATTTTTTGGGGCTCCAAAATCACTGCAGATGGTGACTGCAGCCATGAAATTAAAAGACGCTTACTCCTTGGAAGGAAAGTTATGACCAACCTAGATAGCATATTGAAAAGCAGAGACATTACTTTGCCAACAAAGGTCCATCTAGTCAAGGCTATGGTTTTTCCAGTAGTCATGTATGGATGTGAGAGTTGGACCTTGAAGAAAGCTGAATGCCGAAGAATTGATGCTTTTGAACTGTGGTGTTGGAGAAGACTCTTGAGAGTCCCTTGGACTGCAAGGAGATCCAACCAGTCCATTCTGAAGGAGATGAGCCCTGGGATTTCTTTGGAAGGAATGATGCTAAAGCTGAAACTCCAGTACTTTGGCCACCTCATGCGAAGAGTTGACTCATTGGAAAAGACTCTGATGCTGGGAGGGATTGGGGGCAGGAGGAGAAGGGGACGACAGAGGATGAGATAGCTGGATGGTATCACCAACTCGATGGACAGGAGTCTGAGTGAACTCCAGGAGTTGGTGATGGACAGGGAGGCCTGGCGTGCTGAGATTCATGCGATCGCAGAGAGTTGGACACAACTGAGCGACTGAACTGAACTGAACTGAACTGAAGTAACCTAAGGCTGGAGTCTCAGGCAATATGGGCCGTGTTTGTATTTTAAGGCTTAAAGTGCTCAACCCATACACACAATGAGGTGGAGACTTGCAGGAGTGATGGGACAGACAAAAGCACATAAAACAAAGATCCTGATACATTCACTGACTGAGAGTCAACATGTATCAATGACAGAAACTTAAAGGCACAAACAAGAAACAAAGACATGGTATTATTGCAAGGTGGCTTCTGGAGGACATTGTCCAGTCCAGCTCCTTTCTCAACTAGCCCTTCTGCCAGCTGGAACACAAAACAGAAAAGTATGGGTGCCGGGAGCCACCACGGGAGATCCCACCCATGACAAAGGTCATGCGGAGAGGACCTGACAGGCAAAGGCGGAACAGGACTCGAGGGATTCCCTGGACCTGCTCGAGCATCTACCCCAAAACTAAAATCTGTCTGTCTACTGTTTATTATATTATGCCTTTCACCAACTCTTCTGACATTTACAGGGGGCTATCCCCGACCACCTTTCTCTGAAGAAAATCGACTTAGGGCTCTAGTTAATAAGTTTCTTGGGCTTGAAAGGAGCATTTTTACTTTAACCCCTCTGTTACTATTTTAGCTTGCTTGGCAGGTTTATCCACACTCTTGCAACTAACGCACTTGATTGTTCACAACATCCCAAACATAACCTTCGAGCGATAAAAAAAGCTTTATTAGAATAATACTGCATTGTTGAGCCAATGTTTGCTACCGAGTTTCCTTGTCCTTTACCCAATGTGCGCCTGGGAGTGCATTAGCAAGTATAGTTGGTATGCAAGAAAAACAAGCAGTAGCCTTGGCATTAGCAACATAAAACCCTTGAGTCAGTAAGTTCTTTCTTTGTTATAACTCACTGCACCTTTGCTCCATAAGAATATAGCTCTGTTTCCTGAGGGGGACTGCAGACTGGAAAGATAAAGGGAAAGCAGGTTTTGTGGGTGACCAACCTTTATCAAGAAAGAGCTACAAAATGTTAACAGGCCACAGGGTCAGAAGATGATGTACACAACATAAGACCCTTGTTTATGAAAAGCTATGCAGAAAATGTCCTGGTTTTGATAAAGGTGAAACTGATGTAATGTTGAGCTGACTCTGCATGACTCTGTATCTTTCACTTCTGGAAATGTGTAACTCAGGGTATAAAAGCTCCTTTTGAAAATAAAGCTACAGACCCGGCTTTATCAGAGCTTGGTCTCCCCGTGTCATTCTTTTTTTTCCTTTCTCTCCTTTTATCTGTCTGTTCTTCTTTCAGGATGACTACTTGAAGCACAAAGGCTCTCTGTTCACTTTTTTGCCTGGGCTTCTAAGACCCGATCGGGAAGGCGCCCTGTGTCTTCACCAGGGAGAGGGTGTCCTGCGTCCTCACCCAACCGAGAGGGCGCCTGCGGCCTCCGTGAACAGAGCAAGTTCTGTGTCAGGAACTTTATTGGCTTTCTGTGTAAACCAAGGAAGATCAAGCCTCTTTCTCTCCCCTTGTACTTTCCTTATCGCCAATGCCATCATCCTGAGGGAATCCCTGGATCCAACCAGGGCTGGACCCCGGTATATGGGGGCTCATGAAAAAGGTGAGCCAACAAGGAGTCTCCAAGATGAAAACGATGGGAGTGTAGGTAAGAGAGCCAAGGGAAAGGTAAAGGGAGGCGGGGCTGAAAAGACTGAAAAAGAGAAAGAGATTGCTGTTCTAACCCACCTCCTGTGGATGTCTATTCAGGCACCAGACTTGGTGCTTCCAGAATGGGCCAGTGAAGGAGCTAACAGCCTGTCCACTGCCCACCAGGGTCATCAGGCCTGAAACCAGCCAACTGTAAGTCATCTGTGGGACTCCAACACCCAGATGGGACCTTCACCTGCACATATATCAGTATATAGAGATAAAATCCCTTATGATTATACACTGGAAGTGACAAATAGATTCAAGGAATTAGATCTGATAAACAGTGCCTGAAGAACTATGGACGGAGGTTCGTGACACTGTATAGGAGGCAGAGATCAAGACCATCCCCAAGAAAAAGAAATGCAAAAATGCTGTCCAACGAGGCCTTACAAAAAGCCGAGAAAAGAAAAGATGTGAAATGCAAATGAGAAAAGGAAGGATATACCCATTTGAATGCAGAGTTCCAAAGAATAGCAGAGATAAGAAAGCCTTCCTCAGTGATCAATGCAAAAAAATAGAGGAAAACAACAGAATGGGAAAGACTAGATATCTCTTCAAGAACATTAGAGATACCAAGGGAATATTTCATGCAAAGATGAGCTCAATAAAGGACAGAAATGGTATGGACCTAACAGAAGCAGAAGATATTAAGAAGAGGTGGCAAGAATACACAGAACTGTACAAAAAAGATCTTCATGACCCAGATAATCATGATGGTGTGGTCACTCACCTAGAGCCAGACATCCTGGAATGTGAAGTAAAGCAGGCCTTAGGAAGCATCACTACAAACAAAGCTAGTGAAGGGGATGGAATTCCAGTTGAGCTATTTCAAATCCTAAAAGATGATGCTGTGAAAGTGTTGCACTCATTATGCCAGCAAATTTGGAAAACTCAGCCATGAGACTGAAAAGGTCAGTTTTCATTCCAATCCCAAAGAAAGGCAATGCCAAAGAATGCTCAAACTACCACACAATTGCACACATCTCACACGCTAGTGAAGTAATGCTCAAAATTCTCCAAGCCAGGCTTCAGCAATATGTGAACGGTGAACTTCAGATGTTCAAGCTGGTTTTAGAAAAGGCAGAGGAACCAGAGATCAAATTGCCAATATCCGCTGGATCATCGAAAAAGCAAGAGAGTTTCCGAAAAAACATCTATTTCTGCTTTATTGACTATGTCAAAGCCTTTGACTGTGTGGATCACAATAAACTGTGGAAAATTCTGAAACAGATGGGAATATCAGGCCACCTGGCCTGCCTCTTGAGAAATCTGTTTGCAGGTCAGGAAGCAACAGTTAGAACTGGACATGGAACAACACACTGGTTCCAAATAGGAAAAGGAGTATGTCAAGGCTGTATATTGTCACCCTGCTTATTTAACTTATATGCAGAGTACATCATGAGATGGAGCACAAGTTGGAATCAAGATTGCCAGGAGAAATATCAATAACCTCAGATATGCAGATACCACCCTTATGGCAGAAAATGAAGAAGAACTAAAGAGCCTCTTGATGAAAGTGAAAGAGGAGAGTGAAAAAGTTGGCTTAATGTTCAACATTCAGAAAACTAAGATCATGGCATCATTCCCATCACTTCATGGCAAATAGATGGGGAAACACTGAAAACAGTGGCTGACTTTATTTTTGGGGGCTCCAAAATCACTGCAGATGGTGACTGCAGCCATGAAATTAAAAGACACTTACTCCTTGGAAGGAAAGTTATGAACAACCTAGACAGCATATTAAAAAGCAGAGAAATTACTTTGCCAACAAAGGTCCATCTAGTCAAGGCTATTGTTTTTCCAGTAGTCATGTATGGATGTGAGTGTTGGACTGTAAAGAAAGCTGAGCACTGAAGGATTGATGCTTTTGAATTGTGGTGTTGGAGAAGACTCTTGAGAGTCTCTTGGATTGCAAGGAGATCCAACCAGTCCATCCTAAAGGAGATCAGCCCTGGGTGTTCATTGGAAGGACTGATGTTGAAGCTGAAACTCCAATACTTTGGCCACCTGATGTGAAGAGCTGACTCATTTGAAAAGACCCTGATGCTGGGAGGGATTGAGGGCAGGAGGAGAAGGGAACGACATAGGATGAGATGATTGGATGGCTTCACCAACTCAATGGACATGAGTTTGGGTAAACTCCAGGAGTTGGTGATGGACGGGGAGGCCTGGCGTTCTGCGGTTCATGGGGTTGCAAACAGTCGGACATGACTGAGCAACTGAACTGAACTGAACTGGCATTTGGTCCCATCACTTCATGGCAAATAGATGGTGAAACAATGGAAACAGTGACAGACTTTATTTTTGGGCTCCAGAATCACTGCAGATGGTGACTGAAGCCATGAAATTAAAGACACTTGCTCCTTGGAAGGAAAGTTATGACCAACCTAGATAGCATATTAAAAAACAGAGACATTACTTTACCAACAAAGGTCTGTCTAGTCAAAGCTATGCTTTTTCTAGTAGGCATGTATGGATGTGAGAGTTGGACTTATAGAGAAAGCTGAGTGTGGAAGAACTGATGCTTTTGTGAATGCTTTTGAACTTAATTGGAGAAGACTCTTGAGAGTCCCTTGGACGCAAGGAGATCCAGTCAGTCAATCCTAAAGGAAATCAGTCCTGAATATTTACTGGAAGGACTGATGCTGAAAGTGAAACTCCAATACTTTAGCCACCTAATGTGAAGAACTGACTCATTGGAAAAGACCCTGATGCTGGGAAAGATTGAAGGCAGGAGGAGAAGGGGACGACAGAGGATGAAATAGTTGGATGATATCACCAACTCGATGGACATGAGTTTGAGTAAGCTCCAGGAGTTGGTGATGGACAGGGAAGCCTGGTGTGCTGCAGCCCATGGGGTCGCAAAGGAGAAATCTGCTGATTTAGCCTGTTCCATCCCAACCAGACTTCTTGGCATCAGGAAAATAAAGGTGAGAATATTAGGATGATCAGACTTCTGGCCACTACAGGATATGAGGTTTGAACCTCTGTTGCTCTCATAAATCTCCAGTCAACGACAGCCTGCTAGACCTAGATCTGCAAGGTGTGAGGCAAGCTTCTCCCGTCTCAGTCTTCCATCAAGGTGAGCCATTGCTGGCCAGAGGGAGCAGGTCTTACAAACCGAGAGGAGCGACACTGTGGCTGTGTGATGCCCACTCCCTCAGAAGGGTAGGGCAGAAGCAGGAGAAGACAGAGAGGATGGAGAGAGGAGTAGATGTCAGGGGAGAAAAGGGGCAAAGGGGAGGGGAAAGCAGTGAGAGTAAAGGGATAAAGGGCAGAAGAAAGGTTTGCTTGAATGAGGGTACTGAGGCCCTCAGGGGCTGGGAAGGCAGACTTACCAAGTGTGGTGATGCTGAAACTAGAGGTTCAGGAGGCTGCTTGTCACACAAAAGGATGCTGCATTCGGTGGTCCCAGAGGGGCCCAGATCCTCTCCCAGGAAGGGGACTGTGTCTCTTTGCAGAGTATGTTACTGATAAAGGTTCCTGGGCTCCTTAATTAATAGAAATTGGTAAGAGGCCAGACAAGAAAGGTTGGCGAGGCTGGGACTCCTGTTGCAGCAGGAGGGTGAAAACACAAGGAAGAGGTTCCCCTGCTGGGTCCCTGATAGAGAGGGATAAGCGGGATCCTTCTATGGGGTGGGGGTAGGGCGGGTGAGGGCTCAGGCCTGAAGGGCGGCTCAGGTGGTCTGCCCAGCGTGCTGATGGTGCCATGTGCAGGGTGCATGCACAGTGCCCTGCTTTTGCTCCTGCCTCCTCAGAAGAGGCAGTTAGGTTTTTGGTCTTTTTATATCTTGTTCATGATTTGCCCAATTATCCATGCATGCTGGGTTGCTTTTAGTCTCTTATAGTTTCCTTTGTATTTTGTTGCTCTGTCCAGGGGCAAGCACTGAAGCAAAGGGTCCCTGGTTTCAGGTCCCAGCCTGTCTCAACCTCGTTTCCTTATTCATTCATAGCAAATGTTCTAAGCGTCCACCCCGTGCCAGATCTTGCTCGAGTTTCTGGCGACACAGACGCGCTGTGCACTGGCTTCAACCTAGTCCTGCCCAGCCACAGTGCTGGGAGGGGAAGGCCTGTGGGGCTCAGAGAGCTGATCATGTGGGGAATGATCACAGAAGGATAGAGCGCCTCCCTGGGAAAGTGAGATTAACCGTATGACCCAGGGGAGAGGAGGAGTTCTTGGGAAAGGATTGATCAGTGTAAGCAATCAATGCCAGTCTGGTGGAGGTCAGTGAGAGAGGTCTGGTGCCGGGAGCCGGTAAGGCATTCCACTCGTGACAAAGGTCATGAGGAAGGAGGCTCGGCATACGCAAAAGCGGGATCAAGCCTCAGGAGTCCGCCCGGATATTCTCAAGCATTTTCCCCCAAAAAACCAGAGTCTGCCTACTTTATTGCTTTGTGCTCTCACCTCTGACTCTACTGGGGGCTGTCCCCTACCACCATCTCGCTCTCTCTGTCAAGGAGTTAACTTACAGCTCCAATTAATAAAGTTCCTGGGCAATTAGGAGTGTTTAAATCCAAACCCCTCAGATGGCTCTCTAACTCGCCTGACAAGTTTACTCGGACTCCTACAGCTATGCATACGATTGTTTACAGTCTCCCAGCCTCGAGAGGCACGGGAAGCTTAAGATATTCAAATAGCTTAGAGCCTCTCAGAGAGTTAGAAACAGTCAGAATAAACTAGTAAAGGATTTCATTGATGAGTCAATGCTTGTTGCCAAGTTTTCACATCCCCTGAATTGCATCCGTGAATGTGTATTAATTAATAGTTGGTATGTAGAAAAAAATAAGTAGTGGCCTTGGTGTTAGTAACTTTAGACCCTTAAGGTAATACATTCTTTCCTTTGTTGTAAACCCATTACACATCCGCCCTATAGGAATGCAATTTTATCTTTGGAAGATGGTGCCAAACCTTAAAATAATTACTCTTAGAGAAAATAAGTCTTTGTTGATAAGTCCTTGTCAAGAGTCATAAAATGTTAGTAGGCCTTCTGGCCAGAAGATGATGTAAATCACCTAAACCATTTGTATACGATAAATTTGCAGGAAAGAAACCCTGGTTTTTGATAAGGATCAAAAACTGCTGACTTTGCATCCCCTATTATCCTCTATGTGTAACTTAGGGTATAAAAGCCCCTGTTGAAAATAAAGCTACGGGCCTTGCTCACCAGCGCTTGGTTTCCCCATGTCATTCTTCCCTTTAACTTCCAGCTGAGTCTCCATCTGGAGCGCGGAACCCACCACGCTTACTAATTATGCCTGGGCTGCTAAGACCCACTCGAGAAGGTGTCTAGGGTGAGGCACCTTCCGCTATTCGAGAGGGCGCCTGCGGCCTACGTAAGTGGTGCAAACTTCTTGTCCTGAAGTTTTATTGGTCTCCCGCGTAAACCAAGCTACTCAGCTTCTTTTCTCCACTGAATTTTCCTACTGAGCTATCCTCATTCTATTATTCTTTATATCTCTAATTAGCATATAAATAGTCGCCTAGGCCGTCTCTCCTTCGAATACCCTGGATCAGCTGGGGCTGGTCCCCAGCAGTCTGGGACAGATGGGGGCAGGGCACAACACTGGGATATAGCACAGTTTGTCAGGGATTTGTGTTTGTACCCTTGAAACTGTGGGATCTGTCCAAAGCGGGAAACGGAATGGGGCCTGTGGTGGGAGTGACAGTCTTATTTGCATTCTGAAATGACCACTTTGGTGCACATAGAGAAGGGACTGAAGAGACTAAGAGACGAAGTGGGAAGGCCAGCCAGGCGCTGGTACAGGGAGACACTGCGACACACAAGAATTCTGAACTGAAGACATTGGAGAATAAGCTTCCCCCCGGCCCCTGCCCTGGAATTCCCTCACCTGTCTAAAAGCTGCTGCTGCTAAGTCGCTTCAGTCATGTCCGACTCTGTGCGACCCCATGGACTGCAGCCTACCAGGCTCCTCCATCCATGGGATTTTCCAGGCAAGAGTACTGGAGTGGGTTGCCATTGCCTTCTCCTTGTCTAAAAGCAGAGCCTCCCAAAAGAATTCCAGTGTCCTAAATCCCCTCCCTAGGATCAATGAGAGAAAGATTTGTAATAGGGAAGAACATATCTGACTTCATATTAGATCTGTTTCTTTTACCTTTAGAATATTTTTAGAATATCTTTTTATTAATAACTCAAATAGAATACAAAGGTATTCTATTAATAATACCTTTGTATTCTATTTGAGTTTAAAATATTGCAGATAGCCTGAATACAGCCTGTATACAGGCTAGCCCATTATCAAGGCTCTGACCTTTAAGGATATAACACTTTTCCATTCATATAAAAAGTCGCAAACAGAGTAACATTTGTCTTGTTGGAGCTTTACAGGAACACTGTGATCTGGCTTATGTGGACCAAGAAGTTTGCAACAACCAACCATGCCCCTCCCTCATCTTGCCTTTAAAAATGCTTTGCTGCAACCCTTTGGGGAGTCCCAGGTTTGAGGGGCATGAGCCGCCCTTTATCCTCACGTGACGCTGCAATAAACCTTTCCTGGCTGCAAACTCCGATGTTTTGGCTTGTGTGGCCTCACTGCATCAGGCTCACAAACTTGCTCTTCAGTAACAGGTTGACTCTTTTCACCTGATAACCCAAAGACAGATTGTCACAAAACTTCCAAAGAGTCTCCTAAGGACCCAAGACAGATGGGCCCCTGGGCCAGACAGGTGATGTTTGTCAAGTGGAGTAAAACTGACACTTTGTTCTCACCCAGACACTCCAAGGACAAAGCTAGTGGCAAAAGCTGAGCTCTGCTAAAGTAAAAAGGTAAAGTCACTTCAGTCGGGTCCGGCTCTGTGCGACCCCATAGACACAGCCCATCAGGCTCCCCCGTCCCTGGGATTCTCCAGGCAAGAATACTGGAGTGGGTTGCCATTTCCTTCTCCAATGTATGAAAGTGAAAAGTGAAAGTGAAGTCGCTCAGTCGTGTCCGACTCTTAGCGACGCCATGGACTGCAACCCACCAGGCTCTGCTGTCCATGGGATTTTCCAAGCAAGAGTACTGGAGTGGGGTGCCATGAGGTCAAGGAAGACTTCCCTGTCCGCACACACACAGGAAGGCTTCTTGAGGGTCAAAGAGGGAGGGGGCCTCACTCCATAGTAAGTGTGGACAGGCATGCACCCATCGGCCTCTGTGGTGGGATCCATCTTAGAAAAAAGTGCGCACATATTTGGGGGAAGGTCTTAGGGCAGTCAGGTGTGAAGAAAGAAAGGATAAAGGTCAAAGGTAAACAGAGGCCTGGAAGGACTGTCCTATGTTTAAGTGAAGCACCTTTTTGCTGCGCTCCTCATTTAGGACATCCACCCCCTTCACCGGATACATTATCTCGGCCCAGCTGCTGACACTGTGGCCCTTAGAGAGGACACCCACATCCTGTCTCTCTGGGTGCGTATTTCTGCCCTGCTTCTTGTAACTAAACTGTCTATCTGTGTGCTGTCTCCTACATTGTGCTGTGTCTCTAATAAACTTTGTATCTGTTTTTACAGTTTTTGCCTCCTTGAAACCTTGCTTTCAGATGAGAGGGAAGAGCCAGGGAACTTTCCTTCTAGCCTCTGTCCCCTGGTGGTCCAGTGACTAAGATTCCTAGTTTTCATCCAGGCTTTGTTGTCGTTGTTCAGTTGCTCAGTCGTGTCTGACTCTTTGTGATCCCATGGACTGCAGCACGCCAGGCCTCCCTGTCCATCACCAACTCCCGGAGTTTACCCCAACCCATGTCCATTGAGTCAGTGATGCCATCCAACCATCTCATCCTCTGTCGTCCCCTTCTCCTCCTGTCCTCAATCTTTCCCAGCATCAGGGTCTTTTCCAATGAGTCAGCTCTTTACATCAGGTGGCCAAAGTATTGGAGCTTCAGCTTCAGCATTAGTCCTTCCAATGAATATCCAGGCTACTTAAGTTTAATTCCTGGACAGGAAACTTAAGATCTCTCTTTAGGACTGTTCACTGCTCTCCCTCTGAGATCAGATCCATTTATCTTTCTTAAAAGTCACGTGTTTTCCATGTAAGTACCTTTCTCCCCGTCTCTCCTTTGCTCCCCCACTAAATTGGTATATAAGCCTCAAATTCTGTCTAGTACATGAATAAAAACATTTTCTTGCTAATCTGTCTCTTGTTGGTTTAATTCAGGCCCCAAGTACTGAATCTAAGATGGTAGAGCAAAAGGTTTTCTGCCCTGACATATGCAGCTAGGAGAGGGACTGTCCTGGCAATGAAAAGTAAAATGGGTTCAGGACATTCTTTAGAAGATTTTTAATCATTGAGGTCAAGAACGTAACCTAGAGAGACAGCCTGCCTGGGTTCATAATCTTGGCTCTACTACCGTGGCTCAAACTGTCTTACCTTGGGCAAGTTACTTTATGCTTTCTGTGCACTATGTTGCTCAATAACTGCAAGACTCTATGATTTAATAATGGTACATTTTTCAAAGCCTGATGGGCTGACCTGCTTGTGGTAGTTCCTGCTGAGGCTCCAAGAATAACCACCTGAACACTGCAGGCTTTCTGGAAAAGGGAATGCGTTTTAGAAACTCTGGCTTTGGCAAATAAAGAAATGCTCTGGCCTGTAAGGTACATGGTTCTTCTGTCTCAGATTCTTGACCAGAGCTAATCACAAGGTCTGACCTCAAGGGAGCAGGTGAGTTAATCTATATAAAATATTCAGCTGTCATTTTGTGAAAGGCTGATGACCAATTGCAGATTATGTTGCAAGGGATGATGTCATGCAAGTGTGTATGCCAGAAGAAGGGTCTAAAGGTATTGGTGTATTTGGACATTAAATTTTTGAACATTTGCTGACTACTAAGAAATGGCCAGAAGAGAAGAGGAGTTTGACATGTTAGGACATTAAAGAAAAGGTGGATTTAAGAATTAAACCATTACATGACTCTTCCAAAAAGCAGAAAACCATTCAAAAGTGACCCCAAATGATTCTGATGTCAAATAAAGCAGATTGTACTGAAGGCCGTTAGACTTGAAGGAAATGTTGCAAATTTTATATTTAAGGGGGGTGGTGGGAGAGAAGGGGCAAGTAAAGACTGAAAAAGTTTAGTAGCAGTATCAGTAAATCATGTTTTCATATGAGATTTATAGTCACGGAGAGAATAAAGTTCTGTTTCCTTGCCTGAGTTTTATATTGAATGCACTGGTCCAAACAGGATTTGTATCACAGTGGACGGGCCAACATTCTACTCTGAACGGAAAGTAATTCTTTTAGAGACATAATCTGCTTACCAAAACCAGTCTTCGATTCATTTTACTTTCAGTAAAGCATGAAAGCAAAGAACTGGCAAAAAAAAAAAACAAACTTCAGAATGCTTCTTGGCATAAGAGGAGCACTATGAGGGTGTTGTTACTTTTATTTTCCGGGAGCACAGTCAGCAGGACGTGGCCACGCCATCACGGCCACAGCCGACCCTCCACGCCTCTGGTCTGCGCTGCGGGGACCGTCACGGCCACTGGGAGCCCTGCGACAGGCACGGAGTGGGAGTTGGTGGTTCTGTACTTTTGGATACACTGACCGAGACCAAAGTCAGGACTTACCTGGTGGTACCATGGGCAAGAATCTGCCTGCTGATGCAGGGGACACGGGTTTGCTCCCCAGGAAGATGCTAAATGCCGAGGCGTGACTGAGCCCACACACAACTACTGAGCCCGTGCTCTAGAGCCTGTGAGCCACAACTGCTGCACCTATGTGCTGCAACCACTGCAACAACTGGTTTGCCTGCCGAGAGCCTGTGCTCTGAGACAGGAGACGCCACCGCAAGGAGACGCCTGAGCACTGCACTAGAGAAAGCTCGCGCAAAGCAAGGACGTCCCAGCACAGACAAAAAGAGAAGAAAAAAGACCAGCGTCAACTGGTATAAGCCATTTCCTGAGCCAGCATTAGGCCTGCGGGGACCCAGAAGCTTTCAGGCAGGCTCCTGCTTTCAGGGAACGCCAGTGTGCATTTCCATGCCCACCTCTGACCCAGGGGGCTACAGACGCTATCTGGCTAAGCTTGGGTAATATGTATATTCCACCCTATCCACAATGATAGGGGAGAAATGAATCTTCAAAGGAAAATTTCCATCCAGAAAAAGGACAGAAATTGAACAGGTGAGGGTGAAATAGGCTGAGACCTGGGACCCTTTACAACATCTCCTTCAGCAACAGACTACAAAGAAATGATAAGGGACTGGAAGTAACTGCATGCATGCACAATTGGGGCAAATTATGAGCAACAGGAGACAAAAAAGCCAAAACCCAGCTGTTGCTTCTGAGGTGCCTGGAGCAAAAGTTGGGTATCACATGATCCCTGCACATGAGAGCAGCAGAGTAGGCAGACAGCTAAGCCACCCTTCCAGGGTGGAGCCACCAACCCTCTCCTACCCTCATCCCATGTTAAGTGTCGGGTGGGTGTACTCTCCTTTGGCTCTTGTCTCCTTCTATCAGAGATTCGGAATGGTGGACCAAGTGTAGCTGAAACAGCATTTTATTAAGCTGGCAGTATTTGTAAGGACAAACTAGTTACAGCTCAAGCTGGGAGCAGGCAGCAGACTCCCATGGAGCAAGTGCAGGCCAACCCAATGTCATTTAGTCATTGAGTCGTGCCCAACTCTTTGTGACCCCAAGGACTGTAGCCTACCAGGTTCCCCTGTCCATGGGATTTAAGGCAAGAATACGGGAGTGGGTTGCCATTTCCTTCTCTAGCGGATCTTCCTGACCCAGGGATTAAACCTGTGGCTCCTGCTTGGCAGGTAGATTCTTCAACACTGAACCAAAAAGAAAACCTGAAGTCACGCATAAGCTGCCCCTATTGCGCTCGTTTTGCTTTTTTATAGTTTCTGTCTCCTTCCCCTGGAACCTGATTCGTTACACGCTATGCAAATATGGGGTGGTACCCGTATTTGCCTGATTGCTTATGCCCAAGACCAGAGGTTCTCACTCAGGTCCTGGACTGCCCCTTTCATGGGCCTTTTTTTTTCTTTCCCTTTTCCCTCTGTCTGGTTCCACCATTTTGGACTCTTTTTTTCTTTTTCCTGCTATTCTAGTTACCTGACATAAGAAACCAGTTCCGACGGCCTTCTTGGCTGGCCTTTTACCAATTTCTATTGATTAAAGAGTCCACGAGCCCTGGTGTTAACACAGGGACTGGGGAGTGCAAAATCCGGGGGTGGAGAGGGGCTTTAGCCCCTTTTTCTCTTCAGAATTCTCTTCTAAGGAAACCTCAGCTCCTTCCCCAGAACTGCGTGGGGCGGGGAGGTGGTGGTGGTGGAGAGGGTGGCGCCCTTCTCTGAAGCTGTGACCCATGCGCTGTGATTTCTCCCCACCTGACACAATTTTAGCCAGGGCGCAGTGGCTGCCATCCTGCCAACTTTGGCGTGACCTCCAGGGCGCTCAGGCTTCGTGCCTCTCCTGTCCTCTTCTCTCTCCTTAGCTCAGGGCCTGCCACACAATAGCTCCCGGGCGCCAGGCAGAGCAGGATACTGAGCACCCAGCATCAGGGCCTGCCAAAGCCACCGCACGCCCTTCTCTTGTCCAGTCGCTTGCGTGAAGCCCAGGCACACCCTTTCCCCCCGCGACAGAGCGGCTGGAACACCCAGACCCCCCGGCACTGCGGCTGCCCACCTCGGCTCGCGGCACCTTTTCAAGGGCTGGTCTGGCGGTTGCTGCGCGAGGCGGCCCTCACCGGAAGGGGGCGTCCGAGACACCGTTTTACCGAAGCTCGGAGGAGGAGCAGCGCCATCCCAGCTCGAGAGTTAGGGTTACACGATAAAAGGCACGCGCTACGTCCAACATTCGACCCCGCAAATACTACCCGAGCTCCCCCAAAGTTCAGGCGCTGGGACCCAGGCTGAGCAAAAGGGGTGCCCTGCGCCAGGAGCAGAGGGCGCCCAAGGCCTTGGGGGAGCTAGCTGTTACCAAGAGGCAGCGGCTGGTGGGGAGCCTGGCAGGAGGGCGGGACTTCAGAGCACAAGAGAACGCCACATAACTTTTCCAGAAGGTTTTCGAAAGGAGCCGGGGAGAGGAGGGACACTGACCGGACCCTGACAAGCAGCGGCCGTCCGTTCCACGTGATCCTAACCTCCGAACCCGTCAGGAAAGCGCCTCTCCCCGCTCCCGCCCCTCTCGCGGCTCGGCCGGAGAGGCGCTCCTGGGAGGCTGCTGCCCGCAGTCCAGCTGGGACCCCCGGCACCCCTCTGCCTTGAGCGGCCGTCCCCCAGCCCGGAAGGCCCAGGCACCACCGTGGGTCTCCGCCTGCGACAGCAGATCCCGTCAAGGGTCGCCCCACCATTTCCTCAAGTTCCGCGCCCCCACACCTCATGGCTCCTGCCTTGATTCTCCCAGCCTTCCGCAGTCAAGCTGGACCTTTCCTTTGGAGGGGCGCCCGGGGGTAGGTCTCCAGTGCGGGCTGAAAAGGCCCGCGAGGGGCCGGGCTCTCGGATCCCAATCGCGACCCTCCTCCGAGCGCCCCGCCCACCCTCCGGCCAGGGGCAGGGTCCACGTCGCTTTGTCCAGCGGTTTAGGGCACCTGCGACCGACTACACCACTGGTCTGCCGCCTAGAGCGAGGTGTTCGCTCCCTGTCACTGCGGAAAAACCGAAGCCCCTGCCGGCTTTTCAGTACGGCAGTGACACCGCCCGGCACCGGCAGTCCAAGGACACGGACTGGAGAAGGGTTTGGCCGGCGGACGGCGCTTGGGGTCGGCTCCAGCCTCCCCCCAGGGGCCCGCTGTCCCCCTCTAGTGACTCCGCAGCCCGAGCTCCGGCCGCACCCCTTTCGGGCCGCCTGTTCCTCCCCGGCAGGCGCGCTGGGCCTGGGTCTCAGCGGGAAAGGCCCCTGGCGCCGCCCCTAGGCCTCCCTTCCCGGGTTCCGCGTAGGTGAGCGCCGTCGCCACTGCCCTCTGCGCAATGCCCCACTCCGCGCGCGCCGCCCCCACGACCCCCACAGGGCCTGACGGCCCCCAGCTCCCGTCTAGTGCGAGCAGCCCAGCCAGAAGGGAGGCAACAGCCAGGCAGGAGGGCCCCGGGGCCCCCCGAGGCCCACAGCTTGGCATCACCTAACTCTCCAATCAGGTCTCCTCCGTACCTTCATCTCCTTTTCCCCAGGGCCACTGACTTTTTTAGCTCCTGTTCTTTAAGAAGCTTCCCTCCTGCCCCCATGATTCCCTGTGGGCTGAGCTGTGTGCTTTTAGGGCTAAAAAGGGGTGATACCCAATGCCTGGGGATTTTTCCGAGGGTGTGGTCAGGGAAGGCCCCACTGAGGTGACATTTAGGGTGAGAGGTTACAGTGGGGAGGCAGTGGGGAAAGCAGCCTAGGAAAGGGGAGGAGCAAGGAAAAAGTCACCAGGTTGAGTATTTGGTTGGGAGAGGGTGTGTCCCTTCCCTGTTAGGGAGAGGAAGAGAATAGCAGACAGGACCCAGGGCCCTGTGGCCTGGAGGCAGCCTACTCATCACACTGTTTTCACGTGGAGAAACAAACTCAAACCTTGGGCCTAATGTTGGGATGGGGAAAAGCTTGATTTCCTGTAATGTTCCATATAAATGGTGGCCCAGAGCAGCTCAGTCCGACTCTTGCATTGGGTTTGTTTCTGGCTGCCCCACCACACACGTCTAAGCTTGGCTCCACTTGGCAAAGAAAATAAAGGAAACAAGAAAACTATTGTCAAGGGATGGGATTGGGACAGGTTGGGTGGGACCTGGGAACTTTTGCTGCAGCAGTGCAATGTTTGTGCCTGGACACACTTCTCAAGCAACAAAATACAAAGAGACTATCATTGTTTAGTTGCTAAGTCATGTCTGACTCTGCCACTGCATGGACTCCACCAGGCTCCTCTGTCCATGGGATTTCCCAGGTAAGAATACTCGAGCAGTTTGCCATTTCCTTCTCCAGGAGATCTTTCCAACCCAGGGATCAAACCTGAGTCTTCTGCTTGGCAGGCAGATTCTTTACCACTGAACCACCAGAGAGGCCCACAAAGAAATTCTTAAGGGACTAAAACAGCTATGTGCATACAGTAATTGGGAAAAATTATAGACACAAAAAGTACAAAAAGACAGAAAAACCAACTGCCACTTCTGAAGAGCCAGCAGAAATGTAGTACTGCACATGCCCCTCTCCTGCATTCAACACCACATAAGGGGTGGGCAAACCACCCAAGCCACCCCTCCAGTCAGGCCCCTGGATACACCGCATACCCTCACCCCCATATAAGGAACAAACTCACAGCCCCCCAAGGAACCTGTTCCTTGTTTTCCCTCCAGTCTGCTGCAGCAGGGGCCCCAGTAGAGCCTCCTCCTTGGATCATGGGGACAGATTCTGGTTGCCAGCTGTCTGCCACCCTGGTATCTACTTGCTCTTTTGGCCCCCGGGGCCTGAAGAGACCCATGCAACAGCTCCCCACCTTGACTGCCTGCCTGATAAGATGTCATTGAAGTGGGTGGCAGCAAGGGAGCTGGGGATCCCCTTGTTATGACGGCTGATCATGGGATGCTGACTCACTGCCGGCCAGACCACCTGACCACAAGCGCAGGCAGAGAGGGCCCTGCCAGGGAGTTCCCCGGCTGCCGCCTTGTTTACCTCTAGCAAGGCTTGGAGGAGGGGCGGGGGAGGGCAAGGCTCAGGAGTGAGGCATGCTGGGAAGGCCAGAACTCGGGCTCCCCAGCTGCGGGTGGTCTGCCTGCTTGCCAGAGCACCATTTCCTCCCACCCACCTTCTCCCTGAGCTTTCCATTCGTCCCTGCAAACCTACCACTGTCTCAAACATCATAAGGCTAGAAAGCAGATGTTTTCCTAGGGGCAATCTCTGTCTCAGCTGCCTCTATGTAAACACAGAGTCCTTCCTGAAATCTGAGGTTCCCTAGAACCACAGGGCTTTGGTGGTGAACCCCTCACACTCTCAGCTGGGGACGATGACGCTCTGGCAGGGGGTCAGGAAACCAGCTCTTGCCTTGCCCAGGGCTGAGTGACTCTCAAGCTGCTGAGTCTCACAGGGGCGCCTGTGGGCCACTACAGCCTCCACCCAGCACTGCTCCCTCTTTGTCCCTTGACTCTGTCTGTAGGGCAGTAGGCAGAGAGGGTCCTTTCCTAGGCTCAAAGTAGGGATGCTGGGAGAAGCCTGAGAACAGACTGTCCTCTCTATAGGGTTCTGGACAGTGGTTCAAAGCCTTCCTACTCTGGAGCTCTCTGGGAAGGACAAGCCACCCCTGTGAACTGGTCCCAGTTGTGCTTCCACAAGCATGGCACCCTTGTATCTGACTAGCCAAATCCAACTGACCTTCCTGTGGTCTCCAGGTTTCCCATTATTCCTTTAAGTTTTACCTGCTTCCACAAACCCCACCATGAAAAAGCATGAATTTGACTCAGCAGGTTTGACCTTCTACTCACAGAACCATACCTGGGAGGGTTCATAGGGTGACATAACTTCCCGACTACCTTCTTCTAAGACACTCATCCCAACCCCTTCCCCCAGGCTGTTTGAACAGGTCACTTTAGTCACATAAAGCTGGAGATGCCCAGCACAGGAAGGAAGTAGGCTGTTGATCTGCCTATTGGGCTGCCCATGAGGCCAACAGACCTGAGACCCCCTCAGGCCCTTGGGTACCACCTGATGACAAATGGGTGTCCAGGCAGCAATGGCGAGTCTTTTAGGGAGCATTGAACATTTGGTGGCTACTGAGGCTCCAGGAAGCCTTAGCAAGCCCTCCGTGTCAGGTGGGGGTGGGAATATTTTGTGCTGTCCTGGCACCTCTCAACTCTACCCTCTGTCAAACTGGGAGCTCCTCTGCTGCTTGCGCTTCAGTTGGGAGGGTCTGTCCCTCCACTCAGTAAGGGGCTGTCATGGAGGATGCTGGGGATGGAGTGGGCTGCCACCTGAGAGGCTGATGGCTTCAAAGGGAGGGGCTTCTGCCAAGAGTGGCAATGTCAGGACAGCCCCCCAGGAGCCAATTTGTTCTAGATGGCGGTGCCCGCTGAGCGACTAGAAGCTTCCTGGCTTCGGGCTTCTGTCGCCCACCTTCCTCCTGCACTGGGCATCTCCAGGCCGCCTGGGTTCTGCTTTGCTGAGTCATAGCCAGGACCAGACCTGGGAGGGGTCTCCAGGTGAAGAGGCTGGCTAAAGATCTTTGACGTCGGAGTAGGGGGCTGGCCTCTTGGGGTGCCTGGTGCATTAGGGGCAGTGAGGAAAGGGGGCGGCAATGAGGGGGCAGTGAGCCTAGGGCTCCCGGAGGGCGGCTCGCGAGCCCCGGCCGGGCGCTGAGGCCCCGCCCCCAGAGCGCCGGGGGGGGGGGGGGGGGGCGCGGCTTCCCTCGTCTCTATAAAAGCCGCGCGCCTCCGCCCGCTGTTGCCCAGCTGTGCTCCAGCTCCTCGAGTGGCGGTGATGGCGTCGCTCACGGTGAAGGCCTACCTTCTGGGCAAGGAGGACGCAGCCCGCGAGATCCGCCGCTTCAGCTTCTGCTTTAGCCCGGAGCCCGAGGCCGAAGCCGAGGCCGCGCCTGGCCCCCGGCCCTGTGAGCGGCTGCTGAGCCGGGTGGCTGCGCTCTTTCCTGTGCTCCGGCCCGGCGGCTTTCAGGCGCACTACCGCGGTGAGCGGGCCCGGCGCCCTCGGGAGCGGTGCGGGGACGTGACGCAGCCCTGCCCTGCCGGGCGGGTCAACGGCCCCTTCGCCTCGGCCTTGGCGGCGCCCGCGGGAATTTTCTCTCGCAGCTCTCCGGGTGGACGGCGGCCCGCGTGGGCCCCTAGCTCGGTCCTGGTGCCGCCCTGGTAACGAGGAGCTGTGGCCGCAGCCAGCCCTTGAGGCGGGTGTCTGGCGCCGCCAGGCCCTCCCGGCGAGTCTCAGGCCTGGCGGCGTGAGAGGCCTCCTCCTCCCCGCGGTGATAGTGCAGATTTTGGCGAGGACGCAGGGCGTCCTCACCTGCTCCCCCAGCGCCTCTCGGGTTACACCGACTCCTGGGTGCCGCAGTCCGGGTCTGCCAGCGCCAGGTGGGGTTGTGGAGAGAACCCGGAAGAGCCGGGGCGGGCAGACGCGGAAGGGCCGGCGGGGAGAGCGGTGACGCCGTTAAACGCCCCGGGAGGCTAGGCGCTCGGTGGTGCGGCCTGGCCCGCAACTCGCGGGCGGCTGGCACAGGTCGGGCGGCCTCACGAACACCTAGGGCTAGGCGGAATCCAGACGTTATCTCACTGGCAGTGATGAGAGGCACAAGAGAAAACGTTTTTAGAAGTAATGGTGTAGGGACAGAGCCCGGGAGGCAGCTGTTTCTAGCTGCGCGGGTGAGAAGCTGGCTGCTGGGTGTGGGGTTAGGGGAGGTTGTTGTGCTGGGAGGGAGGCGGGCCCGTGTACGTGGGGCGGTACTAGGACCTTCCTCTGGACTGCTGCCAGGCTCCCAACTTTTTTTTTTCAACCTGTTTAAAAATTAGCGATTTTATTGAGCTACCACCCCATGGAATTCGTCCATTTAAAGTGTACAGTTTTTACCATTTTCATGGATTTCTGCAGCCACTATCACAGTCATCTGGGAGTCTTTCCATCACCTTCTGAAGAAACTCTGTACCCTTTAGCTATCCTCCCATCCCATGCTTCCAGCCGTCAGATACCACTAACCTACTTTATGGATTCCCTTGTTCTGGGCAGTTCATATAGAAATATGTAGGTTTCTTTTATTTGGCATGTTTTTACGGTTCACATATGTTCAGCATGTATCAGTATTTCATTCCTTTTTGTGGCTGAATAACATTCAATTTTATGGATACAGCACATTTTGTTTAGCTTTTCATTAGTTGATGGACATTTGAGTTGTTTCTGGCTTTTGATTCAGCCACTGTTTTTATGGTAGATGTTGCATCTGGTGACCCACAGACCTGATCTAGCCTGCAGATGTATGGTGTGGTTTGTCCTGCATGGTGGTGTTTTAAACCATTTGCGCCAACATCTAAAAATTGGAGACTACATACTAATACATAATTTTAACTTTGTTGGGGGCGGAAGCAGGCAGATGTATTCTGCTTTAGTCTTCTAAGCCACAAGCGGTCCAAGGGGAGCAGGTCTTAGGTGGGGATCTCCACGTTGACATGGGGACTGGTCTGGCTGGATGTGCCCAGAGATAGCAGCCTTCTGATGGGGCAGCTGGCCCAGAGGCAGCGCATAGTGGGCAGGGGCTGCCACTGCACACTGCTGCTGGCGCGTGTCCGGGGCCGGGCTGGAGCCCCTGCCCTCCCGGCAGTGGCAGAGTGAGTGGGTGGTCTGCCCTCAGCCCTGCTTCTCTCTGGGCCAGACAGGTGGGCTTCGGTTTATAGCCTTGCAAGGGCCCTTCAGCACCAGCCTCAGCTCTTTTCAGCAGCTTGTGTCCAGCTGAGACATGCTGGGGCTCACGTTCTGTCTTTTAAACAATCTAGATGAGGATGGGGACTTGGTTGCCTTTTCCAGTGACGAGGAGCTGACGATGGCGATGTCATATGTGAAGGATGACATCTTCCGCATTTACATTAAAGGTAAGGGGCTGCTCTGGGGTGCTGCCTAAAGCCTAGTGCTCCCTGCTGAGTGCAGCTGGCTTGAGGTTATGGAGAAGTTCCTCCAAAGAAGGGGTGAGGAGACTGGGGCTCTTTAAGACAGGACCACAGTCATTACTCTGCTTGACCTGAGAAAGGAGTCTGTGTCCACCACAGGGGGTGAGGTTGGAGGGTCTCTGGGTTCACTCTTCTTGAGGGGGGTTCCCTCTTGATTGCGATCATGGGCCAGGGCAGCTTTGGGGTTTAGTTTAGTGTGGGCCAGGACCATAGCCATATGGACACAGCTCTCTGGTGCGTTGCTCCTGCCTGGGCCACACGTCCCCAGGTCACAGGTGCAGGGATTGGAGCCTCTTAGCAGGTTCTGAAGCTGCTTTGTTACCGTCAGTTGAGCACCTGAATTCCAGGTGGGTTCAGTGTCTGAAGGGTGGCACTGTGGGCCTTCTGACCGATGGCCCCGAGTGCGATTCTTCGCGGCTCACCGAGAGTCTCGGCTCTCCACCCTGCCTGCAGAGAAGAAGGAGTGTCGGAGGGATCAGCGCCCCTCATGTGCCCAGGAGGTGCCCAGAAACATGGTGCACCCCAACGTGATCTGTGACGGCTGTAACGGGCCCGTGGTGGGGACGCGCTACAAGTGCAGCGTCTGCCCTGACTACGACCTATGCTCCGCCTGCGAGGGCAAGGGCCTGCACCGGGAACACGGCAAGCTGGCTTTCCCCAGCCCCATTGGGCACTTCTCTGAGGTGAGTGGGGCCTCCCTGTGGGTGGGCGCCGGGTAGCAGGAGCCCCCTGACTGGCACCACCTTACCCCTCTGCCTGCCCCTTCCTAGGGCTTCTCTCACAGCCGCTGGCTCCGGAAGCTGAAACATGGGCACTTTGGGTGGCCTGCCTGGGAGATGGGCACACCGGGGAACTGGAGCCCACGTCCTCCTCAGGCAGGGGATGCCCACCCTGGCCCTGCCACGGAATCAGGTGAGGATTGTGTCTGCTGGCCTCTGAAGGGTGAGATGTGAGAGCCAGCAGAGCTGGAGGGCTTTCCCTGTGTCCTGAAATCCTGCATGCCTGTGGCTGGCCTAGGCACTTCGTGGCCATTCGTGCATTTAATCCTCATAAAATCCTGCAAAGTGCAAGCATCATCTCCATTGTACATCTGGGAAAACTAGGTGCCTCGGTGCTCAAAGCCACTAACGCACCTGCCCTGGTGGCCCTCACATGGAGATTCGGGAGGTCCCTCCAGCACCTGCGTCTCCACAGTCTGCTCTCTTCTTCTTCATGCTAGTTGTTCGGAAAGTCAGAGCCAGATCTGCTCAAGTCTTGTAAAACAGTTCCCAAGTTAAAAATTTACACATAGCTTGCATTCTGAACTTTTAGATTCTAGTTTTATTCTGATTTTATTACCACGTCCTTTGATTTACCTTGTCTTTAGGGACAAAGAGGGTATTTGTTTGATTTGAGTAAATAATACTTTTTGGGGGGGAGGGGTAAATAATACTTTATACTGTGTGTACAGAGTTTCTAGGCACCAGGAATGTAGATGAAGGGGGAGTGGTGTGAAAGACAAAGGGGCCCAGGAGGTGGCCTAGAGAGGGGGAGAGAGGGAAGCAATAGAGTATAGGCTGCTGGGACCAGGCCCCCGGAGTAGGGCTTCTGGGACAGACAGGACTGTGACAGGTTTCAGTCATTGAGAGAGATGCTTTGAATTAAAAGTATCTTTGTTTTTTGAAACCAAAGCCTCTGGTCCATCGGAAGATCCCAGTGTGAATTTCCTCAAGAACGTAGGGGAGAGTGTGGCGGCTGCCCTCAGCCCTCTGGGTAAGTGCCCCTCCTTTGACATCAGCAGAGCATTTGGTAACCAGAGTGCAGGTGGCTATTCTGTGGCTTTCAGTTGGGATACTGCAGAGGAGGGGCAGCTGATGTGTCTTTGAGACCAGTAAGGATTCGTTGCTTCAGATCAATCAGTCTTGACCAAGTGCTGCACCACAGGCCACTTGAGGTTGAACTCCCTGACAAATTCTTCAGCTTTCCACACAGAGTGAAGTGGAATCAGCCAAGAATCAGCCAGAATTTGGTTGGGTAATCCCACTAGGGAGGGTGACCGGGCTCAGTTTAAAGGCTGCCCTTCATCTTCTTCCTGCTTGTCCTTTGGGAGAAGACCAGTCCGTATTTCTCCTTACTTGAGCCTTGGGGTTTCTTTAAGGACTTAAGTGAGTAGTTAACTGAGATGGCCATATTGCTTTTCTTCCCTTTTTTGCAACCTCCAACCTTGCCTGGTGCTTCCTAAGAACTGGGCTTGTGCCAGTGCCAGAGAGAAAGGAGTAAGGGAGGGAGGTTCTCGTGTCCACTGCTGGATTCCCAGTGTGCAGGCCCAGGGTAGGTGTCTGGGTGGGTGAGCTGTGCACCTTCATAGTGTGACCTGGCCCAAGGCTAAAACCTCTAAAACTTCAGAAAGCACTTGCTGGGTTGTGGCCATAAGAATCAGCTGATGAAGGTGACTTACGATGGATCCATGATATCATCTTTGTGACTGCAGTGGCGGGAAGTGTCTACCTGGTCTGTCCAAAAGTTGTGTCCAGTGTCTGAAAGAATGCTGTAGCAGGGTCCCCAAGCTCACCCACCACCCGCCCTGTGGCTCACAGAGCATGACTGCCATTGCTTCCAACCTGAGGTCATTTCTGCTGACAAAGCAGCTTTGAAGTAGCAGTGACATCTTGGCATTGCTGCTACATGAAATAGCTCAGATCTCACATGGTTTCTGTATTGGAGTTAAAGACTCTTGAGTGAGTGAGGAAAAACAATTGCTATATTTAATGCTTTCTAAGGAGGGTAACTGGAGAAAGACATGACAACCCACTCCAGTACTCTTGCCTGGAAAATTCCATGGACGGAGGAGCCTGGTGGGCTACAGTCCATGGGGTTGTGAAGAGTCGGACATGACTGAGCGACTTCCCTTTCACTTTTCACTATCATGCATTGGAGAAG
Organism: Bos indicus; assembly: GCF_029378745.1. NCBI lineage: Eukaryota > Metazoa > Chordata > Mammalia > Artiodactyla > Bovidae > Bos > Bos indicus. Next base: position 1,406,844 of record NC_091766.1, on the reverse strand, counting down.
GAAATGGCAACCCACTCCAGTGTTCTTGCCTGGAGAATCCCAGGGATGGGGGAGCCTGGTGGGCTGCCGTCTATGGGGTCGCACAGAGTCGGACACGACTGAAGTGACTTAGCAGCAGCAGCAAGGAGGGTAACAGTGGAGTAGTGATGAAATAATTGGGAGATAGGTTATTCCTAAACTCTGCCACTCACTCAAGACATAGTGAAGACGTAGTAGGATTTTAAGTAATCCCAACTAACGGGTTGTTACTTAGAGGCCCACAGAAAATTTTTCTTTGGAAGATAGTAAATGGACAGTGGTTCTCAAGTCCACTGAACATCAGAATCACCAATGAAAGGTTGGTTTTTATTTGATTTTAATTTTTTTTTTGTGGGAGGGTATATATTTTGGTAGATGGAAACTATTAAAACGGATTATCCTGAATAAAAAAGTTTTCTTTTGAAAGAATGAACAAGATAACTTGGGAAGTCACAAAACCACGTCTACGTTCAGGTAGGAGACTTTAAAACAGTGAAGAGTTCCAGGTCCCTTGATTCGTTAAGTGGGTTTTGGGTAGGGCATGAGGGGTCTGTGTGTTCTGAAGGCTTCCCAGGAGACTGTCACACTTGCTCTCCATCCTGAGACCTATCTGAGTGGATTCTCCATTCAGGATACCAGGGAATAATTTTAGAAGTGCTCAGAGGTCTTTGGCAGTAAGAATTAAGGCCTTCTCAGGTCTTTCAAAGTGGATGGAGTGCTTTCTGCTAACTCAGGAGGAGTCTGGAACCCTACAAAACAAGTTTCATTGGAATGTGTTTTTGAGTAGCTATTGAAGACAGCCATTCGAGGAATGGATTAAACTCTCTTTGGAGTTACGGGTATTTATTTTCCTTTCTTTTGAGGAACTAACAGGATGACTCAGTCTACTAATTGCCTAGAAGGGAACGTTAGTTCCAAGAGCAGGGGCCCAGAGGGAGGTAACCACTAATACCTCTCAGAGGGCAGTCTGTGCAGTGAGTCAGCGACTAAAACGTTTTCTTGATAAGTGTGATAAGTTTTGTGATAAGCGGCACTGTGAGAGCCAGCTGAGCAAGAGCATGAGCCCAGGGCTGTACTGGCTGGAGGTCACAGCCACTGACACCTAGGACTTAAAGCAGCAGGGCCGTGGAACCTTCCACAAACATCCCCTACGCAGAGGCTTTGGCTAGCAGGGCAGAGACGTGGTACAGTCTTTTAAGCCCTGAAGTCTCAGATTATCATCAAGTTGGAAAAGCTAGTTCAATAATCTCAGTAATCCATTACAGAAGAGTTGCATCATTCACCCATTTTAGAAAGTATATAGGTGTCCATTGTACTGTTCTTCTGTCTTTTCTGATTATTTGAATGTTTCATAATGAAAACTGCAGGGGAAATGGAAGAAGGAAAACAATGTAAATATTGCAGATAGGGGTACCAGTTGCTAAGCCTGCTTTTATTTTCTCTGCTTGCTCCTCATACTCTACTAAAATAATAGTGAAGGGGTTAAACAAAATAAGTAAAGCAACATGGATCATGAAAAAGGGAAAAAAGTAATGGAGGACAAGATAAAACAATCTCATCAAACTTTGGAAGATGGAAAATGCATGGAGGAAAGTAACCAAGGTGGGATAATCTGAGGATTAATCCTGGTGGCCCAATACAGGATGAAAGAATTCCAGAGAGAGAACAGCGTAAACTGAAGGCAGGAAATGGACAAACACGAGACGGTCTCTTGGCACTAGGACACTAACCTCTGGATTAAAAAGGGCCCCAGATGCCTTGGACAAGGACTGAAAAAGACCCCATGCCGGAGCTTAAAATTGTCCTGTCAGAACCCTTGGGGCAGAGACTCCTGAAACTCTGAAGGCTGCTGTAATAGCTTGGGAACTTAAGGAGCACATTAAGAGCTAGAAGACACTGACTTCAAAAGTCTCATCTAAATCTGATTTTCAGCCTTGAATTCTGTACCCAACTAAAATGATCAAGTGTGGGAGCAAAACAAAGTTGTCAGGAATGAAACTGACACAAGGTCTTAATCATCTTACCTGGGCTTGAACTGTCTCTCTGGCCAAAATAAAGAAACAAGCCCAGAATGAAGAAAGATGGTGGGTACTGGAAAATGGTGCCCACCAGACGAGAGTGACAATGGTAGTTGCCAGGATGGAAGGAAGGCACAGGTGCTGTGCCTCTGGTCAGAGAGCTGCCTGTCCAGGCTGGAGCTGGAAGCTCCATGCCTGCCTGGGATGGTCTCCAGGGGAAAAACCAGAATGGATGGGGTATCTGATACACTTAATCTGTGTAGAAAACGCTACAGAGAAGCTGTGAGAGAATATGGGGAAAGTTACTAAGTGAAAAAGAAAGCATCGTTACTGCTATAAATACAGAAAACTCTGAGGAAATAAGCCCACTCCTTAGCCAGCAAAGAACACTATATATATAGCGGCACTAACATAAACACTGAATATTGTTTTTACCAAAATGTGAGTTTTTGAAAGGATAGGGGAAGTGTTGATCATCTAGAGTTAGAAATAAATGGTAAACCTAAGTAGTCAGGAAAGACAGAAAAAGCACATTGTCAGTTAAAAGTTGTCTCTGGAGGGTGGGCCAGGCTGTGTGGTGGGGGCAGGGAATCTATATTGCTTTCTAAATTTTATTGAAGTCTGCTGCTGCTAAGTCGCTTCAGTCGTGTCCGACTGTGTGTGACCCCACCAGGCTCCCCCGTCCCTGGGATCCTCCAGGCAAGAACACTGGAGTGGGGTGCCATTTCCTTCTCCAATGCGTGAAAGTGAAAAGTGAAAGTGAAGTCACTCAGTGGTGTCCGACTCTTGGCAGCCCCATGGACTGCAGCCTACCAGGCTCTTCCGTCCATGGGATAGTTGATTTATAATGTTAATTATACTGTATAGCAAACTGATTCAGTAACACATATATGTATTTTCCATTATGGTTTATCATAGGATATTGAATATGGTTCTCTGTGTTATACAGTAGGGCCTTGATGTTTATCCATCCTATAGTCCTTAAAATTTTTTACATTTACCTGTGACTGCACTGGGTCTCCTGCTGCGTGCAGGCTCTCTTCAGTTGGGGCGAGTGGGGGCTGCTGTCTAGTCCTGCACAGGCTTCTCACTGCAGTGGCTTCTCCTGTGGAGCACGGCCGCAGAGTGCAGACTTCAGTAGTGACACTCGGGCTCAGCACTTGCAGCTCACAGCTCCAGAGTACAGGCTCGGTAGTTGTGGCACACGGGCTTAGTTGCTCTGTGGCATGTGGGATCTTCCCAGACCAGGGATCAAAACCATGGCCCCAGCGTTGGCAGGACGATTCTTAACTATTGGGCCACCAAGGAAGGCCCGTTCTTTTGAAATTGCTTCATTCTAAGACATGGGGCGTGTCCTTGGAGAAAGTAAAACGAATTATAACATAAACCCAGTGAGTGTGCCCTCCCTTCCCTTCAGTGAGCATGTGCCCAGAGTGTGAGAGATTGGAGGTGGACACGCCGTCTCATGGGTCACACAAAGCTTGCATGGGCTGCCTGCCTAAGCAGGGGTAGCGTGTTCAGCGTGCGTGTTTTTCACATCACTCGGCCCCTGCACGCAAGTGGATGCCTCAAGTGAGGCCAAGAACGTCCTCTGCACTGCGGTGCAGGTGGCTCTGGCTGGCTGTGTGGCACAAGCTCTCACCCTGTTCTGAGGGCTTGGCCGTGCCTGCTGTGCAGCTGCTGTTCTGCACGGTGAGGGGAAGCAGAGTCTGTTTACGGACTTGGTGGGTCTGAAGCTGACCTGGGATGACGTTATTAATCAAGTGTTTGTTTCCCCACCGGCTTCTAGGCATTGAAGTCGATATTGATGTGGAACACGGAGGCAAGAGAAGCCGCCTGACCCCCACCTCTGCAGGCAGTTCCAGCACAGAGGAGAAGTGTAGCTCTCAGCCAAGCAGCTGCTGCTCTGACCCCAGCAAGCCAGACAGGGACGCGGAGGGCACAGCACAGTCTCTGACAGAGCAGATGAATAAGATCGCCCTGGAGTCAGGGGGTCAGCCTGAGGCAAGTGCCCCTGTAACACATCCAGAGCTTCTCCCAGCACCCGAGTCATAGCCCCTCCCCGGCACTCACATGGCCAGCAGAACCCATTTCCGTTGAGTTGTTGGTGGCATTTAAGTTGTCCTGTGAACCCTCCACTAGAACTCTGTAAAGCAGAAGGACTCTTGCTAGTCCTGCGTGCCCTGTCTCTCACAGAGCTGAGGCTGTGGTCAGGTGGCCTGTTCTCATTCTTGTGCTCACTGGGGCTTTGTTTCAGGAACAGATGGAGTCTGATAACTGTTCAGGAGGAGATGATGACTGGACTCATCTGTCTTCAAAAGAGGTGGACCCGTCTACAGGTGAACTGCAGTCTCTACAGATGCCTGAGTCTGAAGGGCCAAGCTCTCTGGATCCTTCCCAGGAAGGACCCACAGGACTGAAGGAAGCTGCACTGTACCCACATCTGCCACCAGGCAAGGGATTTCGGATTGTTGTGTATTACTCCCTTTTCCATTCAGAGCCTCCTATCACTTGCTTCTAGCAACACAGACAGGCATTACCTTCTCTACTGCAGGGCTTGTCTATTGATGTCAGAGAAATCTAGGAGTTGGTTTTGTCCTCTGCGTCTATACTGAGCCTTAGTACGCTCAGCTAGTTTTAGTAATTTCTAAAACTTAACACACAGACCCAGAATTATGAAGGCAGATGTGATATGGCGGCAGCACTGGCTCTGGGCACTGCCACGCACTGCTGAAAGTGGACTCGGAGTCCATCTCCACTGTTTGCTCATGGCAAGTGCTAATCTCGGAGCAGGGGTCACAGTCACGGTGCCAGTAGGAGCCAGGCAGGAAGCCATGGTGTAGAGTGGGTGGTGTGGAAGGCAGCAGGGCCGGGTGGAGAGTGGCAGCCTGGAGGACACACAGTGAGTAGATGAGGCCACTCACATCCTGCTCTGCTTCATCACTGTCACGTGGCAGGGCCGTTTAAAATGCTATTCAGCTGGAAACCCATCTATGCGCCGAACTCAGCCCTTGGGCTGCCAGTATTTCTCTTCTCTGCCTTGAAGTGGAGAGTGGCAAACTATGGCCTATGGGCCAATAATGACTTTGTCATTTTTATGATGGTTGGAAAAAAGTCAAGATGGGAAAATGAGATGAAATTCAAATCTTGTGTTCATAAATGTAAGTTTTACTGGAACATAGATAGCCATGCTAATTTTTTACCTATTGTGTGGCTGCTTTTATACTTCAACAGCTGAGTTGAATTTTTGTGACAGAGACCAAATAGCCTGCAAAGCAGCTTAAAATATTTACTCTTGATTTTTTACAGAAAAAGCTTGATAGTCCCTGCCTTGGAGGGTCCCTGTGAGGATTAAGACCTTGTAAAAGGGCCAGGTACAGGTCACATTTGGGGCGCAGTGCCTCTTCCTCATAGCTGTCATTACTCTTTCTGGCAGAAGCTGACCCCCGGCTGATTGAGTCCCTCTCCCAGATGCTGTCCATGGGGTTCTCTGATGAAGGTGGCTGGCTCACCAGGCTTCTGCAGACCAAGAATTACGACATCGGGGCTGCCCTGGACACCATCCAGTATTCAAAACACCCACCACCTTTGTGACGATGTTTGCTCACCCATTCTGTGTCCCCTTTCTTGTCTCATAGTCGTGTTGAGTTAGTGTAGAACCCCAGTGCCTCTAAGTCCCAATTTCTCGTCATTCTTCTTTCAGAATCTGGGGGGTGGGGATGCACAAAGCCATTTAGGGCAGTAGAACAAGTGACACGGGGGGAGTTCCAAAGGTGTGAGTGCGGATTCTGAGAAACACTGATCAGCTTCCCATGGATGCTGGCTCCTTCCAGCCAGGGGACCCCGCCCTGGGGCAGAGCGAGAGACTCCTCGCTGGGGAGGACGTGGAGACCATACTGCATCTTATCCGTACTCTCCCTGCAGGATTACACCAGCAGTCCAGAAGAGATCTTGCCAAATGGCTTTCTGCTTTTTCTTTCTTTTTTAATGACTATAGGACACTGATATGTAACTGATTTTCTGCTAGAAGTTTGATATCCTCTGAATTTAGCTAAAGGATCACCAGCATTCACCCGGGGTGGAAGAGGCTGTCCTGTAGCAATTACAGCTCAGGACTGTGGCTAACATCTGAGAATAAAGAAGGGCTGACAGAGGAACTGATGCTGTTCAGAGTACTGCCTATTTCATAACCACTGTAGTTACCGTTTCCAAACCTGTCAGCTGCTTTTAAAGTTAAGAAAATCGCTTTGTAACCATTCTATTTGTAAACAATTTTAATTAATTAAAGGTATAAGCACTTTAATCAAAGATGGTACAAGAGGTAATCTGTTTGATGGTCATATTTATCGTCGCTTCTTGTAGTTCCCATAAGTCATCCTCAGTCCTACTATTTGAAAGCAACCTGGGGAACCCTGTTTTCAGTGGCACAGAGGTCACTGAATTGAAGGGTTCATGTGACAAATATGTCTACGTGAATAACATACTAGTTTCAACTCACAGATCGTCATCAAAGTCCTCTCCAGTTTTAAAAAGGTCACACAGACGCATGAGTGAAGAACGTGCCTGCATCCCTTTGACCAAGGGCACACCCTCTGCCCAGGGGCCTGTGCCCTGTGACTGCTCAGGGATCCTCCCACAGAGCCACTTGGGCCCAGGCATGGGAGTGTGTGTGGTCTGAGGAGACTGGCGTGCACCAGGGAGCCTGCAGAGGCCTCCTTCCCTTGGAGTCTGGGCCCTGGGGGCCCCCTGCTCAGCCTGTGCTGCCTGGATTGGCCTGAGGCCTCTCTGCAGAGGGGTGAGGGGCTCTGTGTCCAAATGTGAGCTGTTTCCAAGACATTGTTCCCACTTAGACATGGTCCTGACCTGCTGGGCAGGACACGGTGGTTCCCCCCGGGGAACAAGCTCCGTGGTGTCCAGGTCCTCACGACTGCTCTCTCTGCCCTTCCCTGCCAGGCCAGCACGATCCTGCAGGGGAGACACGAGGTGATGGCACGTTCACCCTTCAGGGGAACAGGTGCCCAGCAGCCTCAAGGGACAGGGAGGAGTGGGTCCTGGGCCTGCGCTAGTCTTGGATGGTACCTCTGGGCACTGACAATTGCTGCTCCGTGTTGTCTACTATCCTGTAGGCTGGCAGGCCAGGGATATGCCTTGATTTTGAGATGAAGCAAAACACAGCAAATAAATGCCCTCTCTCTCACTCCAAATTCCATGACTAGGCTTTCCAAAAGAGCAAGATGTTCTCATGTGGTCAGTGGATCTATCTCATGGGACCTTAGAATCAGATGAGGGAGTGCCTGGGTGCTAGCAGGAAGGACCCTACAACCGTCTGGGGACACCATGCGCTCATCGCCAGGCAGGGGAAAGCTCTCTAGCCGTGTTGAGGGTTTTAAAGCTGCAGATACGGGATGTGACTGCCGCTGGGGCCTGGCTTCTCCCTCTCCCTCAGGAAACAAGGGTTCACTGCAAAATGAGTGCCACTGCCTACAAAGGAGTGTGAAAGCAGTGACAGGAGGGGCCCCCAGGCAGCGTGGAAGAGGCTCTGGGCAGCTGTTAGTGATCAGAGGCTGCCAGCTCTCGGGCTGACTTGCTGTGACCTCTTTGGACCTATGCCAGCCTTGATTCCTCACCTTCAAAACAAAACAGGCTGGTGGTGAGCATTAGACAATGCAGTTAAAATGTTTAGCCCAGGGACTGGTACATCAGTAACTGTCACACTCATTATTCTCTAATTTGGAGACTGAGCGCTATACCCTTACCTGGGGGTCACAAAGCTAGTTAGTAGCAACACCAAGTTTGATCTCTGCCTCTTGGCTTTGAATGGGTGCTCTCTCCTACAGTCTGAAGCTGGTCAGGTCAACCCTGGCCTATGTTGGTGCAGCACTGACACACGCCTGGCAGAGTTCCTCTGTCTGGACGCCTGTGGCTCCCACGACAGCATAAAGCAAAACCCTCGTTCTGCGGCCTGGAAGGTATGGTGGGGTCTGCTAGGTGTGAAGCATCAATAACAAGAGCAGGTCCTGGGGGAAGAGAGTGCCCCAAATTCACAAGACCCACCTGGGTAAATGAAGGTGGCAGTTCCTCAGAAATGCAGGGCAGGTCCCAAGTTGAACAGTCTGGCGAAGACCTGGCACCCCATGTAGGATGAAGAGGACGGGCCTGATGCAGAAAAGTCCTACTGGTCAACCTCGCTTGTCTCCAAGGCATCAAATCGCCCTTTTGACCCAGTTCACATCAGTAACAGCAGGGAAACAGTGCAGGCCAGAGAAGGGAGTTGGCTTAAGACATAACAAGACACATGGGAAGTTGGACTCTGGGGCCAGGGGGAGGGTATAAGTCTTTTAATAGTCCAAAAAACAATAAAAAAAATCCAGCATGTGCTCCATGGCCACTGGGACACTGACCTTCAAGGACTTCAAGGTGACCTCACAGTTTCTGGAGTCCTGGACATGAGGGCCACATAGAGGCTGGACTGTGCTCTGGTTCCATTTCCTGGCAGAGAAAATGCTGTTAAGAATCTAGTCCTGGGACTACCCTGGTCCAGTGGTAAAGATTTTGCATTCCAATGCAAGGGTGCAGGCTTCAATCCCTGGTCAAGGAGATCACACATGCCTCCTGGCCAAAAAACCAAAACATGAAACAGAAGCAATACTGGAACAAACTCAACAAAGATTTTTAAAATGGTCCATATAAAAAAAAAAAATCTTAACAATGTAAAAAAAAAGATCCAGTCCTCCTTGTAATAATCTATAATGGAAAAGAATTTCAAAAAGAATACATATATGCACACACATATGTATTATTACTACTATATATATATATAACCAAATCGCTTTATAAACCTGAAACTAATGCAACATTATAAATCATCTATACTTCAGTAAAATTAAAAAAATACAACCTAGTCCTACCGTTGAGCAGTGGTCTGATCCTGACTTGGTGGTCATCTGCTCTGACACCTTGCCATCCCTTATAGCTTCCCAGATGGCTGCTCAGCTTCTGCCTACTGCCAAGAACAGGTTGCCCAATGACATCCAAGGCAGTCCATTTCTCTGCTCTATAGCTTGCAGTTGCTAGAAAGTTCTTATTTTGAACTGGAATCTACCTCCCCAAAGCATCTGACCTGGAAGAGCCACCCTAAACCTAGATGAGGTGGTCTCTCAGAAAACTCACTGAAATGCAGGTTAAGCTGAGAGAGGAGACCTATGACAATCAGGTCTTTCCTGCTCTCAGCTAAAATCTCCCAGGCCCATTGGCTTCTCTGGCCACACTTCACTTTGTCAACCTTGCCCTTGAGTTCCTCCCTGAGGTCAGCGCAGTCTGGATGTTCTGAATTAAGTGAGACTCCTAAGAGGCGCCTCCACTGGCATTTTGCTCAGCTCCCACCTCTGCGCCTGATGCCCGGCCTGGCCAGGGGCCTGTGCTCATGGTGCCTCCTGGCTCACAACCCTCAGACTCCCTGCCAACCATGGAAGCCGCCTGTCCGTCCCCAAACCACGGGGCAGTTAGGTGGGGGTGGGTGAGGCTAGATTTGTGACGGGCTTGGCACCTTTTCCTAGGCAGGCCTGTGCTGAACGGAGGGTCTGGCTTTTCTGTCTCGGATGAAGGCTGACTGTTGAAACACACTCCTCCTCCTTTCAGCCCCAGTTCTTTGGAGTCCCTTTCCAGATACTTCAGCCAGCGGTTCTTTGAGGGCTGGAGTGTTTCCTACAGAATTGGGAAGTAAATTTATTTTCAAAAGTAGGCACCTTTACTGAGAATCCCCAGTGCAATGCTGAGGCCCAAGGGCCTCAGGACCCATGCCTACACCACCACCAGGAAAGGAGTTTGACCGGCAGGTCATGGGAGAGAGATGTCCTGAACAGAGCACCCTGGCACACCCCTGGGGAAAGCTTCAAGACACAACTTACCAAGACCTTTGCGAAGGTCCACACTCCCTGGTCCAGTGGTTTCAAATGAAGATGAAGGCATGAAGATGCTCATTAAAGTGTTATCAATAATAGCAAATATTTATAGTAGCAGAAGTTTGGTAAATGCCCAATAAGAAGGGAATAAAAGTAAAGTCGCTCAGTCGTGTCGGACTCTTTGCGACACCATGGACTGTAGCCTACCAAGCTCCTCTGTCCATGGGATTTTCCAGGCAATAGTACTGGAGTGGGTTGCCATTTCCTTCTCCAAAAGAAGGGAAAAAATATTGGCAAATCCACTATCTTCTGCAGATATTTTTTAAAAATGAAAATAGTTGAAAGCTATATAGCAACATAGAAGATACAAGTGAAAATTCCAGGATGATGCAAACAAGTATTTCTTACAGAAGTGATGGTGAAAGATTAGGTCTGTAAGTAAAGAAACTGAAAAGACAGACTGAAGCATGCAAGAGCTGATGTGTTAAAGTGGTGTGCTGAAGACTATCTCCCCTATTTACAATAAAAACACGAAGAGAGCCTGGAGTGCAGACGCTGCCAGCATGATTCTGTGATCAAAGGCGGAGCTCTTCCAGGGAGCCTGTCAGAGAGTTGTTTGCCCTGTCCCTGGCAGGACAGTGATCTTGTACCATGGCATCCTGGATGTACCAATGGTGTCATCTGCTCAGCCCCTGGAGCTCTGACACACTGCCCACCCAACACTGAGCACCTACTTTGAGGCCTCGGGACAGAACGGCAGCACGTGAGCCTGCTGTGTGGCTCCACCTAGAGAAAGGGGACACGGCAACCCAGGCACTCGACAACAGCATCCTTTCCCCGCCCAGGGTGCTTCGGAACAAGGGGAGGAGGACAAGGAGGTGAAGTTCAAGTTAGGTTCAGAAGAAAAAAGCCAAGCAGCCAGAAGAAAGAGCCCTTTTCATAGTATTGCAAATATTTGTTAACATGGCTGTCTACACACTTATAAAAGGGAAAGGTTTATTCATTTTTGTATCCCCTGCAGCTTTAAGCCAAGTTTTCATCAGTCAGTGACATCAACATCTGTTTACAGAACAAATGATGAATGAATGAACGGAACCTCCTGGTGACAGAGCCGGCTCAGGCAGCTGGGCTGAGGTGGTGCTGCTGGCTTACCTGTGGACTTGCACGGGCAGCCTGCCAAGGACCCACGTTTTCTTCCTCGTTGGCACTTATGGATTCTCCCAGAGACCTTAGGGAAAGATTGTACAACTGTTCTTTGTAAAACGACCAGGAAGATGAAGGACAGTGAAGACGGGAACAGTAGGATGCACAGACTTAACAATGGCTATCAAAGCCTGCTGAGGGGAACTTATTGATTGAACTTATCTCCGTTGTTTCGATGTGACTTGGACATCCTCCAGCGGTTCAGAAGGCAGCTGGGGCTGCTGCTAAGTCGCTTCAGTGGTGTCCGACTCTGTGCGACCCCATGGACGGCAGCCCACCAGGCTCTGCCGTCCCCGGGATCTCCAGGCAAGAACACTGGAGTGGGTTGCCATTTCCTTCTCCAATGCATGAAAGTGAAAAGTGAAAGTGAAGTCGCTCAGTCGTGACCGACTCTTAGCGACCCCATGGACTGCAGCCCACCAGGCTCCTCCGTCCATGGGATTTTCCAGGCAAAAGTACTGGAGTGGGGTGCCATCGCCTTCTCCGTCAGAAGGCAGAGGGACCATCTGTTCCTTGGAGCAACAGGAAAAGTAACACAGGGCAGAAGGGGCGCTCTTCACTCAGAGACCAGAGCTGGCATCATGGCTTTGCCAAAGACTGGCTGTCACAGACTGTGTGACTCTGGGTACATCACTGTATCCCAGTTTCCTTACGTACAAATGGGGATAATAATGCAAGGGGACTGTGAAGATAAATGAGACAACACACGTGCACCTGCCCTGCTCAGGGCCTGAATAGAGACTAATTCAGCTGAACTCTGACAGTCCCTCCCATCAGCAGCAGCGATGTCCCCACTGCAGAGGGTCATAGGAGTGTCTTTACAGTTGTGTGGTATCTCAACCGCTACGAGATAAGGCCTTTTCCTCAGTCAGATGTATCTTCACCCACCCTCCCAGGGATAGCAGGGGTCTTTCATCACACAGAGAGCACAGTGAGGTGCCGGAGCCTCTGCAGCCTCGAGTGGAGCCGGATGGCTAACTAAAACACACATTGTTCAAGGGCTGAAGGCTAGCACTGAAGCCGCAACCACCCATGTCCGACAGGGCTGCTACCTCACACGATCACAATGGAACTCTCTCTACTGACCTACAGTGGAAACCCAAGTCCACCAAATGTGGGCACCTCTATGTCAGTTTCTTCATTTGTAAACCAAAGCCAATGATCCTCATGGGGTGACGAGCAAGATGAAATGAGGTCATGCATGTCAAATGCCTTCACTGGATACCCCAGTCCAGCTGAGCAGTGTCCTGTCTGCTACTGACCAGAACTCTGCTCACCATACTATGATCTGGGAACTCAGCTCCATCAACGACAGAACCTCTCTCTGCAATATGAAGGTATGGTCTGTCTTCTCACTTCTATTGTTACCCTGAGAACTGGGCATCTACTATTTCTCAGTAGGTGATTTCTCTTTTCTCCAGCTACATTTTAGTTCTTCCCTTTGTTTTCCATGTTCTGTAATTTCATTATGTTGTTGTGTCAAAGGGTGGATTTTATCTTTTAAAATTAACTTATTGAGGTATAATTTATAATTAACCTACCCTAAAATGTACCAAATTAAGTGTTGGTACATCAGATGAGTTTGGTAAATTATATTTTTGAAACTATTACTCCAATCAAGATATAGAAAATTTACTGATATATAATTAGCAAGATTTAGAAAATTTTCATCACCCTAAAATTCCCTTATCTGCCCTTGTAGGTGAGAACCACTCATCCTTACAAGTATCTGGTCTTTTGTGTCTGACATCTTTCACTTTGCAACGTTTGTGAAGTTTGCCCATGTCATTTTTGTTGCTGAGTAGTATTCTACTGTATGAAAATACCACAAAATGTATATTCAAAATCACACTGTCTTGATTGCTGTGGAGTTACACTAAATCTTGAAATCAGGCTGTAGAAGTCCTCCAGTTTTGTTATCAAAATCGATTTGGCAATTGCATTTCTATATAAATTTTAGGATCAGTTTGTCAATTTCATAAAAAAAAAAAACACAACTGCTGGAATTTTGACTGGGATTGAGATGACTCTATAGATCCATTTAGGATGAACTGACATCATGACAATACTGAATGTTCTAATCCATGAACATATTTCATCATTTAGATCTTTTTAAAACTTCTCTCAGTAAAGTTGTGTAATTTTTACTGAAAATATCTTGCACATTTTTGGGTTATATTTATCCCTAAGTATCCTATTTTTTGATGGTATCATAAATGGTATTTGATTTTTAAAATTGTTTTCCAACTATTCACTGCAATTATATAAAAATAAAATTTAGTTTTGTATGTTGACCATGTATCCTTGTGATTTTGCTAAATTATTAGTTCTAGTAGCTTTTGGATAGGTTCATTAGGATCTGCTACAGACACAATGTTTTTATCCAGTTTGGGATTAGATGCACTTCCTGAATCTAAGAATGTGAGCCCTTTGATTCTAGAAAAAGTTCTGTTCATTTCTGCAAACACTGCCTTTTCCCATTCTTTTTATTATCTCCTGCTGGAACTCGTCTCTGTGCCTTTCATGTCTCTGAACTTTCATATTTTCTACCTTTCTGTCTTATTCACATTGAGAGTGTGAATCATTTCTTCAGATTTATCTTCCATTTCACCAATTCTCTCTTTAGTTGCACTTAATCGGCTTACTAAGTCCACTAAACTGTTTTTAAAAAGACTTACTTATGTACTTACACTTTGGCTGTGCTAGGTCTCTGCTGCTGCGCTTGGGCTTTCTCTGCTTTCGGTGAGCGAGGCTCCTTCACTGCAGGGCGTGGCTTCTCCCCGCGGTGGCTTCTCCTGCTGCAGAGCACAGGCTCTAGGCGTGCAGGCTCCCTGCGTTGCCGCCTGTGGGCTCCAGAGCACAGGCTCAGCAGCTGTGGTGCAGGGCCTGAGTGCTCCACGACACGTGGGATCTCCCAGTACCAGGGGCCGAACTAGTGTCTCTTGCGTTGCAAGGCGAAGTCTCAACCACTGGGCCAACATGGAAGCCACTAAACTTTTAGTTTCAGTGACCAAACTTTTCATTTCTACAAACTTTTTGGTTGTTCTTTAAAAAAGTGGTTATTTTTTAAAGTCTCTTGCTCTTCCTATATCAACCATCCTCGTTTAATTTCCTTAAATATGTTAAACATACAATATTATGTATTCTGAACTCGTTTTGGATCTGACTTCTCTGTCATTTCTGCTGTCTCTTGCTCATGGTGACATGCTTCCTTAAGTAAGTTAAATGATCTTTAACTTTGGGTATATGCCACTTGGAATTTTATATATCCTTTGATGCCTGGGTTGAAGCTGTATTGCTCCAAAAAGGAGCTACATTTATCTCTGCTTCCTGGGACAATTTAAAAATCAGTTTGAAGGGCTTCCCTGGTGGCTCAGTGGTAAACAATCTGCCTGCCAATGCAGGAGACATGGGTTTGATCCCTGGTCTGGGAAGATCCCCCGGGTCATGGAGCAACTAAGCCTGTCTGCCACAACTATTGAGTCTTGTGTTTTGGAGCTTGGGAGCTACTAAAGCCCACGCACCCTAGATTCCATGCTCTGCAACAGGAGAATCAGCCGCGACAAGAAGCCCACACACTGCCACTATAGAGAGCAGCCCCTGGCTCGCTGCGACGAGAGAAAAGCCTGTGCAGCAACGGAGACCCAGCACAGTCGATAAAATAAACTAAGTCCTCAGCTTGAGACTTTTCACACAGCATGTGTAAAAGGGTGAAAGGTCACATGACAGCATCTTTGTGTTTACACAATCCTGGAGCAGTGTTTCCCCTCTTTAGCCAGTGCCAAGGGCAAGACAGGCTGGGTCAACCTACCTCGGAGGGGTGAATTTCTAGGTCATTTGTACACCAGGGGTGCAGTCCTCTGGGCACTCAGCTCTATGCGGTGGTCTCCAACTGACCTCCCCACGCTGGCCAGACTTTGTCTGTCTCCTGCCCGCCTCCCAGCTACATGGAAGCTGCAGGGCAACAGGTTTCAAACGCCCCAGCAGCCCAGCTTATTCTCTGGATTTTGGCTTTTGCTTCATTTTTGATCTCTGATGGCTACTTACCTTCTTGTCATCTCGTCAGTGCCTTTAAAATATCGTGGCTGGCATTTTAAAATTAACTTCAGTGGGAAGATTGTTCAGTATCTAATTGCCATGTTGTTAGACATGGAACTCCAAGGGATTTCTCCATCATATACTCCCACCATCCACTCGAGATGAAAACAGGGCCAGATAACCAGGCCTCCCTCAAACTATCATACCTGAGTGACATCTCCGAAATCTGTCCCTGCAGCAGGTTTAATTTTTGGACATGGCGTCTACAGTCAGCACCAGAGCCCTCACCATAAGCCTGAGAAACAAACATAGATATGAGTTTAAAAAGTATTGACAGAATGCTGAGAAACAGACCCATTCGAGACACAACTCAGGGAGGGTAAAAATGTACTGTGCAAGGCCTGAAGCACCATGCAGGAACTCAAACAATGATTGCCATTTCTGCAGGGATTTATAAACTAACAGTCTCAGTGACTAATTTCAGTCAATCTGGCTGCCCACCATCACCCTGAATTTTACATGTCAAATCCAAACTCAACCCAAACCCCACACAAATTGGTTAATAAACATAAGGAATTCAGAAGAGAAGTAACGCAAATTGCCAATAAACATGAAATGATACTTAACCCTCACTCATAATCAAAACAACATAAAACAGACGAGATACATATTTTTCACTTAGTAGTCACTCACTTGTTCAATACATATTTATGAAGTACCTATTATGTGCCAGGACCTGAACTAGGTAAGGACAATACAAGAGTGTATAAGCATCACTGTCATCACGGAGCTCTGCAGTGTAAGAGACAGATAACAAGCACAGAAGACACCTTTACGGCCAGCAGATGGTGAGAAGCGCTACACAGGAAAGCAAGGCAATGCAGTGGGCGTGGGCAGAGGGGAGACACAGTAGGTAATTTTACACGAGGTGTTCAAGAGGTCCACGAGTGGATCACTGAGAGGGTAACATCTGAGCACAAAACAGGAAGATAAGCGGGAACAAATCATGTAGACAGCAGAAGCAATGAAACAGAAAGGAGTGCAAACACCTTGAGCCTGGCATTTTGGAGAAACAGCGAAGAGGCCAAGTGGCTGGAGTTGAATGGTCTAGGGCAAAGAGGGTCAGAGATGAGGTTTGAGGGTGCAGGCCCTGTTAAAGGAAAAGTCAGCCTTATGGGCATGAGATCTGCTCTGCTCTCTTTCTTGAAATTCTTAATAATCTCATCTTTGAACCTGTGTTGTATAAGTGAAGTCTGATGAGATGATGAAACATGCTTCTAAGTCGTGGACAGCGAATGTGCCCACCGTTCTTTGCCACTCTGTTTGCACAGGGCATGCCCAATGCCCCGGCGGCACAGAGTCCCAGTGAGCCCGCAGGGCGTGAGAGCCCAGTGAGGCTCCAGGCATGGGTGGCGTGCGCTTCCTGTGCCTAAGTCCAGGAGGGGCACCTGTGCCTGAGGGGCCAGGGCTCCCAGGGGGACCAGAACCTGCTTCAGCTGCAGAAAGAAGACAAGGGTATTCCACTAAAAGCATCAACAACCAAGTAAACCTATCATATCTCTTCTTACCCCTATTACCTCCCTGGAATAGCCTGTGCTGAAAACGCCACAGAAAATGGGAGAGAAGCACAATCCACAGTTCCTCTTCTTCTCGGTACTTCCTGACTAATCAGTGAGTGGAAGGTTGAGAGTGTAGGTAGAATGTGTGTGTGTCAAGCAACGAGGTAAAAATAGTTGAGTTAATTTTGTGCAACATCTCCACTCTTAAGAATAAAATATGTAGGCATATATGAGCTACAAAAGAAAAACTGTGCAATTTTGATCATTCTACATGTGTACTAAATGCTCTTATATTATTCTGTATATGTTCCACATACGTACTAAATGTTCTTAGCATTTAAAACCAGTGTTGCACAGTCTAAATGGTATTGCACTATTTAAATGTTAGCTTTTAACATGTTAAAATGTTGGTTAACACTAGCATTTAGTTAGTTTTTCTTTACACAGGAACAAATCATACAGTAAATTAAAAAAATACCAAATAGGGACTTTCCTAGCGGTCCAGTGGCTAAGGCCCGAGTCCTATCCCTGGTGGGGGAACTGGATCCCACACGCTTCAACTGAAAGACCCTGCATGCTGCAACTAAGACCTGGAGCAGTCAAATTACTTAATAGAAATAAATATTTAAACCATTAGTAAATAAAAAACATTAGGAAAAGTCAGGAGATCATGAAAGAAGGGCTTAATATTTGGAACCTTTAATAGCAGTTTTTTTCTGCTTTTGCAAAGGGGCCCCGCATTTCCATTTTACACTGTCTCCTGCCCCGTCCAGGCCCTGTCTGAAGGCACATATATGTTACTCCAACCTGGAAGGTCTGACATGATCCTGCGCGTGTAGGACCCTTTGGCCGTGGTGCTGAGACTGTGTGGCTGAAACAGGTGACCAGTCAGGAGGGGGCTGCAAATACCGCGGCAACTCAGCCCACTGTGATAACAAGTGGGCACAACGTGGGTACGCTGTGACTGCATTTGCTGAGGGATCACGTGAAGAGTATAAAAGAAAAAGAAGAGTCAGGGATGAGTTCAAGGTTTGTAGCCCAAACAACCAGAAAGAGAGACTGGGCAGTTAAGAGATGGGGATGACTGTGGGAAAAGCAGGTAGGTGAAAGGGAGGGGAGGGCTCATTTGGGAATATAGGTTTGGGGTGCTTGTTAGATATCCAGCAGAGAGGTAAGTGGCTGGAAGCATATACAAGTTCACTGGCAGGCCTTGGGTCTGACACAGACACTTGAGAATTGTCAGACTGTCTTATCTCAGACCACTAAGGGAATGACTGTAGCTAGAGAAGAGGTGAAAAACAAAGCAAAAATCTGAGTCCCAGAGCACTCCCCAGAGCACTCCAAAGTCTAGAAGACGAGGAGATGGGAGAAACTGGCAAAGAGGACTGAAACACCAGCTGGGAAGACGGGAGGAAAACCAGGGGCAGGGCGACTGGAGTCCAGGAGAAGACTCCAAGGAGGAGGAGGAGGGGAAAAACTCTGACAAATGCCGCCAACAAGCCACGTCACCTGAGGACTGAGAACCAACCCTTGATGACTTGGACATGAACAATTTTAGTAGACTGGTGGGGAGTGAAATCCCATTTTGGGCAAGTTCAAGTGAGAATGGGAGGAGACGAACTGGAGAGAGTAAAGGCAAAATTTAAAAAGACTGATAACTGACTTATGATTGCCAAGAGGGAGTAGGGTGGGGAAGGGCTGGACTGGGAGTTCAGGGTTAGTGGGTGTAAACTATTACATATAGAATGGATCAACAATAGTGCTCTACTGTACAGCACAGGGAAGTATATTCAATATCCTGTGATAAACCATAATGGAAAACATGAAAAAGGATGGATGTGTGTGTGTGTGTGTGTGTATACACACACATACAGTTTCTGCAAATAACTGCATCACTTTGCTGTACAGCATAAATGAACCCAATATTGTAATTCAACTATACTTTAGTGAAATAAATTGAAAAATAAATTCCCAAAAGACTGACAACTTATGTATGGCATAACTGGGAGGGTGCGTGCTCTCTTGCATGGCAGAAACTGTTCTCTGAACGCTGAAATGCATTCTCTCCTCATCTGAGAGCAGACCAGACTACACTTTCCAGTTTTTCTGGTTCCTCCCACTGGAATGTGAACCACTTCCAGATTCTTCCTGGGTAGCGTCTTCCTCATCTTGCACCTTCAGGGGCTTGCGGCAGCAGGAGATAAGCCTCAGGGAATAACAGAACCTCAAGATGACAAGTGCCAGGGGCCCCCGAATGATCACACCAAGTACAGCTGCCCTGCTGATCTCAAACTCTCCCAGGACTGTTCAAAATAGCAAGAGAAACAACTTCTATTGTGTTAAGCCACAATCATGGTGCCTGTTTGTTAATGTGGCCTAGTCAGTCCTAAGCCATATGCCACTGCATAAGCATGGGAGGCGCTGAGAGGAAGGCAAACCTTCCTCAAGAATTCAGAAATACAGGCTGATATCTAAAACATGTACAGTCATCAGCCAGCCTCCTGACTTCTGAGACCCCATCTCAAGGTAGGCCTCAGCTGCCCTACTCACCGACAGATGACCTAACTGTCCCCACTCCTACCCATCCCAAGTGACAGGACCAGAGGTGGATATCTGAGTCAACCATGTCAATCAGATTATTTCTCCCAGGACTTTATAACTGGGATTCAGCTTTCAGTTGGTTTGAAATGAGATTCTGTGGTCTGTGAGTGGAGTATGTTACTGTGATCTGGAAAGAGAGAGAAAGGAAAGGAAAGCTAGAAAGGGAGAGGAGGAGGGAGGTACAGTGAGAAACTCTGTGAAGGGAGGAGGAGGGAGGGAAAAGAAGATGCTTGTGTGGCTGGCAGCTCTTCAGGTCTTGGGATTGGTTCTTCAAAGGGTCAAGGGCAGTTCTTCCCCTTGATCCCCACAAGATATCCCAGTACCTTGCCAGTGCATTTTAAATTTTGCTGAAGTGTTTTTTCCTATAATCTGCAACTAAGAGAACCTTGGTTGAAAGAATTCCTCTGATTTAACTTGTAGGAATTTGTCCTAAGGAAATAATTGGTCCAGTAAAGAAAGAGGTATTTGTAAGAAGCTTCACTACAGAGTTCCCTGGTGGATTAGACAGTAAAAAATCTGCGTGCAATGCAGGATACCTGGATTCAATCCCTGGATTGGGAAGATCCCCTGGAGAAGGGAATGGCAATCCACTCCAGTATTCTTGCCTGGAGAATTCCATGGACAGAGGAGCATTGTGGGCTACAGTCCATGGGGTCACAAAGAATCGGACATGACTAAATGACTACACTTTCTTTTACTACAGAGTTGTTCATAATAATGAAAATTAAAATCAACCTAAGTGCCCATCAACGTGGGGCTGGTCATTTATTCATTCAACAGACATTCCTCGAGCGAGCACTATCTCACAGGCACTGTGCTAGGTACCAAAAGTATACAGTAAAATGTCGAAAAAAAGGGTATATGTGTGTCCATCAACAGATGAATGGATACAGAAGATGTGAAGTGTGTGGGTGTATGTCTGTATATATAAATCTAATGGATTATTACTCAGTCATAAAAATGAAATATTGCCATTTGCAACAACATGGGTAGACCCAGAATGTATCGTACTGAGTGAAGCAAGTCAAAGACAAATAGTATAGGATATGACTTATATGTGCAATCTAGAAATAATACAAATGAACTTATTTACAAAACAGAAACAGACTCACAGACATAGAAAACAAACTTATGGTTACCAAAAGGGAAAGAGGGGGAGAAGAATAAATTAGGAATATGGGATTAACAGATATACACCACTACATATAAACAAGGATTTATTATATAGCATAGGGAACTACATTCAATTTCTTGTAATAATTCATAATGGAAAAGAATAGGAAAAAAAATATGTATAAGTAAATCACTTTGCTATATACCTGAAACTAACATAATACTGCAAATCAACTATACCTCAATTTTTTAAAAAATGTATATAAATAAAAGAGGCAAAGCGTTTACTCTCAAGGACCTACAGTCTGAGACGGACAATACTCACATAAACACACTTGAATATATTTCTGATGGGGAAGTGAGATTAACTAGGGGATGCCTCAACAACAAGTACACAGAGGGAAGCAGGTCTGGATTGTTTCAAGGTCAGAGGGAAAAGCCCCTGCAGCTGAAGGACGAGAATGATGCGACGAGGCTGCAGAGGTAGAATCAAGGGTTGAGCAGGTGAACAAAGGGCTCAGTGAGGAGACTGTGGTATTAGAAATCAGGTGGGTCAGTAAGAACAGACTTGGAAAAAAACCGTAATCTGGGTGAAAAAATTGGGCTAATAAGAGCACTTACAACATGCTCCCTTCAGTCCATGTGCTCTTTCACCTCCTGACTACCTTCACACTCTGCTCGTCCATTCTCACACCCTTGGATCCCTAACAGCTGCCTGTCCATCCCCGGTTAGGTCTGATTACTCTTACAGACTCTGCACTCTCCTCTCATTGTACTCAGTTTAATTTTAAATTACATGTGTGGTTTTAGTTTCTCTTCCCCTTTCACAAGGGCAGATCTGTACAGGCAATAAGGACACCTTCTTACCTTTCACTGTTTCCCATGCCTACACATAGAAGGTACTCAGTAAATATTGACTGACTGAATAAACAAAGGAAGGTCACTTTCCAGGCACCGCTCCATCCACTTCACTTCCTGAAGGAAGATGATCTTAAGGAGCAGGAGCTCTGTATCTAATGAACCTGAGTCAATAATGGAACACTGGGTTCCATGAGAAACACACTTCTGCATGGCTGGGTCCTACCTGCTTTCTGGTAAGGGTATTAGACACCCTGCTTCTTGGGACTCACCTGCAAAAATGACTGCTTCTTTCCACAAGCTTTGCATGTCCACTTGAGACTCTTTTTCACCTATAATGAAATTTCAGAAATAGAGCTACAATAATGATTTGAAACAGTTGGAACTGGATCAGAAATAGTAATTTAAAGAGATCAGTGGAAAAGAATAGAGTCTAGAAACAAACCAACACATGTGTGAAAATTTAGTATATTATAAAGGTGAAGAAAGAAGAGCCTATTTAATAAGTGGTTCTGGGAAACTGGGTATGCATATATTAATAAACAAAATCAAATTAGATCTCTACTATCTGTTATTCTCAAAAAACTCCATAACATTTCAAGTCTTGATAAATCTGACTAGATGGGGTGTCTCTCAACATAATAAAATGGCTTACTTCCAGCTCTAAAGCTGCAGAATCACCATGAGCAGTCCCATGAAAGTCAAGAACAAGTCAAAGATTTGCACTATTATTTACTGTCTTTTCGGATGTGCTAACCAATAGAATTGGAAAAGAGAAAGTAATTAAGAGGTATGAAAACGGAGGGAAAAAAACTAACCTTATTTATGAATATTATGATTTATTTCTTTAAAACTGAAGATAATCAAATGAAAAACTACTAAAACCAGTAAGACAATATATTAACATAGGTGCTAGGTAGAAAATGAATGTATCTTCAAAAATTAATATTGTTTATAAGCAAACATATAGTTAGAAGAGATAATGAAAGAAAAGTCCATTTATAATGGCAACAAAGAAAATGTTACCAAGAGGCACCAAAGGTGCTTTAACAGGTGGAATGAGGGCTTCCCTGGCGGTCCAGCAGTTAAGAATCCGCCTGCCAACGCAGGGGAGACCATTGACCCCTGGTCCGGGACAACTCCACAGCCTCAGAGCAACTAGGCCTCTGCACAACTAGACCTGTGCTCTGCAACTACTGAAGCCTGCCCCACTACAGCCCACACTCTGCAACAAGAGAAGCCAAGGCAATGAAGACCCAGCGCAGCCAAAAGCAAATTAATACTAACAATAAAAACTCTTTAGAAAAGAGATAGCATGCTTAACATCATGGAGATGTTTAGGTTGATTCATAAAAATAAATACAATTGAAACAAAAATCATCGGGTCTTTTGGAGAACTACCTAAAAGGATTCTAGAGAGGACAAACAACATCTATTACAAATTTAAGTGGGTATAATCCTAAGATTCTACTTTTCAGCATCTACTTTCAAACACCATAAAACTATTGTGTACTTTCTATAGCTACATATGCAAGTAAGACGTGCAATAAAAAATGATAAAAGCTCTGGAAGGACAAGCAGTAACTGACTAGCTCTGAGGGGCTAGAAAGAGCGAGGGAGAGAGAGAATACGGTATAAAAGGATCTTTGCAATTGGACAGGCCTAGCAGAGGAGCTTTGGAGAAGGAAATGGCAACCCACTCCAGTGTTCTTGCCTGGAGAATCCCAGGGATGGGGAGCCTGGTGGGCTGCCGTCTGTGCGGTCGCACAGTCGGACACGACTGAAGCGACTTAGCAGCAGCAGCAGCAGCAGAGGAGCTTGGCCGGCTAGTCCTCGGGGTCGCAAACAGTCGGAAGCGACTGAGCACGCCTGTACTGGGTCTTCCTAGTAGTTCCAGCTAGCGGGAGCTACTCTAGTTGTGGTGCCAGGGTTTTTCATGGCGGTAGCTTCTCTGTTGCAGAGCATAGGCTCTAGAGCTCCTGGACTCACAGCTGTAGCTCATGGGGCCCAGAAGTTTTGGCACATGGGCTTAAGCGCTTGGAGGCATGTGGAATCTTCCCCAACCAGGAAACAAACCCCTGTACCCTGCATTTGCAGGCGGATTCTGACCCACTGTACCACCAGGGAAGTCCTGGTTTCTACAAATCTTACATCCAAAAAGCAAAATGCTCCCCAAAGGCCACAACAACGGGTATGGAGAAGTGACATCAATAAAACCTAATTCTCACAACTGATACCATCCCTTGTCCAGGCCTCAAGCACACTCCGCAACCCCACGAGACTGAGCCCATGTCTGCGAGCAGGGCGTGAGGAAAAGGTCTAGCCTCTCAAGGCTCCACCTCCCGCCCGCCATCCCCGCGCTCGGGGGAGGGGAGGCCCCACCTGGTGAGCCTGGAAAAGGCTGCAACAGCAGCAACGAAGGACCCGCGCCTGCTGAGGAGGTGCCATTGCGACCCCTCCGCCCCCGCGTCTTCGCCGGCTTCCGGTCCGCCGCGGCCCCGCCCCCTCACACGCTAAGTGCGCTCCAGCCTCGGCCCCGCCTCCTACGCGCGTGCGCCTTGGGCTCCGGCCCGCCTGCGCACCTCTGCAGGTGGGATGTCCAGCGTTTGTCAGCGGTCAGCTGGGATCCTGGGCGCCCTCAGGAGTCGGGTATCTGTGCTGCGAGTTGGGCACTGTTTGGGATTTTCGTCAGTCAGGTCACCGGCTCTCTGTCTGAGCCCGGACTCCCTGGGAATGTTCAAGTTGGTGGGGCGGGGTCTCCAGCCGGCTCTTGGGATCTGGTCTTTCCTGGTCCCATTTCTTCTGCCTCTTCAGGTAGGGGAAGAGCAAGCCGGAGGTCTCCTCCCTTCTCCGGCCGACTCCCTGGGCCCACGGTTGGAATTTGCAGGACCTCTGATCAGAGGTGGTGAGTTAACGTTTGAGCCGGAGCGCCGAGAATCCTGCGGAAATAGGCAGTTCACCAGCCCTACGCTATTCCGAGAGGGAAACTGAAACGCCCGCCGGTTGAAAACGAAATCAGTCCTTCCTGCAATCCCAGGAAAGCTCTGCTCTGAAAGATGAAGACCAAGTCCCGTTTAGAGCAGAGGGGAAAGATTGCATCCCTCATGTCCCAACCTCACCGGGACCCTAACGCCATTCCGCCAAGACATTACCACGTTCCTGACAATATAAATCATCTTGTTAAAATTTAAAACGCCCAGTCGTGACAAGGCTGGGGTTAGAGAGGAACCTTTCTTATAGGATGCTGGTAAAAGGGGAAAACAATCTGGCGTTTATCTCGATCCAAAGAATAATCTGAATCACCCAAATGTATTATTTATGCACGAATGTTAACCGAAGTATAACAGGGAAAAAGTGGAAATAAGTATTCTGAAGAATGGACCATCATGCAGGTCCATTACAGAGTTTGAAGTGAAAATGCTAGCATGTGTATTGTTAGGAAGCAAGGAGGTTACCAAGTATACACAATAGCAGTTAGGTAAAACCAAGCATTATTTGTTTACATATAATGTGCATGGGCAAGGGTTATAAATGACTTTTTATAAGTGATTTAAAATTTTTAATATTTTCCAAATTTTGCACAATAGCATATATTAGAAAAAGCCAGTTAACTTAAAAAATTATGTTTGAGACTGACTATACAGTGACTGGAGCCACCTATGACCATCTGTGCGTCAACCGGACCCCCTTCCACCCCCCAGCCAAACTACAACTTCTGCAGCAGTCAGGACTTGGTCAATGACTACCAGTTGCCCACCTTTTTAGACTTCTCCACCGATCAAGAGGAAGCCGATTATGCGCCCCAAACCAAACACATAAGGCATCCTGCTTCCCCACCAGCAGCCTCTGATCAGAGCATACCTGAAGCCCTCCCTTGCTTTCACCGTAAGGCGTTCCCACTCTTCTGACTACCTTTTAGTCTCTGCCAAACCCAGGTAATGGTGGCTGACTTCTCTTCTATAGCAAGCTCTTGATAAATGGTTCCTGTTCTCATTTGGGTGGTTTTTGTTTATCTCCAAGTCTCATCATTGTGGATGAGAGTTTCTGGCAGCTACAAAGAATGTTTTGTGGTTAATGAAAAGGGCAGAATAAAAATTTCATAAATGATGTGAGTTCAACTTTGAAAAAGATAAATACAGGGGAAAAAACACCAAAATAATGACTAATGAATAGTAGTCTTAAATACTAGGAAAAGTTGTTTTTCTACTGTTGTGTATTTTTCCCTTTTTCTGCAACAAACATGTAATCCTTTAAAATTCATATGCATATTTTTTTCTTGGAAATTATAAGAATTACTCGATGAATAGTTTGGTACAACAGATCACTTGGTAAGGAGTTTTAAAATATACACTGTTTACTTACAGAATCCAAATATATTTAAAACTTTATTATCCACATATTGTTTAGTGTTACTGTTCTTGTTATTGGGCCTCCCTAATAGCTCAGTTGGTAAAGAATCCACCATTAATGCAGGAAATGTTCTTGTTATTAAACATTTTGACCATCATGCCAGGTTAAATGATTAACAGATGAAAGTATATTGTGTATTTTTATACACTTATCACATAAAAAGACTAATGTCCTCTTTTATATTGTTTACTTTCTTCAGTATACTCTCAGATTTATACTTCTACATGGTATATAAAACATTTATTTACATTCCAAATTATTTAAATCTTTCTAATTGATTATAACCAATTTGATTTTAAACTGCCAATTTCATGGAATTCTTATGTATATCCTTAGTTTCATTATGGCCAAGAACTATAGTTTCATTACAGTCTTTCTGGCAGTAAATCCTTTGAAATTAATTTATGACAAAGCATGTAGTCAGCTTGTGTAACCACTAGAAAGGAATTTACATTACCGACTTGTTAAGAAAGAAAAGTTGTTACGTTTCCTTGATGTTGTTTTGCTGTACTTATTGAAAAGTGACTCAGCAGTTGTGCACAAGGTAAAATCATGGAGGCTTTTATTTTCAAAAACATCGATAAAATCTAAAGAGCTATAAAATAGATTAGTACCTGGAGCTGCGGAGGGAGGGGGGATACAGGCATTGGCAGCACATGGGCAGGAGGGGTCTTTCTGGGGTGATGGAAATATTCTAAAGTTGAATTGTGGCGATGGCTGCACAGCTCTCAGTTTACTAGCAATCACTGAATTGTAGCTTCAAACAACTGAATTTTATGGTATGTAAGTTTTGCCTCAATAAGGCTATTCAATTAAAAAACCAAACGAGCCACAGATGTTATCTTTTAGTAAAAATGAGGGGTGACTGTGTTGGGGGCAAATACTGGACATGATAATCAGCTCCTGCTGCAAAGCTAGGGGGTCTTCATGGCTCAGCCTGTTGCGCATGTCCCTACATTCTGCTTCCTGAACCCAAAGGCTTACTGCAGCCAGGCCTGAGCACATGGCTCCTACCTCTAGACCCTGGCTGTTGACCCCCGCAGAGCAGGTTTTCTCTGTGGGTGCAGCTCTGCGCACGCCCTGCCCAGTCTGCATCAGCAGCTTCCGTGTCCCCGTCCTGCCTGGGGTCTTGAAACCTCACTTCCTGTGAGAGACTTAAGTGTTGGGAACTTCTGGAGTACGGCTTCAGCCCCATACCTGCCTGGGGAGAAGCCAGGAGGCTGAAGCAGTGGTTGAGGGTCACATTAATTCTCTATACACAGTGTGGTTTTTCATTCTTTCAGGGATTTATTAAGGCATTGAGCATAGTGTGATTCTTTTTAGCCAACTGAAATGAATACAAGGAGACATATCAGGACCCGAGGGATGTGTTTTTAAGGTTAATGGTGAGGATGACGAGCTGAAAGAGAATTGAGAGGAACACCTGTGCTGGAGGTAACCCACCCTGATGCAGTGGATGCTTTCTGCCCGTGTCCTCAACCAGAAGCAGGCTCAGGGCTCCCGGAAGGCATCTCGAAGCTCTCACCACGTTGGTGCCCAACAGGCACACCACCTCCCTACCTGGTGCCCAGTGGCAGGAAAGCCCCCAGAGCACGCAGCTGCAGGGGAGGAGGAGGAGGAGGACAGGGTGTGGCCTGGCCACAGTGCAGGGCAAGCAAGGGCAGATCATAGAGCCCCCGACACTGCAGGGCCCAGGAGGCCCAAGGCAGAATGAGGGGCTGGGCACCCCCTGCCTTGGCCCCAACTGTGACTGTTCAGCCTTCTTTCTATTTACAACTCAATTCTGGGGAGAACTGGAGGGATGTGTCCTTAAGGAGAAAACAAAGGGAAGGAGGGAAGAGAGGCCAGTCCGCAGGCCTTGGAGCCCTCAGCCCAAAACCACAGACTGCTCATGGTCACTGGAGGTGCTAAACTGTCTCTCTACCTTCCTGTGGTCCTTGATCTTGAGTCCAATGTCTACCCTCTTCTCAAAGAAGTTCACCAGCACAGACTCTGTCAGGATGGAGGCCAGGATCTGCTCGAATGAGATGCACCAGTCTGTGTCAACGGTACCCCCACCATGGGTGGTGGCCACAGGGCTGCGAGCCTCCCCGCCCACCAGCACTGTGTCGTCAGCCAGGTCTTCACACTGCAGGGAGCCAGCGCTGACCACGGAGTAGGAGGATATGGACATGTCGTCTTTGGTTTCGTCATCAGACAGAGGCTGGGAGGGAGAGCCCCGGCCCTCACCGCCGCCCCCTTCACCCACCACCTGGCTCTCCTGTGGTGTTTTCCCAAGGTGGGTGTCTCCACCTGCTTTGGCTTGGGGGTCCCCTGCAGCTGGTGGCTGAAGTTCCCAGGCAGGGTCTTGAGGGGGGTCTGGGACTGGTGACTCATCCTCATCGGGGGCACTGTCCCTGGACTTTCTGCCTGGCCATGCAGAAAACCTCTTCCCCACCTCCCCGATGCGGAGTAACAGGCTGGCCACCGTGGCAATAGCGTGGTACAAGTCCTGCTCCATGGGGTCTTCACTGAACATGTTGTAAAGTGTCTTGCACAGCTCAATGAATTGCTCCTTTTGAGGGGGAAAACAGAAAAAGGACAGGGAGATGATAAAAGATGGGCCAGGCTACCTCCGATCAGTCAGTCTCACAATGCTGGCCATTCTGACTGGTGTGAGGGTGTCGTCTTGTTAGTTATCTTCATATACCTGTGCTTTGACATATCCATTTCACAGATTAGGACACTGAGGTGCAGAGGGAAAGGCTTTGTTTTCCAGCTGTCTTTCAGCACATATAGAGACATCTGGAGTCTCTCTTGCCTGTTCTGTTAGCAGAGACAGACCTATGTCTATTATAACTTTTCAAACCCAGTGACTACAAGGACCTCACTGTGTTTTAGAATCAGTTTGAGTGTTTTAGATCTTTAATTAGAAGCCACTTCAACTCTCCTTAACAAAGCTCTTTAGAGAGTGATGACAAGGTAAGGCAGCCTGGGTTCGTTGAGAGGGATGAAGAGGTCAAGTTCAGATCCTGAAACCACATTTAGGCCTCTTGGCCTGAGAATGGGATGAAACCTCCCCCCACAGGGCATCCCATTCTTCAGGCCTGTGGATGAAAGAGCACCCAGATGCCAAGGGACCCCTCTGGGCAGAGCAGGCCGTGATCAGGCTGCAGCTCAGCAGCGGCCTTTGGTTAGATGTCTGTGGTCCTGGCTGTTAAGACTCTGGAGGCTGCAGTCCTGACCTGGAGACCTGCATGTGACTATCGGCAGGGGGGCAAGTGGGCCTGTGTGCGCGGCTCGGAGCCAGGCTGGAAGGACAAGTGCCGTGACACTGGCTCATGAACAGCAGTGAGTTTCTGCCTATTGAGGCTGACCTTCCCCAGCGCTTTTCTGGTTCACAGATGCCGATCAAAGCAAGGGAGTGTTCTGAACAAGGCCCTGGAAAAACCAGCCCCTGTCCTCCTAGGCAGTCCCTGACTGCCGCTGACTGGTGGGTCTAAAGGTAGGCAGGAGAATCCCTCCATTCCAGGGGTGTGGGGAGGGTGGGAGGGTCCAGACTTGGTCGGAATTTTCCAGAAACATCTCTTGGGTGTTCTGATTTGGCCTACCTGGTTCATCTTGGGAAGATCCTTAATCGTCTCCTTTTGAACCTCTTTCTCCTTGGCCCACATTCGAAGGTAGTGCCGATAGTCAGGAGGGCTAGTTCCCTTCTCCTCTGTGAGTTGGAAGAAAAAGATTAATCTCTGTCTGTCAAATGAGAGAAAGAGGGCTGGGGGCTGGTAGCAGGGGATAAGGGGGTTTAAGGATTATCTGGCATGAAGTTACCTGGGCCCTATTACAAAGCACACAGCAGCCCGCAAACTTTTTGGCACCAGGGCCCAGGTGCGTGGAGAACAGGTTTTCTGGAGACTGGGGGCGTGGGGGTGGGATGGTTTCAGGATGATTCAAGTGCATTGCATTCACTGCACTTTATTTCTATTATTATTACATCAGCTGCAGCTCAGATCATCAGGCATTGGATCCTGGAGGCTGGGGACCCCTGAAGGACCACTCAAGGGTCCCCCCTGGGCTATGCTGAAGTAGGTTTGAGCTAAGCTGATGATGATGGCCCCACTATGTCCTCCCCAAGATGGTGATGGGACCATGTGGGGGCTGGAGAGAGGGTGGCACAGAGAGCCAGGGCACCCCCAGAGGGAGGCAGTGATGGCTGGGGGTGCTCGTGGCCACAGGAAATTCAGGCCTGGGACTGATGAGTGCGAGCTGGGTGGCTGATGGTTGGGCCTTTACCTCAGGGAGAGCTCTGCTATCAGGCATGCATCTGCCATAAGGTACGGGAGCTATTCCACAGTGACAGGGCGACCAGATCCCACCCACCCTAGGACCTCTTCCAGCACTGCACGCACGCGCACACACACACACACACACACACACACACACCTCTTCTTTTATCTTGGATGTCATTTCCAGCTTCCTCTCGCTCCTCCTGCTGTAATACTTCTGGACAACAAAAAGAACAAGAACAGTCTTCTGTTATGACTCCAGACCACTAAGGTCTGGCCTGTGCTTTCCTGTGGAAGTGGACCTGGTCCTGGGCCCTGGCCCAGCAGGTCCTGCAGGCTGCTGCTTCTCTGCCCCACACAGGGCCGGCTCACTCCACCTGGTTACATCGAACCAGAGAACCACTGAACTCTCACATCTTCTCTTTCCAAAGAATACGAGTCATACCACACAGTTCTTAAATCAACGGTGATGCATGTTGCAGGCAAAAATTCTGAGACCAACAATTTCTATACTTTCTGCCGATAAAGGTCAAACTCAGGGGAGTCTGGGTTACCAATTCAACCTGTAACCGCCACGCCAGCTGATGGAGAATTTTACGTTCCTGAGTCCTGTGATCAGCACTGTATCTCTTAAAGTGATACATATGTGTGCACCGTGGACCTGGGGAGAGCAGGCTGCCCGGCTCCCCCAGACCTGCCCCCTGAGGGGGTGTGGCTGGGGGAACATCAGGTGGGGAGGCAGGTGCCAGCTCCCCCAGACCTGCCCCCTGAGAGGGTGCGGCTGGGGGAACGTCAGGCGGGGAGGCAGGTGCCAGCTCCAAATGACCCTCGGCAGCTCTGCAGTGGCAGGGAAGGGTGCAGCCCTCTGGGCTCAGGGTTTTCATCAGGGAATGGACCACTTCCCCGGGGGTTACGTGAGCTCCAAGGACAGGGCTCTGTACCCCAAGTCCGTGGCCTCTCCTCAGGTGCCTGGGACAGGCCTATTTGCTTAGGTTCCAAGTATGACAGAAGATACATCTGTTTTTTTAGTTTGTATAATTGAAATCAAGGTCCTCAAGCTTCACAGTCAAGTAAGCCTTTGACAATGTCAGTAGGATTGCTTTAGGTATCTTGATAGTATCTTTTAGTTTCCCTTTTGAGTGTGTATTATCCTTGATGTGTTATTACCTATCCCCCGTGAGCAATGATAGGGTGGTGTTTTGGTCGGTTTTCTGGGTGCATTACACACTGCCAGCTTGACTGCCAAATCCCAGCCCAGAATACCCCACCGCCCTGGGCCCAGTGCTCCCTGTGGGCTTTAAATGAAGCACAGGGCTGACTTCCAACAGGCACTCAACATACACATTTTTCCTCAACTAAAAAGTTGTATGGAACATAAAACTGTTTCCAAAGAAAGCCTCCACCACTCTTTTCTACTTCCACTCATCTGTGTCATCACAATGACAGTTTTGCAACAATAGTATTTTGTGTTTTTCCTATGACCACGATGACAGAATCGTTTTTCCATGTGGCCTGGAGGTGATACCCTGGTACCTGTGCAACACCACGATGCCATGTGTCACCACTTTCTGCCCCTACGACAAGAACGGCAGCTGCCGCTCTCTACCCAGGTCCGCAGCTGGCTATTCAGAACTTAGCCACACAGGAGCATCTTGGGGCCCAAGAGCTTCCAGGCCTCTTGACCATGCAGGGGAGTGTTCAGAAGACGAATCCCAAGGCCCTGGGGAAGCCAAGTGCAAAGGGGGCACCCTTGCCCCCCAGGCACTGACCTTGAACCTTCCAGGGCAGGAAAAGATCCAGATCGGAGGCCAGAGGAGACGCTGGAAGGGACAGCGAGGAGGAGCAGAGGCAGAGGGAAGGAGGAGCCAGGGTCCAGGAAGGCAGAGACAAGAGAAACAGGAGTGAGAATACTCCTGGGGCCCTGGCCCTTGTTCTGCAGCTCCCCCGTGCAGCACACCCCCACACCCGGGGAGGGCTGCAGGCCACCCGCACGGCCCTCAGCAACTCTGCTTGGCACAGGGCCTGAGGCCAGTGGTAGAGAGCACTCACCTTCTGAGGAGCTGTCCTCGGTGAAATAATGGGCTGCTTCCAGGGCTGACTCAGCCTCCTCGGGGCTCAGGGCTGTGTTCGGAGAGAGAGGAGAGTGAGGGCAGGAGGGAACAACGTGACTCTGACCAGAGGAAACCCCCCCTCCCCTACTGAGTGTGCCCACCAACGCGGTGTGTAGTCACAGTGGTTAACAGATGGTGACTGCTTCCGGTTAACTTGGACACTGTGTTTGAAACTGCAATATACATCCAGTCAGAGGAGTCGGCTGAACGGCCATCCTTTGCCCCACTCCGTGATGCTGTGGCCCAGAGGATCCTTTTGGGATGCTCCCAGCTCCTGTAGGCACGTGCGCAGGGGCCAGGCAGGCACAGACAACCTGTTCTCACATCATACCCTTGGGCACTGTCCCACACCAGTACGTACTGGCTTGCCTCACTCTGCGACAGTCTCTGTTCCTGGTTCCTTCTCCCCGCTGTGTGGAGGGGGAGGGAGTGAGGAAGGTTTAACAGTGCATGGCCTGTGGGGAGGCGGCAGGTATGGGCCGTCACTAGGCCCCAGGTGGAGCAAGGTGGACAGAGGTGGTTTGGGAGTGGCAGGGCCGGCCTCACGTGCCCTCATCCGTAGGCTCCTGGCCCAGTGGGGTCTGCCCAGCTCAAGCCTCGCTCAGCAGAATGAGAAGTGCCTGTGCCAATCTTCCCGAGGAGGTGTACCCAGGACCAGTGTTGCCTGTTGCAACAGGAAAGACTAGCCACAGGTAAGAATCCCTGCGCTGCGTGTGTCAGGAGCAGGGCTCTCCAACTCTGGATGCAGAGCCCTGTAGGGAGCTTCAGAACCACAGTCTGGGCCCTGCCCTCAGTCAGTCAGGTCTCTGGGATGAAAAATTACTCTGGCCAACTCTGAGGCAGCTCCTGAGTCCCTGGTGGGGGCAGGGTCATGGACAACAGCAGGAACCCAGGACAGCTCTACCCCAGAGCAGAACCCCTGGGGCTAGAACTTTCGCCTGCCCCAGTCTCAGCACCCTCTGTGAAAATACGGAAGCCCATCCCCGGCCCTTGGAGAATTCTGAGTGGCTATGTCTGCTGGGCCGGGTAAGCTAGGCTGACACAGGCTACCCACTGTCTGTGTCCCAGCGGGCCCCGCACTGCGAGAGAAGGCAAGGGAGAGAGCCACACAGGCTCCTCAGCCTCCCCTGGGCCTCAGCGGTGCCCCCAGGCTGCTCCTCTGGTGACAGACAGGAGTCCTTGACAGATTTAAGGACAAGCCAATGAACTAAGAAGACTCAAACCTGAGTCTCCACTCCTGTGGCCAACCCCTCTCAGGGGGTACATGGAGGGGCCTGGTGCTGCGTCTGGGCCTCTGCCCATGCGTGGAGCCCTGAGACACCCACACGTCCCCCCAGGCCATGCAGGGCCCGGCCTTGCTCTCAGACAGAGACTGACCCGGCCTCAGCCCCATCCGCTGGCGGCTCTGCACTCTGTCAGGATGAGGGAGCCTCCACTGTGCTGGGAGCCCAGCTGCCATGAGGCCCAGCCACGCACAGAGGCCTGTGCCTCGGAAGGCCGCAGCTCTGGCTCTGCACTCTGGAGAGCCCTTGCTGGGGAGTGGGAGAGGTGGCGCTCACCTGGAGGCAAGTGCAGCTTGTAGAGAACCTTGAGCTTCTCCGTCAGGTCCCCGTGGTACATCCCACCTGTGGGGAAAGGCCAGCAGGAAGGCAGGCTGGCAGGAGGGCACGAGAGCCCCGTGGCCAGGCCACATTTGAGTCCTCCTCCTCCAGGGGGCTCCAGCGGGATGCTCCTCACCGCCTGACTCTCTCCCTGGAGAGGCCCCGAGGGTGAGCACCAGGCCTCAGGCCTGCTCCTTCTCGGGGCCTGCAGACCCAGCCTCCAGCAGCAAACTGAGGGAGGGGAGGGGAGGGTGGGGAAGGCTCCCATCATGTATCTCTGTGGGAAAACTGCCCTCCTTTATCAAGGGTTAAGGGCTCTAGGCTGCCCTAGGCTCGCTATGGTGGGCAGGCTGGCTGGGACTGGTACCTGGAAGTTTCCTCAGAAAGGGCAAGGGTAGGGACGAGTCCCTGCAGGCCCTAGAGCCACTCACTCATCCCCGTCACAAACTCCTTGAAGTTGATCAGTGAGTCCTTATTTTCATCCAGGAGCCGAAACATCCGCCCTGCCAGCACAGGCGTGTGGGCGCCACAGGCCCAGGGCGTCAGGCTGGCAAAGAGCTCCCGGAACTGGTGGGCATCGATGCGGTACTGCTCCAGGTAGGGCAGGCTGGGGTCCCGACGCACAGCTGCAGGGCGGCTGCTCCCCCAGTACTGACTTGCTAGGTGCTTGGCCTGCAGGGGGCACAGCCTGGTGAGACAGCCTGGCCTCCTGGGCCCTGGGTGCTCAGGGTCACCAGGCTGACTGGTGTGTTCACCCGCCTCCTCTATCCAGGTCCACAGCCTCCTGAGCAGTGAGCGCTGGGCTAGACACAGCATCTCACAGAACCTCAGGCGCTGGCACCGTCACCCCCTTGTTTAGAGCCGTGGGAGTCGAGACAGGGCCCGAGGACCACCAGGCACAGCGGACCACTGGCTGGACCACTCTGACCCGAAGGCCATCCCAGGGCGGTTCCCTAGGGGGCTGAACCCCAGGCAGCGGGAAGGGCAGATGGGACATGACAGGGAGAGCAGACAGGCAGCGCAGACATGGCTGTTTCTGCTTGTTCTTCATGCCCTTTCCCGTTCCTCTGTTACCAGCACCCGAGCTTTTCCTGGAGAGCCCCTGTTGTCCCCAACCCAGGCCATGGCGTGTGCATGCGGCCCAGCCTGGGGTCAGCAGCGAACAGCGTCCTGTAGCCACAGCACCTAACTTGAGTCACTCCAGCAATCAACCCTGGGCTTTTTGTTAAAACCACCTGGGAGAGAAAATTCTCTTTTCATGGGGTTACGGCAAGGATGACCCTGGAGGCTGCGGACAACAGTCCTTCCGCTCTGCAGGAAGAGCAGTCCACGTGATATCTGATAGCGGAGCTTGACAGGACGTCAGAACACCTAGATCCGGCCCTGTCTGACTTTTCAGTTTCTAGACTTTTCAGTTTCATGAGCCAATGCATTCCGTCTTGTGTAAGCTGACTTCAGCAAATTTTCAGCCACTTAAAAGAGTATCTTGCCTAAACTCTGGAAAGGATTAAATTCTACCATGTGAACTTTGTAATAACTGCATCTGAGGATGTTTTTAAATGTTTTACATCCCTCCGGGCAGGAGGCTGCTGCACAGAGGATGAATTTAGGGGACTAGGATGGATACTGGTCCTCCCTTGCTCTTGGCTATCACCTTAAAAACCATGTAAAGGTCCTCCAGTTCTTCAATTGAGAAACCAATGTCCCCAGGTATAGCTCGGACCTAGAAGGAAAGAGATGCAAGATGTATTAATGAATTCTCAAGGTCTTGTTCTTTGAGGGAATCCCCATGTGGCACCAACTACCCTTCTGGTGTTGCCAGCTGGGAGGCCTTTTTGTTCTGAACACCGAGTCTGGGACACGGGGTGAGGGGTGGTGATCTAGAAACTGCCATCTGGATTCCTAGAAAGGCCCTGGGAAAGCTCTTTGGAACATAACTTAGAACTTCCTTGTGATTTCTTCCTATAGAGACAAGAGGACAAAATCTGACAGCAAGGTCAGCGGGCTGAGTGGGCAGGGGCTGAGGGGCTGTCACTACCCAGGGGGTGGGTTAAAGCCAGGCTGGCGGGCTCAGTCCAGAGTGGGCTCGTGCTTGGCCTTCAGGCATCAAGGCAAAAGAGAAGCTTCCCTGTGACCAATCCGCAACAGAAAACAGTGACCAGCCCTCTCTCCACATCCCCAAATCTGTACCTCCACTTCTGCATCCTAGTCCCACACAGGACAGTGCTGGGGGGCCCTGCACCCCACTTCTCAGGGCAGTCTGAGGTGGCTCGGCAGACACAGTCCACTTAGTCCCCATCCCAAGCCCAGCTCCAGCTCGCACCCAGGGGCCACGAGAGCCCAGGCCCATCCGTACCACACTCCTCTTGGCTGTATCCTCCAAGGACTGGATCACTTTAAGCCTCTGTTTAAACCGCATCTGCTCAATGTCCTCCGCCCTCAGGCTGCTGAATTTCTACCAGTCAGAAGTGATTCAGTGAGATCAGGTGGAACCACAGAGCAGAGGCCAGCCACCCACCACGGCCAACTGCACCCACATAGTCCAATGGAGCGGTCTGGCCAAATAGCCCTGGAGAGTGCTGACCTCATATGACACCTTCAGGAGGTCAAAGATGTCCACCTCTTCAGGAGGGTCATCTCCACTGGTCAGCAGGGCATGGAGGTGTGGGATAGGAGGAGAGACACTCTGCTTATTGACCACATTATCCAGGTATCTGTAAGGATTGAAGGACAGGAGTCTAGATCCCCCACAGGTGACAGGATGTCTCACCCGCAGCTGAATGATGTGGAGACTTAATCTACCTAGACTCTCAAGCGAGCATGCTGAGGGCCGGGCATCCTCCAACAGGGTGAAAGATGGGTCACTGCAGAGAGAGGCATGCTCTGGCGGGTGCCCTGGCAAATCAGGGGTGCCCCCTGGAGGCAATGGGAGAAGGCCTCCCCTCCTTGAAGGCTTGAGTACTTAATTCTGAGAAAGCTAGGCTGGCCACCAGGGTCCCACGAGTGGGGACCCTTTATGACTCCAGACCTTACTACACCAGGAGAAAATTGTGTCCCAATTGGAGTGATGACATACTCCCTCTGTCTGGTGGGTCCCTGGGGATGTGAGGACTCCCTGCTCTCACCAGGAAGAATCAGAGACCAAAGGAGTGCTCCAGGAGGAAGAGCCCTGCCGAGGAGCACAGTCTCGGGACCGGGCCTGACTCCAGTGGGACCAGCCCAGCCAGGACCTCACACCCTTCCAGACACTCTGGCTGGGCCTGACACTCAGGAGGGAGAAAGTGGCGGGTCCTCCACACCCACTGGCCCCGGCCCTGATCCTGCTCAGGCTCTGCTCTGTGGGAAGGGTCCCGTCTCTGTCTGGTGTGGGAGACAGGCATGGAAACCACTTGCCCACTCTGCCCACAGGCTGCCTGTCAGGACAGAGAGCCGGCATGGCCCATAGCAGAGCAGCCACAGCTCTGCCAGCCTGGGACCCTTGCAGGCTCCCAGTCAGCACATGGGCCGGCTCAGCACGCAGGTGACGGTGTCCCTGGCAGTCCTGGGGGGCTGGGGGTGCTCCAGGCTGAGCAGATACATGCTTATGGGCTGGCAGGACTGTACAGAGCTCAGGGCCTGGGCCAGAGGGAGGCCCCAGAAGAGCACCTGCATATGAAGGGCTTGAAGGTCAGGCTGGGGACTTAGCTCCTTTGTCCAGAAAACCACCAGGGCCACAGGGGATCCCCACGTCCCCGGGGAGGAACAGAGTCAGATTCTGATCAGGAAGAGCCCTGTGGGATGCTAGTGAGTGAAACCGGTGCAGAGCCAACTGTTACGATGTGGGCACAGGGCCCTGGGAAGGGCTGTCGGGGGCCGGCCCTGAGGGTATGGGGACTGAGGGAAGGGGCTGGATCCCAGAGTCTGTGAGGATGGGGCATGAGCACTGAGGGAGGCGGCGGCGGCCAGGATGACCTGGGCCGCAGGTGTGCCTAGCTGGAGATCAGCCTGTGCAGCTACAGCAGGCCCAGCACGGGCTCCCTGTCCAGCTGCCCTGGAGAAACTGATGCTCCTGAGCCAGGGACGGTGCACCAGGACTGCTCTGCGGGAGTAACAGCCAGCCAGCCTTTGCAGGAGATGGGAGGCTCGGCCTAGTTCCACCTGCCTCCCGCGCAGCAAGCCCCCCAGTGCAGTGTGCTCTGGTCCGCCACTGTCTCACCCTCTAACCACTGCTTCTCCCAAGCAACGACTGCTCCAATGCTGTTCTGTCTTCTCCCAGAAAGGAGCCCCTCTCCTGCCTCTGCAGTGTCCCTAGGTCTACCCCAGGCTGAGCATGTGGTAGGTACAGTCCCAGGATGCTGACTGAGGAGCACCCAGGACTGGGGAGGGGCTGGTCGTGTGGTCCAGGGGAGCACTGGCCAGCTCCCCAACAAGAGGAGGCAGGCTGGCGCGGTTACCTGCCCAGGACGGTCATGGCCTCGCCTTCGTCGC
Organism: Bos indicus; assembly: GCF_029378745.1. Taxonomy (NCBI): domain Eukaryota; kingdom Metazoa; phylum Chordata; class Mammalia; order Artiodactyla; family Bovidae; genus Bos; species Bos indicus. Next base: position 1,368,684 of record NC_091766.1, on the reverse strand, counting down.
CACAGCCCAGCAGCTGCTCCATGTTGGCATCCAGGATGGCCAAGGCCACCTGCAGGATCACCTTGATGCCCTCGTAGAAGAAGCAGTCAACGATGACCACAGCGCTCTCAAAGGGCATGACACTGAGGAAGAGGGTCAGGAACCAGGAGAGAGAGATGCTGGAAATCACCCCCAGGTCCTGCATCTTTTTGGAGAGCTGGGGTAGGAAGTCTCTTGTGAGCTCTTCGAAGATGCCTTGGTCCACCAGGGCCCCTAGGGAGAGGACAAAGGAGTCTGAATAGTGAGCTCACGTTCCTGGCTCAGGCAGGCCCTCAGGTGGGACCCTGGGGTCTGAGGTCCAGGAAGCCCCCCCTGGTCCCTGGCCAGCTCTGCTTACAACTGAGGGCTGGAAGGGGCAGGTGGGATGGAGAAAGGAATAAAGGAAAAAATCCTGTAAGTTTCCTTTCTACTGCTTCCAAACCATTTTGTGAAAAGAAAAGATTTCTTTCACTTTACTTGGATTTCCTTTTTGGGAAATACTAATTTCTCTCTAGGATGTCAGAAGTAAACAGTGCTCTGAGTAGCTTATGTGTCTCCTGGCCTGAAGCTGGGGAACAGAGGCAATTCTGAAGGACCCCAAGAGTGGACACCCACCAAAACAGCACAGGAAGGACATTTTAGATAACAGACTTAATTATATATGTAACTAAATTTATTTACAAGGTCACAGATTCTACCCCTCATAACAGTCAACACGGGGGTATATACTATATGCTCTAGTTATGATTTTGGAAATTTTCTACAATAAAAACGTTTAATGAGAGTTAGCTGGATGTGAATGTAGGCCCCAAGCTAACTTCTTCTCTCACTTCCAGCAACTCCTAGGGAATCCGCATTAAGTCTGGGAGGGACGGTTGGGGTCTGTGTTTGGCTTTCCACCTTCTAGCTGTGTGAAGATTTTGCAGCTTTCTAACCTATGGAGTGGGAGACCAGTGGTGAGGCTACGAGGCCTCCAGCAGCCCAGCTGTGGGCTGTGCGCCGAGAAGGCCTCCAGGAGGCCAGCTGTGGGCTGTGCGCCGAGAAGGCCTCCAGCAGCCCAGCTGTGGGCTGTGCGCCGAGAAGGCCTCCAGCAGCCCAGCTGTGGGCTGTGCGCCGAGAAGGCCTCCAGGAGCCCAGCTGTGGGCTGTGCGCCGAGAAGGCCTCCAGCAGCCCAGCTGTGGGCTGTGCGCCGAGAAGGCCTCCAGCAGCCCAGCTGTGGGCTGTGCGCCGAGAAGGCCTCCAGGAGCCCAGCTGTGGGCTGTGCGCCGAGAAGGCCTCCAGCAGCCCAGCTGTGGGCTGTATGCTGAGGAAGGCCTCCAGCAGCCCAGCTGTGGGCTCTGCGCCGAGAAGGCCTCCAGGAGTCCAGCTGTGGGCTGTGCGCCGAGAAGGCCTCCAGGAGTCCAGCTGTGGGCTGTGCGCCGAGAAGGCCTCCAGCAGCCCAGCTGTGGGCTGTGCGCCGAGAAGGCCTCCAGCAGCCCAGCTGTGGGCTGTGTGCTGAGGAAGGCCTGCCACCCCACAGGGAGCTGCCAGCCGTGGGCACTCACCCACCACCCTGGTGTTGTAGTAGTCGGGCAGCATGCGCTCGCAGAGGGCCACCAGCAGCCAGAAGGCCTCCTCCTCGCTGCCATAGAGCAGGAGCACTGAGGTGACGATGTTCATGGCCTGTGGGCACAGAGAGAGTGAGGGGGGCTCACAGAGCTGTCCCTTCCCAACCAGCAAGCCTGGAAATGACAAACTGTCCCACCCAACTCTAGGCAATTTGCCAAAAGGCAATTTGCAGGAAATCAATGTGACCAGGTGACAGTTGTACAACGATATACCTGGTGCCACTGAACTGTACACTTCAGATGATTACGATGGAAAGTTTTATGTTATGTGTATAACACACACACACACACACGAAACGATCCAACGCCTTCAGGACCCAGACCAGAAGCACACAGAAGACAGCTTAATAGACAGCATGAGGATGAGGGGAGAGACAAACACTGTTTCTAATTTCATCTTTTTCTGGGATCAGGATCTTCCTGGGGGGCCGAGGCACAGTAGCAAGTGTGCGAGGCCGTCACTCAGGGTCCATGTGCAGCTGCCCCTGCTGAGCCCCCGTACCTGGCAGTAGCCAATGGTGGGGTTTCGGAAAGCGTAGGCGGTCAGCACCCGGCGGAGGGCCGCGATCCCGAGCTCATTCTGGAAGGCAGGGTGCTCCGGCATCGAGCGGTGGAGGTCTCGCTCGATCTCCTCTGTGGCCAGGCTATACTTCCCCATGGACTTCTCCACCAGCTCGGCATAGTAGCCGGGGTGAGTCACCATCTCATTCCAGGCCCCTGTGGAGACACAGCTGACAGCTGGCTCCCTCCTCCTCCTCGCCTGGGACTTTGAGGGCAGGGACAGGGCAGGGTGGAGACATCAATGCTCTACAGATGGGCAGGGGCCCTTGGGTGCCAGGCAGAGCTTCCCTCATGACTGCTCCTGAGAAGAGTCACCCAACCACGTTTCAAATGGCTGACCTGCCCTCCTGAAAGCATTCAGGTGGCCAAGGGTGTGAATGTTGTCAGAACCTGCCCGTGGAGAGGAGGCGTCAGGAGGCCGGATCTCCTCCCATGGCCGGTGGGAAGGCGTGCCCCTTCTGGCACACACACCTCATCATGGCCGAGAGCCCTATTCCTGCCCTCTAAAGGTGGCAGTCCCTGCCTGCCCACTCAAAGGAGGCCGGCTGGGGTCAGTGGAGCTCCTGCGTGGATGGGGGCCATGGGGCGGGGAGGTAGGGCAGCTCACCAGAGAAGAGGAGCCAGAGCTCCCCCCGGAGGCTCTCTGGGATGCCTTTCAGCACCAGCTCCCGCGTTCTCGCCGTGCGGTACATGCACATGCCGCGTCCGAACTCGAAGAAGTGGATGTTCCACGACTCCTCTTTCATCTTCTCCTTGGCCTGGGGGAGCCGCAAACAGGGGGTCTGCGGGGCTGACCCAGATGCCACCTCCACCTCTCCTCCGAGGGCTGGGGTGGTGCTGCGCACTGCACCGCCCTCGGCATCCCTGGGGCCCCGTGGGCGGTTGTAAGATCATGGTCAGCACTGTGGCACTGGTCAGGCAGGGTGTCCCTGGCACTGCGCAGGGTCACCCACAGGTCGCAGACGCCACCCCCGCTCCCGCCCCTGCCGGCCAGGCCTGCACGGCGGTGGGGCTCCCTGTCTGGGCTTACCCCCTTGGCGCCCAGGTCCTCCACGGGCGTGTTTCTCTGGAAGAGTCTGAGCAGGCCCTGGGAGGCGGTTGGCGCCTCCTGTGCACGGCCCCCTGGGAGGCCACCGAGGGGCGAGGTCGGGCCAGGCTGTTCCGACAGCTCCTGGGGAGCGGGGGAAGGCTGGGAAACAGAGCAGAGAGGCAGGCCCTGAGCGAGGTGGCAGCCCCACGGCCGGCGGGCAGTGCCCTGGGACGGGCAGGAGGCCACCAGATGGCCCAGCCCTGCCTCCTCTCTGGCCGAGCACACATCTCACTGCCCTCCGGCACCCGGGCCAGGCTCTGGGGCCCATCCCGTCAGACCCTCTCTCCGTGAGCTCAGGGCCAGGAGAGGAGCAGCTCCTAGGAGAGTTCTTCTGAACTGTGTCCCCTACAAGGGCCTGATAGGCCACACTCATGGATGCTCCCTGGGGAGCACCTGCTCCTGCTCCAGCCTCGGGGTGCAGACCCTGCTGACCCCTGGAGACACGGCTGTCCTCGGGCCCCAAGCCCCACAAGGCCCCTGACCACAGTGACCAGCTTGGGGGGAAGGGTCGGGAGAGAGCCCCAGGGCCCCTCCAGGACACTGGGCTCTCCTTAACAGTCTGCCACGCTTCTGACAAGGCTGCTGGGGTTCCGGGAGGGGAGATGCAAGACAGACCCAGAACCAGGTGTGTGTGTGAGGAGTCCCTGCCCATGGGCCGTCTCTAACCGTCAACAGGTCCCTGGTAGGGCTGTAGGCCCTTCCCCAGGGGGACTCCAGCCAAACAACAAGAGAAATGGATCCTGGGGGGTTCTGGGAATATCCTGGGGGGCATTTGGGGCTGGGAGAAAAAAAGAGGGGCACCAGGGACAACAGTCCTGGAAGGAAGCCCTGATATTCAGGGTTCTTCCCTGGCTTTCTGGAATTGTGGCCCCCAGTCTCCACCCAGCAGGGCTAGAGAGTAAGTTTTTAGGCCCCTTCAAGTACAGTGTAGATGACAACAGACTTCTGTCCCCTGCTTGTGGTCTGGGTTCCACCTGTAGGTCCCTGACTTCAAGGTGAGCGCTCGGTCATAGGCGATGGTCTGTGTAGGGAGCTTGCTCCAGGGCCCAGGGTCAGGTAGGCCAGAGCCAGAGCGCCCTTTCTGCTCTCCCCTCAGCTCCCTCCCCGGGCACCCACCAGCAGGAACACCGCTACTGGATGGACACTGATCACTGGCTCCCCAAATCCACTTCTGCTGCCGCAGGGGCTCCCCATTTTTGGGGGGACACAGCACATCTCTCTCTACTCTTGGCCCCACACTTTGTGGAATCCCTTGAAGCCTGGGGTGGTGGCCACAAACTAATTAGTATTTGCTGCCCCCGGGCTCAGGGGCTTGGGGGTACTATGTGGCTCACTTTGCGGGGAATGTCAGGACAGGCCAAGGAGGATGCAGAGGGTGGTGCCGCCATCCTGGGGTCACACACAACTGGGGATGACAACCTCCTGGCTGAAAAGCACGTCTAGTAGAGAGCCCAGCTCTGCTGACAGGCAGCTGAGCGTGCGACCAGGGAGCTCTGCATGCTTTGGTCGGAGCTGGGTTTCTGCCCTTGAGCTCATCAGCTCTGACCCCCTCGGCCGTGGCCCATCTGGTATGCAGCAGGGGTACGGATGCTCCCTACACAAGAACCACAGCTGTGACCGCTTTGCAGGGAACATATTCTAAACTCATCAAACTGTACTCTTTCAATACGAACGTCAAGCTTACCTCAGTAGAGACGTTTTTAACAAAAAGGAAAAAAGAAGAGAAAATTCTGCTAGGTTCACGTCCATGGGAAGATCCCCCGGGGAAGGGAAAGGCTGCCCACTCCAGTATTCTGGTCTAGAGAATCCCATGGACTGTGCCCATGGGGTCTCAAGGAGTTGGACACGACTGAGCAGCTTTCACTTTCTTCTTTCTCTCACATCCATGGTCTGTCCTCTGCCCATGACTGGTGTTTTCAAAATGGACTTTAGATCAACTACAAACACATTTTCAAGACAAACCGTCTGAATCCACGGGCAAGACCCTAGACTGAAAGCATCCTGATGCAGAGATTTCTGCTTCTGGCCCGAGGATCCCAGCAGAGACAAGGACACAGATGGACTTTCAGGCCACAGAGCACTGCAGAGAATCAAAAACCTCAGTGCTGGAAAGGAGACTGACTCAAGGATGTGACCTCAGCGATAACCATCCCTCATGACATACAGGTTCCTGGGGTGATGGTGAGCCCAAGCCCACGCCTGGGAATCCTGTGTTCTCCTAATCCAGTCTCTCTCTCCTTCCCCTCAGTAACTGTCTTTTTTTTTTTTTTTTCAGCACAGGGCAAAGGTATCCTTAACTTTATTGCCTTTTTTCATTCTACCTAAAATATCATCCTTAGCCCCCATATGAATCTGTAGAATCCTAGCTCCCTTTTGCAGTTCACGATGCAGCCCAGATCCTCTGATTCTCATTCTGACTTCACCTTATCCATTGCCTGGGTGTGATCTCCCTCTGCTGCTGCTGCTGCTGCTGCTAAGTCGCTTCAGTCGTGTCCGACTCTGTGCCACCCCATAGACGGCAGCCCACCAGGCTCCGCCGTCCCTGGGATTCTCCAGGCAAGAACATTGGAGTGGGTTGCCATTTCCTTCTCCTCAGTAACTGTCTTATCCATTCTTGCAGCACCAACCTCGCAAACCACCTGCCTTCCTCACTTCTACAGCCAACTATTTATCTGAGCATGCAGAAGCATGAGCAATTTGACGGCCATCCGTGGTCACTCCTGCTGGCCTGCCCTCCTGCATCTGAGGCTGTGTACGCCAGGCCCAACTTTCCATCCATTTGAGCCCAAGATCCTACCGCTCTGGCCTCTAAGAGCTTCTTCCGGCATGTGTAGAAGATACCCCCTCTCCACTGGATTCATTACCATCAGTATAGAAATCATGCTGGTGTCCCTACCAGCCCTCCCCGTTCTTCATCTGGATGGTGCTCACACGTTGTCAAAGTGTACCAAGCTGTGCCTTTAGGATCCATGTACTTTACAGCATATACATCACACTCTGATTACAAAGTCAGTCCCTGAAGGCACCCCTGTGGGTCTCAGCTGGCCTTTCTACAAAGTTTCTGGAAAGAGTTGCCTAAATTCACTGTACCTTTCCCTCTTTCTCTACTTTTTTTTTACTTGAGAAAGTGTCAGAAAGTGTACATTTATGTTCTAATAATTACCTTCATCCTAATGATGTCTTTATCTACTACCCTGGGTCCCCTCTTTTTAGACACTGGACTGCCTCCTAGGGACAATACTGAAATTGGCCAGTAGCTCTGTTTTTCCCGCCCCATCCTTTCCCCTGCCGCCATATAGTGACAGACTTTTGTTCTTACTTAAAAAGGCAGTCAGTGAGCTTATTCTGCTCGCCATACTTCCTGATGTCACGTTTGCATCACACTCTGTGCCGCCAGAGCATACAGAATCACACGTGTCTTGTCACCTGTTCCTCGTCTTGTATCTACACCTCATATACACACTCAGTGCTCCCACCAGGGCACCTGCCAAAGCCTCTCTGGTTGTTTCCTGCTTTTCTGAGGTTGTTCACTATTAGACTCATCAAAACCTGATGCCTTCCCTGATTTCCTGCATGTTCCTGATGGCTTGTGGTCTTGATACCTGAATGTTAGTTTCCCAGATAGAAAATCCTGGGACCACAGCATTTTTTACTGTATATTTTTAAAATGTTGCTCTATTTGTATAAAATGCTGCTATGAAAATGCCTGATGCCTCTCTGATTTCCATTCCTTCATAAATAACTTGGTGTTTCTTGACTGATTGTCCAGAAGAATTTGTTTTAATCTTTAGAGTCCCACAGTTTTGCTAGATTATATCTCAGTGTGTACATATTACATACTATTTCATATTGATTTTCCAGATGTACAAGATGCTTTTCTACCAGGCGGGTTTAAGTTTTCTTTTATATTCAGAAAGCTTCTTGAATCGCAGTTTCTATCAGCTGTTATTCCATGGCTTTCTTTTCATCTTTAGGGAGCTATGTCTCACAGACATTGGATCTTCTTTGCTTCAGTTGTTTCTCACATCTCTTGACTGCTGCTGCTGCTGCTGCTAAGTCGCTTCAGTCGTGTCCGACTCTGAGTGACCTCACGGACTGCAGCCCACCAGGCTCTTCCGTCCATGGGATTTGCCAGGCAAGAGCACTGGAGCGGGTTGTCATTGCCCTCTCTGCGTCTCTTGACTATTTTCTACTGGACTCTCCTCTTTCTTTTCTGAATTTTCTACCTCTGGCGTGCAGTTTATGCTTAGAGCACATTCCAGTATGGGCTGGTTGCCATTCAAGTGCTCAGTAGCCATCTGTGGCTACTGTACTGACAGCTGCACCTCGACTCCATTCTCAACACGCGGCCAGAGCAGCTCTGCTACGACACAAACAGACCACGTCCCTTCTCCAGTCCAAACTCTCCACTGGCTCCCACCTCACTCAGAGTCAAGGCTAAGTGTTTACAAAGGCCTATGGGCTCCATATGCTCTGGGCTCCCACTTCCTCTCTCATCTCAGACCTGAGCCCTGTCTGCACTCTTCTCAGCAGCCCTTTCCCCAGATACTTTCTGGCTGGTCCCTTACTTCCTTCAAGTACCACTTGATCAGAGTACTCCTGTCCCCTGGCACTCCTGATCCTTTTATGCTGTTTTATTTTTCCCATGGCCCTTACTGCCACCTGACATATTTAATGTTTATTTCCTTACTGACTTGTCTTTCTCAGTAGAATATAAGCTCTAAAAGGGCACGAGTTTTGTCTAATCAGCTCTATTTCTAGTACCTAGAAGAGTATCTGACACTTAACAGGAATGCAATAAAATGTGTTGGATGAAGAAGGGCGGGTGCTCAGAAGGGGCCATGGGGCCACGCTTAGTCTGGCTGCTCAGGTCCTGTCATCTGTGGCACTGGGAATGAAAAGGCAGTTCAACATTCCTGCTCACATCCCTTTTCACCAGACCAACCTCACTATTTCTTGAAATCACAGCTCAAGCCCAACCTCCTCTAAGAAACTTTCTTAAAGTCTCCAACATGCACTGATTCTGCCTGCTCCTTTCCCATCCATTCTTTGTCTACTTAATAGTTTACTGAGCATTGATTAGTGGGTGGAAAATTCATGGCTCCAATGCTACCTGGTGGGAATGTAGGCCCTGCAATGCCAGAGCTCCTGATTTTCCTGGAGTAGCCAGACAGGTGGATTTTTATATGGACTCTTCTAGTGTTTTCACAAATCTAGACTGATAATAGCACATACATCTTGTTATACCAAGAAGGAAGGAAGTGATCAAACAAAGCCACGGTAATGTCAAAAGGACTCATGCCACCTGAACAACTGTCCTCTGGTCATAGACTGAATGAGGATAAAACCTCTCCTGAGCGGAAACAAATCAAGATGCTTAAATATGTAAATTCATAATTATACTAAAAAGTAAACACAAAAGCTGAATTGGTCACATTTGGAGGATACTAGAAAACCAACTTGTCATTTTAACAACTGGTGAATAAAAAAATAAAGGATTTATTCTGCCTTTTCTATATGAACTGTGCCTCAGGGTGACCAAATAGCTGATGAGGGTAAGTTTCTCTATACAAAAGTATTTCAGCTAATGAACAGAAGAAATGATAGAATTAAGAGTGCTCCCATTTGCAATCCTAATGAGTTACCTAGGGCATTACTTAGGAAATGCTTGTCAAATAATCAGGTATTGTACACCTCTTGGTAGAAGTACACAGCTCAATCCTGCCTACAAGTGCCGGTTCCCCACCTCGCACCAACATAAACAATTAAATCAAAAGTCGAGCTGGATCTCACCACTCAACCACCAACTTACAAGAATTAGGGCACAAAAGAACCCATTAAATGCTTGCAGGGGAGGCAATCAGCAAACACCAGGCTGTGAGAAACTCTACAGCACAAATGACCAGTTCCTTCAATAAAATACTGCAAGAAAAGGGAGAGGGAGAGGGAGAAAGAGATGGGAGCAGAAACATGTAAAGAGATTACAGCAATCCACTGTAACAAATATATGATCTACGTGTGCTGCTGCTGCTGCTGCTGCTGCTAAGTCGATTCAGTCGTGTCCGACTCTGTGCGACCCCATGGACTGCAGCCCACCAGGCTCCTCCGTCCATGGGATTCTCCAGGCAAGAACAATGGAGTGGGCTGCCATTTCCTCCTCCAATGCATGAAAGTGAAAAGTCAAAGTGAAGTCGCTCAGTCCTGTCCGACTCTTAGCAACCCCATGGACTGCAGCCTACCAGGCTCCTCCGTCCATGGGATTCCCCAGGCAAGAGTACTGGAGTGGGGTGCCATTGCCTTCTCCATGATCTATGTGTATCTCAATTCAAATCTGATCAAACTGTAAAAGGTACTTGTACATCTGGGAAAATGTAAACACAAGTGTGAAAGTCGCTCAGTCGTGTCCGACTCTTTGTGACCCCATGGACTATACAGTCCATGGAATTCTCCAGGCAAGAATACTGGAGTGGATAGTCTTTCCCTTCTCCAAGGGATCTTCCCAACCCAGGATTCGAACCCACGTCTCCCATATTGCAGGCAGATTCTTTACCAGCTGAGCCACCAGGGAAGCCCATAAACACAAGTATTTGATGTTAAAGAATTATTAATACTGTTGGTATAGTAAGGAGACTGCAGTAAAAGGTAACCCTGTAAGAAAGACTGAAGGGAGAAATGCCAGGTAAATAAACCCAAAGGGGCAGGCCTCAGCAGTGTGGCTCCCAATGCAGGAGAAGTTCACGAGGGACAGAGATGAAGGTGGCTGGTCCAGGTAGAGCCGGCTTTTCATGTGGAGTACGCTTGAGGCAGGCAGGCCGACTTGAGGGAGTCTTGGGGTACAGAGAGGTCTGAGACCCTGGGCCCTGTGTGCATGGCTAGTGCCTCTGAGACTGGGGTTGGGTGAGGTTTTCCAGCAGCGCCAAGCGGGGGCCCTCTCCACCCAAGGGCTCTCCTCCTGCCTCTGCCCCCGCCCCGCTGCTCTGGGGGGCCCCCTTACCTCTGGGGCTGCGTCCACGATGCTGGCTTTACTCTCTGCTCGGCTGCCACCTGACGGCTTGGATGGCATCTTCTGGAGGAAGTCAGAGATCCTCTCGACCAAGAACTCACGGTCTTTCAGGTTGGCGAACAGAAAGGTCATTTTGCTCTTAGTGCTAATAGACAGAGGGCTGGGCAGGACGCTGGAGCAGTCGGCTTTTTCCACAATGGTCACCTGAGAAGCCAAAACCACCATCTGGGGGTCTGCATCCTGGGATATAAAGCCACGTGGTTTTGTGAAGGCGAGAGCACGGTGGGCTCAGGCTGCCTTCTGGGCTCGGGGCGGGGAGGGGGGGCAGGGCTCTGCAGGCCTGAGTGCTTCCTATCGTGACTCAGCCCCGTTTTCTCCACTGCTGATGAGTGTGAGGGTGTCAGCCTCGGAAGACCATCCTGAGGGGGATGAGGCGGAATGCAGAGCCTGAGCCCAGCTGCTCCCTGACCAGCTCCCTCAAGGCTGACAGTCCTGCCCCCGTCCTAAAGCGAGGCAAGAAGTCATTCACCTCCACAGCCCTCACTCCCTCAGCACTTCCTGATGCGTGTCACGGGCCCAGTTCTTTTTTGAAAAATTAACTAAGCTTTGGCTGTGCTGGGTCTTTGCCGCTGCTCACAGACTTCCTCTAGCTGTGGCGAGCAGGGGCTACTCTCACTGCAGAGTGCAGGCTTTTCTCTGTGGTCGCTTCTCTCATGTGCAGGCTCAGCAGTTCTGGCTCACCGGCCCTAGGTGGTGCTAGTGGTAAAGAACCCTCCTGCTACTGCAGGAGACTAAGAGATAGGGGTTTGATTCCTGGGTTGGGAAGACCCCCTGGAGGAGGAAATGGCAACCCACTCCATTGTTCTTGCCTGGAGAATACCATGGACAGAGGACCCTGGGAGGCTACAGTCCACGGGGTCCCACAGAGTCGGACATGACTCAAGTGACTGAGCACAGTGGATGCCTGAGTGTGGCTGGCTCTGAGTGAGGAAGCCCTGGGAAGCCCCCTGGATGGGACGCTGAGGTCAGGGCTGGGTAAGGGGCTCTATCCTGACCAGCTGTGGCCACAGTCCAAGAGCTTGCAGGGTTAGCCAGAGCTCTCTGATGTCAGGACCCCTCTGGGGAAGTGGAGCTGGGCTTAAGATGAGTCTGTAGCCAGCCCCCAGATCTCAGGGTCAGGTCGGGACAGCAGGCAGGACAAACCCACAGGCCTAGTGCCAAATGGGGTGTGGGGCACAGGGCCAGCCTGGAGCTGTGGCTCCTTTAAGTCTTTGCCTCTGACTTCCCTTGGGGAAACTGAGGCAGCACAGCACCTCACACCTATTCACGACTATACCCACAACTTCAGAGCTTTGTACAAAGGCCAGGGAGGTCCCATCATTCTGTTTTAAACAGAATCAGACTACCGTGATTTAGGTTCTAATTTAAGAACCTCACTGTGCTTCAGTAATTAAACAGCCAGTATGTCTTGTTGGGATCTATCCTTGACCTCAGGGTCTGGGCGTTCTGTCTGGGTGATGGTGGTGGGGTGCTCCCCCTCACTATCTACAACCTTCACTGCAGCACAGGGCAAATGGCCTTGTTTCCACGAGTCACTGTGGAAGCCCAAGAAACCAGAGAAAAAAATCCCTGTGACAGGTAAGAGCTAGCTTCTGGGTGAGAGTTGACCCTCCTCCTGAAAGGCTAAGAGCTGACTTCCGATGACTGCCAGAGCCTGAGCCCCAGCCAAGGCAGGTGTCAGGAGGGGTCAGTGAGGGGGCCTCTGAGGGTGACATGATGTAGGTGGGGCATGGTCAGTGCCCTCCAGGCCCAGCCAAAGCAGGGATATGCCAAAGTCCAACTGGAAGACCCAAGAAGGCAGGACCAAGGGACACTCACCTGCAGGAGGCCGCTGGGCTGACCCAGCGGGTCCTTTTTGAGGTTTCCTTGTGTACCAGTGTGAGTGCTGAGGGCAGGCCAAAGCCTACCCTGTCTTCCCACCAGGTGAGGGTGACCCTTGAGCGGGCATCCAGTGCACCCTACACCCCATGGGGCCTGGTGGATGACACGTGCTCGGGGAGGTGCTGAACCGTGTGCCCTCGCTGCTCATGCCACCAAATCCTGAGGGGCTTCCCAGGCTGGGGACCTGGCCGGGTGCCCTGGCACGTCAGGGGAGAGCTGGCGAGGACGTCGGGCTCACCTCCCGCAGCGGTATGATAAGGTGGCAAGCATCCTCCTCCTTGCTGGCGAAGCAGATGTAGTTGCTGGAGATAAACATCTGGCCGGGGATGTGCAGCTTGTTGAACGGGGTCCACAGGGTACAGCTTGTGTGGCCGTCCAGGCGCTCGTCCCTGGGCAGTCGGAACGTGGCACGGTAGCACTCGTTCTTGGCTCGAGCGTCCAGGTCTCTGGTGGTGGGAAAGGGGGCAGGAGTCAGGGCTGATACACTCACGAGGGGGCCTCATGTTCTCAGCTTCCACACTGGACTCAGGCTCGTGGGGGTCCTCCTGTGAGCAAGTTGTGCCCAGGGATCTCAGAGTTCAATAGAACAGGCACATTGAATGATCCAGGAGGAAAATGCACACATCCGTATGGTCAGCAGAGGAGCGGTCAAATAAGAGCACGCCTGGTGTGCCCAGAAGATGCCTGTGCCCACCCTGCGGCTTCTCACTGGGAAGACCCGGCCCCACCGGGAACCCAGGACGCGCCTGCCGACAGGCACGTGTGGAGTGAGGACGAAAACGCGGGGTGCTAGCGTTTCCCCGGCAGTGCAGCGGCTACGATTCCGAGCTTCCACTGCAGGGGGCGCAGGTTCAATCCCTGGTTGTTGTTGTTGCTAAGTCACTTCAGTCGTGTCCGACTCTTAGCGACCCCATGGACTGCAGCCCACCAGGCTCATCCATCCATGGGATTTTCCAGGCAAGAGTACTGGAGTGGGGTGCCATTGCCTTCTCCATAGTGACCCCATGAATTGCAGCCTAACAGGCTCCTCCGTCCATGGGATTTTCCAAGCAAGAGTACTGCAGTGGGGTGCCATTGCCTTCTCCTGCTGAGTGGCTTGGACCAAAAACCTCACAAAACATAGAACACGGGGTGCTGTTGCTTAGGAGAAACACACCCTCGCTGGGCCTATGACGGTGTGAGGCGGGCCCGGCCGCCTGCTTCTCGTCCTGCGGGGACCAACCCTTGTGAGCATCTCCCCCCAGCCCCAGGGGAGCGGCCAGCAGCCTGAGCCGGGCCTGGCGGGCGCCCTCGATGGACAGTGCCAGAGCCTGCCCAGTCCCGCCCTGCTTGTTTTCTTCCCAGAGGTTCTGAGAGCCACCCGGTCACTTGCATGAGACGAGTGCCGTCCCTGGACAGCGTCCTGCCAGACGGTGCAGAAGTCTGGGCCTAGACCGGGGTCTCTGAGCCCAAGGGCGTGCCTCTCACTCCGGCCATCTCTGAGCTCCCCCTGGCCTACGAGCGCCCCCTGACGCTGCCACGGAGCAGCAAGGACAGAGCTGCTCTGCGAGGCCGGCCCGCGCCGCGTTCCTCGGTCTGCTGGTTCCCACACACAGTGGCAGGGCCTCAGACCCGCGCAGGGCGCTCGCCCGGGGCCTGAGCCGAGCCGACCGGCCGGCGGGAAGGCGGTTGCGCTCCCTGAGCCGGGACTCACTGCGGCCACCCCCGCTCCCGCGGTGGGCGGCGGTCCTGGGCTCCGCTGGCGCTCACTCACCGCCAAGGGCCGGGGGTCGGGGGCGAGTTACTCTGTCTACCGGGGCCCCAGCTTCCTGTCTCAGACTCGGGAGACCGCGAGCGCTCCCCGCCCCGGCGCTGGAGAAGCGATACATGAGGCACTCCCTCCGCGTCAGCGGCAGGTTTGAGGATGATGCCTCTGTGAGGCTCCTGCCCTCCGTGCACTACCGCAACCACCCTCCAGCGGGCCCCCTCCCACGCAGGGTGCCTGTGCCGGGTGAGGAGGGCGGGTCCCCGCCGGGCCGGGCCGACGCACCGCTTCAGCGCCGAGATGTTCCTGTGTGGCCGCGGCGGCCTGGGCGGCGCCCTCTCCTCCAGGAAGCCCTCGCTGTCCAGCAGCTGCCGCACGGCCAGGTTGGCCAGCTGCTCCATGAGCTTGAAGGTCTCCCCGATGTTGAGGAACATGGAGAAGAAGAGCTCCTGGTCCCGCGTGTCCACGCGGATGCTCTCAGGGAAGAGCAGTGTGGCGTTCTTCTCCAGCCGTGTGACGTCCACCCACTGCACCACCAGGCTCACTGGACGCCGGGGGGGACAGACACGGCATGAGGGCAAGCCCGCTGCAGGGCCGGGCAGCCGGCTCCTGACTCCCCGCTGTGCCCAGCCCGAGCCCGGCTGTGCGGGGCTGACCCAGCTCCCAGTCCCAAGAACCTCCTGGGTTTGCCCACAGAATGGCTGAAGGACGGCATGAATGAACAAGCAGAGGTGAGCGAGCTGAGCCCCGGGACCTGAAAAGCCCCACCTGAGGGGAGTGTCCTGCTCTGGGGGCAAGTCACAACACGGTGTGGCCGGCACAGAGAGGACACTGGCCCTGCCTCGTGAGCAGATGTGAAGGCAGGAGAGACAGGTGAGGTTGGGACAAGCGTGTGCATGGCTGGGCGCTGGGCCCGGGAAAGGGAACACGGAGAGCAGCTGAAGCCTTGGGGCTGCTTTCCGGGGGTGACATGGCAGCAGAGGGCGCTGGCTGGGCATCTGCTCTTTGTCCTGAGGCCAGGGCTTCCTGGGCAGAGGGCCCCACAGCAGGTGGATGCAGAGGCGCACATCTAAGGCCCCATGGAACCTGCAGCCGCTGAGGGATGAGGGGGGCGCTGGTATGTTCTACGTGAAAGAGGGGAGGCCCTGTGTAGAAAGTCACCATGTGAAGAGCTGTGCTGGTTGACGCAGACATGACAGAAGCCCCCAAGGGCCAGGTGATGTTTGGCTCAAGTCTGGGCATTCTGCTCATGGGTCACTGTCTTCTGGGGAGACTCTGGTGGTTGTGTGGGGACAGAATATCTGGGGGCTGAGGAGGCTGAGCCCTCAGGAAGTCCGGAAGTCTGGGGAGGAGGTGCACTTTCTAGAGGCGAGGTGGAGGGTGAGTGCAGAGGAGGATGCCAGCACCAGCTGCAGGCTGGGGCAGGGAGGGTGGGGGTGACGCAGGGAGCCCGTGCTGCTTGCACTCACCCTCCTTGCCCAGCAGAAAGGAGTAGAAGCAGAGGTGGTTGACGGTCAGGTAGAGCCAGCCCTGCCGGGGCACACGGCCCTTCCAGTAGCTACAGGAGTAGTAGTTGACCAGCTTCTCCCCATCGGGCATCCCGAACTGCTTCCTCATTTTCAGCTCGGCCTCCTTGAACTTCCCAGGGTCCTCGTCTCCCTGGGGCTGCACATTCTTGTTCTCTTCTGCGATGATGCCCTGGAGGAGGACACAGGGAATCAGTCAGCGGCACTTGGGGCTCCTGGACACTGACCCAGGGCCACGAGCAGGAAGACCAGACAGCTGCTCTGGCCACACACAGCAGGCGACTTCCCCTAACTCCCCGAGCTCTTTCTCTCTACTAGCTCAGAGCAAAGACTTTCAAATTTACATTTTCGTTATTTTAATGTAAATACCTGAAAAATATAATACATAAACATGGCAAAAAAAAATTGCAAATAGTAGAAAAGGGAGTTCAATGAGAAGGGAGTCTCCATCTCCTCTGCTGTTGTAACCACTTTGCTGATTTTCTCCCAAACAGGCTGGCATTGATGCACCTTTAAGCAAATACACACATCTGCTCTTTCCCTTCCTTCTTTGCCCAAATGGGATCTTGCTGTGGCACTGTTCTATGAAGGGCATTCCTCATGCCAGTGTCCTGAAGGATGTTCTGTATCTGACACTCCCCCTCCTCCCCATACCAGGTGGCTGCTGCCTCTGGCCCTTGCTCAAGGCCTTCGGGCCAGCTGCAGGGCCCACCCAGCTCAGGGCGTGTCAGTGCTATGTCCCGCCAGCATCTTTAGTGGGCTCACAGTGCCCAGAGATATCCCCCTGGGCCACAGAGCCAAACCTCCCGGGGGTACAACAGGTTCTTAGTATATCTGGCTCAAAATGTACACGTAAATCTTCCAGGGGGTATGACTACTCGATAAGCTAAAGGAATTCAAGGCAAGTGGTGTGGCCCAGACTGATGCTTCCACGGAGCCTCCTGGCAGCCTCATATCCCTGCCTCCACGAGTAGGAAATACAGCCAGGAGCTGGGGTGAGGACCCAAGAGCAGCATCTCCATTTCCGTACAGACAGCACCACTGTGCCTGCAACCCCAACATCTCTCTCTCTCAAGCTGCCTGTCTGTCTCCCCAGAGCACTGCTGCAGAAGCGAGCTCTACGTCTGAGCACCCTCCTCACTACCAAGGCCCCACCTTTGTCTTCTGCCCTCCAGCGTGCCTACTGGGAGGCTGGAGAAGGGGCCTCACCAGCGGAATAGTGAGCGCCAGACAGCGCAGACAGCCTATGGACGTCACTGGCACCTTGGCCTTCAGGCCCCCTTCCTGGGTCTCAGCGGGTGCCCCCACTCCTTCAGCTGCACCTGGGAGATCCCCAAGCAGGGAGCAAAGGGGCTGACAGGCCGCTTTGCACTTTTCTGTGCATTCCCACTGGCCTGGAGTACTGGTCCCCACCGATGGAGCGAACCGCCTGGCCCCCAGGACTCGGGTTTTGTTTGCTAGCTGACAGAAGTGCACCCTAACGATCGCTGGGTAGATTTTCAACGACTAATTTAAGTTCTTTAACAGTTTTAGGCATATTCAAGTTTTCTATTTCTTTGTCTCAGTTTCAGTTCTATTATGTAGCAGATTAGATAACAGCCCCCCTAAAGATGTTCCGCTGGAGAAGAGAATGGCAACCCACTCCAGTATTCCTGCCTGGAGAATCTCTATGGACAGAGGAGCCTGGTGGGCTACAGTCCATGGGGTTGCAGAAATGGACATGACTGAGAGACTAACACACTAAAGATGTTACATCCCAATTCCCAGAAGAGTTGAAAGAGAGGTACTAATTGATTAAACAAGTCAATCAAGACGTCAATGCTGCTGGCATTAAAAAGAAAGTTAAGGACCAAAAACTTCGAAATGCATGGCTCCTGTTGTTGTTGCTATTTAGTCGCTTAGTCGTGTCCGACTCTTTGCAACCCCTTGGACTGTAGCCGGCCAGGTTCCTCTGTCCATGGGATTTCCCAGGCAAGAATACTGGGAGTGGGGTGCCATTTCCGTCTCTAGGGGATCTTCCTGACCGAGGGTTGAACGTGTGTCTCCTGTATTGGCAGGTGGGTTCTTTACTGCTGAGTCAGTAAAGGGAAACCCTACAAGGTTCCTAAGAGCTGGAAAAAGCAAGGAAGTGGATTCTCCCCTCAGAGCTTCCAAGAATCAATCTTGCTAATTCCTTGATTTTAGCCTATGAGATTTCATTTCAGACTTCTGACATGCAGAACTGTAAGATAAGAAACTTGTGCTTACTTAAAACTAGTGTTTTAAACATTTGGCTGTCCTGGGTCTTCTTGCTGTCAGGCTTTTCTCCAGCTGCAGTGAGCGGGAGCTACTCTCCGGCTGTGGTGCTCGAGCCTCTCACTGCACTGGCTCCTCTTGCTGCAGAGCACGGGTTCCAGAGCGCGCGGGCGTCAGTAGCTGTGGCTTCCCAGCTCGGGAGCGCAGGCTCAATAGTTGCGGCACACAATCCCAGATCAGGGGTCGAACCCATGTATCCTGCATCGGCAGGCGGATTCTTTACCACTGAGCCACCAGGGAAGCCTTAAGAACTTCTGCTGTTTTAAATCACTAAGTTTATGGTAACTTGTTACAATAGCAATTGGAAACTAAAACATTATTTTAATAGTGTCCATCTTGTCTTAATTCTTATAATTTATGGGTGTAAAGCTGTTTATGGCATTTTCTTTTTTTTAAACTCTGCTTTTTTTTTAAATATTTCATTCCCAACATGGCTTGAGGTTTTTTCTTTCGTCCTGTATCACTTTTGCCACAGGTTTATTTATATTTTAGATCTGTTTTTTGATTTGTTGTTCTTCTGTATCATTTCTTTATTTTCCAAGAAATTAACTTCTTCCCTTTGTTACAGGCATACCCTGGAGATACTGCTGGTATGGTTCTGAACCATAGCAGTAAAGCACATATAAACAAGTCATACAATTTTTTTGGTTTCACAGTGCATATAGAAGTTATGTCTACACTATACTGTAGTCTATTAAATATGTAATAGTATTATGTCTAAAAAAAAAAAAAACAAGGTACCTATCTTAATCAAAAAATATTTTACTGCTAAAAAATGCCAACTATAATCTGGTGGATAATAGAGTCTTGGGTGAATAGTAAATCTTTCTGTGATCATTGTATTTCTGTCTTTCTAATTTCCTGGTTTCTCTGGAATTCTTCTAATTTACTGGACACTTGGCTCACCAACTCCCACCTTTCTTTTTTATCACGTCATTATAAAACATAAAACTTAAGACTTTACATTTCCTTCTGTGTGCTGCTTTTACTACATCTCCCAAGTTCTGATATACAGTAGTATTTCTATAACTGTCCAGTTCTCTCTCTTTTTTTTTGGTGGCACCATGCATCTTGCAGGATCTTAGTTCTCCAACCAGAGGTTAAACCAGGGTCCCAGCAGTAAAAGTGCTGAGTCCTAACCACTGGCTTGCCAGGGAATTCCCTCAACGTTTTCTCTTCTGTAAAAAATAATTTTTAATTAATTAATTTATTTTTGGCTGCCCTGGGTTTTCGTTGCTGCGTGGAGGCAACTCCTCAGTCGTGCTGTGAGGACTACTCATTGCAGGAGCTCCTCTTGTTGGGGAGCACAGGCTCTGGGGTGGCTGGGCTTCAGCAGCTGCAGCTCGGAGCCTCCCTGGGTGCACTTTCGGGGTCTGGAGCACAGACTCATAGCTGTGGTGCAAGGACTCAATTGCTCCGTGGCCCGTGGACTCCTCCTGGCCCAGGGATCAAACCCGTGTCTCCTGAATTGGACCCCGCACCACTGAGTCACCAGGGAAGCCCCCTCACCTCAACATTTTCTAATTTCCATTTTTAATTTGACTCATCGAGAACTTTGGTCTATTTTGTTGGTTAGTTTGTTTGGGCTTGGCATGAGGGAAGCATTCCATAATGTTGCTGTTATTGCTATTATTGCCCAGCTGGCTCAGTAGGAGAGTGAAGGCCTGCCTCTGCTCTCTTTGCCTAGTTTCCTGGAACTAGAAAGGCAACACAGGTCCTGTCCTAACCAACCCCAAGGCACACAGAGAACTGCTGAGGAGCTCTCGGTGCTATCTGCCCAGGTCTAGGAAGCTCTGGCATTATGAAGTCACGAGGGCTTGCCCAAAGCAAACTTGTATCATAAACTCTGACCTAGTAAGGGCCCTCTGAGGAATCTAAGCCAAGGCAATAAACCACCAGAAAGAAAAAGAGGCAGATTCACACACATACATTCTCAGATAAATGCTCATAATGCTAATTATTCCCTAAAGGGGAAACAATCTAAACATCGCCATGGTAAGTTTTTACACATTCATAATTATTTTGCTACCTGTAAAATATTCCACTAAGAATATCACATATGACTGATCAAGTCCCCTGAATATAAGGTGCTCAGTACAGTATTCATATAGAAAATAAGTATTATGTTAGCAAGTATGATCACTCTCGATTAGCAAAGGAAAGAACAGCTGCTTTCCCTCTTAACACGGGACTGGGAGGCACTGTTCCCTGGCAGTGCTTCAGGGAACATCCTGATACATATGTCATTCTGCACATATGAATACACTCTAGGGTAAATTCCAAGGAATGCAACTGCTGGGTCAAAATATCTGTGCATTTTGAAGTAATGTTAGCTTTATGATAGAAATATACTTCATATTATTTTTAATAATCAGTTGTCATTTCCAACTTCTTCCTCTGTTGGCCAAGGAACTAGTCACAGAGCTGTATATCTGCATACTTGTTCTAACACTCTCTAAGGGGATGGGAACTCCCAGCTATGCTTAGTCAGACTCTGGTGGCTGGCCAGAAGATGAGGCCTGCATACAACGAGTTCACCTGCCCCTTTCAATGCCAAGAGAGCAGGATTGGACACTCCATTCCATCTCTGCTTCATGGAGGAAAGAACTATATCATGTTGTCTGAAGTTTACAGAGGATGACATAGGTGAATACTGCTAGCCCAAAGAAGGGAGGCGGAACCAGTATGGAGAGTGAGTCTTACGTGTATCTTGCCCTTGACGAAGGTGGTGATATCTTCCTCATTGTCAAAGATGGACAGCGTCTGGAGTAAGTTATTTTCCAGCCATTCCCAGTGTTTTGTGATCTCTTTCCGGGAAGAACCTAGGGGTGGTTTGGTGGAATAAAGAAAAGGAAAATCACAAAATCACCAGGACTTAAACGTAAACTCAGAGAGAGTTTAAAATGGGTGACCTAATTTGCTATACAAAAAAGATTACTATCTTTCACCTGTCTACTCTTTCCATATATATATGTGCGTGTGTGTGTGTATGTGTGTGTATGTAACAAAAGTCATAAATGGTACTGATAAAAACACAAAATACAAAAATTCAGATAGTCATGAAAAAAGTAAAGCCTCCATTGCCCTCTAACACCAAGAGCAAGAGTCACTGCTAGATTCTTGTGTCCTCCCAGAAATAGTTTGTACACGTGCACATTTGCTTACTTACTTTTCTTTGAGACAAAAGGACTTAATGTGGTCTTCCACGTGTAGCTGATTAGCCAGACAGTCAGACTTGGTCTAAGTGACTGCAGTTCTCCCAAGAATTTAGGCCTCCATAGGCGGCAGCGGGAGCTTCCTGCAGGACTCCAGCTCCCTGGCTGGCTGGTCTCCTGCTGGGCCAGAGGCCCCCTCCCTCTCTCCGAGCCAGATGCCCCATCCAGGCCTCTGACTGCTCTTCCTCCTCCCCCGAGTTCACATCCTAGCTGGATCCTGTCTCTTCCAGGAACCCTTTGTTTCACCCCCGTTTGACTCTTTCAGTTGCTAGCTGGCCCCCAGGGTCTGCCTCACCTAGGAGGGAGGTCCCTGTCCTCCTTAGGAAGAGGGCCTGTCGAGGGCACTGCAGGCCCTGTGAAGATGGAAAAACTCAGAGGCAGCCCAGTGCCATCCCAAAGACTGAGGCAGCTGCTTTCTCTGCCTCTATCAGGGAACTGGGAAAAGGGGCCTCGGGAGAAGTAAAAGAATGAGGCAAGTCTCTTCCCCATCCCTCTGGCACCCCAGTTTTGGGGGGTTTTCATGTGTCTGGCAGGGGGTTTGCATTTAGCAACTCTTTTCTAAATGAATTCACACAAGAACAAGGAAAGGAGTGAAGGCTCTGCTTCCTTTCCAGTGTCCTGGGACCATCTGCCGACTGCAGGCACCCAGAAGGCCCCGCTGTCTCTGTGGCTGTGAGAAGGCCCACACACTCGGATGGAGGGGGCTGTAGCAGAGACGCGAGTTTCGCATGACTGTGGGCGACCCACAGATCCCTGGCCACCCCATCCTTTCCTGCCTGGCCACAACTCTTCTACCAGCTGAAGACCCCGTCCTGGCTCCATTCCGGCCAGGCCGAGTTGGTCCCTGCCATCTCCTCTGGCCCAGCTACCTGCTCAAACTCTGTCTTCCAGAGTCACAGTCCAGCCTGTCTTGGTTAGGGTTGATTTCTTTTGTTTGTTTACATTTACCCAAGCAGTTCACCACCCTAACAAGCAACAGCGTGGAAAGACCCTTTCCCACGGTCTGTGGGAGAATGTCCATGTGAAGACGATTAAACCCAGAATCATACACTAACAGTGATAATCATGACGATAAGCGTAACAACAGATGATTATAGCAAGAGATAACCATAAATAGAAGTTCCTAAATCAGCCATGAATTATTATTTTTTTTTCATTTTTCTTTGCATATCTATTATGGCCTCCTTTCCCTACTGCATAGAGGCCAAGGCCTAGTTGTTAGGAGAAGGGAGTTCTTTCTTGCTTGCTTTTTTTGCTAAGAACCCATATTTGAATGTGAAGGTTGAATTTGCATGTGATGCAACTCTCACACACATGTTGCTGGCAACCTAAAACAAAGGAATCTTTTCACTATACCTGTGTGGATTTGCCTGAACTTTAATTATAAATATTTACACATATTCACACAAAAGAATTATTAGTTAAAAGCAACTGGATCTTCATTTCAGTTCAGTTCAGTTGCTCAGTCATGAGCGCACACCAGGCTTCCCTCTCCATTGCCAACTCCTGAAATTTGCTCAAACTCATGTCCATTGAGTCAGTGATGCCATCCAACCATCTCATCCTCTGTTGTCCCCTTCTCCTCCTGCCTTCAATCTTTCCCAGCATCAAGGTCTTTTCCAACGAGTCAGTTCTTAGCATCAGGTGGCCAAAGTGTTTCCAATGAATATTCAGGACTGATTTCCTTTAGGAAATCATTTAGTACCAAGTAAATACTGAAACTATCTCTATGCCGGGTACTGGTAATAAAAAATGTAATAGCTAATTAAATTTTAAGTGCTATTTCTGTTTTTCCAGAACTTTTTATAAATTATCTTATTTGATTCTTAGAGCACCTTGGAAACAGGTACAGGTATTTTCATTTTATAGGATGAAGCAGAGGCACAGTTAGGTTGAGCATGTTGCCCAGAGTCACCTCGCTGGCAAGTGACCTACCATAATGCTAACCCAGGCTGCCTGCACCCTCTCGGAGCTGCTGGTCTGGTGGGAGAGCAGCAAGCCTTCAGTGCAAAAGTGCTGCTGGGGACCTGGCAGGTCCAAGGGAGGGAGAAGCGGTACGTGGTTCTGGGGAGTCTGGGAAAGCTTCTATACAGTGTGACATCTAGGCAGGTGCTCAACAGAGCAGGGGGAGGCAACGTGGATGCGGGGGGATGCTGTAGGCACATCAGCAGGACAGCTGTGGTGAAGGACTTCAGGCCCTGCAAGTGTCTTGTCTGGCTGAAGGCCAGGTGTGAGCTGGGGGAGGAAGAAATGGAGGCAAGCAGATCTTGAAAGTCCTTTGGTGGTGGTTTAGTTGCTAAGTTCTGTCCGACTCTTGCAACCCCATGGAGTGTAGTCCGCCAGGCTCCTCTGTCCATGGGATTACTACAGGCAAGAATACTGGACTGGGTTGCCATTTCCTTCTCCAGGAGATCTTTCTGACCCAGGAATCGAACCCAGGTCTCCTGCATTGTAGGCAGATTCTTTACCAACTGAGCCACGAGGGAAGCCCCTTGTAGCTCTCCCGCCAGACGAGTAACTCCTTGAGGGCATGAGCAGCCTGGATTAGCATTATGGTTTGGTTACTTTCCAGTGAGGTGGCTCTGGGCTACATGCTCAACCTAAGCTGAGGATAAGCCTCAGCTTCATCCTATAAAATGAAAATAACTGTACCTGTCTCTGAGGTGCTCTAAGAATCAAAAAGATAACTCACAAAAAGTTCTGAAAAAACAGAAATAGTACTTAAAATTTAAAGGGGAAAAGTCCTTTAATGGCGAGCTAAGGAGTCAAGATTCAGTGGCAGGTGTGAGGAGGGGCCTGGTGTTGGAGAACTGAAGAGCCGTGTGGGCAAAAACAGAGCGGCACAGGCAGACGAGCACAGGGGCCTGGCCGGGGCAGGAGCTCCCCAGTGCAGCGCACCCCTCCCCTGGGGGCTTCCCACAGGCCCCCGGAGCAACCGCACGCCTCTCTTCCCGCAGAGAGGCTGCTCACACCGCCACTGCCCCCTCTCCATGCACTCTCTGAGAAGGAGGATCCTGAGGTGCAGATGAGCACCTTGAGGACCCATTTCAGCACGAAGCAGCTCTTCTTGGCCCAGGCACACATCAACTGCCCTGGGCGCCCCCACACAGGCAGCCGCTGGCTCCTGCAAGTGCCCCGCTCAGGGTGCCCTGTACCCAATCCCAGTCCCCATAGCTGCAGTCCAGCTGTGAACATTCTCATTACGCCTTCTCAGGTCTCCAAGGAAAAACATTACCCTGGGGAGCAGTGACCCTGGCTGCTAGCACAGAGAGCATTGGACACAGGCGCTCGGGGTCTGATCTAGAGCTCCGTGGGACTTTGGGCAAGTTTATTAACCCCTCTGGGCACAGTTTCCTCAGCTTTAAAATAGGGGAAACCAACACTCTCCCTTATGGAGTTGTTGGGAGCTTCACATACCTGGCAGGCAGGACGTGCTGTCTGAGAGCCAGCTATGACTGCTGTTCAATCCCAGGGACCTCAGCCAGGCTGGTCCCGCTGAAAGGGGACTTCCTCCTGGATTCTCAGGAGGGTGGCTATTTCCTCTTAGGACAACTATAGCCGATTCTCATTATTCACAGTGGTTGTGTTCTACAGAGTTTCCTAGAACACTGAATTTGCTGATACTGCTCCCAGGGGAGCTACAGGGCTAAGTTCCTGTGAGCTTCCGGTCGCGACATTTTCATCAGCTGATCCAAATACTATTTTGTCTTATGTCTTTCTGCTTAAAGCCATCTTATTTAATACATACTTTTAATACCCTAGCACTGAACTCATAGCCAGAAGCACTGTAACTCACGCCTGAAGGAAGCTCCTCTAACTCATATTTTCTCCCTAAGGCACATCGCAGCTTCTTGCCCTTAAAAGCACCACACGCCACGCAGCACTTTAGCATTATACTTGGGGCCATTTTAAACAGCAGAGTCATCAACAGGTAACTCAAAAACATGAAAAGCACAGCGCTTAGATTTCTAAAAGGAGACATGTTCATGGTTTGACCGCTAAAACAAGAAGGCAGAGAGGTGGCTTGCTCCACCTCAGCGGGGAGCCTGTGTGTCTGGTGATTCAAATTCTTCACTGCTCTGCACACACATACTTCAACAGATGTTCACAATCACAAGTATTGGTTTTTGGGTTTACAGATAACTTTTAGTGAGTAGGTGAATTAAAAAATTATGTAGTACATGAAAAATGATCAATAGTATCATCTTGTCAAAAGGTTAGCAGAACTCGGACACTGCCCAAGGCCAAGCCCTTGGAAAGGCACAGGGTTTCGTGACACTCACCTCCACCTGCCCTGCATCCGTGCATAGCCATGTTGCCTTCCTAAGGTGGATGCTGGCCTGGCCTGTGCTGTCTGAATAAAGGGCAGCACCAGATTCTCAGTAGGCTGAGTTCCTCCCTCTCTGGGTCAGGCCCTGCCCAGCACCCCTGGTGATTCAAGGCACCTACCGCACGCCACTGTCCAGTAGACCTGCGAGTCCTGGGTCTGGTGGAGGATACGGTAAGGGGCCACCCGGGCGCTGGAGTCCAGCACCACATCCAGGGTGCCCACAAGAAGACCTGGCAACAGGGCAGAGAGAGGGGAGGGTGAGGGAGGGCTGTGCTGGGAGCTGAGCCCGGCTGGAGGCAGCGCGAGGCGAGCACTGCCCCACAGCCCCAGCCCAGAGCGTGAAACATCATATGTCATTTGAGTCCATTAAATTACTTCTTTTTCCTCAAAAGCCTTCAGCCAGTTTCTGATCCCTATCAAAAAATCCCCTCCTACTTATTCCTGTTTATCCTCCTGACTCAGAAACACCTGCAGGCAGGGGCTGATTCACGGGGCTCAAAGCTCACGTAATCCAGTAGGCCGTCTTCAAGAAAAATGCAAAATCAGACTTGAAAACTAGCATTTGTCAGAATGAGGAAGTACAACGAAACAAAGCAACAAAGAGTTCCCTGGTGGTCCAGTGGGTAAGACTTTACGCTCCCAGTGCAGGGGTCCGGTTCCCGGCCTGGTCAGGAAACCAGACCAGGTTGCAACTAAGACTCCACATGTTGCCACTAAGATTCAGCACAACCAAACAAATAACTATTAAACAAAACAATACCGCAAATATCACAAAATCCAGAAAAACAATGTGATTTATTAACTGCCAGATACATTTCTTATGACATGTCTCTCTGACGTTTCTGGCTGTATACTCTGATGTCTTTTTTTTTTTCTGATGTCTTTTTCATAAGACAATGATATTTAACATCATTTTCCACATCAACAACAGGAAGATAATGTAGCCTCAAAAGTCATGATGGAAAATAACAGGCAAATTTTTAGTATTGTCCAAATTGTCCCATTTTTTTTTTTCCATCTCTGAAGCATTTTAGGACATTTCAAGTTTTCCTTCTCATCACAATGTCATCAACATTTGTCAACATCATTATTTCCCCAATAAATCAGAGGAAATGTTTACATTTTGCAACTATTTGATTTATTCCTCTTCATTAATTGAATGATTCAGCTAAATAAAAGCCTGTCCATTGTTCATATTTGAGGTTTGCTTATTTATTTTTTATTTTTGGCTGCGCTGGGTCTTCATTGCTCTGTGTGGGCTACTCTCTAGCTGCTTCTCAGTGTGACGATTTCTCCCATTGCAGAGCGTGGGCTCTAGAGTATGGACTCAGTTGCTCCATGGACTCTTCCTGGAGCGGGGGGGATAGAACATGTGTCCCCTGCATTTGCAGGCTGATTCTTTTTGTTGCTCATAAGGAATATTGGACCTATAGTTTTCCTTTTTGAAAAACGAATTTTCCTTCTTTTTGGCTGTGCTGGGCCTTTGCTGCTGGGGCTTTTCTCTAGCTGTGGTGAGTGGGGGCTGCTCTCCACTCGTGGTGCAACGACTTTTTGCCGCAGTGGCTTCTCCTGGTACAGAGCACAGGCTCTGGGGCGCGTGGGCTTCAGCAGTTATGACTCAGGCTCAGGAGCTGCGACCCGCAGGCCCCAGAGCACAGGCTCAACAGTTGCTCTGTAGCACGTGGGATCATCCCGGGTCAGGGATTAAACCTGTATCTCCTGCATTGGCAGGCAGATTCTCTACCACTGAGTCACCAGGGAAACCCCAGCAGGTGGATTCTTAACCTCTGAACTACCAAGGAAGTCCCTATTTTTTCCTTTTAATAAAATGCTGCTTTTGGTATGATCTGAAAATATTTTGTTACCATTTTCCTATTGATACCAGAATAATTACTATTGATTTTATTGCTTGACTTTAACACTTGTTTCATATTCCATTTTAATCTGCTTTTTCACCCTCCAGTCTAACAAAATAATCAGTTACAAAAGAAGGTAATTTTCACATACATCCAAGTCAGGAGTCTGTAATGTTTATTTTACTGAAATGTTCTAAAATGCCTCTGTAAATTGCAGTTAAAGGGGCATATTCAAGATTTTTCAGTGTTCGGAATAAACTTTTTTTAACTGTTCATGCTGAGGTTTCTCTTCTGGTCTCAGAAATTTTAATTCCTATATCGTTGGCATATCCATATTGCAAGACTTGAAAGCTTTTTAATGGCAGACCATGTCATCACAGTCATCAATGAAGAATCTAGGTTGGCATCTGTCTTTAAAAGACACATCGAATAAAACCACATTGTGAACTGTCCCTCCTGCAAGAAGAGTGTGTTCAGGAAACCATAATGTCCATCATGGCACAGAGAAGGCCACAGCAAAGGCCATGCCAGAACTGACTAATCATAGCTAAGGCAGAGAGTTCAAGGCATAGTTCCCAGGGGGAACTGGAGAGTCTGCTTTGGGGGACATGGAGAGATGAGTGTGGAAGAAAGAACCTTCTCCGCACAGGAAGGCAGAGCACAGAGGGACCCAGCCATGCACTGAGGTGACCTGTGGAAATGCAGAGCACAGAGCAAGCACTGAGACTGAAATATAGGTATGCTGATATACCTGAAGGTACTGGGCACCCAAGCATTTAATTTCTACATAGGCTTCGAGGTGGACCACCGGTCAGTCTCTGCAGAGGGGCTGCTGTCTAACCTCCACTGAACAGCCTAGTCCAGGACGCAGGTCCGGAACTGGATCCTGCGATTCCAGAGGCCTCTGGGAGGGGGCTCAAGGCACTGAAGACAACAGTCTTCCTGGTAACCCCACAAACTTCCACATCAGGAGGTGGCCCAGGAGAGGCTGAAGGAAGCGTTCTCCCATGGAAAGCCTCTGTCTGCGCCTGACAGGCCTATACTAGCTTCTAATATTTAACATTAGGACGTTTCACAGAAAATTCTCTTGATAATTAGAAGACCCGGCAACACTGGGTCCGAGGTCCTAAATGGCAACAATGGGCCGCCAGAGGAGCACGGGCACTGGTCTGGCCTAAGACTGATCCAGGTCTGCTTTGGCAGTGCCTGGACTTTGGACAACACCTGTAGAAGGAGTGCCCAGGAGACATCCCCGGGAACCCAAATGCCACACACCCCAGGAGATGCAGTCCTGTGTAGTGCCCAGATGGGCAAAGAGGCACCCTGCCTAGGTCATCAGAACACATATATCGGTGATCCAGCTAGCCTCGTTCTGCAGGTCCAATGCACCAAGAAGAGGGAAAGACGGATGAGGAGAAGCTGGAGAGATGGAAGCTGAGTCAGGCAGCAGCTGGGAGGAACTCTGATCTCACTAAAAAGGCAATTCTTCGGTGAGCGGGGAAAGAAGAAGGAAAGGAATGCTTGTGTCCCTCAGCCCCTCCTGGGAGGCCTGGGGGAAGCAGAGGCCCAGGAGATCCCGCGAACTCTCAGCCGTGAGATGCGTTCCGGGAAGCTGCACAAGCCTCCGCTGAGCCCCGGGAAGGTCCCAGCACCGAATCCCGCAGGGGCCGCCGCCAGCCTTCTTCTGGCCTCCCCGCTTGACCGCAGGCTCCCCGGCCGCCCCCCTGACGCGAGCGCAGATGTCTTCCTCGAGGCCCCAGCCCCGTCCCTACCTGGCGCCACCCCGGCCGGCCCCCATCGCCCGCCCGCGGCCAGCTTTCGGGCCTCCCGCCCCTCTCCCGTCCCGGCCCCACGCCTCCCTGCCCCGCCGCGCGACGACGTGCGCATCCGCAGCGACGCTCCGCGGCCCGGCCTGTCCGGCGCTGGCCGGCCGGCCGGCCCTCGCTTCCCGGCGCTCCTTCCTCGCCCGCCCCGCGGCGGCGCCCACAGGCCCGGCCACCGCGCGCCTCTCACCCGTGAGGCCGCCGCCCTTGCCGTGGCCGCGGCGCCGCTGCAGCACGAAGAAGGGGTTGGCGCGCTCCGTCACCCACAGCGCGTTGGCTACCAGCACCTCCTCCGGGCCCAGCCACATCGCGGCGCCGCGCTCACCCGGCCGACGCGGGCCGGGCGGAAGCGCCGCCGCCGTCGCCTCGCGGAGCCGAGCGGGCGGGGCGGGGCGCGCGGCCGGCGGCGCCCCCTGGCGGCCGCCGGGACAGCGGGGCCTCGGGACTCGCAGCGCGTTCCGCTCTCCCCGCCCACCGGCCCCGGCCTCCGCTCGCAGGCCGGATTAGCTCGGCCTTCTCCGCTTCCCTCTTGGCCTTCTAGCCACAGGCCTTCGCGCGGCCGGCTCATCGAGGAGCGGTTCAGTCCCGGGGCCAATGGCCTGTGGCCGGAATGGTTGAATTCACAGGTAGCAGGGCGCCTGGCGTTTTGTAAAAACCTATCCAGGGTTTGCAGGGAAAATGTAAAGGAATAGCCTTTGGAAATACATTTTTAGCTGACTGTTCAGAGCAAACCAGTGCCTGTTAACATTTGGAAAGGGTGGCTGGAAAAGTGTTAGTCTGTTGTGGTAACTCATTTTGACGCTTGGGCCTAAGACGAAGGGAATCTCAAGGAGTCCAGCACGGGTTGTTAGGAAGCTGGCGGGGTCCTCAGAAACCAGTGCAGTCCCCTCACTTGATGGATGGGGTCACTAGGCTGGGTGGGCCTGGGGTCGGGGGCAGCACCTGGCCTGGGGCCCTGGAGGCTTGTGCACGAGCTTGGGTAAGCAGCAGAGGGAGGCTGGGCATGTGGGATCCCTGCTCTCCCAGTGCTTGCCTGTAGGGGTGGACCGCTTCACAGTCCACAAGACCCTTTTGAGTGAAAGAGGGAAGTGTTAATGTCGCCTGGGGCAATAGGCATGAATCAAGATTTGCTGTTTGGTCCCTAAGTCACGTCTGACTCTTGCGACCCCACGGAGAGTAGCCTTCCAGGCTCCTCTGTCCATGGGATTTTCCAGGCAAGGATACTGGAAAGTGAAAGTCGCTCAGTCCTGTCCAACTCTTTGCTACCCCATGAACTATATATAGTCCCTGGAATTCTCCAGGCCAGAATACTGTAGTGGGTAGCCTTTCCCTTCTCCAGGGGAATCTGCCCAACCCAGGTCTACTTGCATTGTGGGCGGATTCTTTACCAGCTCAGCCACAAGGGAAGCCCAAGACTACTGGAGTGGGTAGCCTATCCCTTCTCCAGTGGATCTTCCTGACCCAGGAATCCAACTGGGGTCTTCTGACTTGCAGGCAGATTCTCCTGCCTTGAACGCAGGAGACCCACAGAATCTGCTTGCAAGACAGGAGATTGGATTTCTGGGTCGGGAAGATCCGCTGGAGAAGGGATAGGCTACCCACTCCAGTAGTCTTGGGGTTCCCTGTGGCTGAGCTGGTAAAGAATCCACCTGCAATGTGAGTAGACCCAGGTTCGATCCCTGGGTTGGAAAGATTCCCCTGGAGAAGGGAAAGAATACTGGAGTGGGTAGCAATTCCCTTCTCCAGGGGATGTTCCTGACCAGGGATCAAACCTGCCTTTCCTTCTTTGGCAGGGGGATCTTTATCGCTGAGCCACCAGGGCTAAACGGAATGCAGTATCTGTCTGCTGGACTAGGCCGCCAGAGTCCTGCAGGAAGCCAGAGGGAAGGGGGGCACTTTAGAATCATTCATAGGGGCTTAAGATGGTTTTGAATTGGGTTTCTATCACTGGCATTTAAGAATCTAATATTAATATGAATAGATATAGGTATGAATAGGTAGTTTTATGGTTAACAGCCAGAGTGATTAAGTCTTCTGAAATATTGCTTGAGAATCTGAACCAACTTCCAGAATGCAGAGGCCTGTTTTAAGACCTTGGAAGCTTAAACTGATCTGCATTGTACTTTCTGGAAATTTGAAGAATTTGGTAGTACAGTTGACCTTTGAACAACTAGGGTTTGACCTGCACTGGTCCACTTATATTCTCATTAAAAAAAAAATATTTAAACACTACCAGTACTGCATAATTGGTGGTTGCATGAATCCTCAGATGCAAAAGTGTAGATAGAGGAGAACCTTGGATTCAGAGAGCCATTAAGTTAGGCTCAGATTTTTCAACTTCTCAAAGGGTAGGTGCCCTTAACTTTTGTTGTTCCAGGGTCAACTGTACTTGTTAATCCCCTGAGGGGAGGTAAAGGGTTATTTTGTGCCTTCATTCCTCACACATTACTGGTGGGAAGGTGAAATGGTGCAGCTGCTTGAGTGTGCGCCAGTATCACCTGGAGGGCTCGTTAAAGCAGATTGCTGGGCCCCACCTCAGAGTATTTGTATTTCTAATAAGCTCCTAGGTGATACTGATGCTGCTAATCTGGAGACCACCTTTGGAGAACTATTCTTTGTGAGAAGGAAAAAAAACATTTATTGAGCACTTAGAATGTGCTAAGCCTACTTCATTTTCCTCCCTTAATCTCAAAGATGGAATTCACATTCCCATAAACCTCACTGCTGTAAAAGTCACAAGACAGTGATTAGTGTATTCCCAAAGTTCTGTGACCCTAAACACTCTGTGAAGGAGGGAATCCGACGCCAGGAGGAAGGCAAAGCCCTGATGGGAACAGGCAGAGAGCACAGCACGCTAGGCTGGGAGGTAGCAGCAGAATTCCGGATATTTTCATCATCTCAAAAAGAAACCTCTTAGCTCTTGGCAGTCATTCCTTATACCCCAACCCCTTCCACCCCCACCCCAAGAAATCAGTCTATCTGTATCCTTATAATTTTGCTTATTCTGGACTTTTCCTATTTTGGAGAGGGTGACTGACAACACAGCCTGTGACTGTCACAGCCTCATACCTTATGTTCTGTAAACAACGATGATGCTGACCTTGGTCTGGGCCTGCGCGCCTCCTCGGCCGTGGGCCGCTTTTGTCTGTCGTAGTTTATCAGTAGTCTTTGAAGAGTCCCAGCTGCCGCTGCCCGGAGAGAATAACACGCCTGCAGTCCCCGCGGCTCCTCCGAGTCTTCTTCCAGCTTCCCCTGTTGCGCCTGAGCTACCCTGGGTTCAGTGACCAGTGTGAGTGGGAAGACACATATGAAGGAAGTCATACGGTTCATACAGCCTCTTGTGTTTTGCCTCTTTCACTTACTGTAACGGAGTCAATGCTCATCTGTGTTTTAGCCTTCTTTTTTATGGCTGAATAATATTCCATTGCTTATATATACCACATTTTATTTAGCCATGTACCAGTTGATGGACATGTGGGTTATTTCCCCTTTTTGGCTGTTATGGATAACATGGTTATGAACATCTGTGTGCCAGTTTCTGGGTGAACATGTTTTCAGTTCCCTTGGACCATATGATAAAGCTATGTGTTTGAGGAACTGTAAACTGTTCTCCAAAGCAGTTGCACCATTTCACATTCCCACCAGTAATGTGTGAGGGTTGTAGTTTCTCCATATCTAGTCAACACTTGTTACTATGTTTTTTATTATAGCCACCAAGTAGATATAAAGTAGTATCTCATGTGGTTTGGACTTGCATTTCCCTAGTGGTTTTTGATATTAAGCATCTGTAGGGAGAAGGCAATGGCACCCCACTCCAGTACTGTTGCCCGGAAAATCCCATGGATGGAGGAGCCTGGTGGGCTTCAGTCCATGGGGTCACTAAGAGTCAGACACGACTGAGTGACTTCACTTTCACTTTCCACTTTCATGCATTGGAGAAGGAAATGGCAACCCACTCCAGTGTTCTTGCCTGGAGAATCCCAGGGACGGGGAGCCTGATGGGCTGCCGTCTGTGGGGTCGTACAGAGCCGGACACGACTGAAGCGACTTAGCAGCAGCAGCAGCAGGGAAAGAGCAAATTAGCCAAGATGGCTGTGGTCAGGTTCTCTCAGCCTGGCTCTCTCACTCTTGCCCCACATTTTGTAATAATGATTATTATGTAACAGCTGAGTCATTTATGGCACTGTGCAGGCGTGTCACAAGGTACTCGCTTGGCCATAGGCTACTTTTGTTCCGTAAGCACGTATAAGCTCCAGCTGGAAAGCCCTTGTGGTGGTGTGCGGTCACGTCATGCCATGTCTGCTGCGCCAGCCAGGAGAGAATAAACGCATCTGCAGTTCCTACAGCTCCCTGCACTTTCTTTCAGCCTCTTAGTTCGTGCCTTGCCTACCATGGGTTCAGCAACAGTGCACACAGTGAGATACGGTGAGAGAGCATCTTTTCATGTACTTGATGGTCATTTGTATATCTTCTTTAGAGAAATGTCTATTCAGAGTCTTTGCCCATTTTAATATAATTGTTGAGCTGTAACTGGATATATGATCTTAAGCCTACTTCTTTCATTATTTTAAATCCAATCCCCACTCATTTACCCTGCTGCCTGCCAAGTCGCTTCAGTCGTGTCTGACTCTGTGCGACCCCATGGTCTGCAGCCTACCAGGCTTCTCCGTCCATGGGATTCTCCAGGCAAGAACACTGGAGTGGGTTGCCATTTCCTTCTCCAATGCATGAAAGTGGAAAGTGAAAGTGAAGTCACTCAGTCGTGTCTGACTCTTAGTGACCCCATGGACTGCAGCCCACCAGGCTCCTCCATCTGTGGGATTTTCCGGGCAACAGTACTGGAGTGGGGTGCCATTGCCTTCTCCCCTCATTTACCCTAGAAGATAGGTATTTTGAGGTCAATATTAAAGAGATAAAACTGAAATCCAGACAGGTGGTTTGCCAATTTCATACTAATAAGTGCAGAAGTAGTATTAACGTCCACACCTTCCTGGTTCCAACTCTTTTCTACATGTATTGGAATTTGCTGTTTTTGCCCCAACATCCATTTCTTCCTTCCATCATGATTTTGCTGTAGCAACCACGTCTTTCAACTCTCAGCTCCTGTCTTTCAGGTGAAGCTGAATGCGCTCGTGGCTGCCAAAGAAGAGCCAATTCTGGCCTTGGCTAATGGCACATTTTACCTCTGTAACCACAGTGGCTCGTTCGGTGATGGCCATGTGCTTCCAACCAAGCCAATCAGGGTCAAGGAGATACCACTCTGGTCTCCTGGGGAGGCAGACCAGCTCTTGTGCGAACGAGGCTATAACTAGCAGATGTGTCTTGGTTTCAGTATTTGAGGGCCAAAACATTCCGTAAGTGATATACGCACACTCATGGCATTTTAGCTTTTGGGAGACACTACACTTTTTTTTGACTTAGCATTTGGGCAACACCACACTATTTTTTTACTTATGCCAGTTTGGGTTGGGGTTTCAGTCGTTTGCAACCAAGAGAGTCCTCACTGATACAGGTTTCCACCAACAGCACTCCATGTGGCCAATGCATCTTTTTCAATAAGTTTTTATTGAAATGGTTATATTAGCAAATCCTGCACATATAGGTATACACTATTGGCATATAGGTATATACCATACAATTTCACTACTTAATTATACTTACATCAACTGTACAGACCTAGAAGTTGTGCTGCCCAGAACATTTTAAAGGTTGCCAAGAAATCAGCTCACATTGTATTTGTAGGTATCTGTGTTCTAGTCAAAGTGACCCTTCCTTATAGTGAGTCCCCAGATTAAGCTAGTGATCAATTTTACTTCTTGGATATTTGATATGTGTTTTTTCTGGTACAAGAGATCCAATGGCGAATTAAACTCAGGTATACAGTCTCCCTTTCATCCCTCAAGGTGGGAAAATAAGTCGTTGGCTACATGTAGGTATATCCCAAGCCTCCCCCACCCCAAACTTCCTGTGCTATAGTTAGAAAAATAGTTTTGTATGCCACCCTCTGAGATGCTGTGCATAGTTTGCAGAAACTCAGAGGAAGAGGCACTGAGCTCTTTGAATGGCCGAAATATGAAAGCGCTAACTTTAACGTGAGTATAAAAGCTACTGAAGGTAAAAAAACAATTGTGACCTATGTGGCCTAGGACTTGGACCAACATCTCCTCTTGTTTAGGAACAGGATTGTTCTATTAGGTGATGGGGTTCCCCATATTCCAAATAGCATTTCCTAGCTTGGAGTCTTTTCCTGTTTTTATAATCACCGGGTCCAGTTTCCTTAGCTAGAGTCATTGCCACTCAGAAGTGGACCCTGCTTTCCATTCTCAGCCCAAGACACCAGCTTCTGGCCCTAAGATTGGGCCAAGTGTGCCGCTCTTCCAACTGGGTCAGCAAGACAGGCCTGGGCTGCCAGGGAATGAATGGACATGATACCCTCTCACTTCTCTCTAGGATGGCATGTGTCAGCTCAGGCTGGGTACCTAGCAGAGGAGGTGGGACTCTGGCGCTGGTCACACCCACTGGCCTGGTCCTGTGGCATGCTGGTAGGCAGTAGGCAATGAGTCTTTCTGCTTAGGAACAGCTTGCTCAGCTGGGAAAGAAATGGCCTGAGACGTGATGACCTACCTACTCCACCTCTTCTGTTTCCACAAACATTTGGCTCAGTACTGCCCAGTCACTAGAAAACTCCTTAAATATCACATAGTGTGGATGTGTGTATGTGTGTGCATGCTCACTCATGTCCAACTCTGTGCTACCTCATGGGCTGTAGCCTGCCAGGCTCCTCTGTTCATTGAATTCTCCAGGCAAGAATACTAGAATGGGTTGCCATTTTCTTCTCCAAGTGTAAATATACCTGGACATAATTATGGATGAAGGATAATTCCTACAGCAAATTAGAATTCACTTTGTGTTGGGTTAAATTTGTAAAAATAGCTCAGAACAATCATCTGTAACTCTCCACAGAGGCTGATAGCTCTAAGTTGCTAAGAGCTGGAGAGAGTGATTGTCACCTGAGGGGTAAGGAGCTGATGAAAGCTAGTCAGACTTCCCAGATGACCAGAACGCCTCTTGCCTGCACACAGTCCTGCCCAAGTGGACTATAACGGACTGGTGAGAAGTGAGCCATTTCGGGCCAGCATTAAATGAGTGGGTGACCCTAGAAGATGTGTCCCAGTGGGTCAAGACCCCACTGCAGCTGCCAGAAGGGTGCTAATGACGTCCTCCAACTCTTGGCCCTTCCACAGAAGAAGAAGGGGTGCGGTTTGTAAAGGTGCTTACAGCTGAGCTGGACGCCACCGTCAGCCTGAGTAGGCACGCTCTGGCTGCTGCCTCTGAGCCACCGGCAGTGCTTTCCCAGGCCTGCTGTTTCTGAGAAAGTTACTCCTTTCAGGCTGCTGAGCTGGATCTGTGTCACCTCAGACCTCTGTTTTTTTGTGGACATGCGTGTGGGCGATCCAGTGGGAGGAACTAGGAGACCTGGGACAGAGGCCTGAGTGATTCCAGCAGCACGGAATCCTTCTGAAACATTGATACTCAAGTCTGCATAAAGTTCAGAGTTTCTTTGTTTTCTGTTTGTCACAAAGTGTCTTTCTCTCCAGCAAGTCAAAGTGAAGAAAAAAATGGCTTGAGCTATTGTGAACTGCAAGAGGCAAAACCCCAGTTAAGTCCCAAGTTATGAACCGGGAGCCTCCCAGGGCCTTGTGGGACCATGAGAGTCAAGTCTTGGGCAAATATATTGTTCTTTTAGCAATCGAGACCAACAGCATCGCCTCTCCTCTGTGACCACTGAAGGCTAGTGGGGTGCAGCTCTGGAGAATTCAGGTGACTGCTTTTACCCCATGTCCACTGGAGACCCACTGGACTCTTCTCCAAGGTTCAGCCTTTGGGGATCTTTCAGGGCACCCCTAAGAAAGAGGGCAAACTTCCTGACTTGACTCCCAGAGGAGTGATAGGGGCTGGCCAGCTGGGGACACGGCCTCTTGTGGGAGAAACCCTTCTCCTCTGGTTGTGGGAACTGGCATGCTTTGTTTTTCCTGCTGCTATGTAGGACAGTAAAAAAAAAAAAAAAAAGCACAATTTCATGAAGGAAACACAGGCACCTTACCTCTGTAGCCTTTTTCCCTGAATTTTCTCTGTAACAAAACTTAAAATCTTTAAGGCGTGCTCCAGTCCTGCTGAAAGAATCTTAACCACATCCATGGATGTTCCATGAACATGACATTCATTTCATCCTTTTCCAAATGGACTTTGGAGTGATTTATCAACAAGGCCAAAAGAAAAGGCAAAAGTCGACGCATCTCACTTTTAACAACTGCCTTTAACAGGGAAGACACTTATTTTAAGCTGTGGATGTCATAACAGTTGCCCCATATATGGAGTTGGGAGTGAATTCTGAGTTTAATAACCCCAAACCCCATCTCTGGGCATTAGTGAGGCTTCTCCTGGCACAGCAGTGAAGTGACTACCACTTTTCTCTTCTTACCACTTTTCTTGAATAGGGAAGTTCTGCTCAGTGGCTTTTTCTAAGTCAGTTGCTGTCTGTAGCCCCTTCTGTCCTCAAATGTCATTGTCCTGGTTCTCAAATCAGTGGGCAATTTTTGCCCTATTCTGGCTTCCATCATCATCTGAGCTTAGCTTAGGACCCCCAGGCCTGTCTGTACCCACTTTAGGAGACTCTAACCCCAGTGAGTGTGTGTGGGAAGGAGGGGAGGGAGAGATTTGGGGCACGCGAGGACTGGCTGACATGGTGCCTACTTTGGTAGCTCTAGGTAATGTGTCCATTTAACACAGCTTCCCAGTACTCTGATGCCCAGTGGAGCCACACCCTGACCACCCTTGCCTCCCCACACCTCTGCCTGAGGTCCAGGGCTGTATCTCTATGCCTCCCCTAGAGGTCCTGCCAGCCCTCAGATCTAAACTGTCCCCATGTCTCTCTCCCCCTGTGTCCCACCAACCCCCTGGGTCACTGAGACCAGCACTAGGCTTCCGATTCAATCTGAGGACTCCCTCCTCCCCCACTCTCAGCCAGATGCCAGCACCCAGGCACCGCAGGCCTACCCGGCTCACCCCGCCCCCCTCCCAGGTCCTCCTCTTTGCAAAGCTGAGATGTGGGCCCTCCCCACAGCAAAGCTCTCCCTTCCCAGGAGGTGAACTCAAGGCCTTGCTGGTCTCAGCCCCTTGGCCTGCATGGCATCCTCAGCGACCACAGGTCCTGCTGGTGGGGGTCCTGAGCTGCACCACACCCTTCCATCTACGCCCTGAAACCTCTTCATCATTCACCACCATTGCATTTGGGCTCACATCTCGGCTGGCTGATAATGTGCCAGTTTTAGTAACAGCCTAATGATCACTGGATTCACTGTAACTCCCTATGTATGTGTTTGGCATCTAGTGAGAACTTCCTACCTTTTCCCTCAATGCTGCTTCCTGGAAATGGTGCTTTTGTTTCATGAAGTTTATGAGCACCAACCATTGTCACAGGTGACCAGATATTAACACCATCTCCTTGTTTTCCTGCAGAATCACCGCTTAGATGATAAAGGCGAACACGAAGCAAGATAACATTTTGATTTTTTCTCCATTAAAACCAGTTTCATATAACACATAAGTCAAGAAAAGAACTGGATGTGAGGGGTATTAAAATATGAGAAGAGCTTATAAAGCCCACAGTAAATATAAAGTTAGTCAAATTTAGTTATTCTCTTTTGCTTAAACTTTGTGCAGCCCCACCTTTCAGAAGTTGGGCTGTCAGCTTCAGATTGGTGCAGCAGTCTACATCAGGGTGTTCAGGGAAGTGTGTCGTGACACTCCTCTAGGCCAGGCCTTTCTTCAAAAGTGGGACTCACCAGACTTTGTCAAGACAAGCTCCCGGTGGTAAAGCCTGTCTCCCCCTGAGAGGGCAGAGGCGGGCAGCCCTGGATAGACACGCTGCCCACGCACACGGCCAAGCCTAGCCCTTGTACTGTGGACAGCGTGGCTGTTACTGGACCAAGCGCCTCTGCTCTCTCCCTCTCTTTCCTGAAAAGAAAGCAGGGCTTTGGGCAGTTCTTCCCTTAGGAAGTTAAAAACCACCAAATTGTCAAGTTTGCATTTTACCTGTCACAACCCAGTTCCTCACAGATCAGCTAACGGATGTGGCTGCTCCAGGCCCAGCTCCACACTTGTCCTGTGATGCCTGCTGGCTTTTCACCCGGCTCGGCCTGGAGACAGGGTGGAGGCCATGCCCGTCTTTACAGAGGGAGCACTGGGAGCCAGGCTCAGCTCAGAGCAGTCTCCTGAAGGGTCAGAGGGTTTGTGGTGTAAGAAGCTCAGAAGCTCACTCCTCTATCCCTCCCACTCTTCGAATAGTACTCTCTGCCCCCTTCCCCTCAAACTCACAAAAAACAATCAGAGATTATCATATCATTCCTGGCTAATAACCACTGCAGCTGTAAGACTCGCAAAAACTGAGATATAGGGCAGAAACACGTCTCTAAACCCCAACTTTCCAAGACACTCTGCTCCCCGAACCTCAAGCTTCTCAGGGCAGGACTGCCTATAGTGAGAAGTGCATTCTCTGCAAGCAGCCTGGGGTCCCGTCCTCTGCCAGGATCCCTGGGGGTGGCGTGGAGGCTGGACAGAGGATTTCCCCTTGGCACAGCTACAGCAAAGAGACAACGTGTTGTTTGGGACAAAAAATGCTACCGTCCCTATTCCTGGAAGATATGACCTTCCCGGAGAAGTTACTGTCTCTCCGGACAAAGGCAGGACATTCTGTAGCTGAGTGGGAAAGTGGCCCCAAGTTTTAGGAAAGAATTGGGATCTGAAGCACTATTCTGAGAGAATTTCCTCGTAAGGAATGCCTCTTTGGTTATTTGACAGTGGATGTGTGCCCTAGATTTACCAGAAATTCAAATATTATATGAATAGGCAGACTTTTAGGGTCTAAATTTTTAGTTTCTTCTCAAGTAATTTCATTTCTTTTCAGTAAAGGAATGTCTGGAGTGAAATTTAACATATATGCTTTCATAATGCACAAATCAGAAGACGCTCCACTGGGATCTAAGTTCTGGTTCAGGAAAACAAGGTCATGGTAGTGACAACATGGTCAGAACTGAGCCACCTTCGCTGGAAGATGGCCAAACGAAACACTAACGCAGGTGCATGTCTGGAACCTCTGATAGACCAAGTTCTGCTCTCCTTGAGACACATTCTCTCACGTAAAGCCAGGGGGCAGACCCGTCTTTCTAAACAGTATTCTCTTGGAACTGTTTATCAAAAATATTTTTATAGTACAAAGACTAGAGTACAAAGGAAAACCAAATAAAAGCCCTTGCTTAAAGCTCAAAAGAAAAAGCTGTTAACTCTGCACTGCTCCCGCCTCAAATGATAGCATGCTGCTGGTCACTCGGAGGTGACACTGCACCCTGATTCTCTGAGGCGTTGCGTTCCAGGCACCACTGTGTCTGAGGCATCTGAGCAACACATCACAGCAGGAGAAGCCAGCTTCACAGGAGAAATGGCAAGTGTTCCCCTCAAACTCTGTCCTACAGAGTCAATACGAATAACAGGGCAAGTCTGCGTGGCTTGCTCTCGGATCACATTCCAGGCACATGGAACTGAAGTGCCCAGTCTCACACGAGGAGCTGCGGGTTTACAGGTGCATCTCTACACAGCTCATATCCGCAGGAGAACAGGCGGAACTATGGCGTGTTCTTGAGCAGAAAGGACGCGCGGTCGGTTTCATCCGTTAGCTCACTGTGGTTCTGTGCTGGGCGCTCTCTGGAGATACATGTTTCTTGAGAGGTTAGCTTGAACGTGGGAAGAACACATGTCTCTGATGTCTGCAATGCCGTGAGCTCCTGGGCCCACTTCGTGCTTCAGCTGAGGCTGACGGGGGGGCACTGGGCTGGGTGGGTAGACTTAAGAGGGGTGCTTATGTGGTATCTCACAGCAAGGAGGTGGTTGGTTTTTCTCAAGAAAGCACTCTGAGCTTTTTGATTCTGACAACCACGGGCCGTCACCCAGGGGTCACCATGCCCAGCTGGCCTCCTGAGCAACCCCTCCGCATACCCCTCAGCAGTTGCCAAGAAGACAGGTCCACCAGCCTCGGGGACAAGACCTTCCATGTCTCAGTGGTCACAGGAGCACTGCTCACTTTATGCCATGCTCTTCTAGGGGGGCCAGCAACAACATGAACAGCTGCCCACCCCGCACAGCCTGCGGCTCCGCTGCAGCGCTCGGGGTCAGCCTCAGAGGAGGAACAAAAGACGAGGCTTTCTATTAGGAACCCTTAGAAGGAGGCCCTTTAACAGGAAGTAAAGTCAGAGACAGGAAGATACAGAGCAGTCCACGAAGCGGCAACGTGTGCCCTGCACGCGTGGGAAGCAGTGCTGACAGGCTTTAGTATGCTTTATGAGTGGGGAGCACAAAAGTTATCTAAGGACCCCAGCGTCACCCCAACACAGAATAGCATGTGATTATTCAGAGCCCATTGGCAAAGCAATCCTAACCCCTGGGCCCCGCCTCTTCTCTGGAAACAGCCAGGCTTCTCGGGGCCCATGTTCAGTGGCCAGCTTTGGGGAGGTTTTCCGTGCCATGAGGCCACCTGGGCAATAAAGCTGCCCTCAAAGCCTCACCTTGGGGGACTTTGTAACCCTGAGCCCCAACCTGTGCCTGGAAAGCACTGCCATTCTCCCAAAATGGACACTGACAGAAGAATACAAAACAAGAAAGGCGATCACAAATCAAAGGGAAGTGACGGTCCACTTAAAAAAATCAGGTTTTGTTCTCATCATACATGTCCAAAGATGGTTCGATTGTGGAGAATTCACTTTCGTACACCAGGCTTCGAGGGGACAGAGAGTTCCGATGGAAGAAGTGACCACCTGGAAAAGGAGCAAGAAAAATGGACTTAATAGGTCGTCAGGTCTACACTCCCCACCTGGCTTGAAGGAAAAGAACGTGGATTATCTTCAAAGCATCACATTTTCTCAAACATGTCCATTTTGGGCTCTTATGAAAAGAATACAGACATCCCTCAGTGTAAGCACACTTTAAATATATTAATGTCAGTGCTTGGATCCCCAAGAGATTAACCACTGGCGCTCTCCCAGCAAAAGCTGCCTGGTGCTCTTAAAAAGATTCCACTTATACATTTGAAGGCTTCTGTTCTGAGCTAAGCAGGCCGGTGGAGGTAGGAGAGGGCACAGGGTCATCAGTTGGGCAGACTGACAGGTCAGAATGCATGAAAAAGTTTCTGTCTATATCAAAGTTCCTTTACATGATTAGCTCTACACATGTTAAGACCAGTAATTTCCAGTCCTTTCTCAGACAGCCACTGTGAGCTGATCCATATCTCTACATAATATGTATACATATGGCTGATTCATAATATTGTACAGCAGAAACTAACACAGCATTGTAAAGCAATTATATTCCAATTTTTTTTAAAAGGTGGAAAAAAAAAAAAAAAAGAAAATCCATCAGTCAATCGGTGTGGTCTTTTTCTGGGCAGTTGAATTGTTTGTTTGGCCGTGGCAGGTCTCGGTGGTGGCTCGTGGGGGTTGTTGTGGCGTGCAAGTGCTCTCACTGTGCCACGCCTCTCACTGTGCCATGCAGGCGTCCTCCACTTGCTGCACGTGACCCTACAGCTCCTGAGCTCAGCCGTTGGGGCGCGTGGGCTCTCTAGCTGTGGCATGCAGACTTAGTTGCCCTGCAGCATGTGGGGTCTTAGTTCCCCGAGGAGGGATTGAACCCATGTCCCCTGCATTGGAAGGTGGATTCTTAACCACTGGGCCACCAGGGAAGTCCTCATTTGTCCATCTTCACACTTACACAACACTGTCCTGATTACTACAGCTCTTTGAGTCTTGAAATAAGGTATTATAATTGCTGTAACTTTGTTCTTATTTTTTAAATGATATGATGGACAGGGAGGAGAGGAAAGATATTATATATAGTTTTAAATTAAAGCATTTCATG
Source organism: Bos indicus (assembly GCF_029378745.1). NCBI lineage: Eukaryota > Metazoa > Chordata > Mammalia > Artiodactyla > Bovidae > Bos > Bos indicus. The sequence goes on along the minus strand of NC_091766.1, from coordinate 1,325,713 downwards.
ATCACTTCTTCTTGTTTAACTTTCCTTATTAAAAACTTCTGTATTTAAAAACCTGGGATGAATTAAAAGATGCGTGCCATCTGTATAAGCAGACCTCTTAAGATGAGTCCCAAGTAAGAGATGGGATATTTGATCTCTGATTGTTGAGTCTCAGCGCTCAGAAGAATCTGCACAGTCCAACTGGGCTTAAAGCTTAAAGATTTAAAAAACAAAACAAAAGAAACTGAGAAAAGAGAGAGTTTTCTGCTCTGCAGGAAGAACTAAAGCCTCCAGAAGTGGAAATGACCTAAGTTTTTTGTGTTAGTGTATTGATCAGCTGACACCAAATCTTTGGTAATAAACCATGGGTCAGAATTTACTTAGTAATCTACCCAGCTATTAACCAGTTTGCTTGAGAAAAATAAAATATCAAGAGAGGAACACACAAGCAGCTGAATTTTAGAGAAAAGCATGATGCTGGCTTTGCCAAGAAAGCATGGTAAATTTTTCAACCCCTGGAAACACCTTGTTTACTGATTAATTGATTCTTATTATCGGCGACATGATGTCACTAGGTAAGCTGTTAATGGAGGTACAACCTGTATACAGATGTGCACAGTGTATAAGTTTACAGCTGGGTGAGTTTTTACAGAGGAGATACCTGTGAAATCACTGGGTCAAGAACCAGAACCCTCCCAGCACTCTACAAGCACCTCTACTGATCCCAGTCACCAGACCTTCTCTTTTCCTCCAAAGGAAACCACAATTCAGACTTTTCAGACCATGGTTTAGTTTTGCCTGTTTTTAATTCTACATGAATAGAAACAGAGTATATATTCTTTTATGCCTGGATTTTTTCAGACAATATTATGTTGTGACATTCATCTATGTCATTGAATACAGCACGTAGTTTGTTCACTTTTGTTGCTGTGTAATACTCCATGGTATGACTGCCCCACAATTTATTTATCTAATCTTCTATTTAAAAAAAATAAAAATAGAAGATTTTTATTCTTTAATCTGCACTGTGCCTGAATTGTGGCATGTGGGATTTTTAGTTGTGGCAGGAGATCTTTTATTTGTGACATGTGGGATCCAGTTCTCTGATCAGGGATTGAACCTGGGCCCTTGCATTGGTGGCTTGGAGTCTTAGCCATTAGATCACCAGGGCAGTCCCCCAATCTTCTATTAATGGACACGAGCATTGTTTCCATTGGGAGCTATTGTGAATACTGCTGTTAGGAATATTTTTGTGTGGGGGCTTCCCAGGTGACACTAGCAGTAAAGAACCTGCCTGCCAATGCAGGAGATGTAAAAGACTTTCATGGGTTAGGAAGATCCCCTGGAGGAGGGCACGACAACCCATTCCAGTATTCTTGCCTGGAGAATCCTATGGACAGAGGAGCCTGAAGGGCTGCAGTCCATACAGCTGCAAAGAGTTGGACGTGACTGAAGTGACCTAGCACACATACACACACATTTTTATGTATCTCTTGCACACATGTGGATCCAGTTCTCTTCAGTTTAATCTAGGGGTGAAATGGCTGGGTCTTAGGTAGATGTATATACTGGCAGTTTTCCAAAGTGGCTGCACCAATTTTTACCCCCAGCAGTGGCTGAGAATTCCAGGTGCTCTATATCTACACTAATTCTTGATGTTTTTCTGACTTAAAAAGTTTTGCAGTTCTGGTGGGTATATAAGGGGTATTTCATTGTGGTTTTAATTTATATCCCCTGATGACTAAAACGGAGAAGGCAATGGCACCCCAATCCAGTACTCTTGCCTGGAAAATCCCATGGGCAGAGGAGCCTGGTGGGCTGCAGTCCATGGGGTCGCTAAGAGTTGGACACGACTGAGCGACTTCACTTTCACTTTTCACTTTCATGCATTGGAGAAGGAAATGGCAACCCACTCCAGTGTTCTTGCCTGGAGAATCCCAGGGACGGGGGAGCCTGGTGGGCTGCCGTCTATGGGGTCGCACTGAGTTGGACATGACTGAAGTGACTTAGCAGCAGATGACTAAAAAGGATGAGCACTTTTTAATATGTTTTTAGGCTATTTGTATATCTTGCTCATCCTGAAATGTTTCTTTTGCTCATTTTGTTATCAGGTTGTCAGTCTTTTCCTTTATTCTGAGTGTGAGTCCTTTGTTATGACTTTATGTAAGTAATATATAAATACTATTTATTACTTTGCTATAAATGTTATAGGTTTTCTTCTAAAATAGTGTATTATGACAGACAGAATTTCTTAATTTTAGTGTGGATCAATTTATCTATCTTTTATTTTATGGTTGGTGCTCTTTTGACTCCTATGTAAGAAATTGCCTATCTCAAGGTTTTGAAGATATTGTTTTATCTTTCAGAAGCTCCATTGTTTTACTTTCCACATTTAGATCTATGTTCCACTTCAAATTCATTTTTGAGTATGGTGTAAAGTAGGAATTAAGATTCACTTTCTTGTTATAGGGTTTCCCTGGTAGCTCAGTTGGTAAAGAATCTGCCTGCAATGCAGGAGACCCCGGTTGAACTCCTGGGTTGGGAAGATCTGCTGGAGAAGGGATAGGATACCCACTCCAGTATTCCTAGGCTTCCCTGGTGGCTCAGCTGGTAAAGAATCTGCCTGCAATGTGGGAGACCTGGGTTGGGAAGATCCCCTGGAGAAGGGAAAGGCTACCCACTCCAGTATTCTGGCCTGGAGAATTCCATGGATTGTATAGTCCATGGGGTCTCAAAGAGTCAGACAGGACTGAGCGACTTTTGCTTTTCTTTATAGATATTCAGCTGATGGACAACCACTGATTGAAAAGACCACTCTCATGCTCACTACTATACAGTGCTACCTTCACATGACCAAGTGCCCATAAATGCATGGTTGTTTGGGGACCATATTCTGTACTATTAAGCTATACATCCATCCTTGCATCAATACCTCCCAATCTTAAATACCATACCTTTATAAAGTCTTACCATCTAGTTTTTTATCAGTGAAGAATACTCTATTAGATAAGGAAGAATGGGTGTCGAATTTCAGCAAATGCCTTTTCTGTATTTATTACGATAAAAATATGACTTTTCACTTTCATTCTGTTAATGTGTTGAATCCCACTGATTTTCAACCTTGCATTTTTTAACAAATTTAACTTGGCTGTAATTTTTCCTACTTATATATTGTCAATTCATTTAGCTAATATTTTATTTGGAATATGTGTATCTATATTGATAAAATAAATTAACTTGTAATTTTCCTTTTTGTAATGTCTTAGTCATGCTTGGTGTTAATGTTATGCTGGTCTCATTGCAGGACTTGAGCCCTGCAATGAGGAACTTAGTTTGTTCCTCTTTTTCTATTCTCTGGATAAATTTGTGTAGGATTGTTTTATTTCTTCATGAGATACTATAAATAATTCACCAGTGAAACCATCTAGGTCTAGAGTTCAAATTTTTAAAAAATCATTAAAAAAATTAAAGTATAGTCTGTATTATAACACTCATAATATAATATATATAATATTATATTAGTTTTAGGTATACCGCATGGTGATTCAATATTTTTATAGATTATACTCCATTTAAAGTTACTATAAAATGCTGGCTATATTCCTTGTGTTCCATATGCTATATCCTTGTATCTTAGTTTATACATAGCAGTTTGTACTTCTTAGTCTCTTATCCCTGGAGTGTTTCTCTGAGGGAAGAGTCTAAACTATGACTTTATTACTTAGGTTTAGTAATAAATTCTGGAGAAGGAAATGGCAACCCACTCCAGTATTCTTGCCTAGAGAATCCTGTGGACAGAGGAGCCTGGTGTGCTGCTGTCCATGGGGTCGCACAGAGTCGGACACGACTCAGGCGATTTAGCATGTATGCATGCACTGGAGAAGGAAATGGCAACCCACTCCAGTGTTCTTGCCTGAAGAATTCCAGGGAGAGAGGAGCCTGGTGGGCTACCGTCTATGGGGTCATACAGAGTTGGACATGGCTGAAGCGACTTAGCAGCAGCAGCATCGGCAGTAATAAATTCAGAGAATTTAGATCTCCTGTTTCAGATTTCCTGTTTCTTCTGTGTCAGTTTTGGTACTTAGTATTTTTCAAGGAACTTGTTCATTTAAATTTCAGAGATTATTACCACAAGTTGCCATGATACTCTTTTATTATTGATTTTTTTTATTATAGTAAAAAACATAGCATAAAATTTGCCATCTTGGCCATTTTAAAGGGTATTGTGCTTGTGCTAAGTCGCTTCAGTCGTGTCCAACTCTTTGTGACCCCGTGGACTGTAGCCCAGTAAGCTCCTCTGTCCATGGGATTTTCCCAGCAAGAATCCTGGAGTGGGTTGCCATTTCCTCCTCCAGGGAATCTTCCCAACCCAGGGATCAAACCCGCTTTCACGTCTCCTGCATTGGCAAGAGGATTCTTTACCAGTGAGCCACCTTATCTATGTTGTGTTACATGGACAGAGGAGCCTGGCGGGCCACAGTCCCTGGGGTCACAAAGAGTGGGACATGACTGAGCAACTTCACTCCAAAAAATTAAACATAGAATTACCATATGACTCATCTATTCCACTTCTAGGTACAAACTTAAAATAATTAAAAGGAGGGGTGCAGGGCTTCCCTGGTGGCTCAGTGGTAAAGAATCCATCTGCCAATGCAGGGTCCAATCTCTGATCTGGGAAGATCCCACATGCCTTGGAGCAACTACGTCTGTATGCCACAACTATTGAGCCTGTGCTGAAGAGCTGGGGAGTAGCGACTACTGGGCCCACGTGCCACAGCTCCTGAAGCCCGAGTGCCCTGGAGCCTGCGCTCCACAACAATAGCCACTGCCATGAGACGCTGGGGCACCGCAACGAGAGAGCAGCCCTTGCCCTCTGCAACTAGAGAAAAGCCCCTGCAACAACAAAGACTCAGCACAGCCAAAATTTAATACAATTTTAAAAGTGTACTAAAAAAGAGGGACGCAAACAGGTTCTTTTTTCTTTATTATTTTTGGCTGTGCCGGGTCTTCGTTACTCCGCTCGAGCTGTCTCTAGTTGCAGCGAGTGGGGGTTACTCTTCCTTGAAGTGCACTGGCTTCTCATTGTGGTAACTTCTCTTGCTGCAGAGCAAACAGGTTCTGCATACAGGCTCAGGGGCAGGCGTGCAGCATGCAGGCTCCGTATCGCGGCATGTGAGCTCTCGGGTGTGCGGGCTTCAGTCCTTGTGGCACGCAGGTGCGGTAGCTGCGGCTGGCAGGCTCTAGAACACGGGCTCAGTGACTATGGCACATGGGCTTAGTTGCCTCATGGCCTGTGGAGTCTTCCAGGACTAGGGATTGAAACCGTGTCCCCTGCATTGGCAGGCAGATTCTTATCCACTGTGTGGCCAGGGGAGTCTGCAAACAGATTCTTGTATACCAATTCATAGCAGTATTATTTACAACAGCCAAAAGGTAGAAGTAGCCCAAACGTTCAACAGAAGATGAATGGATGAACAAATTGTGACATATATACATATATACAACAGACTATTATACTATTATTCAACCATAAAAAGGCATGAAGTACTGATACATGCATACTATGGTGTGGATGGATCCTTGTAACATGCTAAGTAAAAGAAGCTAGACACAAAAGGTCACATATTCCGTATGATTCAACTTATATGAATGTCCAGATCAGGTATACCCATGGAGATAGAACACAGATGAGGTGGTTACCAGGGGCTGAAGGGAGAGTGGAATAGGGAGCAAGAACTTAATGTGTAGGGGTTGCCTTTTGGGATGTTTAAAGCTTTTAAAAACCAGACAGAAATGGTGGTTACACAACACCGTGAATATACTAACGCCACTGCCCACTTTAAAATCGTTAGTTTTATGTTATGTGAATTTCTTCTCAATAAGGAAGTATTGATAACTTTTATTCCTCTAACTGCTTTAAAAAAAATTTTTTTTTGTCTTTTCCCCTCACTTTTACTGTTGGTGTGGTTTTCTTGAATCAGTGGTTTGGTGTCTTTGGTTAGTTTTGGAAAATTCCCAGCCATTATCTCCCCAAATATTGCTCTGCCTCAATCTAGATCCTTTCCTTCTATGATTTGAATTACATGTAAATTAGACTTTTTCAACATGATCTAAACTCTTTTATGCCTTTTTATGTATTTTTCTTTTGCCTTTTTGTGTTTCAGGTTAGCAGCAGCCTGAAATATTTTCTCCTGATCTGTATTTCAGTTCATAAATACCTTCTTCAGTGATGTCTAAGTTAATCACGATGGTGTGATCACTCACCTAGAGCCAGACATCCTGGAATGTGAAGTCAAGTGGGCCTTAGAAAGCATCACTATGAACAAAGCTAGTGGAGGTGATGGAATTCCAGTTGAGCTATTTCAAATCCTGAAAGATGATGCTGTGAAAGTGCTGCACTCAATATGCCAGCAAATTTGGAAAACTCAGCAGTGGCCACAGGACTGGAAAAGGTCAGTTTTCATTCCAATCCCAAAGAAAGGCAATGCCAAAGAATGCTCAAACTACCGCACAATTACACTCATTTCACATGCTAGTAAAGTAACGCTCAAAATTCTCCAAGCCAGGCTTCAGCAATACGTGAACCATGAACTTTCAGATGTTCAAGCTGGATTTAGAAAAGGCAGAGGAACCAGAGATCAAATTGCCAACATCCGCTGGATCATGGAAAAAGCAAGAGAGTTCCAGAAAAACATCTATTTCTGCTTTATTGACTATTCCAAAGCCTTTGACTGTGTGGATCACAACCAACTCTGGAAAATTCTGAAATAAATGGGACTACCAGACCACCTGACCTGCCTCTTGAGAAATCTGTATGCAGGTCAGGAAGCAACAGTTAGAAATGGACATGGAACAATAGACTGGTTCCAAACAGGGAAAGGAGTACGTCAAGGCTATATATTGTCAGCCTGCTTATTTAACTTATATGCAGAGTACATCATGAGAAATGCTGGACTGGATGAAGCACAAGCTGGAATCAAGATTGCCAGAAGAAAGATCAATAACCTCAGATATGCAGATTACACCACCTTATGGCAGAAAGCGAAGAAGAACTAAAGAGCCTCTTGATGAAAGTGAAAGAGAAGAGTGAAAAAGTTGGCTTAAAGCTCAACATTCAGAAAACTAAGATGGCATCCAGTCCCATCACTTCATGGGAAATAGATGGGGAAACAGTGGAAACAGTGAGAGACTTTGTTTTTTGAGGCTCCAAAATCACTGCAGATGGTGACTGTAGCCATGAAATTAAAAGACGCTTAATCCTTGGAAGTAAAGTTATGACCAACCTAGACAGCATATTAAAAAGCAGAGACATTACTTTGCCAAAAAAAGGTTCATATAGTCAAATCTATGGTTTTTCCAGTAGTCATGTATGTATGTGAGTCAGACCATAAAGAAAGCCGAGTGCCGAATAATTAATGCTTTTGAACTGTGGTGTTGCAGAAGACTCTTGAGAGTCCCTTGTACTGCAAGGAGATCCAACCAGTCCGTCCTAAAGGAAATCAGTCCTGAATATTCATTGGAAGGACTGATGCTGAAGCTGAAACTCCAATACTGTGGCCACCTGATGCGAAGAATTGACTCATTAGAAAAGACCCTGATACTGGGAAAGATTGAAGGTGGGAGGAGAAGGGGACGACAGAGGATGAGAAGGTTGGATGGCATCACCAACTCAGTGGACATAAGTTTGAGTAAACTTTGGGAGCTGGTGATGGGACAGGGAAGCCTGGCCTGCTGCAGTCTATGGGGTTGCAGAGTCGGACATGACTGAGTGAATGAACTGAAGTTCAATTAAACCTTCTATTGAGTTGTTACTTTCAACTATTATAGTTTTCAGTCTTCACATTCCATGTAATGCTACGTTGTTTCAATTTAGTTGCTGAAATTATCCATCTTGTCATTGGTTTCCTAAAAATACTTAAAAGGTATTTTAAAATCTATGTATTATATTTCCAATAATTATATATCTTATGGATGTATTTCTTTGTTTTTTTTTTTTTTTCTTTCTTTCTCTCTTTTTGGTCATTTGGTCTTCTGGCTGGATCTATTCTTTGTTTCTTTCTCTTTCTCTCCCTCTCTTTTTGGTCATTTGGTCTTCTGGTATACCTGCTATTTCTGATGGATTGCTAGAGATATATGAAAAGTACTGTGATACTCTGAGGCTGCTGCTGACAGTACCTTGATCCAGAGTATTTCCTATTGCCTTGGAAGGGGGGAACATCACTTTTAGGGTAAGGGTATATCACTTGAATCCAAATAGAAAATAAGCAAATGCAAAGCTGGGCTCCAATTTTTGAGAAGGCTAGTCAAATTCTGGTTCATCCTCTAGTTGTATAGTGTAGGCCTTTAGGGATTCTAATGGAAGGCCAAGGGTGTTTATCATGGCTCATTCTCCTTGGTAGGTCTTGAACTCCAAGTTTTGTCTACAAACTCAACAGGACTGCTTAAGTTCTCCTTATCTTAGTTTATCAGCCACCACATTTTGGCCAGTTCACAGCTATTGTTTGTGAATTAGCAAATGCCTCAAATGCCCAGTACTGAACTTTCCTTTTCTCTGGGCTTGTGGCTCCCAAAGTCCTCACTGCTCTGGTAGCTCTTCAATGTCTTAAAATGCAATGTTTTAAAAATGTTTTTTCCATATTTTCTGGTTGTGCTTGGTTTGATGGTTGGACTGCAAAAAGCTAGTATGACATTACCAGAAGTGGAAACCTGATCAATTTATTATCAATGGCTTAAAGTTCTCTTAGTGTAGATTAAAGTCCTTGGATTAAAGTCCCTTCTAGCCCTTTGAGCCCTGAAACTGATGAATGCAATTTAAATCAAGAGAAGGGTTTGCAGCTCTCTGTGAAATATAAGCACCTGATTCTGTGTGCTGTCCTACTTGCTGCTGTTTTATCTTTCTTCCCCAATTAGACCATAAAACTACTTTTGGATATAAATTAAGATATATCTTGTTTCAGTCTCTTCAAATTGTGTCACTAAACACTCTATAAAATTGAGTTGATTGGGATGTATACCATTCCAATGAGCAACCAGTAATTGTTGTTGTTTTTCAGTTGCTCAGTCGTATCCGACTCTTTGCGACCCCATGGACTGCAGCAGGCCAGGCTTCCCTGTCCATCACCATCTCCCAGAGCTTGCTCAAACTCATGTCCATTGAGTCGGTGATGCCCTCCAACCATCTCATCCTCTGTCGTCCCCTTTTCCTCCCACCTTCAATCTTTCCCAGCATCAGGGTCTTTTCTAATGAGTCAGTTATTTGCATCAGGTGGCCTCAGTATTGGAGCTTCAGCCTCAGCATCAGTCTTTCCAATGAATAGTCAGAACTGATGTCCTTTAGGATGGACTGGCTGGATCTCCTTGTAGTCCAGAGGACTCTCAAGAATCTTCTCCAACATCACAGTTCAAAAGCATCAAGTCTTTGGCGCTGAGCTTTCTTATGGTCCAACTCTCACATACATACGTGACTACCAGAAAAACCATAGCTTTGACTATATGGACCTTTGTTGGCAAAGTAACGTCTCTGCTTTTTAATACACTGTCTAGGTTTGTCATAGCTTTTCTTCCAAGGAGCAAGTGTCTTTTAATTTCATGGCTGCAATCACCATCTGCAGTGGTTTTGCAGCCCAAGACAATAAATTCTCTCACTGTTTCCATTGTTTCCCCATCTGTTTGCCATGAAGTGATGGACCGGATGCCATGATCTTAGTTTTTTCAATGTTGAGTTTTAAGCCAGCTTTTTCACTATCCTCTTTCACTCTCATCTAGAGGCTGTTTAGTTCCTCTTTGCTTTCTGCCATAGGGTTGTGTAATCTGCATATCTGAGGTTATTGATGTTTTTCCTGGCAATCTTGATTCCAGCTTGTGCTTCATCCAGCCTGGCATTTCTCATGCCAGGCTCATTAAATAAGCAGGGTGACAATATACAGCCTTTATGTACTATTTCCCAGTTTAGAACCATTCCATTGTTTCATGTCTGGTTCTAATTGTTGCTTCTTGACCTGCATACAGGTTGCTCATTGTACTCTAGCTGTACAAGAGAATGTTCATACACACAGAAATATTGATGAACAAAGGGCTATTTTGTATGCAAATTATCCTCAAATGCCTCAGAAGGATAATGTGTGTGTGTGTGTATGTATGTCTCTGTGTGTGTCTGTGGGTATGGAGAGAAAGAGACCAGAGACAGATAAATATAGTAAAACAATAGAAATCTGGGTTAAGGCTATATTGAAATTCTTTATATTCTTCTTGCAAGCTTTAAGTATAAAATTATGTTAAAAAAAGTTTTGGGGCAAAAATGCAACCCCATACTGACATAAAAAGCAACTTAATTCCAAGTGGATTAGAGATGTCAGTGTCAAAGTTATCAAACTTTGACAATAAGGTAAGGTAGGAAAATGGGCCTCCCTGGTGGCTCAGTGGTAAAGAATCCTCCTGCCGATGCAGGAGACATGGGTTCGATCCCTGGATTCCCTGGAGAAAGAAATGGCAACCCACGTCAGTACTCTTGCCTGGAGAATCCCACGGACAGGGGAGCACGGCAGGCTGCAGTCCATGGAGTTGCAAAGGAGTCGGACACGACTTAGTGGCTAAACAGCTAGAGGTTACGCTCTAGGACTCTTACTGGGGCTCGCCAGAAACACGTCACATCTCTGTGTCCACTGCAGATCCTGTAGTCCCGGGGACCTGCTGAGTCTTGTGGGCCAAGCAGCATCTGCTTGCGTGCTGCAAAGGCCTTTCCTTCCCATGGCCCTATTCACAGCCTTCTGTGTCACCTGGCGTATGTGTCTCTGCAGGGTCCCCAGGTATGGAGTGTGCCGCCTCCAAAACCCAGTTTACTCTTCCTTTCATCATGATAGGAGGTGCAAAGTGCAGTAGCCTGTATTTAGCTCCAAGCGGATGTCTGAGATGCCACTGCCTGGTGACCTCACCAAGGGGACAAGCCCCCGATGCTCCGGAGTGCCTGCGTCTCACCAAAGCCTTGATGTACTCAACATTTCCTGCTCACCAGGTCAGTTCACACCAGGTCATCAATATAAGGACTCACGACTCAAGCTGCCAAGAGTCCCTTGTCAGTGGAGACACACAGGATTCGCTTAATTTTCCCAGCAATGATGACAAACACATGTGGAAAGCTGCCACCTGGGGAAACTCATGAGACTCAGCACCAAGGTTTTTGTTAGCAGCAGGTCACACAGGTGCCCTCTGCTGGCATGTACTAAGATTCCAGGCTCCCAAAAAGAAGGCAGGTGTTCACCATAAACCCAAACAATTTTGACACAGTGAGCCATTTTTATCAGTGGTGGGAACCCTCCTAAATCTAAGTTCCCAGATGCTTTGCAAGCAGGTTGCAAGGACATCAGTCTCAGGACTGTTAGCTGTTTCTCACGCACTGCCAACCACCCCATGTGACCACACTAATGAAGCATGCAGGAACCAGGGAATTGACTCAGGGGTCTTGGACCCAGTGGTTCATGTGAAAAAGACCCGGGCTGGGGCTCTATTTGGGAAGCCAGAGTATGCTTGGATTGTCACCTGACTCCTAGGTTGCCCCCCTGCTCCAAGAAGGAAGTCAGTGATGGTGCTTCAGGTCCCTGGATGTCAGTGTTAAATCAGCTCTGTGTCTCACTCTCCTCAAAGACCCAAGAGTATGTATCCCCCTTTCCTTAGAGCCTGCCATTTACCAAGGCAACAATGGATGCACTAGTGCTGGGGGCATAAAGTGAAGTCGCTCAGTTGTGTCCGACTCTTTGCGACCCCATGGACTGTAGCCTATCAGGCTCCTCCGTCCATGAGATTTTCCAGGCAAGAGTGCTGGAGTAGATTGCCATTTCCTTCTCCAGGGGATCTTCCCAACCCAGGAATCGAACCGGGGTCTCTCACATTGCGGGCAGACGCTTTACCGTCTGAGCCAAATAAGCGTTGCTCAAAAGCCCATAGTGGCCATCTTCTGCAGTCTGTGTGGGGGACAGGAAGTGACTTTATAGAACTGGGTGGTAGCTCAGATGGTAGAGTCTGCCTGCAGTGATGGAGACCCAGGTTTGATCCCTGGGTTGGGAAGATCCCCTGGAGAAGGAATGGCAATCCACTCCAGCATTCTTGTCTGGAAAATCCCATGGATGGAGGAACCTGACAGCTACAGTCCATGGGGTTGCAGAGTCAGACACGATTGAGTGACTTCACTTTACTTCATGGGAAAGAAGGAAGTAGTAAGAGTCAGAAATAACAGAGGCTAGAAATTTTAAAATAAATGCTTAGTTGAAATAAAAAGAAATCAAAGTGGTTAGATGGCAGCACAGAACTGTCAGAAACCACGTGTCACTGATGACCATGATGGTCAGCAAGATCAGGATGCTGGGATCTGGAGGGGCAGCTCACAGAACAATGTTCCTAGTGACAGGAGAGATGGGCTGCTTGACAGCTGCAGCCAAGAAAGATGGACAAGCAGAAAGGTAGGTTAGCTGCCCCAGGAAAATTCATAATCCCTTATCCCATTTCCAGACCTTAATTAGTTCTCAGACCCAGAAACTACTGACTGAAGTCAAGGCCAGGCCCCTGGTGAAAACTGCAATGCCTGGCTAGTCTTTCCTCCATCCTTCCTGAAAGTGAAAGTTGCTCAGTCGTGTCCGACTCTTTGCAACTCCACAGACCATACAGTACATGAAATTTTCCAGGCCAAATACTGGAGTGGGTAGCCTTTCCCTTCTCCAGGGGATCTTCCAAACCCAGGGATTGCACCCAGGTCTCCAGCATTGCAGGCAGATTCTTTACCAGCTGAGCCACAAGGGAAGCCCAAGAATAGTGGAGTGGGTAGCCTATCCCTTCTCCAGGGGATCTTCCCAACCCAGGAATCAAACTGGGGTCTCCCGCATTGCAGGCATATTCTCTACCAACTGAGCTATGAGGGAAGGCCAAAAGGTAACTGCCCAATTTTTCCAAGGTAAATTGCCGGGGACCAGCCCCAGCTGATCCAGGGTATTCGAAGGAGAGACGGCCTAGGCGACTATTTATATGCTAATTAGAGATATAAAGAATAATAGAATGAGGATAGCTCAGTAGGAAAATTCAGTGGAGAAAAGAGGCTGAGTAGCTTGGTTTACGCGGGAGACCAATAAAACTTCAAGACAAGAAGTTTGCACCACTTACGTAGGCCGCAGGCGCCCTCTCGAATAGCGGAAGGTGCCTCACCCTAGACACCTTCTCGAGTGGGTCTTAGAAGCCCAGGCATAATTAGTAAGCGTGGTGGGTTCCGTGCTCCAGATGGAGACTTCAGCCAGAATGTGAAAAGAATGACATGGGGAGACCAAGCGCTGGTGAGCAAGGCCCGTAGCTTTATTTTCAACAGGGGCTTATATACCCTAAGTTACACATAGAGGCTAATAGGGGATGCAAAGTCAGCAGTCTTTGATTCTTATCAAAAACCAGGGTTTCTTTCCTGAAAATTTATCGTATACAAATGGTTTAGGTGATTTACATCATCTTCTGGCCAGAAGGCCTATTAACATTTTATGACTCTTGACAAGGACTTATCAACAAAGACTTATTTTCTCTAAGAGTAATTATTTTAAGGTTTGGCGCCATCTTCCAAAGATAAAATTGTATTCCTATAGGGTGGATGTGTAATGGGTTTACAACAAAGGAAATAATTTATTACCTTAAGGGTCTAAAGTTACTAACACCAAGGCCACTACTTAGTTTTTCTACATACCAACTATTAATTAATACACATTCAAGGATACAATTCAGGGGATGTGAAAACTTGGCAACAAGCATTGATTCATCAATGAAATCCCTTACTAGTCTTATTCTGACAGTTTCTAACTCTCTGAGAGGCTCTAAGCTATTTGAATATCTTAAGCTTCCCGTGCCTCTTGAGGCTGGGAGACTGTAAACAATCGTACACATAGCTGCAGGAGTCCGGGTAAACTTGTCAGGCGAGTTAGAGAGCCATCTGAGAGGTATGGATTTAAACACTCCTAATTGCCCAGGAACTTTATTAATTGGAGCTGTAAGTTAACTCTTTGACAGAGAGAGAGCGAGATGGTGGTAGGGGACAGCCCCCAGTAAAGTCAGAGGTGAGAGCACAAAGCAATAAAGTAGGCAGTCTCTGGTTTTTTGGGGGGTAGATGCTCGAGAATATCCGGGCGGACTCCTGAGGCTCGATCCTGCCTTTGCGTATGCCGAGCCTCCTTCCTCATGACCTTTGTCACGAGTGGAATGCCTCACCGGCTCCTGGCAGTAAATGTTCTTGCTATCAAGATAGGAAAGTTTTTTTTTTTCTTCTAAATATATTGACTCAAAATATTATATTAGTTTTGGGGGTCTAACATAGTGATTCAGTATCTTTAAACATTACATGCGATCCCATGAGAGTTCTTTATATATTCTGGTTACAGATCCTTCATCAAACATATGTTTGCTAATATTTTCCCTGAGTCTACGGATTGCCTTTTAATTCTAGTAGTATGTTTGAGCAAAAATTTTAAATTTTGATGAAGTTTAATTCATTCTTTTCCCCTTACGGATCACTGGTGTTTGTTCTAAGAAATTTTTGCCTAAGCCAAGGTCTCAAAGTCTTTCTCTTGTGTTTTCTTCAAGAAACTTTTACTGCTTTAGGCTTTACAATTAAGAATATGACCCATTTTGATCTACTTCTCAGATATGTGTGAGATATGAATGCAAGTTTGTTTATGCACCTCTGTATGTCCTGTGTCCCAGCAGCATTTGTAGAAAAGGCTGGTCATCTGACACATCAGATAAAGGGCTATTCCCCAAAGTATACCAAGGACTTAAAATGCAACAATAAGAAAGCAACTCAATTGAAAAAAAGGTCAAAAGACCTTAACACACACCTCACCAGAGGGCATACATGGCAAATAAGCACATGAAGAGGTGTTCCACATCACATGTCATCAGGGAATGCAAATCAAAATGACAAGAGACCGCTGCAGATCCTCTGGAATGGCCAAAGTCCAGAGTGCTGACACCACTGAATACCGGCCAAGATGTGGAGCAACAGGAGCTCTCGCCCATTGTGATGGGCGTGCAGAACGGTACAGCCGCTGTGAGAACAGCTGGCGGGGTTCTGACTAAACTCAATAGACTCTTACCATACGATCCTGCAATCACAGTCTTTGGTATTTACCAAAATGAGCTGAGAACTTACATCTATGCAAAGACCTGCACATAGATGTTTACAGCAGCCTTATTCATAACTGCTGAAACCTGAAAACGACCAAGATGTCCTTCAGTAGTGAGTGGATAAATAAACTGGTACACCCAGACGATGGAATATAATTCAGCACTGAAAATAAGTGAGCTATTAAGTCATGAAAAGACATGGAGGAGCTTTAAATGCATACTACTAAGTGAGAGAAGCCCATCTGAAAAGGCTACTGTGAATCCAATCACATGGCATGGAAAAGATAAAACTGCAGAGATGGTGGACAGTTCCATGGATTCCAGAGGGAGAAAAGAAAGGCCACCAGGCCACCTGGGTAGCCACTCACTTGCTCATTCATAGTTAGTTATGTTTCTCTGAGCATCTACATCATGTGGGCAGAGCTTGGGGACCAGGCAGAGGATAGTCATCTCCTCCCAGGTACTCCTGGAAGGGTAGGGAGACGGAAGTCCAACAAGGAACACAGAAAGGGACAGGGTTGCCAGGGAAGGGTGACAGAGACCCTGGGGGTGCCTAAGGGACCCCAGGTGCCCAAACAGAGTCACGCTGAGAAGGGCCAAGTTCATAGCCATGAACTGTGAGCCACGAATCTCAGTGTAGAGCATGAGCTGGGAACAAGTGGGTTAAGTCAAGAGCAAGACGTGACATCATCCTGAATGTTATTTCTTTGTGCGTAAAGCTTAGGGTTGTGGTAAGAACTGTGGACACACATCACTTCTGTGGCATTCTTGCCCAAATGAATAACCTCAGTCTAATCATGTGAAGACATCAGAAAGTCCAAACTGAGGGTCATCTACGAAAGAACTCACATTCCACAACAGTGCTGACGTGATAAAAGATGAACACACACTGAGGACCCGTCCCGTTGGCTCAGACTGGAGGACACATGGTCCTGGTCCAGAAGAAGGATGTTATGAACGACACGCTGAAACTTGGATAAGGTTTGCAGATTAATTAACAGTCTTGGATCAATGTTAGTCTCCTGGATTTAACCACATTACCATTGTTATGTAACGTGCTAACTTTTGAAGAAGCTAGGGGAAGCGTTTACAAGCGTCCTTTGTACTATTCTTTTTAATGCTTTGGCCAAGCTGCACCATGTGGGGTATTAGTTCCTTCACCAGGGATGGAACCTGCACCCCCTGTGGCAGAAGTGTGGCATCTAAACCACTGGCCCACCCGGAAGCTCCTCTCTTTGTACTGTTTTTTAAAAGCAATTTTAGTGAGGTATAATTTACATACCATAACATTCACCCATCTTAAGTGTGAAATTCAATGCTTTTTGGCAAATTTACCGACTTTTCAAACTTCACCAAGTTCAGTTTTAAAACATTTTCATCATCTGTGTGGATCACAGCAAACTGTGGAAAATTCTTAAAGATATGAGAACACAAGACCACCGTACCTGTCTCCTGTATGTGGGTCAGGAAGCAGCTTTTAGAACCCTACATGGAACAACTGACTGGTTCAAAAGTGGGAAAGGAGTGTGACACAGGTGTATATTGTTATCCTGCTTATTTAACTTCTATCCAGATTACTTTGTGCAAAATGCCGGATTGGATGAATCACAAGCTGGAATCAAGATTGTGAGGAAAAATAACAACTTCATATATGCAGGTGATACCACTCTAATGGCAGAAAGCAAAGAGGAACTCAAGACCTCCTGATGAGGGTAAAAGAGGAGAGAGAAAAAGCTGGCTTAAGCTCAACATTAAAAAAAAAAAACCAACATCCAAAAACAAAAAACTAAGATCATAGCATCTGGTCCCATAACTTCATGGAAATTAGAAAGGGAAAAAATAGACACAGTGACAGATTTTCTTTTTGTGGGCCCCAAAACCACTGTAGATGGTGACTGCAGCCATGAAGTTAAAAGATGCTCGCTCCTTGGAAAAAGAGCTATGACAAACCTAAACAGTGAATTCAAAAGCAGAGACATCACTTTGCTGACAAGTTCTGTCTAGTCAAAGCTATGGTTTTGCTAGTAGTCATGTATGGATGTGAATGTTGGACCATAAAGAAGGCTGAGTGCTGAAGAATTGATGCTTTTGAACTGTGGTGTTGGAAAAGACTCTTGAGAGTCACTTGGACTGCAAGGAAATCAAACCAGTCTATCCTAAAGGAAATCAACCTTGAATATTCATTGGAAGGACTGATGCTGAAACTCCAATACTTTGGCCACCTGATGCAAAGAGCTGACTGACTGGCAAAGACCCTGATCCTGGGAAAGATTGAGGACAAAAGTTGAAGAGGGTGGCAGAGGATGATATGGTTAGATAGCATCACTGACTCAATGGACTGTCCAGGAGATACTGAAGGACAGGGAAGCCTGACATGCTGCAGTCCATGGGGTTGCAAAGAGTCAGAGAGGACTTAGAGACTGAACACCACCATCCCAGTCATGGTCCCAGCCCTAGGCCACCAGTGATCTGTTTTCTGTTTCCACTGATTTCCCTTTTCTGGACATTTTATATAAAGAGAATTGAATGATGTGTGTTTTGAGTCTGCCACAATTTTGCATGTTTTAGAGGTCTTTGTACTATTAATATTTTAGTGGGACACTGGGTGGAACTTGAATAAGATTTGTAAATGGCTGATAGTATTGTATCAATGTTAATTTCTGAGTTTACATAATTGAATTATAATTATATAAGATTTTTACATTAGAGGAAGCTGGGTGATAGGAATTGTGTGCTTTTTTTGGTAAGTAAAATAATTTCAAAGTAAATCTTTTTATAACTTAAGCTTGGGGTCTGAGTTGTGCACTGCTTATGCTTGTCTATGGTACTGAGACTGTGGTTTCTTTTGAACAGAATGGTTTGGCTGGCCTTTCCTTTTCCAGAGGTCCTTGGTGAGCTCAGTTTCCAGGATGTTCTTCAGGGAAAAGTAGGGGCTAGTACAGGGGCATAGGCCTGAGTCACTGAGACATGCCCTGAAGGGGGTTCAGTTCAGTTAAGTTGCTCGTGTCTGAATCTTTGCAACTGCATGGACTGCAGCATGCCAGGCTTCCCTGTCCATCACCAACTACTGGAGCTTGCTCAAGCTCATGTCCATTGAGTCAGTGATGCCATCCAGCCATCTTATCCTCTGTTGTCCCCTTCTCCTCCAGCCTTCAATCTTTCCCAGCACCAGGGTTTTTCTAATGAGTCAGTTCTTCGCATCAGGTGGCCAGAATATTGGAGTTTCAGCCTCAGCATCAGTCCTTCCAATGAACACCCAGGACTGATTTCCTTTAGGATGGACTGGTTGGATCTCCTTGCAGTTCAAGGGACTCTCAAGAGTCTTCTCCAACACCACAGTTCAAAAGCATCAATTCTTTGGCGCTCAGCTTTCTTTATACTCCAACTCTCACATCCATACATGACCACAGGAAAAACCATAGCCTTGACTAGACGGACCTTTGTTGGCAAAGTAATGTCTCTGCTTTTCAATATGCTATCTAGGTTGGTCATAACTCTTCTTCCAAGGAGTAAGTGTCTTTTAATTTCATGGCTGCAGTCACCATCTGCAGTGATTTTGGAGCCCCAAAAAATAAAGTCTGACACTGTTTCCCCATCTATTTCCCATGAAGTGACGGGACCAGATGCCGTGATCTTCGTTTTCTGAATGTTGAGCTTTAAGCCAACTTTTTCACTCTCCTCTTTCACTTTCATCAAGAGGCTTTTTAGTTCCTCTTCACTTTCTGCCATAAGGGTGGTGTCATCTGCGTATCTGAGGTTATTGATATTTCTCCCGGCAATCTTGATTCCAGCTTGTGCTTCTTCCAGTCCAGCGTTTCTCATGATGTACTCTGCATAGAAGTTAAATAAGCAGGGTGACAATACACAGCCTTGACGTACTCTTTTTCCTATTTGGAACCAGTCTGTTGTTCCACGTCTAGTTCTAACTGTCCAGTCCCCTATTATAAAAAGGACATCTTTTATTTTTTTTAGGACATCTGTTTTTGGTGTTAGTTCTAGAAGGTCTTGTCGGTCTTCATAGAATTGTTCAGCTTCTTTGGCATTAGTGGCTGGGGCATAGATTTGGATTACTGTGACATTGAATGGTTTGCCTTAGAAATGAACAGAAATCATTCTGTCATTTTTGAGATTTTGCTTGAGGCTAGTGTTGAAATAATTTTAACTTGGAATTATTTCAGCATGAAATAAAGAAGGCCTTCACACTAATAAATAATGAAAAAGCCAGAAATTAAACCAGTTGCTATTTCTGTTTATCATTGATTTTTGGCAGTTATATGACATTCATAAAGGTTATGAAGATTTTAAGTAACTGAAATGTTCATCAGTTGAGAACGGATTCATTACACGATGCACTTTTTCATATTAAAGAAAATAAAGCAGTCAGATCTATATGCACTGATGTGGGATAATCTCCAAATATTGGGGGAGAAGAGTTTTATGGTCTGTGTATCTTTTCTGGATTGTTTCCTATATAATATTGTTTCCTATGTTTTTGGTCTCAAATTTTAAGTATATGTTTTCTGATTCAGTTCTAGCAAACAGCCTTGACATTGCAAGCTTTTGTAAAAAGGAATTCGGATAGTTAAGGAATAGTTGAGGCAGATGCAAAAATGAAACAGTATCCTGTAGAGTCATTTAGGGAGCACTACAAGTATTAAAATGAAGACAGGAGACATTCACGAAAGCGTAAGTCCTAATTGCTTACGAATGAAACCATGAGAGAGTCTTGTGAAAGTATTTGTGAGTCCCTTTCTGAGATTTCTGGACTTCAAAGGTATAAAGTTTTCTTTGGGGATGTTAACATTTAATTTTTGAAACATCCTATGCTAATTTGTCATGTAACTCTCTTTTGTGGATATAAGTAAGATAGGAATTCTTTTGTTTGACAGAAAGCCCTAGAAATGTACTTTTTTTCCCTTTAGGGCTAAAGGTGGGAAGCTCCCCTGGGGAGGGTATGGCAACCCACTCCAGTATTCTTGCCTGGAGAATCCGTGGACAGAGGAGCTACAGTCTGTGGGGGCACAGAGTCAGACACGACTGAGCGACCTAGCACAGGGCTGAAGGTAAATTAACAGATCGGTGACTGATAGATAATGTATTTAAAACTACGTGTAGGAGAGATTTTTGGGGGACGGACAATGCATATATGATGCTAATAACTGTCTTAAAAAGGTACATGTGAAGGAATAGGCTTCTACCTGCAGAACTCTCTCTGGAACTGTACATGTAGGCAACAGAGACCTTTGGATGAGGCCCGGGGCACTGGGAGGCAGGGAGACGCCCTTTTCACCTTATACCCTTCTGTACTTTTTCGACTTCTTAAAAGCCAAGTACATATTTACTTAGAAAAATAATTTAAGATGATTTCTAAGTACAAGAGATAGGGGATAAAAGGAAAAACAACATTTATATACAATTTCATAACAAGCTAACAAGATAGATAAGTTATTCTTATTTCATAGAGAGGGAAACTAAGGCTCAGAGAGATTAAGAAACTTGCTCAGAACCATACAGCTAGAAGTTGAATACAAGTAAATCTGAATCCAAAATGAAGTTTCTTTCAGTTTTGTACTCTTAAAACATAACTTAGAATATAATTATGATCAAACTGCAGAAAATATTTAAAAGAAATTTAAAGATCCCTAGTTGCAACACCATCAACTGATTTGTTTCTTATGCTGCATAAGAAATGGCAATAGAAAATGAGAAGGTATAGTTTTTCTGAGGCTATAAAAATTTTGAAATTAAACTTCAAAAACTTCCCAAGGCCTTTACAAAGGCCTCCACAAACTTCCCAAGGCCCTGGTAACAACTTGGATTTAAAAAGTACAATATTCCTATTTCTCTTTCAAGAAATTAAAAAAAGAACATAGTGAAGGCACAAGTTTTCAGCACTCAGTGCTGTAATAGAGTCAGACTACAAAGTAACTAAAGGACCTGGCAAGTTTTAAGAATCCCTTTCACTGTGGAAACCTCACATTCCTATAATGTAACAATGTAATCTACAAACTTTATCTTGTCAATGCTCAAGTCTACCTCACCTGGAGGCATCAGAGTTCACTGGGAGTGAGGCTAACTGCTTACACTGCCTGTGGATGTGTAAGCTACTGTGGATGAGGGTTACTACAATCGCCTTCCCTTCTCTCCTATTTTATCTGTATCATTTCTAGCCTAACAGTGGGCCCCATTTCTAGATCAGATGCAAATATTTGCTCATAAGCAGCAAAGCTCCGGGTTTAATGGTGGCTGTACCTGTTGAAAAATGACAAATGATCAGAATTTTCACATAAAGCTTTCCTTGTGTAAAACAGAGATCACTGCTGGAAGTGAGACAGCTTTTCCCAGAGACCTTTCTGAGGGCTGCATGAGTTCCTCCCTGGACCTGGGGCCCCTGTTCTTTGATAAAGATGACCATGGGTGGACAAGAGGGAGAGGCAGAGGAGCCTGACGGACTCAAGCATAGAAGAGAAGACCAGTCCTAAAACCTCGGGAGTGTGGGGCCTTTCCTGGTCTGAAGGATGCCTGAGCAAGGCCCTCCTATCATCAATACTAGGAAGGACTTTTATGGATCAGTCCATCTTTCCATACGAAGAAGGAAGAAACACACATTATTGGGTGACACTATATGCCAGGCACGTTCACAAATTTATTTCTCACAGCCCTGTGTGGCTACCGTAACTTCCATTCCCCCGCTGAGAAACTGAGGCTGTGAGGCTAAGTGACTGACCCAGGCACAAAGGGGCTGGCCTGGGATTCACACCTCAGTTGCCTGACTACATATTTCAATGTGTGGATCCCATCAGTCCATGGGACCGAGGAGGTGCGCTTTGGGTGTTCAGTTAACTTAGCTGATTGTGAAAGTCAAGTACTCAGAAGGTCAATAAAATTCAAACTGTTTCAACCAAAGCTTATCACTGTTCTTGGACAGGAACCTAAATACTATTTTCTGCTGCTGTGACCTTTTCGGTCTGTCCTAGAATGCACACGAATACTTCTGTTGAAGAGGATTCCAGCCCGGTTTAGAGAGTGGGAGCCTGAGTTTCAACTTGCATTTATACTCAATCAACAAAAAATGCCAGAAGTGAAAGGCGGAAGAGGAAGGGGGAAGAGAGAACACTTAATAGTGGGGATGAGTCAGCCTGTCACCCCACACCAGGAGTGTCTGCCCGCCGGGAGACTGACAGAGTCTCGGACTCTGATGCTTCTTCAGTAAGCTTCAATCTTCTGTATCCCTTGTCAGCATGTCACTGGGATTTGAGAGGTTTTCCCAAATGTAGTTTGAGTGACACTTTTTTTGCCTTTATAAACTACCCCTACCCTCTAAGACACAACTTCCCTATATTATAGTTATGATATGTGTGTGACCAGAAGCAAAATCCTAGAAAACTCTCTTTTCTGGGACATAAGAGAAATGAAATCATTTGTAAATCCACAAACAATAAATGCTGAAGAGGGTGTCGAAAGAAGGGAATCCGCCTACATTGTTGGTGGGAATGTAAATTGGTAGTCTCTATGGAGAAGAGCATAGAGGTTCCTTAAAAAACTAAAAATAGGGCTACCATATGACCTTCCTGGGCATACACCCAGAGAAAAACATGACCCGAAAAGATACAGGCATACCAATGTTCACTGCAGCACGGTTTAAAGTAGCCAAGACACGCAAGCCACCAAACATCCATCAATAGAGGAACGGATAAAGATGCGGTACGTACATACAACGGGGTATCACTCAGACATTAAGAAGAATAATGCCACTTGCAGTGACATGGACGGACCGAGTGTCACACTGAGTGAAGTAAGTCAGAGGAGAAGTGTCATATCTGTTTTACGTGGAGTCTAAAAAGACATGATACAAATGATCTTACTTACAAAACAGACTCACAGACTTTGAGGAGTTTATGGCTGCTGGGGGAAGGGTGGGGGGAAGGGATAGTTATGGAGTTTCGGGTGGAAATGTACACACTGCTATATTTAAAATGGATAACCAGAAAGGACCTACTGTATAGCACAATGCTACATGCCAGCCTGGATGGGGAGGGGAGTTTGGGGGGGAACGGACGCAGGTATATGTACGGCTGCGTCCCTCTGCTGTTCAACTGAAGCTATCACAACACTGTTTGTTAATTGGCTATACCTCAATACAAAATAAAAGGTTAAAAAAAATGAAAGCACCTGCTCCTTGATTTCTGAATGATTCTTCATTGTCCGTGTGTGTAAGTTGTTCTTGTTTTAGTCATGTGTGGCAGCGTGCTTGTGTGGAGGTCACGAGGAGAGAAGCCTTCTGGAGGAAGGGTCAGGGTGGGCCCCGCTCTGGCCAGGCACCCAACCTCTCCATGAGTGTTAGCGGCAGCCTGAAGGCGCAGGCGCCTCCTGGAGGCAGAGGGCAGTGGTGCCTTAGCTTCCCCACTCAGGATGAGAAAGACCACCCAACAACTTCCCCAAAAGGAACTTTAATGAAAAACTTTTAAGTATTACTTAAAAGAAAAAATGAAAACAAGAGTAAAGGAGTTAAATAATTTTAACAGATTTACTAGATTTCTTCTGTTTTCTGAAGCCTCATTAAAGAATGGCCAAGCTGTTGCCGCCAATACAGCACACCCATCCTGGGCATCTTTTCCTCACGTGGGTTTGCCATTACCCTACCTATACTCAGGCCAAACTCAGGTTCAGCTGCTGCCCTAGCTCCTGATACTTACATCTGCTTTTAGTGTGTGTGTGTGTGTGTGTGTGTGTGTGTGTGTGAGTCGCTCAGGCATGTCTGACTCTTTGCGACCCCATGAACTGTAGCCTGCCAGGCTTCCCTGTCCATGGAATTCTCCAGGCAAGAATACTGGAGTGGACTGCCATTCCCTTCTCCAGAGGATCTTCCCGACCCAGGGATCGAACCTTGGTCTCCTGCATTGCAGGCAGATTCTTTACCGTTTGAGCTATAGGGAAGTACTACCTGTTTTTAGACTCCTCAATAAAGAAAGTATTTCCCCAAGACAATTTCAAAACTTCTCTTTGAGCAGTACTGTTGAGAGGGCATATATACACTGATAAAGCTCTGCTGTACAGAGTGAATTCTTCCTAAAGGTCTCTTTACTTATGAGGCTTCTAGAATCTTCCCCACATCACTGACTCAACAGTTTTCATCCCATTTCTTATCGGCTAGCTGTTTCTAAGCTGGTAATGTTCTAAATCGACAACTTTAGCTGCTTTCTTTAGTGACCTCATTATTTTAACTTCAGGAGCCAGGCTGCATCTAATTCACACCTTCTAAAATGCACAAACCTTTTCATACTCTCCCCATTGAAAAGCCCGCACTCCGTGCAGAGCATCACCATCTAGCTTGAGGAAGCCTCTCGCACCAATTCTGCTTGTGTCTCAAATCCAAGCCCATCACACTTTTCAGCCTTTCCTACTTTGCATACACGGGTCCAGTGGTCAGCACGCCCTGTAGTCTGCCTTCCACTTGGCAAGCTTCTCTAAGCGACAAAAACAGAAAGGGGGTTAGCCCACAGATACTGGAGCCAGACTGTCTGCTGCAACTGCATACTAACATTTTAGCTTTGGCAAGTTGTTGGATTTCTCTAAGCTTCTTTCCTCACCTGTAAAATGGGGTTAATAGTAGGATTGTTGCAAGGATTAAATAAGTTAACATATGCAAAATATTTAGAAGAGTGCCTGTCACATAGTAAGCACTACAGGTTAGCTATTGTTATTGTGTTATTACGGATTAAAGGGGGGAGGTGGTCAGCAGCTAGGAACAATGACCGGGGTTGCCAGGGTCTCATTTCTGACTTTGCCACTTAATAGGTGAGCAATCTTGGTCACTTGACCTCTACGCTGCAGTTTCTTAAAGAGAAAAATTTCTAAGAGAAAAAAGAGCTATCCTTTCTTTCATTGGGATGCTGCCAAGATGAAAATTATAACGCACCTAAACCATTCAGCATGGTATTCGGCACATCCTGCGATCTGAACTGCTAGCTATTGTTAAGTCTTCTCCTATCTGGATTCATAGCAGAGATCTAGAATGACAGTTTCTATTTCAACTGGATTCCCTGTATGATTTGTTGCCATTAAGTTCTATTCTTAAACTGTCTTGGTAAGGAATTTAGAATAACCAAATAATTTGGTAGATAAAAAGTCAAGGAACCGTCAGGACTTTTTTTCTCAACTACTAAAAAGTTTAAAGTTACAACCCAGCTGGCCAAAGAGAAATCAGATTTAATTTCTTCAGGACTGACTGAAGTTGTTGGGTAGGATCAAGTGAGCTACATTCCTGTTGGAGGCTCTTTGGACTAAATTCTTACCCACTTTCGGTCTATTGTAAACACTGAAGCTTCCTTGAAATAAAATACTCCTGAAAAATACTATGGGTGTGTGTATAAAAAATGAAACCACCCATGCTTCACACATTACAAGTTTGTCCAAGAACAGTTTAAAAACTCTGAAATGCCATATTTATTCCAGACTAACAGAAGCAGAAGATATTAAGAAGAGGTGGCAAGAATACACAGAAGAACTGTACAAAAAAGATCTTCACAACCCAGATAATCACAATGGTGTGATCACTCACCTAGAGCCAGACATCCTGGAGTGTGAAGTCAAGTGGGCCTTAGGAAGCATCACTACAAACAAAGCTAGTGGAGGTGACGGAATTCCAGTTGAGCTATTTCAAATCCTAAAAGATGATGCTGTGAAAGTGTTGCACTCAATATGCCAGCAAATTTGGAAAACTCAGCAGTGGCCACAGGACTGGAAAAGGTCCGTTTTCATTCCAATCCCAAAGACAGGCAATGCCAAAGAATGCTTAAACTACCACACAATTGCACTCATCTCACACGTTAGTAAAGTAATGCTCAAAATTCTTCAAGCCAGGCTTCAGCAATACGTGAACTGTGAACTTCCAGATGTTCAAGCTGGATTTAGAAAAGGCAGAGGAACCAGAGATCAAATTGCCAACATCTGCTGGATCATGGAAAAAGCAAGAGAGTTCCAGAAAAACATCTATTTCTGCTTTCTTGACTATGCCAAAGCCTTTGACTGTGTGGATCACAATAAACTGTGGAAAATTCTGAAAGAGATGGGAATACCAGACCACCTGACCTGCCTCTTAAGAAACCTATATGCAGGTCAGGAAGCAAGTTAGAACTGGACATGGAACAACAGACTGGTTCCAAATAGGAAAAGGAGTACGTCAAGGCTGTACATTGTCACCCTGCTTATTTAACTTCTATGCAGAGTACATCATGAGAAATGCTGGGCTGGAAGAAGCACAAGCTGGAATCAAGATTGCCAGGAGAAATATCAATAACCTCAGATATGCAGATGACACCACTCTTATGGCAGAAAGTGAAGAGGAACTAAAAAGCCTCTTGTTGAAAGTGAAAGAGGAAAGTGAAAACTAAGATCATGGCATCTGGTCCCATTACTTCATGGGAAATAGATGGGGAAAGAGTGGAAACAGTGGCTGACTTTGTTTTTTGAGGCTCCAAAATCACTGCAGATGGTGACTGCAGCCATGAAATTTTTTAAAAGACGCTTACTCCTTGCAAGGAAAGTTATGACCAACCTAGATCGCAATTTAAAAGCAGAGATATTACTTAGCCAACAAAGGTCCATCTAGTCAAGGCTATGGTTTTTCCGGTGGTCATGTATGGATGTGAGAGTTGAACTGTGAAGAAAGTTGAGCACCGAAGAATTGATGCTTTTGAACTGTGGTGTTGGAGAAGACTCTTGAGAGTCCCTTGGACTGCAAGGAGATCCAACCAGTCCATCCTAAAGGAGATTGGTCCTGGGTGTTCATTGGAAGGACTGATGCTGAAGCTGAAACTCCAATACTTTGGCCATCTCATGTGAAGAGTTGACTCATTGGAAAAGACCGTGATGCTGGGAAAGATTGAGGGCAGGAGGAGAAGGGAACGACAAAGGATGAAATGGCTGGATGGCATCACCGACTTGATGGACATGAGTTTCAGTAAACTCCGGGAGTTGATGATGGACAGGAAGGCCTGGCGTGCTGTGATTCATGAGGTCGCAAAGAGTCAGACATGACTGAAGAGACTGAACTGAACTGAATCTCCAATCACTCAATAATTTTTAAAACAGTAAACAAGAAATTATTCAATTTCATACATTGTTTTAACCATAAAGTTGATTTCTTAGTTGATAGCACCATGCCCATGAAGCATAAGCAATTGCATTTTGATGCTAATTCTAACTCTGGTTCTAAGGAATAGATCCCATGCTTTAAAAAAGAGCACTGAGACCATGAATACTTGAGACGTAAAAACTTGATGATGTCAGTTCAATCTCAAAGCCACAATACAGCAGGTTTAAATTTCAATGGATGATGACAAATTTTCTCTAAGATTAATGGAAAGCCATATCCTAGTAATTCACTCATTTTGTTTCTTTTGTAAAAATTTTATATTAGGCCGAAATAGCACTACTTTTTTTAGTCCTACTCTCTGCTAGAACTTGAAATAATGTGAAAAGGGTGAAAGGACAGTAATAAAACAGTAACACTGGCATTAAACAGTCCTACATCTTCTGATTGTTGATGAAGGAAAATAATTCACCATAAATGGGAAATAGAGGAGAGGGAACGATTCATTTGATGTCCATTGGATAAAGGAAGGTGGGGAGAAACTATACTATTGATTTACGAAAATACTACTAAGTGAAAACAATTTTGTAGGTATTGAGGAAAATGTCTTGGCAACAGAGCCCATTCTGGAGGGTACGGTGAAACACACTCAGCAAACACACTCTAGTATTTAGAGTTAGCTATAAATGTCAGGAGGACCACTGAACCAGTGAAGCTCAATGAACAAAAAAGATGTAATGAATAATGCGTGCAGCTTTTAAAAATCTTCTAACTCCATATGCACTTAACATCAGAGCCCTGAAACACATGAAGCAAAATTAGACACAATCAAAGGGAAAAATAAACAGTTCAACAGTAATCACTGGAGACTTTAATACCTTACTTTCAATAACTGACAGAACAACTAGATAGAAGATGGAGAAGGAAACAGAGGATTTGCATAAAACTATTTCCCAACTAGACCTAGAGCACGCACCCAGGAAGAGCAAAATACACGTTCTTCTCAAGTGTATACGCAGCATTCTCCAGGACAGACCATATGTTAGGTTATAAAACAAGCCTCAATATACTTAAAATGATTGAAATAATACAAAATACGTTATCCAACCAAAATGAAAGAAGTTAGAACTCTACAACAGAAGGAAATTTGAGAAATTACTAAATATGTGGGATTTAAACAACACAGTCCTAAATAGCCAATGGGTCAAAAGAAAAACCGTAATGGAAACTAGAAAATATTCCTAAGATGAATGATATACAAGCCAAACGTACCAAAACTTATGGATGGGTGAAACTGTGTTTCAGAGAAATTTATAGCTAAAATGTATACATTAAAAAGGAAAGATCTGAAATCAATAACATAATCTTCACTTTAAGAGAAGAAAAAATTAAGCCCACAGTAAGCAGAAAGGAGAAAAGAATAAAGATGTGAGTGAAAATTAATAAAATAGAGTAGAAAAATAGACAAAGCAATAAAACCAAAAGTTGGTTCCTTGAAAAGATCAAAATTTACAAACCTTTATCTAGGCATAACTAGCTAAACCATGCATAAATGTTCAGTGCATATGCTTTTGACCAGGAAAAAAGAACTCGAGCTACTAAAATCAGAAATGAAAGAGGTGACATTACTATCAACATTGAAGAAATAAAAAGGATTATAAGGGAATCTTATGGACAACTTTATGCCAGGTAATCTAATTTCATCTAGATAACCTAGATGAAATGGACAAATTCCTAGAGACACAAATTACTGAAACTGAGTTACCGAGAATAGAACACCTGAATAGGCCTAAAAGAAGAGAGTATATCAGTAATGAAAAAACTTCCCACAAAGGAAAGACCACGATCAGATGGCTTTACCAGTGAATTCTACCAGTTAAGAATTAACACCAATTCTTTTCAAACACTTTCAAAAAACAAGAGAGAAGGAAACACTTCGTAATTAAGGCTAGCATCACACTGATAACAAGTCAGAGAAAGACATCACAAGAAAATTACAGACCAATATCCCTCATTGAATGTAGACACAAAAATGCTCAGCAAAATACTAGCAACTTGAATTCTGAAATTTATAAAAACACAATCCCATTACGACCAGCTGGGATTTATCTCAGGAATGTACGGTTGGTTCAACATATGAAAATCAACTAATGTAATATGCCATATTAATAAAATAAAAGACAAAAACCACACAATCATCTTAACAGGCATAGGAAAAGTAAACTTGTGTTATGTTATGATAAAATGTTAATGTTTATCAATGTTATGATAAAAACATTCAACAAGCTAGAAGCAACAGGGAACTTTTCAACCTGATAAAAGGATGTCAACGAAAATCCCACAGCTAACATCATCCTCAACGGTGACAGGGTGAAAGCTTTTCCCTTAAGATCAGGAACAAAACACGGATGTCTGCTTGTATCACTTCTACTCAACATTCCACTGATGAAGGCTCTAGCCAGGAGCAATTAAACAAGAAAACGAAATAACAGGCAGCCTGACTGGAAATGAAAAACTAAAACGATCTCTCTTTGCAGATACAATCTTGTACATAGAAAATTCTAAGGCATCCACTGGAAAACTATTAGCCCTAGTAACTGAGTTTAGCAAGGTTGCAAGGATAAAGGTGGCTAAGATGACTCTACCACCTGAAAATGACTTGCAAATTAAGGTAATCCCTATCAACATCCCAAGTGGTTGTGTTTTTTTTTTTTTTTGGCAGATATTAAAAACTGTTGTAAATTCATATGAAAATGCAAGGAAATGCAATGTTCTGAACAGCCAAAACAATCTTGGGGAAAAAAAAAAAAACAGAAAACAAGTTGGAGGACTCACACTTCCCAATTTCTAACTTACTGCAAAGTAACAATAATCAATACCACGTGATCCTGGCACAAGGACAGGCATAGAGACCAATAAAATAGAACCCAGAGTCCAGAAATAAATTCATGTATTACGCTTAACTGACTTTTGACAAGAGTGCCTCGACTCATCTGGGAAAAAAGAATAATCTCTTCAACAAATGGTACTGGGACAATAAATATCCAACATGCAAAAAAAAAAAGAAGTTGGACCTCTACTTCACACCATATACATATATTAACTCAAAAAGGATGAGAGAACTAAATATAAGTGCTATAACACTCTTGGAAGTCTCTGTGACCTTGAATTAGGCAATGGTTTCTTAGATATGACTCCCAAAACACAAACCAAACAAAAAATAGACTGATTGGAGTTCCCCACAGAAACCCCCAAAACAAAAACACTTGTACTTCAAAAGATACTATCAAGAAAGTGAATAGAGAACTCACAGGAGAAAAATATCTGCAACCCATATATTTGATAAGGGCCTGTGCTTAGTCACTCAGTCGTGTGTGACTCTTTGTGACCCCACGGACTGTAGCCCACCAGGCTCCTCTGTCCATGGGATTCTCCAGGCAAGAATACCAGAGTGGGCTGCCATGCCCTCCTCCAGGGTATCTATCTTCCCAACCAAGGGATTGAACCCAGGTCTCCCACATGGCAGGTGGATTCTTTACCATCTGAGCAGGGAAGCCTGATAAGGGCCTTGGATCTGGATTTTATAAAGAACTCTTAGAACACAATAATAAAAAGACAAATAATTCAATTAAAAATGGGCAAAGGACTTGAATAGACATTTCTCCAAAGAAGATATTCAAGTAGCCAACAGGCACATGAGAGATGTTCAATGTCCTTAGAATTTTTCATGTGTGCGTGCTCAGTCACTTCAGCTGTCTCTGACTCTTTGAGACCCTACAGACTGTAGCCCGCTAGGCTCCTCTGTCCATGGGACTCTCCAGTATTCTTGCCAGGGAGAAAAATGCAAATCAAAGCCACAATGAGGTGCCACTTCAAACCCACTAGACATGGCAAAATTTTTTAGAAAAATGAAAATATGCACTGGTGAGGAGGCAGAGAAACAGGAGCACCTATATATTGCTGGCAGGAAAGTGAGATTGTACAGCTGCCTGGAGGTCAGTCTGGTTGTTTTTCAACAAGTTAAACCTAGAGTTAACATATACTCCAGCAATTCTACTCCTAGGGATATATCCAAGAGAATTAAAGATACATTCACACGAAAATCTGAGTACACATATTGATAGAACCATTCATAAAAGACCAAATGTGGAAACAACCCACAACATCCATCAATGAATGGATGAACAAAATGCAGTATCTATCTACCTATCTATCCATCCACACAATGAAATGGGGCTTTTCTGGTGGCTTGATGGTAAAGAATCTGCTTGCAATGCAGGAGAGCCAGGTTCCAGCCCTGTGTCAGGAAGATCCCCTGGAGAAGGAAATGGCAACCCACTCCAGTATACTTGCCTGGAGAATGCCATGGACAGAGGAGCCTGGCGGGCTATAGTCCATGGGGTCACAAAGGGTTGGACACGACTGAGCAACTAACACGTTCACACAATGGAATATTATTCAGTTACAAAAAAGAACAAAGTATTGATACATGCTGCAAATGGATGAACTTTGAAACATTATAGGAAGTGAAAGAACCCAAACACTGAACCCACATAGTGAATGATTCTATTTATACAAAATGCCTAGAACAGGCAAACCCTTAGAGACAGAGTAGATTAGTGGTTTCTGGGCTGTCAGGGGTGAAAGGGTATGAGGCTTTTTTCTGGGATGATAAAAATGTTCTGGAATTAAGACAGTTGTGATGGTTGTACAACTTTGTGACTATGCTAAAAAAACACGGAGATAGCTTACCTTTAAAAAGGTAAATTTCATGGTATGTGAATTACATCTTAATAAAAAAAAGAATCTTCAGCCCCCTACTGATGTAAGTATGACTGCTCTAGCGGGTCTGTAACTAATGGGAATACTCTCAACTGAGGTATGCTGAGGTGGAAGGTTGGGAACTGACTGCTCAAAACAGCTACACATCCTGATAATCCCTTCAAGTTTATCATATTGATTCATATAACAAAGTATGTCAACAGCTTCCTTACAAATAATGCAAAAAATTACATTTACACATGTAAAATTATTCTCATCCAACTTTAGAATTTACTGTTTTTAGAAGGATACAGGACATCCCCAGTGGTCCAATGGTTAAGAATTTGCCAGCCAAAACAGGGGACACAAGTTTGACCCCGGATGCAGGAAGATTCCGCATGCTGCAGAGCAGCTAAGCCGTGGGCCACAACTACTGAGGCTGAGATCTAGAGCCTGGGCTCTGCATCAGGAGAAAGCAAGCAGTGAGAAGCCCGGGGACTGCAACGCCGAGTCCCTGCTCACCACGACCAGAGCGTGCCACTGTGCAGGCACAGATGAAGCGCAGCACGCCCGCCTGCACAGAACACTGTGTAAACTAGGGAAAAAAATCTCGGACAGATACAATTTATTACTAACAGCATGGATTTCGGAAAATTTTTTGTACACTCATCCTTTCATCTCATCAAGTATTTATTGAGCACTTACTATGTGCAAAGCACATTACTAGGTACCAGGGCTACAGCGGGAAGAGACACAGTTGAATGTCCCTGTGGCTGTGGAGCTGACATGCTGGAGGAGGCAGATCGACCATAAACAATTAAGAAAGTATCAGAGAGTGAATGGCAATCTTGAAGAAAATAAAATGGAGTAAGTCATTTCAAGGCCCGAGGGGGCATCGCTACACAGGGTGTCCCCACACCTGGGTCCTATCTGGAAACTGCAGGAGCCAACATAAAAATATCAAAAGAAATAGCATTGCTGTTCCTCCCCTGGAGAGTATGAGCACCTTCTGTCTCTGAAACATACACAAATGAAATGGGTATGTGATCTCCCAATCAGCCTTCCAAACACAAGTGGTTGAATAATACTCGACAACACAGCTTTTTAATTTTATTATTTATTTATTTTAATACAAAGCTTTGGCATTAGCAATTTTATGAAAAAATAAAATGTACTAAAAATAAATGCTTGTGTGGCATGATTGGTAAATGATGCACAAAAATAGGTTCTTTTTTCCTTCAAGGCAATCAGTCAGAAAGCAGTGTTTTTCTTTCT
Source organism: Bos indicus (assembly GCF_029378745.1). Lineage (NCBI taxonomy): Eukaryota > Metazoa > Chordata > Mammalia > Artiodactyla > Bovidae > Bos > Bos indicus. The sequence continues at coordinate 1,292,463 of NC_091766.1, read as the reverse complement.
TCAAAACCATTCTACCCTATGGAATAAAAGGAGAAAAAGAGAGGTCAAGAATTAGTTAAAGGGTATTTGTCAAATTTTTAAAACAGAAAGTAATTCTAACTGAATGGTGGGCTGGGTTGTCCCCAAGTATTTCCCAGAGCAGTTTGGTCAAGCCAGTAAGCCATCAGCATTTCCTGAACTCAGCAGCTTCAGATCTGCGGTTAAGTGGCTCAATCACTTAAAAGTGTGTTAGTACTTCCAAAAGGAAGGCAGGGGAAAGTACAGGTTAATAGCATTTTGTTTAAAAAATGTGGGGACAATTATAAAATTTACAACTTGTCCTGGTTTGAACACGTGTTCTAAACGCCGAAGGCCCTGAGATCTGTAGCTGCTGTCTTTAAAATACGCTCTCCCTTTATACCTCAAACAAACATGTCTTTATTTATTTTGAAATAAGATTTGAGGAGTACGGACTCCCAGGGGTGTAAGGCTTTCTTACAGGAACTCACGGATTTAATGTGCATGTATTTTTTTTGTGTGTGTGTGTGTGTCCCCCTAAACCAGGTGCCTGAAGGTACTTGACATCTGAAGTGTCCTGCATTACCCTCAGGCTAAAGCTGTCCCTCTGTAGCCTGGCGGTGTGGGACTGCTCTGGCTTCCTCAACCCTTCTAGAGTCTGGATCATTGCTCTGGTTTCTATATACCTTATCTTCAATGCTGCTCTCTTTTCTGCCTGTTGAGTTCCAGATCCACACTCTGGATCCAAATCACTTACTCTTTGGTCATCATACAGCTCTCCAGCATTTCCTGTTTTATCTCTTCCCCATCGTCCTGACTTTCTCCTTCAGCTCCGTATTTTTACCTAACCTACCTTCTTGCTTTTGGTCTCTACCATGCCAAAGCAATTTCTCAGTCATTAGCAATTTTCTTTTTACTGAAAAGCCTTAGACATAACCTGCTGGTTACCAAAAAAACAAAAAACAAAAAAGACCCACAGTCCAAGTTCCATAGTCTGCCTACTTCCGCCATCACCTACAGTAGACACATCAAACCACACAACTCCTTGAACCTGCCTTGCTTTCCCGCACCTTTGTTTTAATGATGCCTGGCCTGGTTTCTAAGTCACTTCCTCCAGGAAGCCTTTTTGCCTCCCTCAGGGGAGGAGCGGGAGCTCCTCTGCTTCTGTGTGGTACTCATGCCATACTGCCCTGGCACAGATACAGCACTGGGTACAGAGAGCGCTGCAGCCTGTCACCCCAGGGCTCCTGCAGGGCAGGCCTGGTGCCTCAAGCTGGGAGATGGTGCCTCACGAATGGAAGGAAGGCTTAGGGTTAGGGTCATTCACAGAAACTGTGAATGAGGCTCTACACTTGTTTATTACAGTTTATATTTAATATGACACATTGTTTTTTATATTATTTCCTCAGAAGGCATAGGGACTTTTAATGGGTGAGTCAAGATTTTTAAACTTATTTTTTTTGCTGCCTTTCTAAGTAATTATGGGACTTCCCTGGTGGTTCAGACAGTAAGGAATCTACCTGCAATGCGGGAGACCCAGGTTCATTCCCGGGTTGGGAAGATACCCTGGAGAAGGGAATGGCACCTCACTCCAGTATGCTTGTCTGGAGAATTCCATGGACAGAGGAGTCGGGTGGGCTACAGTCCATGGAGTTGCAAAGAGTTGGACACGACTGAATGACTAACACTTGTAAGTATTTAAAAAAAACCCGACGAAGCCAAACATTAAAGGCACTTCTGAAAAATAAAAAGACCGACAAAGACAGAAACCCAATCAAAGGTTCTGCTGCTTTAATCTTCTTTTTTGTCACTGAGTTTTTAGAAAACCAAATTAATCTTTTTCAACCATATTATTTGGAACCCTTAAATGGCCCTCTGGAGTAGTCAAAGAAAAGAAGTATAAAGACTTGGAACCAGAAGTACTGGGCTGGAATCCCAGGCCCTTCCTCCCATGGCATTTCTTGGAGGTCACTCAGCCCCCCTGGGCCTCAGGTTACTCCTTTGTGTTCGTATCTCGGGCTTACTGTGGCTAAAAGGAGAACTAAATGCTCAAAGAAAGAAGAGTATTCATGGTGAGGCTGGGGACAAGTATTTGCTGACACTCCTACAAAAAAAGCTGTCTCAGGAAAATAAACAATCAGATATGTGTGCCAGTGTGAGCAAGTTATTAGGTTGAGGACTTCCCAGATGGCCCAGTGGTTAAAAGTCTGCCTGCTCAGAATGTAAAGGGAACCCACAACCCTGGCATCAAAGGAATGTGCTGTTGTTGTGCAGTCACTATGTCGTGTCCAACTCCTCGCAACCCCATGGACTGCAGCACACCAGGCTTCCCTGTCCTTCACTATCTCCCAGAGTTTGCTCAAACTCATGTCTGCTGAGTCGGTGATGCCATCCAACCATCTCATCCTCTGTTGTCCCCTTCTCCTCCTGCCCTCAGTCTTTCCCAGCAACAGGGTCTTTTCCAATGTAAAAAAATGTAGATCTCAGGTGATGCTGGGAAGAGCAAAATAAAAGAATTAAAAAAGAAGAAAAGAATCTGCCTGCCAATGCAGGGGACACGGATTTGATCCCCAGGCTGGGAAGATTCCACGCGTAACTAAGTCCACGCACCTCAACTGCTGAGCCTGTGCTCTAGAGCCTGGGAGCCACAACTACTGAAGCCTGGGCCCTAAAGCCTGTGCTCTGCAACAAGAAAAGCCGCTGCAAGAAGTAGCCTGTGTACCACAGTCAGAGCGTAGCCCCTGCTTGCTGCGACTAGAGAAAGCCTGCACACAGTAACCAAGACCTAGCACAGTCAAATAAAAAAGAGGTTATTAGATTGAAAACTAAAAATTCAAAATTCTTCAGCTTAGTGTTTCTCAAATTGCAGGCGGCAACCTATTAATGGATCATAAAATCAATGCAGGAGTTCATGACCCATATTAACAACAAGAAACCACAGAGAAGAAAAGATCTGTGTGTAGTAAGGAAAACTGTGGAACTTCTGTTTCAGTCATACATGTGGGAGTACTGGGTCACAATAGAAAATGTATTTCTTACAGTAGGAGATGATTTTAAAAAGTTTTAAAAACACTGCTTGACCCTGAAGATTCGATGAGGGCTAGCCAGCTGAGACCGTTGTTTTGATCTCTCCCAGGAAGGGATCATTTAGGACAGACAATTCAAGAGGAACTCTGAGAACTAGAAGGAGTCTTAGAACTTCTGTCTGACTCAAACTGCAGCTGCTGCTAAGCCGCTTCAGTCGTGTCCGACCCCATAGACGGCAGCCCACCAGGCTCTGCCGTCCCTGGGATTCGCCAGGCAAAAACACTGGAGTGGGTTGCCATTTCCTTCTTCAATGCATGAAAGTGAAAAGTGAAAGTGAAGTCGCTCAGTCGTGCCCGACTCTTTGCGACCCCATGGACTGCAGCCCACCAGGCTCCTCCGTCCGTGGGATTTTCCAGGCCAGAGTACTGGAGTGCCATTGTCTTTGCCAATCTGACTCAAGATCTGCCTCCATACAGCTCCTGCCTTATAGTTTCCATCTGAATAAGCAACTCCTGGCAAGCTCATTAGCTTTTAAGACAGCTCATTTTCATGGAGGGAAAATTCTTACTGGCAGGAAGTTCTTCCTTACATTAAATGGAAACCTACCTCCCTGTAGATGCCTCCAGAGCTACATAGGAAGTATTACCCTCTGTAGGCACTGGTTAGTCACCTTGGGACTACTACAAGTATTAACTGGGGGCAATGTGGGTAATAACGGAGTCCCACAAAGGAGTAAGGTCTTGGTAGGCGCACAATCAACAGTAGCTGTTCTCACCTTTGAAAGTCCCGCAAATACTTGAGAACACCTCTTACTTCACCTCAGTCTCCTCTTTTCTAAGGTAAATATCCCCAAATGAAATGATTAAGTTTTCAGATACTTTTATATTGAAATATGTCAATGTTCCTCTTAAAAAAGCTTGAGCAAAACAATTCAGAAATACTGAAATACTCTTAGTAGAGAGTAAAACAGAAACATCAATTCCTTTGACCTGGCCTATATATTTCTACCACAACAACTCAGAGGAGGATCGCTCAAAAAGAACACTGAAGCCCAATGGACTTGCTGCAGAGCTAGGACTTCTTGGTCTTCAATTATGCTACAGGATTTCAAATTTGCTCCCATTCTTTCAACAAGTCAAGCACATCAGATTCATTTCCTCCCGCTGAGACTGTCTGAATCTTAAATGCTAGTCTACACCCCTCTGCAAATCTCAGAACATGATTTCTATGCATCAGAATCCAGGAACTAAGAAAGGGCTGTAGAGAATACCTAGCTGAACTGCCCAGTCAACTCAAAATCTCTCCTACATCATCCACATCTTATAACTTATTCCTCAAATAAAAACATTTCAAATAAATATTTACTTATGTTGAGGGAAAAATAGATTTATGTAAACGTAAGCTGGTAAACGTTGAGATTTAACAAGGTTTACTTAAATAATAAAACATAGCAGAAAACATACTTTGGGAATTTAAGTTCAATATAACTTGTTCAGTTGCTCACTTGTGTCTGACTTTTGCGACGCATGGCCTGCAACACGGCAGGCTTCCCTGTCCTTCACTATCTCCCGAAGCTTGCTCAAACCCATGTCCATTGAGCTGATGATGCCATCCAACCATCTCATCCTGCCCCTCCTTCTCCCCCTGTCCTCAGTCTTTCCTAGCATCAGGATCTTTTCCAATGAATTTGCTCTTCGTATCAGGTGACCAAAGTATTCGAGCTTTAGCTTCAGCATCAGTCCTTCCAATAAAGAGTCAGGGTTGATTTCCTTTAGGATTGACTGTTTGGATCTCCTTGCAGTCCAAGGAAGTCTGAAGAGTCTTCTCCAACATCACAGTTCAAAAGCCATCAATTCTTCGGTGCTCAACCTTCATGGCCCAACTCTCATATCTGTACATAACTACTGGAAAAACCATAGCTTTGACTATATGGGAACTTTGTTGGCAAAGTGATGTATGTTTTTTAATATGCTGTCTAGGTTTGTCATAGCTTTCCTTCCAAGTAGCAAGCATTTTTTAATTTCACGGCTGCAGTCACTGTCTCCAGTGATTTTGGAGCCAAAGAAAATGAAATCTGTCACTGTTTCTAATTTTTCCCTATCTATTTGCCATGAAGCGATGGGACCAGACATCATAGTCTTAGTTTTTGAATGCTGAGTTTTAAGCTAGTTTTTTCACTCTCCTCTTTCACCTTCATCAAGAGGCTCTTTAGTTCCTCTTTGCTTTCTGCCATTAGAGTGGTTATCATCTGCATATCTGAGGCTGTTGACACTTCTCCCAGAAATCTTGATTCCAGCTTGTGATTCATCCAGCCCAGCATTTCCCATGATGTGTACTATGCATAGAAGTCAAAGAAGCAAGGTGACAATATACAGCCTTCACGTACTCCTTTCCCAATTTGAACCAGTTCATCATTTCATGTCTGGTTCTAACTGTTGCTTCTTGACCTGCATACAGGTTTCTCAGGAAGCAGGTAAAGTGGTCTGGTATTCCCATCCCTTTAAGAATTTTCCACTGTTTGTTGTGATCCACATAGTCAAAAGGCTTTCGTGTAGTCAACGAAGCATAAGTTTTTCTGTAATTCCCTTGCTTTTTCTATGATCCAATGGATGTTGGCAATTTGATCTCTGGTTCCTTTGCCTTTTCTAAATCCAACTTGTACATCTTCAAGTTCTCGGTTCATGTACTGTTGAAGTCTATCTTGAAGGATTTTGAGCTTGCTAGCATGTGAAATTGGAGAAGGCAATGACACCCCACTCCAGTACTCTTGCCTGGAAAATCCCATGGATGGAGGAGCCTGGTAGGCTGCAGTCCATGGGGTCGCAAAGAGTCGGACACAACTGAGCGACTTCACTTTCACTTTTCACTTTCATGCACTGGAGAAGGAAATGGCAACCCACTCCAGTGTTCTTGCCTGGAGAATCCCAGGGACCGCGGAGCCTGGTGGGCTGCTGTCTATGGGGTCGCACAGGGTCGGACACGACTGAAGTGACTTAGCAGCAGCAGCAGCAGCATGTGAAATGAGTGCAATTGTGCAGTAGTCTGAACATTTTTTGGCATTGCCTTTCTTTGGGATTGGAATGAAAACTGACCCTTTCCAGTCCTGCGGCCACAGCTGAGTTTTCCAAATTTTTCCAAATTTGCTAGCATATTGAGTGTAGCACTTTAATAGCATCATCTTTTAGGATCTGAAGTAGCACAGCTGCAATTCCAATACCTCCCACTAGCTTTGTTTTTAGTGATGCTTCCTAAGGCCACTCAACTTCATACTCCACAATGTCTGGCTCTAGGTGAGGGATCACACCACCATGGCTAACTGGGTCATGAAGATCTTTTTTGTATAGCTCTTCTGTATATTCCTGCCACTTTGTCTTAGTATCTTCTGCTTCTGTTAGGTTTATATCGTTTCTGTTCTGTACTGTGTTCATCTCTGCATGAAATATTCCTTTGGCATCTCTAATTTTCTTGAAGCGATCTCTAGTCTTTCCCATTCTATTGCTTTCCTCTGTTTCTTTGCATTGTTCACTTAAGATACCTTTATTATTTCTTCCTGCTCTTCTTTGGAACTCTGCATTCAAACGGGTATATCTTTCCTTTGCTCCCTTGCCTTTCACTCCTCTTCTTTTCTCAGCTATTTGTAAGGCCTCCTCAGAGCCTTACTCAGGCACAACAAATGTTTGGGAAGCTAATATATAAAAATACATTTACCATGCATTTATTTACTTCTTTGACTACTATCCTGTTTATATTTGTCAAGTTTCAAAATTCACTAGATCTGCTTATAGTATTAAAAAAGTAAAGCACAATTAGTCATGATTGAGTACTTATATAGTATTTCATCACAATAGAAGGTGGTGCTCCCAGATACATGGACTTTTGATTAACTTGAGTTAAGTCACTATCATCAAGCCTTGGGTGAACTTGCAGAGTGTGGTAAGGGAGGCAGAGTGCTTTCAACCCCAGGTGAGCAGCAGTCCATGACCCATGGAGGCCTGGGCCTGCCTGGGTTCCACAGCTCTGCTTTTGTATCTGGCCACAGATCTTGCTCACTGCTTGATCTTGCTCACAGGGTCTCACCAGTGGCTAGACTGGGTCAGTCTTACTGACATCACAGTACACAAGTTCAGTGTAACACTGTTAGAAGAGCAAACTATAATAGTAGGTAGATGGTATAAGGTGGAATTTACTAGTAATATCCAGACAAATCATTAACATGTGAAAAGACAGAATCTACTCATATAGAAGACCATCTTAGAAATGGAGGAGGGTACCCAAAAAACTGAAACAGAGCAATTAAATTGAAAAGGCAATCTCATTTTGACTGCAATTTTTTGGTAAAAGTGAAACGGGAAATAAGAGAGATTTCAAAGAATTAATGAAGAATAATTATAATTTATTTGCTAAAATAAACTTTTCAGAATTAAAATCACATAGGAATTTTTCATCAATATTCTTAGAAGGAGACATTGAATAAGAGTGGGTATTTATTTATTTATTTTTGGCTGCACTGAATGGCTTGTAGATCTTAGTTTCCAGACAAGGGATCGAACCCAGGCCCCCAACAGTGGAAGTGTGGAGTCCTAACCACTGGACTGCTGGGGAATTTCCAACCATTATCTTTTTTTCCAATCCCCTAGAATTAAAATGGACTTAAAAAAATTAAGTACTGTTACAAAAAGTTAACACAGAAAAGCATATAGGAGAGAAAAACATCATCCAAAATTTTACTAAATTAAGAAAATCACCATTAATAATTTGGTCACCATCCTTTTATCCATCCATATGTGTGTACACACACACACACACACACACATACACACACACACGCTCTCTCTCTCAACTTCTCTAAATGGAATTATGGAAATTGTCATTCAGAGTGGTTTTGACTAAGACATAGAAATAATAGTCGAATGAATAACTGTACTAACAACCCTCTACGAAGGCTGATGGGAGAAGGGATGGACTAAGACATGGGTCTAAGATATGACTCAGATTCTGAGTCATGCATGCGTTTATGAATGGAACTCTAACTTAAAACAGGTTGTCTATTGAGCATTCTCTAAAATATCTAAAACATGAACTGAGCACCTGGCCAATTCTCAGTGGCAGCAAGGTGACTATTAAATTACTTAACAATTCCCTAAAAGTACCCAGTGTGCAGCTACTTGCTTGGTTTTTGCTCATTTGAGAAATTTTAATAAGTGGGCTTACATTATCATCTTGTCTGATGGGTTGGTATGGGAGTAAGCAAAAGAGGTGACTTCAGGAGAAATAAATATTTCCCTCCAAACTGAGGGTTGATTACAGGCACTCGTGAGCTCTTATGATTCTATTTCATGGAAGAAAATTAAATTCATTTGCCAAGTGATAAAGACAGATGGCCATCTTATTCATACAACTTTGAAAGAATCTCAGAGGAATTGTTTTGGCTAACATTTATTGAGCACTTATTATGTACGAGGCACTGTGCTAAGCACTTTATATGCTGATACTTACAACAATCCTATGATGTACTCCTACCATTATTCTTGTTTTATGGATGACTAAAATGAACTTCAGATAAATATTATATAGGTCTCACAAGAAAAATATGGAGGAGCAGGTAGTCATATCCAGGTATGTGTGACTCTAGAGTCTGAGCTATTAACACTGTGCTATGTTGAAGTAAAACTGCATCAGGTGGACCCAAGAGAAGCAGCCAGCTGGTGACCTACTGGATGAGGTTGAGACTACTCATCTGAAGACTGCCAAGTGACCATGACATCCTCTCAATATGCAATACGTCAAGGATGCCAAAGGGTACTTCTTGTAAGTATCTAGCCAAAAGATCAGGTTAGAAGTAATAATATCACGTCATTGGAAACGGAAGTGTCTTGCCCATTGTTTCTACAGTTGGACTATGAGCATTTAATTAAATCAATTACATGAGCGTGGTTGGTTGTTACTAATCAACTAAAGTGCCAGGACATAACAGAATACAGAAAGCACAGGAACTCCACCAATTCAAGTTCAAATTTCAGCAGTGTTCCAGGGATGCTTTCATCTTGAATAAGTTTTCATGAATATTGCTTAAAAGAAAGGACTGAATAATATCCTAATGTAAATGCCCCAAGTTTAATGCAAAACAAATAAAGCCGCCCCCATGGAAACAAGCTACCCCCATGGAAAGCTACTTTTGGAAAACCACTGGATCAAACTGGACCTCAACAGTTATCCAGCCCAAATTTTCCATCCAACAGCTCTGACAAGTAAAACTCAGCTTCTGCCTGCGTTCCTGGTCCAGGGCACTCCCTACCCCCACAGCAAACCATCTCACTGGTTCTTCCTTTTACCAAGGTGAAATTTTGCCTATCTGTAACCTGGTCTTCATTTTGTCCTATGAAAATACAGTCTATGCTTATTTTTTTTTTTTCCTGATCGTCTTTCTAATATTTAGAAGTCACAGATCTTTCTGATTGCTTCTTTCTTGCAGGTTAAATGTCCATGTTCCTGTAACCATACGTCAGCGTGCCAGTTCTCCACTGAAAGCTAAGTATATGAAACTCCAGGTAAAGTTTGATGAGCACGCGGGGCTCGTCCCCCAGGGCTAATCCCATCAATGATCAGGACGTGGGGATTCTCTACATACTACAACTGTACTGCTTTTCTTGGCATTTGTTCCATTGTTGATTTATTCTAACCTTGTGGCTAATGAAAGCCCCGAAATCTTTTCTAAAGTGAACAAAGTGAACTCCCAATCAGTGTTACTGTTTGTGAAATAAACTGTTTTGTTAGGTTTGATCCCATCAGGATCAGTATGAAATTGGTGGAAGCCAATTCTCATGATCTTTACGAAAATGACATATTTTCCTGGGATCATTTGGCACATGCAATCCAAAAAACAATTTGTTACTTACTCATTAGCATTCAAGCTAGCTGTGGCTCTGATGATCATGTAGCAGAGTGTGAGGGCACTGAGGAGGCCAAAACTGGCAATAATAAACCATTCTTCTGTTGACAAAGGAAAGGGAGGAAATCACTCTGGGGAGAAGACTTAAGTCAAATCGATGTCAACATTTCCCTCAAATGCAACGAAGCAGACGTCAACGAAGGTGTAAGCCAAGACTGGCACAAGGAAATGAAGCAGGAGGAGGTTTGCCAGAGAGATACTAAGTGCAGAAGGTTAGTGGAAGTAGTGGTGAAAGCTGCAAGGGAGAAAGGAAAGCATGGCCCAAACATTTCTTCCAGTTAAGGTCCTGAGGTCTGTGAGAGGTGTGGCCACCAAAATGTGTGCAGAAAAAAGATGTATATAAAATGGCACACGGACACATTTTTAAAATTGTTAATTTAAATGACAGTAAAGTGGACCAGCCATACTTATAACCTCTTTTTCTTCATCTGTCACTTCTGCATGCTTGTGTCATTCATTCCTAAAGAAAGGCTTAGAAAGATGGAGCAGTGGTCCCCAAAGGTCTTGTGGGTACTCCAAGCAGTTCGCAGGCTGGCCTCCATGGCATTCTCATCTATATTCTTTTTGTCTATGAGTGGGTTTACTTAAGAGTCTTTTTTTAAAAAGGACATCTTATTGGTGTCTCCTGCAAAGAAGAAGACTACCCTTCACGACTCCACCACTAAGAAACAGCACTGGCTGTTAAGGCTTTATTAAGCAGAAGTAGAAAGGGAAGCTTATTCACAAGAGACTTGGCCCATCAAAGAGATGAAAACCTCTGGTACACAGAACTCTAAAGGTTTTTTATCTAGTCCCTTTCTAGATCTAGGAAATCAGTTAATATTTTCTCTTGACTTTTCAAACTCTGTATCATCAGGGTAATATTTCAAAAACAGTATTTACTGAGAACCATAAAAACAACCTGAGAATCAATCTGACTTCCTAAAAAGTTTTAACTATATTTCCTAAAGTATACACAAACTAGGACTATTTAACAAAGTTTTACACAGTAAAATTCCCTATACACTTGCAATAATGCAGAGAGAAGAAATTTATACTTGGAATGCCAAACGTTTACATGTGAAAGCTATGTGTAACATGGGTGTTTCTAATCTGCTTCCCATGGATCTTACAGCTATGCAACACTGTGTGTGCCCACTAATTCTTCTAGAAAAAGGCTATTATACTTTCATCGAATTTTAAAGCTGGTGATCTTCAAAAGGTTAAGAAGAACTGTTCTTCAGGATTCCAGAATGCTGAGTTGTTCTACAAGCATTTCTCTGCCCATCTTGGTTTACATTATTAAAATGCACAGCAAGCTCTTTCTTTTTAGATAACAGTGCAGCCACTGCTTCTTGGAATACAAATTCTTCATCAACAGAGTGAATTTATAAGGTTTTTCTTTAAGTCAAAATAACAAACATTCAAGAACCCATGCAAAAATCCACCATTTTTAACCCCATATATTTTAAATTAGAAAAAATAAATGTTGGTCATCAATTTCAAGAAGCTTAATATAGCATTCTTTATTTTTTTCTTCTTAAGACTTTTTTATGCATGATAAGCCCACTAACTTCAATTACATCTATGTTTCCAATTTTGAATATAGCATCCAGACATGCATGGCATTTCAGTTATAAAAATTAGTAACCAAAAAGAAGTAAACACCGTCACAATAACACCCGATGGGCCCAGAGGCACATTAGCACCGACCCGCTGCAGGCAGGGTCTTGTCAGCTCTGTCCTCCCCAGTGTGTGTTTAGCACGGTGCCTTGCGGACAGTGGCTGCTGGCTGAGCGCACTGTAGTTACTACGGCACTACAGAGCTTTGAGCTTAAAGGAGAAGCAGCTTCGGTCTAATTTAACCACATGAATTTCATTTTAACATGTACAAATTTGCTAAAGGTGATTAATTTGACACATGAAGTAATATTTTTATCATCAAAATGTAAGATTTTGAGAGGATATTTCTATATAAAATATAATGCAATAATTACTTAATGTAGTAGTAGGTGCTCAATAAATGTTGATCAATGAAAGACCTACCAATAATTCATTAATAAACAGGCAACCTTTGTCTCCTTTATTACTATTACATCATTTTAAAAAAATCTAGCCCATAAAACCTAAATGTCAAAGCAGGAAAACATGAAATGCTGTTAAAACAAACCACTGGGAAATGGTAAGAAATTAGCCAAAATGTATCAAAGAATAGTTTTACTGATTCTATAACTTAACGAACTCTCCTTGAGTTTAAACAAATGAAGAATAAAACCTGCAAAATCATTTTCTAACAATTTCTGGTTGGCTAAAAACATGTATAAATCAATTGAATAGACCACCCAAGTCTTATAACTTAAGGGGAAAGTCTTTTTGTAATAGTTTTATCCATTTTACTGACTCCCAGAAGTTGAGAGGAGTCCCATTAGGGTTAGGGCTTGAAGCTATAGGCAAGCACAGCATACACTGAAAAAGGCAGCACCAGAGTGGTGATGAGGAAGATGGGGTGAAAGGTTGTTAGAAGAGAATAACACAAAGAATGGATTGAAAACAGCTGGCTTGTTACCGGGTGAATGTCCACTCACACGCCTGCCAGCCCACTCATACTTTGGAAAGGCCATCAAAGCATTCAGAGCATGTTTTTTTTTCTTGTCAACATTTCAACAATCATGACATTCATAACTAGCCCAGAACATTCTTTAAAAGTAGATTATCTTATGGCTTTTCTCACACCTCTTGTACAATTAAAGAAAGATGCCAAATTTCATAAAAGTATAAAATACAGTGAGCAGCAACTGGCTATCTCAACTGTTCTTAAAGTTGTGAGTTTTAGGTTCAAATTCTGGATGAGTGTTTTACTAAGTTTCCTGCAGCACAGGAACTAGAGACCATTGGGGCTCACAGTTACACAGCACACCTGTGACACTGCGGACGTCCCACCTCACATCCCTGCGTGCAACACCACCACTTCAAAACAGGCTGATAACGCAGCTATTAAGACAGACCTCTGATCAACTGCTCATCAAATGGCAACTATAATCATTACTCAAATAAAAATACACAAGTTTCTTACTAGAAAGGAAGTTTCATGATTACAAATATCTGTTTTAACAAAAGCACCCATGACTTTCTCAGTTATAGACTTAAGTCACTGGCCCCGGTGGCCGATCGCCTCAACTCTTCACCACATGTCAAATATCAGCAGCAAGCCAGTCCCACGCCCTGGGCACAGGGCCCACTTACTTGTTACTGCGATGTTGATCTCTCCTGTTCGAGGAGTGAGCTCGCCATCCTGAGGAAGAGGCGAGATCCCCGAAGTGCGAAGTGGCTCAAGGCCAAGGGAGTTGTCGCTGGCGAGCTCACCTAGGGCCGATCTTCGGTTAACCGCTTGGGTTCTGGTGAGCCTTTCCATATCAAATGCTACATTATCAGTACACGGTAAATTTGGCTGCAAAATATTTCCAGGTTAAAAGTGCTTGTAAGATTAACAGATCCTTTTATCAAATTCTAAATGCTTGACATCCTGTTGAAAAGATTTTATCAGTTTTTTCCATGTGAGTTCCTCTCATTTCTCCCCGCCCCATTTACACTGTCCATTCTTGTTCAAGAGTTTTTATTTAAAAGAAACAGATGATTTCTTCCCCAAAATGATACAAAGGAAAGCCAAAATCCACTGTAGAACTGAGAAAATTGGATACTTCATCTTTATAAAGGACAACTTTTTGTGAACATGGCTCACAGGCAAAGAGATTCATTACCATTATTATAAAGTTGACAATCAGTGCAGTGTATCACTTTGGTGCATGTGTTAACACAGATAACATAAAATATCCCTTTCACCCTATTAACTGTTCTGTAACACCTCATCTTTTGCTAGTCAGGTTTTAAATATATTTCACCTTTAAAACATAAAGCATACAACCAAGAGTAGATCAACAGTGAAAAGTCTTCTGACTCTAAAAAAACCTGTTTCAAAATTTAAGCATCTAATGCTAAGGGAGAGGAACAGAGTGCTGTGGGGCTAAAGGCTACTATCATCCACTAAATAGTGGATATGGAAGGCCAGGGATGCTGCCAGACAGTCTCAAGGACAGCCCTCACCAGAAGGGATTATCTAGGCCAGTGTCAAATTAAGAGGTAAAGAAACTACAAATCACTGACATGACCTTTGAAGATGGGAGGATAAATGGGGCACTACTACCTAACTGGATTGCTTCTAAAATGTCATCTGATAGCATATTTTAAATAGGATTAATCAGATCTGCAAAGCTAAAATGAGGAATTCATCTGTTGGGTCAACATAAACTTTCTCCTCTATATGGAGATTATTCAATCACTCTTGAAAGAATTCCAGGGTCCTCAGGTAGTCAATGCTGGCTCACCTGGCTATGGCTGAAGTGCTCTATGTGGCTGGCACCCAACCAAAGCCCCTACCCAGCTGTCAGAGATCTGCTCAGGGCTGGCACTGCCTACCCTCACTGACTGCAATTACCAACATCTGGGAGAGCAAAGCCCAGAGAAGGGAATGGCATCCCACTCCAGTACTCTTGCCTGGAAAATCCCATGGGCAGAGGAGCCTGGTGGGCTGCAGTCCATGGGGTCGCTAAGAGTTGGACACGACTGAGCGACTTCACTTTTTTTCACTTTCATGCACTGGAGAAGGAAATGGCAACCCACTCCAGTGTTCTTGCCTGGAGAATCCCGGGGAGGGGGGAGCCTGGTGGGCTGCTGTCTATGGGGTTGCACAGAGTTGGACACGACTGAAGTGACTTAGCAGCAGCAAGAGAGCAAAGCCAAATTCAAGAGGAAGAAACATAAGTAATGACACGGTTTTATACCATGTTGAATGCAGAAAAAATTACTACTGGACTACAGTTAAAAATCCACATTCTACTCCTTAAAAAAAAAAAAAAGATATTGGAATATAGAAAAATCACATCCTTCTTTCTACCTTAGTTCTTCATCACACACCTACCACCCAACAGAAGCATGCTTTAAAGTAGACTGGCACAGTTCTTCAGCTGCCCTTCCATGAGTTCTCCGATGGGGGCTGGACTGTGATGTGGGAAAAATGTAGTAATGGACCAACAAGACTATCTGGCAGAGAAAGCCTATGTTATGTTATGCTTAGAGGTAAAACGACACAGACGTATTAACAAAATAGGAAACATACCACAATGCCCAGGGCCTTCAAAATATTAAGTTTGCACATAGGACAGGTACAATGTTCACTAAGCCAGGGATCCACGCAGGATTTGTGGAAAACATGCCTATAAAAAAACAGAGAATTATATCACAAATTTTATCCTGAAAAACTCTTAGGCCAAAATGTAAAGAAATGAAATTTTTAGTTAGTCTGTTTGGTCCCAAGAGACAAATAGTGAGGATGTACTAAAACAGAGCTGGCAGAAAATCTCCTAAATCCAATCTTATATGTTAACAGCACTGTATAATGAGAACTGATAAGTAGTATTTGGCTGTTTGGTTTTATTCCATCAAATCCCAAATAAAGATTTGAGGAAAAGTAGGAAATTTACTAAGAATGAAGATAACTATATTTTATAGATCAGTTGTTTCCAATATCTAAAGCAGAAAAATAGAATTTCAAAAAATACTAACCAGGAGTTAAATATTAACCAGGAGTTTAAACTCTATATAATTAGTTTCATGGACTTCTGTTCAAACGTTGTTTAAAACATTATTTAAAGAGTTCTTGTAAAACAGATAGACAGGGAGCCCAGCCTGGCACTCTGTGAGTACCTAGATGGGTGGCAGGGGGGAGGGGAGGGATGCTCAAGAGGGAAGTGGTATATGTCTGATTATGGCTGATTTATGTTGTTGTATAGCAGAAACCAACACAACATTGTAAAGCAATTTTCCTCCAATTAAAAAAAATAAACCAAAGGTAAAAACAAAAAAATAAGTAAATGAAATGAAAAAAACAAGACTTCTAAGCAACCCAAGTTAAACGCTTATAAAGTTACAGGGTAGTTGGGACTATTTTTAGGGATGAGCTGTGCTTAGGGATCAGATAACATTTAACCAGCAGTTTTTAGCTGAAATGTTGAAGGGAGAGAGGATGGGCGATTTTTATTCCAGAGAGTGGACAGTCACATCCTTGTGACTGGAAATAAGTCATGGAGGGTTTTGCATTCTTGAAGAAGGTCCCTGTGCCCTATGGAAAGGGGAAAAGACAGTGAGGGAGCTGTTGGAATAATTTCTCAAGCTCCTGTGCCTCCCTGTGGTAGCTCTGAGAGCCTGAAATGAGGCCACAAGGAAGCCCCCGAGTCCTGGCCCATGGGGCAGGGGCAGAGACAGGGGCCAGGACAGGCACCATTATCTAATCACAGTCTCGGGACAAGATAAAAGAAATTTTGAGAAAGATACCAAATTGAACCATCATATGCTTTTTAAATGTTGTTTATTTGTACTTTATATATTAGCTTATAAGTAGTTATGTATACCTTTTCAAAATGTATATACCTGTTTTAAAACGTAGCTTCGATTTAAAAAAGTAAGAGATTTAGAAAATTCACTATTTTAATTGGGATTTGGAAGAAACATTCATGCTTACAGTTTCAACCCAAATAACCGATCATCACTCGGTAGCCTTGTGCCCACTTTTTGGGGGAAGAATCAAGATGTGTGTGCGTGCTTAGCCGTGTCCAACTCTGCCCAGATCTCCTGCATGACAGGCGGATTCTCTACCCACTTCGTCACCTGAGAAGCCCAAGAATTAAGACATTGGCAACTAAATGGTAGTAAAGGACCTGCCCGCCAGTGCAGGAGACATGAGATGCGAATTCCATCCCTGGGTTGCGAATCTCCCCTGGAGGAGGGCTTGGCAACCCACTCCAGTATTCTTGCCTGAAGAATCCCATGGACAGAAGAGCCTGGTGGGCTACAGTCCATAGGGTCACAGTCAGTCAGACACGACTGAAGTGACTTAGTACACACAGTCTGAAACTTAGATAACGCAATGAATCAGAACCTCATCAACCCTGAAGGTTTTCACTTAAAGGGTCAAAGTCATCGAACCATAGGCAAGACCTAAACTCATTTAGTATACATAACACATTGTCACATCTGTTTACTGTTCCTTACATCTGGAGTGTACTCTGAAAGGGAGATAAAGGCTTGCCCCAGAATTCCGCTGAGGGTATTCTCAGAGGTGGGGATTATTCCCCAGCAGCTGTGACGGTGTTGGCTGTGGCCTAAGAAAGATAAGAACAAGGCCTCCAGTCCTTTTTTCAGATACAGACCCCTTTAGGTCTGACATAAATGACAGCTCCTCCTCACTGCAAGGGTGCATCTGCCTTTATTTGGCAATGTTTCTGGGAGGTCTATGGACCAGTGAGGGTTTGGTCAGCGTTGGCAGAGATGGGGGGCTGGGGAGGTGCTCTCAGCCAGTTCGATGCAGTGTGGACAGGGGACCTGGGCCAGCTGGCAGGTGACAGAAGGCTGTGTGACCTCTGGTGCAGCTGCTGTGGTGTTGGGGAGCTGACCTGAACCATCTGTCTGTGGAAATCCTGGTTTAAGTCAGCACTGCTGGCTTTTACCTTCCCTTCTTACCAGCGTTTCTGCTTTCCTCTTTTCTTATTATCTAGCTTTTCTTTTCTATTACCGGTTATTTGGAATGAACAAAATGGTTTAATCCCGTAATTTTTAAAGCTGTGTAAGTTGAGTGTTCTCTGTCCCTTTAACCTTAGTTATAAATGGATTTCTCTTATGTCAGGGTCCTTAAGTGTTCCCTTGTAGGTTTGCCGATCTAAAACAAAGTGTCTGGTTCCCTGTGGAGCACTGTAATGAAGGAAAACAAAGACCAACTGTTCTCTAGGGACAAGCTGGGAAAGAAAGCCTCTCTTCCTTAGCTAACTCAAAATCAGAAAGCTTTTTTGTTTTTTCTCCATGAAAACCCCTTTCCTTTAGGCTATCTGCCCAGCCTATGGCTTTGCCACCCTCAGTCGCCACCCCAGCCAGCAAGCTGCCCCTTCCTCCCTCCCTCCCAAACGTCTTCCTCCAGTCACGCTCTTTCCAGGATTACAACAGTCTAGCTCCTGCACCTGGCCCAGGAAACATCAGTCTAATTCCCACAGCACAGCTCTCTCTCTTCACCTGCTGGCCCTTCTGACACAAGCCGTCACTCTCCCTCAGGCCACTGACAGCACTGTCGTGAAGAGCTGCCCTGTATTCGCCAATCTCTTCTTCGTCACCTGTTTTCTTTACCTCTTGCTTCTGTCTCCTCAGGTCTACTGTTTTACCAAACTCCACACGGCCTTCCCTTCCTCCTGGGCAAAGTTCTGCTCCTACCACAGCCTGAGCCGTAACAAACAGCCCTTTCTGACTACCAGCTGTCTCATCTGAACACTGTGGGGGAGAAGCACAGTGGGGAAGGCTGCCTGCCATCTACCTCGTGAGGCTGTTTGGAGCAGTAAGTGAAAAACTTAGGAAAGGCACCAAGGATATGCCAATAAAAGGTATTATTAAACAAACAACCAGGCAGAGTAATGCCAGTATTTCACACAACTCCTGCTACACGGTCAGAACACTTCAGCGTGCCTCAGGTCTCTGCACGCCCGCGCCAGAGTGACCTCTTACAGGCTTGCAGATGTATGAAAGGCATCCACAGACACCTCAGAGGGGCACGTGGGGCCAGTCAGACCTGGAAAGAACTCCTTCCCACTGTTCTAAAAAGACCCGAATAATAAAAACGCACACAAACACAGAAAAGGGCCCCACACACTTAGGGCTGAGCGGTGCACACGGACGGAAAGCGGGTGATGCGTTGGGGAACAATGAAACATGTAAAGGACAAGTGTATCAGAGCTTCAGAAAAGTCCTTTATTCCTATTAGAAATACTTTGGGATACAGAAGTACTTTGGGATATATGGAAGTATAGAACAGAAAAGGGAACAAAACCAGTAACATTAAAACACAATGCCTTCCCGCTCTCCTACTTCCCAAAGCACTGTAAGCTAGAGTGATCAGAACAATGGCTGGGGAGGGGCGTGAGGCGTCTACACTGAAGGCGAGTTGTTTTCACAGCTCTGCAGCCTCTTGGTGCCGTGCAACAACCTGGCAAATATAAAAGGATCCAGGATTACTAAAGGTCAGAGACAAGAACTCCTCTTTTCCCCGAACTAGGACTGGCAGTAGACACTGTTTAAATAGGCTTTCCCTCTGAGGAGGGGCATCACAGCAGTGCCTCTGCCAGCCGCCAGGCGACTGACCCACTTTAGCTTCCAAGGTGGCATCTTAGACATACAATGAGCTGAGCTGCAGCACTCTACTTCTGAAAAGTGTTTTTAACCACTAAAAATTTTGTGGCTGACCTTTAAATAGAAGAGCTGCAAAGCAGGGTGCCAGTCTTCCAGTTTCTAAGTTGTGTTGGCTACCATCCAGAGGACGGCCGACGGTGGTCAGCTGACACAAGGAGGAGGTCCCAGTGCGGGGCTGACTGCCATCTGTCCTCAGGGAATTAACGTGACAAAGGTAAAGAGTAAAGGCCACGCAAGAAGCCAATCCACAAGAGGTTTGCTCTCTGTAGAAAGTTTTAGTTCAGTCTTGGGATAGGTATGTTAAAAGGAAGGACAGACAGACATAAAGGCACCTGTACTTTCTTCCTGCCTTACTCAGGGGAAGAAGAGACAGTGAGTGCAGATGCTTTTCAGAATCTGGCTGTAAAGGGGAGAAGCTGTAGGTGGCACAGCTTCGGAGCTGGGTTTAAAAGCGAGTTATAAAAACTGGAGAGGAAATGCTTGAGCGTGATGAAATGCTGGTGGGCAGACACAGAAGAACAAGAACTGGAGGGAGCAAAGAGTCAAGAGCCAGGTCTCAAGGATGGGAAGGTGGTGGCACACAGAGGCCCAGGTTGAAAAAGCACATTAGAACCAAGGAGGCGGTCCTCTGTCCTGATGGGAGGCAAGGTTGCAAGGGTGGGTGTGGAGGCAGGTACGCGTGAAGGCTTAGGATCAGTAAGCCAGGAGAATTTCAACTAACAGCCTTGGTTTCTGTGAAGATAATGGTGAAGTATCTGATGAGAGTGAGGAATAAAGGGATGAGTGAAGATGTTTAAGGAGAATAGATACCCCTGGATGTGCTGCTTGAGGAGAAGGGAGAAATGACCAGGGAAAAAGAGGGGCTCTGGGCAGTGCTTCAGGCCCAGCTAGCCTTCCAGGCACCAGAGCTGTCCGACCAGAGCTAAAGGAAGACATAGGCAAGTCACACATCAGACCAGTTTTAATGACCCACAGACTACAGAGGGAAGGCAGAGTATCTGAGAGAGAGAGACCAGAGCAAGTAGCACACAAGAGTTGTTAATTCAAAGGTACTTGAAAGGGATCCATGGGAAAACAGAGGCTTGGAGAAGATGTGGAACAAAGATGAGTATTTGTGTGGAGCCATTCTCTAGATCAGGCGTCCTCAACTGCAGGCATTTGTGGTTGTCAATGGCCATGTGCAGGGGGTGTTACTGGCACCTACTAAGTGGAGCCAAAGATACTGCTAAGTAACTCGCAATGCAGGGGGAGCCCCTCAAACCTGCCCAACAAAGAAATGTCCGGTCCCAAATGTCAACAGTGCCCAGGTGGAAAGACCTTGCTCTGGGTCAAAACTGTCAACTTGGGTCATACAGAACGTTGCTTGACTGCAAAGTTGGTTTTACTGCACCGCAGGGTCATGCTGTTGTCACCATCTCAGTTAGAGGAAGTGTTTTGTGAGCAGGCGTGCAGCACAGAGAAAGCTACAACCAGCTTCAAAGTAAAAGGGGGAGTGTCATCTAGACAAGGATCTAGGAATAGAAGACAACCCTGTGAGCAGTGTCCTAATCACAGGTGCAAAAAAACACTAAGTTTGTCAAACTCTAATACTCGAAAGCAGACAACAAATACAAAGGTTGAGATCCCCTCCTTTGGTGGTAGGTCAAATTCTAAGAAATTTCTAAGATCAAGCACAGCTCTACATTTCAATAGATGGCGTGGCCTTGCAGCATCAGAGTCACCCCTGGCACTTAATAAAAACGAACAAGCCTGGGGCTCCCCTCAGTATGTATTTCTGAAAACTCCCCATTGATTCTTGACCTTTGGAAGGAAAAAAGAGAACCAGGAATGAAACTCTGGAAAAGCCAATTCTTGAAGGACAGAAAGAATATGGAACAAATTTCCCAGCACAATCTAGTTTCAGCTGAGGCTCCCCTGAGGAAAACACTGTCATCTTACTAATTACCATTAACAGCTTTGGAAGCCTTCATTCTTAGGTCCCAGACAGTCCTAGGGGCCCCTGGACTGAGACAGGAAGACAGAGAATCTGCAAAGACTTGACTTCTTCCTGGCTATTCCAGTTTCAAAAGAAACCTGTGCAGGTAAAAACAGTTTTTAAAAGCAAGTAAGAGTGGATTATACTTTATAAAGTATCCTATTACTGTTTCCCCTGATTTGTATAGCTAATCCTTGAACAAATGTGGAGGGGCAGTGGTTAGGGGTGCTGACACTCACTGAAGTTGAAAATTTACATATAACCTTACAGTCAGCCCTCTGTATTCGTGGGCTTCCCTGCTGGCTCAGATGGTAAAGAATATGTCTGCAATGCAGGAAACCCAGGTTCGATCCCTGGGTTGGGAAGATCCCCTGGACAAGGGAATGGCTACCCACTCCTGCGAAATCCCATAGAGAGAGGAGCCTGGCGGGCTACAGTTCAAGGGGTTGCAGAGTCATACACAACTGAGTGACTAGCACTTCCACTTTCTTTTTTTCTGTATTGATGGTTCTGTACATTCAACCATCAGCTGATCACCTATTACTACAGTATTTACTATTGAAATAAGTCAACTGGTGCAATTCAAACCTGTGTTGTACAGGGGTCAACTGTGTTTGTGTGTGTATTTCCTTTAGCTTCATGGTTTTAGATCTGAAAAACTATAATTAGATAATTTAATTTTCTACAGGACAGCTGACATTTAGTTTTATAGTTTCCTTAATATGTAAACTGAATGACGTGACTTCCAGAATACTGGTTTTTCCGTTTCAATATATGGAATTATTCATAAATTATGATTTAGTGAAACCCAGATCTCTCTGGATTCAAAATGTATACCTTTGTGAGTAAGTAAATTAACACCAGTAGCCTCATGGAGACAATCATCACAGATTATTTTATTCATTCACATGTTCTATATTATTAGAAGGTAAGAGTTATGTGAATCAGTTTTAAATGAGAATGGAGAAGGCTTTTGATTTAAGGCTTCTCAGTAGGTGACTTCATATTTCTTCCAATCAATGCTCAGACTGTATATCTTAATGTTTCATACTCCCAAGCTTGGCGTAGCACCATGGTAGAAATCCACACGCTCTTTTGTGGGCATCAAAGTGCAGGCAAACATCCTCCTTTCTGAGGGAGGCATGTGGCCCTATGTAAAGAGCAGAAATAATGCAGAAGGACATTTTTACACCAGCGCTGCCATTTCTGAGTCGTGTGACCCTGACCCTGGAAGCTCCACTACCGGCTTCCCCACACCTCACTGGACAGTGGGGAGACAGCAGATGCAAACTGCACAGAGCAGAGTGCCTGACCTGGGGCAGGCACACAGCACACAGCAGTCCCCCCACTTCACACAGCCAAGGCCAGTCAAAGACTTAACCCAAGCCCTAGACTTCTGGTTGTTGCTCAGTTGCCCACTCACGTCTGACTCTTTGTGACCCCATGAACTGCAGCATGCCAGGCCTCCCTGTCTCTCACCATCTCCCGAAGTTTTCCCAAGTTCATGTTCACTGCATCGGTGATGCCATCCAACCATGTCATCCTCTGATGCTCTTGTCTCTTTCTGCCCTCGATCTTTCCTAGCATCAGGGACTTTCCCAATGAGTCGTCTGTGTGCATCAGATGACCAAAATATTGAAGCTTCAGCGTTAGCATCAGTCTTTCCAGTGAATAGTCAGGATTGATCTACCTTAAGATTGACTGGTTTGATTT
The DNA here is from genome assembly GCF_029378745.1 of Bos indicus. Taxonomy (NCBI): domain Eukaryota; kingdom Metazoa; phylum Chordata; class Mammalia; order Artiodactyla; family Bovidae; genus Bos; species Bos indicus. Next base: position 1,269,544 of record NC_091766.1, on the reverse strand, counting down.
CCTCGATGTCCAAGGAACTTCCAGGAGTCTTTTCCAGCACCACAGTTCAAAGGCATAAATTCTTTGGCATTCTGCCTTCTTTGCGGTCCAGCTTTCACAATCATACCTGCCCGCTGGGAAGACCATAACTTTGACTATACGGACTCCTGTCGGCAGAATAATATCCCTGCTTTTCAACACACTGTCTCGGTTTGTCAATCGCTTTCCTGCCAAGAAGCAACAGTCTTCTGATTTCATGGCTGCAGTCACCATCTGCAGTGATTTTGGAGCCCAAGAAGAGAAATCTGTCACTACTTCCATCTTTTCCCTTCCTATCTGGCATACGGTAATGGAGCCAGATGCCATGATCTTAACTTAATATTTAGTCTTAAGCTGGCTCTTTCACTTTCCTCCTTAACCGTTATCAAGAGGTTCTTTAGTTCCTCTTCACTTTCTGCCATGTGGCCTAGTGGTAAAGAAGCCACCTGCCAACGCAGCGTTCTGGTACCCAGTACCAAGTGGACTGAGGTGTTACTGGAGAGACTAGTGATGAACCCTTGGTCTGAGAAGGAGAGGATCAGTGGCTAGATCTGAAATCTACAGAAATAAAGTCCACAGAAAGCACAGAAATAAAAATTCTTGACCTTACTGCTTTTAGGCTACTGATGCACCCCACCCATTTTTCTCTTAACTAGAGAAGGTTTGCAATCACTTCTTGCTGAAGTCTGCAATAGAGCTGCCAGGGCCACACAACTCAGAAATGGCAGGGCCAGCGTAAAGATGTCCTTCCGTATTATTTCTGTATACCACTACATTCAGTGTGCAGCCAGGCCTCTTCCCACCAGAAAAGTTGTGGGTAAGAATGGCTCTCAAAAGCAAATGGATACCCACTCCAAAAGGGAGATACACAAATCACATTAGTACCATTCTCTTTTAAACAAAGAAAGCCGACATACTTGCAGGGCAGAATCCGGACAACATCATTCTGTTTATAGCTTTCTATGCACACTGCACAATGATCGAAGTCTGGGTCTGTTTCCTGAAACACAAGGCATGGGAACAAAAGTTACACACTACTCCTAAAAGTACCTAAATGGAGGACATACAATCCAGCTAAAATTTCTCCTGTGGCAACTATGGTAAACAGGCGATTATAGAATGAAAGGTTATAAAAAAACGTAGTATGTTTCCAACTGCTTAACTGTGTCAACCCAAATTGTATGCGGGCCAATCTATTTTGCTTTTAAACTACAGTATAACAATTATTACTAATTCTGTTTGTGAAATATCTTAGAAATCAGAATAACAACGTTTTTCAAGATATAAAAACCAGCCATCACCTTGGACCATCTTCTCCCCACTACGGCTGCGTCAGTATTCTGAGTATGTTTTCCTTATCAGGACACTCATCTCACCACAAAATTAAGTACCGGCAGGAAAGATGGTGAGCCACCACAAGACCTGGCCCAAGGATGGGAGATCTGGGACAGAGAACAGCCATGGATTTGACTCTACACTAGGTCTTGATCAAGGTTCAGGAAGAGTCTGCCAGGTGTTTGGTCAACAAGGGTAACTGATCTCTGCCTCCTCTGGACTGGGGAAGGGTTCCCCTGCCCGGTCATGAAACAGAGCACTACCAGGAAAGGCAGCACTGTTTGTTGCGTCACTGCCCCTTGGACTGAAACTCAGCAGGACAGCTGTTGACAGGTGTAGGAGACACAAACTGTGAAAAGTGTTGGCTTTAACAAGGAAAGATGGTTAGCATGGGGGACAAAGTAGGATGCATAAGCTGAATGAGCTCCAGAGAAATTCAAATTAATGTGGCAGCTGAAGGCTATCAGATCAAAAAAGCATTTATATGGGCAATCACTCCTCTGGCATGAAGTACAGTTGTTGAGATGCTGCATATATTTTCTGCAAGTATTTTTAATTTTTTCCTTCGTGTACCATGAAGTTCACTGAAAATATTTCTACCGTTTGGAGCTGTGACAGGGGAAACTAGATGTAGGGTGTCAAGGAAGTGGGAATAAAAATGAGTAAAGTCAAGAAAGTGGTAAAACTTAAGAGGATGGAGAATTATCTGTAATTATCCTTCCAGAGTTCTTCGATAAAAAATTAGAGTTGGCTTTTAGCAGAAGACAGGTTTGGTTTTTATGCCTTCAGAGACACAATTTTTAAATTCTAGATAGCCTTGAATATATTGAATATAGGGTCTCACATTAAGTTGCTATTTTGTCCACAGAAAGCAGAAGCAGGACTCCACCAAGTTTTGCGATCTGACTGAAGAACTGGGGTTAGCAATTTCAGCCACAGATAGCTTCTATCACTGCCTCTATGATTTATTCCCTGTAAGCTTCCAGGCCCAACTCTAGTAAACTGTGCCCTTGTTTCAAACTGCTTAGCCACCTGTACAGGAAGTGCCATGTTAACCACCACCCCCTGAATGTGGGTCTCCAGTTCTCCACGAACTGTGAAGAATTAAAACATAAAAGAGAGATGCAAAGTCTTAGAAAGCACAGGAAGAGAATGCACATTCCTGGCTCTTTACAGAAGAACCCCAAAGTACGCTAGGTTTTAGCAGAAGAAAAGTGTTGAAGAGCACAGCTAGGGAAATTATAAGTAGTCCAGTGAAGCTAATGATGATAAGAGCATTAAAAGTCCAGGGAAATTAGAAAATTGTAAGGAGGATCTCCAGATGACAGGCATACTAAGAATAAGATTTCCAAGAGAAGTTAGTTTACAATAAAGCATTAGATAGTATGCTTGAAGTAAAAGGAAAACCTAATGGAGGAGACACAAATGGTCAGTATGTATTGTCACCTACCAAATAAAAAGCAAAATACTTCACTGTTTTTACAGTGCTAAAGAGGTTTCATTACTGTACCTTATCACCCTTTTTCACTGTTCTGGTTGTCAATTTGCTGATGGCTTTCTTGGCTGCATCTCCAAGACGACGCTATGAAAATAGCAAAGAAAAACAGATGTTAAGTGCAAAATCTCTGGATTTTTCTTATTTCAGCAAACTTTATTAAAATTTTTACTGAGTTATAATAGATATACGCATTATATTAATTTCACGTATGCAACACAATGATCCAATACTTGTATTATGTTTTGAAATGATCACAATAACTCAATATCCATCACCAGACAGACCTTTTTCCTTCTTGTGATAACTTTTAAGATATACTCTAGATGATATGGCACCCCACTCCAGAACTCTTGCCTGGAGAATACACGGAGGGAGGAGCCTGGTAGGTGACAGTCCATGGGGTTGCAAAGAGTCGGACACGACTGAGCGACTTCACTTTTACTTCACTTCACTAGATGATATTCTTTATTTTAAAATAAATATATAAAGTCCTATTATCCTACATTACTTTCCAAGTCATATCATATGAAAGGATTCCAAGAAAGCAGTTAAAAAGTTAGAAAAACTGGCAGTTTCTCCACAGATTTAGCATTCTGGTAAAAAAGTGTATATAGTTAAAAAAAAAAAAAGCCAGGTGTCATAATCACCAATGCATTTTGTATCTAACAAACATTTCTAACATTATCAGTATCTAGTTCTTACACACGTCAGAGCTACTGCCACTGTTCCAATAGCTTTCTTATTCTGCTCCAAGGGTGACACACTAATTATTAGACACACAAGCTCTGTCTTTGTGAAAGGATATCTCAAAAACTCCTTAAAACTGCTTATCAAGATCAGTGTGTGGGGGAAGGGATGCAGTCATGAACTCTGCTTCTGACTGCCACTGCTATGCTCCACGATTTAGGAAGGTACATTCACCTTTCTGAGTTTGAGTTTTTCTCATTTATTTAAGAGAGTTAAATCAGGCAAATCTCTAAGGCTTGGAAAAGAGTAGGAAGGAGTTAGATGAAGAAAGCATTGGGACAGGAAGGGGGATTCTGGACCAAGGACTAGTCCAGTAAAGACAAACAGGTAAGAGGCACAGGTATGTGAGGGAAATTACAGACTGATATAACTGTAACTATGGTGAGCATATATTTTATTACTCATATTAGAATGTTCTGAGAGTGAGAGGACCCTGTTAATAATTATACTGGGACAACAGGTGCAAACCGAGACTGCAGGCACACTGGGACAGATGGTCACCTTGCATATGCTGCTGCTGCTGCTGCTAAGTCGCTTCAGTCGTGTCCGACTCTGTGCGACCCCAGAGACGGCAGCCCAGCAGGCTCCCCTGTCCCTGGGATTCTCCAGGCAAGAACACTGGAGTGGGCCGCCATTTCCTCCTCCAATGCATGAAAGTGAAAAGTGAAAGTGAAGTCGCTCAGTCGTGTCCGACTCTTCGCGACCCCATGGACTGCAGCCCACCAGGCTCCTCCATCCATGGGATTTTCCAGGCAAGAGTACTGGAGTGGGGTGCCATGGCCTCCTCCCCACCTTGCATATAACCAGATCCTAAACTGTGATAGGAGGCAGATGATGGGGCTGTAGTGGTATGACAGAGGCTAAAACGAGGGAGACCTTGGATTTTATCCTGATGAAACAAAAACAACAGAAAATTTTAGGACGAACTTCAAAGTACACAAAAGAAAAAAGAATTTAATGGACCTTTAAAGTACTCATCATTGAGTTTCAATTATCAATATTTCACTATATTTTTCATCTATTCCCCTCTCATTACTGTCCTAGAGGATTTCAAAGGCACATCACAAACACTGTATGCTTTCACCCATAAACTCATACCAAGTGAACTATGTCTAACAGATACGGGCTTTTGTTTGGTGCTACTGTCTTACCTAACAAAATTAACAATAATTAATCAACATAATCTAACACTCAAACTATTTCCTCAAGTGTCTCCAGAATGTCATACTATAGTTGGCTTGCTTGAATCAGGATACAGCAAAGTCTAAACATGGCATTTGCTTGCTATGTCTCTCAAGTCTCCTTTAATCTACGAGTCCCCTCAACCACATACATGCATTCATACATACACATGCATACATACACATATTTCAAAAACAGCCTTATGGAAACATAACTGACTTAAATTGCATAAAGTGTACAATTTGAAGTTTTAACTTGACCCATGAAAGCATTACAATAATCAACAGTCTATCATCCTTCCCAAATTTCCTTGTGTCTCTTCCTAATTCCTTCTTCCTGCCATCCTTTCACTTCATCCCCTATGACTTACTTTCTGCTACTATGGTTTATATTTTTGGGAGTTTTATGTAAATGGAATGATAGTGTATACTATTTTCTGTATGCTTTCGTTCACTCAGCATAATTACCCTGAGATTAACCCATGTTGCCGCATGCATCAATAGTTCACTTCTTTCTTATGCTATGTAGTATCCCATTGTACCACAACTTATTTACCCTTTTCCCTGTTGATGAGGCAGTTTTGGTGGTAATAAATAAAGCTAAAAACAAACAATATACTTTATATTCAAACAGTACACAGGTCTTTGTAAGGATCTGTGCTTCCTTTCTGCTGGGTCAAACAGCTATGCAGCAGGGAAGACTGGCTAATATGGCAGGCATGTCTGACTTTTTAAAAATTAATTAATTTTCTTACTGAAGGATAATTGCTTTACAGAATTTTGTTGTTTTCTGTCAAACCTCAACATGAATCAGCCATAGGTATACATATATTCCCCTCCCTTTTGAACCTCTCTCCCTATCGCACCCTCTAGGTTGATACAGAGCCCCTGTTTGAGTTTCCTGAGCCATATAGCAAATTCCCGTTGGCTACCTATTTTACATATGGTAACGTAAGTTTCCATGGTACTCTTTCCATACACCTCACCTGCTCCTCCCCTCTCCCCATGTCCATGTCTGTTCTCTATGTCTGTTTCTCCACTGCTGCCCTGTAAGTAACTCTTCAGTTATAATTTTTCTAGATTCCATATATATGCATTAGAACATGATATTAATCTTTCTCTTTCTGACTTACTTCACTCTGTATAATAGGTTCTAGGTTCATCCACCTCATTAGAACTGACTCAAAGGCGTTCCTTTTAATGGCTGAATAATATTCCATTGTGTATACATACCACAACTTCTTTATCCATTCATCTGTCAATAGAAATCTAGGTTGCTTCCATGTTCTACTATTGTAAACAGAGCTACAATGAACAATGGGATACATGTGTCTTTTTCAATTTTGGTTTCCTCAGGGTGTATGCCTAGGAGTGGGATTGCTGGGTCATATGGTGATTTTATTCCTAGTTTTTTAAGGAATCTCCATACTGTCTTCCATAGTGGTTGTATCAATTTACATTCCCACCAACAGTGCAAGAGGGCTCCCTTTTCTCCACACCCTCGCCAGCATTTATTGTTTATAGACTTTTTGATGTTGCCATTCTGACCAGTGTGAGGTGATATCTCATTGTAGTTTTGATTTGCATTTCTCTAATGAGTGATGTTGAGCATCTTTTCATGTGTTTGCTAGCCATCTGTATGTCTTCTTTGGAGAAATGTCTGTTTAGGTCTTTTTCCCACTTTTTGATTGGGTTGTTTGTTTTCCTGGTATTGAGTTGTATGAGCTGCATGTGTATCTTGGGAATGAATCCTTTGTTAGCTGTTTCATTTGCTATTATTTTCTCCCATTCTGAGGGCTGTCTTTTCACCTTGCTTATAGTTTCCTTTGCTGTGCAAAAGCTTTTAAGTTTAATCAGGTCCCACTTGTCTACTTTTGTTTTTACTTCTGTTACACTAGGAGGTGGGTCATAGAGGATCTTGCTTTGAATATGTCATCACGTGTTCTACGTTTTCCTCTCAGAGTTTTATAGTTTCTGGCCTTACGTTTAGGTCTTTAGTCCACTTTGAGTCTATCTTTGTATATGGCATTAGGAAGTGTTCTAATTTCATCCTTCTACATGGAGCTGTCCAGTGTTCCCAGCACCATTTACTGAAGGGGCTGTCTTTGCCCCATAATATATTCTTGCCTCCTTTGTCAAAAATAAGGTACCCACAGGTGCATGGGTTTATTTCTGGGCTTTCTATCTTGTTTCATTGATCAATATTTCTGTTTTTGTGCCAGTACCATACTGTCTTGATGACTGTAGTTTTATGGTATAATCTGAAGTCAGGAAGGTTGATTCCTTCAGCTTCACTCTTCTTTCTCAAGACTGCTTTGGCTATTTGGGGTCTCTTGTGTTTCCATGTAAATTGTGAAATTTTTTGTTCTAGTTCTGTGGAAAATGTCATTGGTAATTTGATAGAGATTGCACTGAATCTGTATCATTTGGTAAAATAGTCATTTTCACAATATTGATTCTTTCTACAGGAACATGGAATATCTCTTCATCTGTTTCTGTCATCTTTGATTTCTTTCATTAGTGTCTTATAATTTTCTGTTTACAGTTCTTTTTGTCTCCTTAGGTGAGTTTATTCCTAGATATTAAATTCTTTTTGATGCAATGGTGAATTGATTAAGGATTGATTCCTTAATTTCTCTGATTTTTCATTGTTAGTATATAGAAATGCAAGGGATTTCTACATATTGATTTTGTATCCTGCAACATTGCTAAATTCACTGATTAGCTCTAGTAACTTTCTGAAACTTTCTTTAGGGTTTTCTATGTATAATATCATGTCATATTCAAACAGTGAGAGCTTGACTTCTTCTTTTCTGATTTGGATTCCTTTTATTTATTTTTCTTCTCTGATTGCTATAGCTAGGACTTCCAGAACTATGCTGAATAACAGTCGTAAAAGTGGACACCCTTGTCTTGTTCCTGATCTTAGGGGGAATGCTTTCAGTTTTTCACCATTGAGAATAATGTTTGCTCTAGGCTTATCATATATGGCCTTTGCTATGTTGAGGTAGGTTCTAGGTTCCCATTTTTTTGAAGAGTTTTAAACAATAGAATGGGAAAGACTAGAGATCTCTTGAAGGAAATTAGAGATACCAAGAGAACATTTCATGCAAAGATGAGCACAATAAAGGACAGAAATGGTATGGACCTAACAGAAGCAGAAGATATTAAGAAGAGGTGGCAAGAATACACAGAAGAACTATACAAAAAAAGATCTTCACGACCTAGATAATCATGATGGGATGATCACTCACCTCGAGCCAGAAATCTTGGACTGTGAAGTCAAGTGGGCCTTAGGAAGTATCACTACAAACAAAGCTAGTGGAGGTGATGAAATTTCAGTTGAGCTATTTCAAATCCTAAAAGATAATGTGAAAGTGCTGCACTCAATATGCCAGCAAATTTGGAAAACTCAGTAGTGGCCACGGGACAGGAAAAGGTCAGTTTTCATTCCAATCCCAAAGAAAGGCAATGCCAAAGAATGCTCAAACTACCACACAATTGCACTCATTCCACATGCTAGTAAAGTAATGCTCAAAACTCTCCAAGCAAGGCTTTAGCAATATGTGAACCATGAACTTCCAGATGTTCAAGCTGGATTTAGAGAAGGCAGAGGAACCAGAGGTCAAATTGCCAACATCCATTGGATTATCAAAATAGCAAAAGGGTTTCAGAAAAACATCTATTTCTGCTTTATTGACTATGCCAAAGCCTTTGACTGTGTGGATCACAATAAACTGTGGAAAATTCTGAAAGAGATGGGAATACCACACCACCTGACCTGCCTCTTGAGAAATCTGTATGCAGGTCAGGAAGCAACAGTTAGAACTGGACATGGAACGAAAGACTGGTTCCAAACAGGGAAAGGAGTGTGTCAAGGCTGTATATTGTCACCCTGCTTATTTAACTTATATGCAGAGGACATCATGAGAAATGCTGGACTGGATGAAGCATAAGCTGGAATCCAGACTGCCAGGAGAAATACCAATAACCTCAGATATGCAGATAACTCCACTCTAATAGCAGAAAGCAAAGAAGAACTAAAGAGCCTCTTGATGAAAGTGAAAGAGGAGTCACAGTGAAAAAGTTGGCTTAAAACTCAACATTCAGAAAACTAAGATTATGGCATCCAGTCCCATTATTTCATGGCAAATAGATGGGGAAAGAGTGGAAACAGTGGCTGACTTTATTTTTTTTGGCTCCAATCTGCAGTCACTGCAGATGGTGACTGCAGCCATGAAATTAAAAGATAATTGCTCCTTGGAAGAAAAGTTATGACCAACCTAGACAGCATATTAAAAAGCAGAGACATTACTTTGCCAACAAAGGTCTGTATAGTCAAAGCTATGATTTTTCCAGTAGTTGTGTATGGATATGAGAGTTGGACCATAAACAAAGCTGAGCACTGAAGTATTGCTGCTTTTGAACTGTGGTGTTGGAGAAGACTCTTGAGAGTCCCTTGGACTACAAGGAGATCCAACCAGTCCATCTAAAAGAAATCAGTTCTGAATATTCATTGCAAGGGCTGATGCTGAAGCTGAAACTCCAATACTTTGGCCACCTGATGAGAAGAACTGATTCATTTGAAAAGACCCTGATGCTGGGAAAGATTGCAGGTGGGAGAAGGGGATGACAGAGGATGAGATGGTTGGATGGCATCACCGACTCTATGGAAATGAGTTTGAGTAAACTCCAGGTGATAGACAGGGAGGCCTGGCGTGCCACAGTCCATAGGGTCCCAAAGAGTCGGACACGACTGAGCGACTGACTGAAATGAACTGAATCATAAATGGGTTTGAATTTTATCAAAGGCTTTTTCTTTATCTATTATCATATGGTTTTTATCTTTCAGTTTAATATGGTATCACATTGATTAATTTGCATATATTGAAGAATCCTTCCATCCCTGGAATAAACCCAACTTGATCATGGTGTCTGAACTTTTTGATTTGTTGCTGAATTCTGTTTGCTAATATTCTGTTGAGGATTTCTGCATCTATGGTCATCAATGATATTGGCCTGTAGCCTTCTTTTTTTTGCGTTGTCTTTGTCTGGTGTTGGTATCAGGGTGATGGTGGCCTTGTAGAATGAGTTTGAAAGTGTTCCTTCCTCTGCACTTTTTCGAAAGCTCTTCTCTAAATGTGTGACAGAATTCTCTCCTGTGAAGCCATCTGGTATTTTGGTAGATTTTTGACCACAGCTTCAATTTCAGTGCTTGTTACTGAGTTGTTCATAATTTCTATTTCTTTGTGGTTCAGTCTTGGAAAATCGAACATTTCTAAGAATCTGTCCATTTCTTCCAGGTTATCCATTTTACTGCCATATAGTTGTTCATAATAGTCTCTTATAATCCTCTGTATTTTTGCATTGCCTGTTGTAACCTCTTTTTCATTTCTAATTTTGTTGATTCTTCTCTATTTTTTTCTTAATGATCCTGGCTAAAAGTTTGTCAATTTTGTTTATCTGATCAAAGAACCAGCTTTTAGTTTTATTAATCTTTACTATTGTTTCTTTCATTTCTTTCTGCTCGGACATTTATGATTTCTTTCCTTTTACTAATTTTTTTTTTTCTTTTTTCCAGTTGTTTTAGGTGTAAAGTTAGGTTGTCTGTTCGATGTTTTTCTTGTGTCTTGAGGTAGGATTGTGTTGCTGTAAACTTTCCTCTTAGGACTGCTTTTGCTGCATCCCATAGGTTTTGAGTTGCTGTGTTTTCATTGTCATTTGAGTCGAGAAATTTTTTGATTTCCCTTTTGATTTCTTCAGTAACCTGTTGGTTATTTAGAGATGTATTGTTTAATCTCCATGTGTTTGTGTTTCTTACAGTTTTTTTCTTGTAATTGATACCTAGTCTCATAGCATTGTGGTCAGAGAAGATGCTTGAACGAATTCAATTTTCTTAAACTTACTGAGGTTTGATTTGTGACTCAAGATGTGGTCTATCCTGGAGAATGTTTCATGTGCACTTGAGAAAAAGGTATATTCTTCTGCATTTGGGTGAAATGTCCTGAAAATATCAATGAGATCCATCTCATCTAATGTATCATTTAAGACCTGTGTTTCCTTATTAATATTCTGTTTTGATGATCTGTCCATTGGTGTGAATGGGGTGTTAAAATCTCCTACAATTTTTGTGTTACTGTACATTTCTCCTTTTATGTGTTGGTGTTTGTCTTATGTATTGAGGTGCTCCTATGTTGGGGGCATAGATATGTACAGTTTTTATGTCTTCCTCCTGGATTGATCTCTTGATTATTATGTAGTGCCCTTCCTTATCTCTTGTAATCTTCTTTAAGGTCTATTTTATCTGATATGAGGATTGCTACTCCAGCTTTCTCTTGCTTCCCATTTGCATGGAATATATTTTCCCATCCTCTCACTTTCAGTCTGTATGTGTCTTGAGGTCTGAAGTGGGTTTCTTGTAGACAGCATATATATGTATCTTGTTTTTGTACCCATTCAGTCAGTCTGTGTCTTTTGGTTGGGGAATTTAATCCATTTACACTTAAAGTAATTATTGATATATATGTTCCTATCGCCATTTTCTTGTTTGGGGTTGATTTTATAGATCTTTTTCCTTCTTTTGTATTTCTTGACTATATAAGTCCCTTTAACATTTGTTGTAAAGCTGGTTTGGTAGGACTGAATTCTCTTTAACTTTTGCATGTCTGAAAAGCTTTTTATTTCTCCATCAATTTTGAATGAGATCCTTGCTGGGTACAGTAATCTTGGTTGTAGATTTTTCCCTTTCAGTACTTTATTTATATCCAGCCATTCCCTTCTGGCCTGCAGAGTTTCTGCTGAAAGATCAGCTCTTAAATGTATGGGGTTTCCCTTGTACGTTACTTGTTGCTTTTCCCTTGCTGCTTTTAATATTCTTTCTTTGAGTTTAGTCTTTGTTAATTTGATTAGTATGTGTCTTGGTGTGTTTCTTCTTGGGCTTATCCTGTATGGGACTCTTTGTGCCTCTTGGAGTTGATTGACTATTTTCTTTTCCATGTTGGGGAAAATTTCAACTATAATCTCTTCAAAAATTTTCTCATACCCTTTTTCTCTTCCTCTTCCGGGACCCCTGTTAATTCAAATGTTGGTGTGTTTGGCATTGTCTCAGAGGTCTCTGAGACTATCCTCAGTTCTTTTCATTCTTTTTAGTTTATTCTGCTCTTCACAAGTTATTTCCACCATTCTATCTTTCAGCTCACTGATTTGTTCTTCTGCTTCAGATATTCTGCTATTGATTCCTTCCAGAGTATTTTAAATTTCAGTAACTGTGTTGTTTGTCTCTGTATGTTTATTCTTTAATTCTTCTAGGTCTTTGCTAATTGATTCTTGCATTTTTTTCCATTTTGTTTTCAAGGTTTTTGATCATCTTTACTATCATTATTTTGAATTCTTTTTCATGTAGTTTGCCTATTTCCTCTTCATTTATTTGGACTTCTATGTTTCTAATTTGCTTCTTCATTTGTGTAGTATTTCTCTGCCTTTTCATTATTATTATTATTTTAACTTACTGTGTTTGAGCTCTTCTTTTCCCAGGCTTCAATGTTGAAGTCTTTCTTCCTGTAGGTTTCTGCCCTCCTAAGGTTGGTGCAGTGATTTGTGTTGAGCCGCTATTTTTTAACAGTACATTCAGATGCTTCCAGTTACTCCAGCGATGATTATCTGGTTGGTGGATATTCCATGGCCTCTCCATACCTACTGCAGTACTTTTGGCCTGTCCTTCACTCTGTTAGTACTGAACATATACAATGAAAAATTTCAAGAAAAATATATTCAGTGTATCCTCTGTTTAATTTCCAAGTGTATCAAGAGTGGCCAAGGAGACTCCTGAGGTGGACACCAGAAACACCATTGAGAAGGGAAGACATCAACGCTGATGCCTCCGGGTTCCTGAATACCTATTCAGCCCCCAGGGGGCTCGAGTCCCTCCCTAGTGCAAGGTAGGCAGTGAGCCCTGCTCACCAAGGTCTCTGGTGGTGGCAGTGTGGGCAGCAGTCCAGGGCATGGGGAACAGTGGTGAGTCTCGCTGGGACACAAGGTGTCTCCTACAGTCTCAGTGGCAGTTGTTCCAGAAGTTCTGGATGCCCCAGGCTTTGGCTGCATGGAGAGCCAGTCTCACATGTCTGACTTTTTAAGAGACTGACAAAATGTTTTCCAAAGTGAGTGTACCATTTCACATTTCCACCAGCAGTGTATGAAAATCCCAATTTCTCCTCCTCCTCACCAACACCAAGTCTTTTTCATTTGATTCTAACAGGTGTGCAGTGGTATCTAATTGAGGTTTTAATTTGCATTTCCATAATGACTAATGAAGTTGAGCATCCTTTCATGTAGTCATTTTCCACCTGCATATTTTCTCTGGGGAAGTGTCTGCTAGAATCTTTGGTCAATTTTTCTGTTGTTCAGTTGCTAAGTGGTGTCCGACTCTTTGTGACCCCATGGACTGCAGCATGCCAAGCTCCTCTGTCCTCCACTATCTCCTAGAGTTTTCTCAAATTCATGTCCATTGAGTCAGTGATGCTATTTAATCCTCTGCTGCCCAATTCTCCTTTTGTCTTCAGTCTTTCCCAGTATTACAGTCTTTCCCAATAACTCATCTCTTCACATCAGGTGGCCAAAGTACTGGAGCTTCAGCTTCAGAATCAGTCCTATCAATGAATATTCAGGACTGATTTCCTTTAGGATTGACTGGTTGGCTCTCCTTGCTGTCCAAGGGCTCTCAAGAGTCTTAACACCACAGTTCAAAAGCATCAAATTTTTGGCACTCTGCCTTCTTTATGGTCCAACTCTCATCTGTATATGACTACTGGAAAAACCACAGCTTTGACTATATGTACCTTTGTTGGCAAAGTGATGTCTCTGTTTTTTAATATGCTGTCCAGGTTTGTTAATAGTTTTCCTTCCAAGGAGCAAGTGTCTTTTAGTTTCATGGTTGCAGTCACCGTCTGCAGTGATTTTGGAGCCCAAGAAAATAAAGTCTGTCATAATCTCCACTGCTTCCCCATCTATTTGCCACGAAGTGATAGGATCGGATGCCATGATCCTATTTTTCTGAATGTGGAGCTTTAAGCCAGCTTTTTCACTCTCCTCTTTCACCCTCATCAAGAGGCTCTTTAGTTCTTTGCTTTCTGCACATTAGAGCTTTATCATCTGCATATCTGAAGCTACTGATATTTCTCCTGGTAATCTTGATTCCAGTTTGAGCTTCATCCAGCCTGGCATTTAGCATGATGTACTCTGCAGAGAAGTTAAATAAAAGTGTGACAATATACACCTTTGTCATACTCCTTTCCCAATTTTGTACCTGTCAGTTGTTCCATGTCCAGTTCTAACTGTTGCTTCTTGACCTGCATACAGGTTTCTCAGGAGGCAGGTAAGGTGGTCTGGTACTCCTATTTCTTTAAGAACTTTTCACAGTTTGTTGTGATACACTGTATAATCATTTAAGAGATTTGATTTAGGTCTTACCATTCAGGTGGTTTTCTCTACTTTCTTCAATTTAAGCTTGAATTTTGCAATAAGGAGCTCATGATCTGAGTCACATTCAGCTCCTGTTTTTGCTGAGTGTATACAGCTTCTCCATCTTTGACTGCAAAGAACATAATCAACCTGACTTTTGCAACCTGAATTTTGCAATAAGGAACTCATGATCCGAGTCACACTCAGTCTTGTTTTTGCTGAGTGTACACAGCTTCTCCATCTTTGACTGCAAAGAACATAGTCAACCTGACTTTAGTTTGACCAACTGGTGATGTCCATGTGCAGAGTCACCTCTTGCATTGTTGGAAAAGGGTGTTTGCTATCACCAGCATGTTCTCTTGACAAAATTCTGTTAGCCTTTGTCCTGTTTCGTTTTGTACTCCAAGGTCAAACCTGCCTGTTATTCTGGATATCTCTTAACTTTCTACTTTTGCATTCCAATCCCCTATGGAGAGAACATCTTTTTTTGGTCTTAGTTCTGGAAGATGTTGTAGGTCTTCAAAGAACCAGTCAACTTTAGCTTCTTTGGCATTAGTGGTTGGGGCACAGACTTGGATTACTGTGATACTGAATGATTTGCCTTGGAAACGAATGGAGGTCATTCTCTGGTTTCTGAGGTTGCACCCAAGTAGTATATTTTGGACTCTTTTGTTGACTATGAGGGTTAATTACTCCATGGCTTCTAAGGTATTCTTGCCCACAGTAGTAGATATAATGGTCATCTGAATTGAATTTGCCCATTTCCGTCCATTTTAGTTCATTGATTCCTAAGATGTCAATGTTTCCACTCTTGCCATCTCCAGCTTGATCACATCCAGTTTACTCATGGACCTAACATTCCCGGTTCCTATGCAATAGTGTTCTTTACAGCACTGTACTTTCCTTTCACCACCAGACACATCCACAACTGAGCGTCGTTTCCTCTTTGGCCCAGCTGCTTCATTCTTTCTGGAGCTATTAGTAATTGTTCTCCATGCTTCCCAAGTACTTATATTGGACATCTTTCTGCCTGGGGGGGCTCATCTTCTGGTTTCTGGTCGTTTTGCTTTTTATCCTGTTCAGGGGGTTCTTGCAGCAAGAATACTGGAGTGGGTTGCCCTTTCCTCCTCCAGTGGACCACATTTTGTCAGTACTCTTCACTATGACTTATTTGTCTTGAGTGGCCCTGCATGGTATGGCTCATAGCTTCATTGAATTACACAAGCCCCTTCGCCATGACAAGGCTGTGATCCATGAAGGGGCCCGTTTGTCTAGAGTTTATTGTTTATTATTGGCTTGAGAGTATTTTACATATGCTAAAAGTTCAATGTGCTATCCACTGCACTACAGAGCTATCTAGAGATTACTTTACATACTCTAAATAGAATTCGTTTTCCATATATTTTCTCTAAATCTGGTGAAAGTGTTAGTTGCTCACTCATGTCAGACTCTCTGTGACCCCATGGACTGTAGCCCACCATGGCTTCTCTGTCCATGGAGTTCTCCAAGAAAGAATACTGGAGTGAGTTACTATTTCCTTCTCCAGGGTATCTTCCTGACCTAGGGACTGAAGCTGGGTCTCTTGCATTGCAGGCAGATTCTTTATCATCTGAGCCACCAGGGAAACTTTTAATTTTGATGATGTCAGTTTATCAATGTTACATTTGTCAGTTGTATTCTGGTGTCATATCTAAGTAATCTTTGCCTATCCCAATGTTACAAGAGTTTCCTCTATTTTCTTTCTAGAAGTTTGTATGTAGGCCTTTAATATGAAGCTCGCTGATTCATTTTAGTACTTTTTATATGGATCAAGGTATGGATCAAAGTTTTTTTGGTTTTGTTGTTTTCATATGACACATAATTGTTCTAGCCCCACCTGCCCTTCCTCCACTGAACTGCTTTTTACATTTGGCAAAAATCAGTTGACCATATATGTGTGGGTCGATATCTGAATACTGTTTGGTACCATATATCTATTTGTCTATCATTAAGCAAATACCACAGGGTGACGATTTCTTAGCATTGTAACAAATCTGAAGTCAACTCCAATTTTTTTCTTCTTTTCCTATATCTTTTGGTTGTTGTTGATCTTTTGCTTTCCCATATCATTTTAGGTTCATCTCATCAGTTTCTATTAAAAACAAAAGCCTTCTGGGATCCACACTGAGATTGCTCTAAATGTATAGATCAACTGGGAGAGAAATGACATTTTAATACTGAGTCTTCCCCCCAAAACTGTATATCTCTCCATCTATTTAACTTTTGTTTCTCTCAACAATATTCTATAGTTTTCACTGTATAGGCTTGCATATCTTTTGTGAGCTCTCTAAGAATTCTCTGTTTATGCTATTTCTTGTTGATGCTAATAGAATGGTATTTTAAACATTCAATTCCCATTCATTGCTTGTACAGAAAATTCATTAATGTATCTGATACTTTGCAACCTTGTTAAACCCGTCTGTTAGTTCCAGTATCTTTTTAATGAGCTCCATCAAATTTTCTTCACAGATAATAATGTTATCTGCAAATGAATAGTTTTACTTCATTTCTAATACAGATACATTTCTTTTCTCGTTCCTTACTGAACTGGCTAGAACCTCCAGTATAGTGTGGAAACAGTCTTCAGAGCACACATCTATCTCTTGCTCCTAATTTAAGGAAAAACCATTTAGTTTTTCTCCTTTAAATATGATCATGCGTGTGTGCTAAGTCACTTCAGTTGTGTTTGACTCTGTAACGCTATGGACCGTAGCCCACCAGGCTCCTCTGTCCATGGGATTCTCCAGGCAAGAATACTGGAGTGGGTTGCCATGTGCTCCTCCAGAGGATCGTCCAAACCCAGGAATAGAATCTGTGTCTCTTGTGTCTCCTGCACTGGCAGGTGGTTCTTTACCACCAGCACCACCTGGGTCAGTTTTTCGTAGATGTTCCTCATCAGTTTAAGGACGTTACCTTTTTTTTTTTTTTTTAAGTTTTATTTATTTTTTTTATTTTTAATTAATTTTATTTTATTTTTAAACTTTACATAATTGTATTAGTTTTGCCAAATATCAAAATGAATCCACCACAGGTATACATGTGTTCCCCATCCTGAACCCTCCTCCCTCCTCCCTCCCCATACCATCCCTCTGGGTCGTCCCAGTGCACTAGCCCCAAGCATCCAGTATCAAGCACTGAACCTGGACTGGCATCTCGTTTCATACATGATATTTTACATGTTTCAATGCCATTCTCCCAAATCTTCCCACCCTCTCCCTCTCCCACAGAGTCCTATTAAGGACGTTACCTTTTATGTTTACTTTGCTAAGAGATTTTAAAAATGTCACTTAACTTTTACTGTAAAAAAAAAAACAAAAAAAAATAAAAACAATGGTAATAGTGTATAAGATGATCGTAAAAACATATCCATAACCTGTAAGTACTGGAAACAAGTCGTAAAGACACCAGGATGGTTCTTTTGTAGCTTTTGTCCCCCAAGGAGGCACAGGGTCCCTGATGATGAATGATGATGAAATTCGCTCAGTCGAGTCCAACTCTTTGTGACCCCATGGACTCTATAGTCCATGGAATTCTCCATGCCAGAATACTGGAGTGGGTAGCCTTTCCCTTCTCCAGGGGATCTTCCCAATGCAGGGATCGAAGCCAGGTCTCCCACATTGCAGGTGGATTCTTTACCACCTGAGCCACAAGGGAAGCCCAAGAATACTGGAGTAAGGAGCCTATCCCTTCTCCAGTGGATCTTCCCAACTCAGGACTAGAACTGGGGTCTCCTGCATTGCAGGCGGATTCTTTACCAACTGAGCTATGAGGGAAGCCACAGTGTCCATACTAGTTCTCAAAAATGAGAGAAAGTCTCATATGTTGAAACAGGGGTTTTAAATGAATTTGACTTTAAGAAGTCAAATTCTTGTAAATCAAGTGGCTTTGCCTACTGACATTTGCTGTTTACCAACAGTAACATTTATGTATGGCCAGATCTTAACACCTGCTTTCACTTGATTCTAATGGCAAACCTGTGCCTGTGGTCTTGGCCTCACTGCTCACCGAGGTACTAGCTGTTCTACAAGAGCTTGTAAAATACCGCAGGTGCTCAAAAACCCGTGGAATGAACAGCTGTCTGCTCAAGACCATTTTTTTAAAGTCTGTTGGTAGGCTGGTAGGTAATATGGAAAAACAATAGAGGAATCCCAAATCCTCTGAGAGTGGAGATGGAGATAATCAAGGATTAGAAATCATTTGCCGTAGTACAGATGCAATGAACAGACCTGAGGTCAGCTCTGGGAGGAAAAACCCTCCCTGATTCTAGTCACTTCCCAAGGGAAGGGACTCTCGTAACTATTAGTCTGTCTTTCTCGAAACCAGGCCCTCTGTCTGCCTCAGGAACAAGGACAGTCTCAGATAGGTGGTTCCCATATGCTGAGCCTGCCATCAGGGAGGCTTCATCCTCTTGGGTAGTCTTGGGTGAGGGCTGGGGAAACAAGGATACGGCAAGTCTGTCAACTCTTGGCCAGCTGTCCTCCAGGCCCTGTGCACTGCCCTCCATGAACCCTACATCATCCCAGAAACTTGCTAAGACTTTTTAATTAGGAATACATGCTGGATTTTGGCTATTTTCTTGCATCTACTGGCTCAGATGGTAAAGAATCTGTCTGCAATGCAGGAGACCTAGGTTCGATCCCTAGATTGGCAAGATCCCCTGGAGAAGGGAATGGCTACCCATTCCAATATTCTTGCCTGCAGAATCCCAGGGACAAGAGGAGCCTGGGAGGCTACAGTCCATGGGGTTGCAAAGAGTCAGACAAGACTGAGGGACTAAGCATGCACTGAGATCATAGGTTTTCCCTTTTTTGGTCTGTTAATATGATAAATTATATTGAGTGTTAAGTCAACCTGAATTCTTGGGATAAATGCCACTTGGTCATGATGAATTATCCTTTTTACATATTGTTGGATATGATTTGCTAAAATTTGTTTAGAACTTTTGAATCTATGCTTCAAGAGGGATTCTGGCCTGTACTTTTCTGTTTTGTAATGTTTTTCGTCTGGTTTTGCTATCAGGATGATTCTGGCTTCATAGAATGAAATGGGAAGTATACCCATCTTTTCAATTTTCTGGAGTTTGTATTGAATTATTATCTCTTCCTTAAATTTTTGTTAGAACTCATCAGAAACCATATCGTACTTGGAGTTTTCTTTTTTGGATAATTTTAAATGCAATTTTGTTAATAAAAATAGGGCTATTCATCAAATCATCTGGAATTTGTCCATTTCATAGAAGTTATCAAATTTACTGGCATAAACCTGTTTCTTTTGGTTGCTAAGTTGTGTCCTACTCTTTGTGACCCCATGGACCATAGTCCACCAGACTCCTCTGTCCATGGGATTTCCCAGGCAAGAACACTGGAGTGGGTTTCATTTCCTTCTCCACAAAACGTGTTCATAAGATTTCCTTATTATCTTCATAATCTGTAGTGATGTCATCTCTCTCATTTTTAATACTGTTAATCTGTGCCTTCTCTTTTGCTCCTGATCAGTTTGGCCAGAGGGTTGGCAATTCTAGTTCTTTGAGTAATTTTCTCTACTGTTTTTCTGTTGGCTGGTTTGCCAACTGCTGCTCTGATCTTTCTTATTACCTTTCTTCTGCCTACTTTTGGTTTAATTTGTTCTTCTTTCTCCGACTGAAGTGTAAGCTCAGAGTATTGATTTTAGACATTCTTCTCTAATACAGAAATTGCTGTAGTGGCATCTTTAAAATTTTGATATATTGTATTTTCATTCAGTTCAAATGATATTCTAATTTACCTTTTGATTTCTTCATCTCATGGGTCATTTAGACATTAGACATTAGGGGGTTTTCCAGAGATTTTTGTTATTAATTTCTAATTTAACTCCAAGAGGTCAGAGAATGTATTTTGTATGGCTTGAATTCTTTCAAAATTTATTGAGACTTGTTTTATAGTGCTTCAAAAAAATCTATGTTCTGCTTTTGTTGGATGGAGTGTTCCATTAACATCAATCAGGTAAAATTAGTTGATTCAAGTCTTTTATATATGCAATGACTTTCTGTCTACTTATTCTTTTAATTATTGAGAGAGAGGTAATCAAATCTCTGACAATAATTACAGGTTTGTTTACTTCTCACTGAAGGTTTACACTTCGTATTTTTTTTTAGCTTTGATATTGTGTGTGTGTTAGTCACTCAGTCATGTCCAACTCTGTGACTCCATGGACTGTAACTCGCCAGGCTCCTCTGTCCATGGAATTCTCCAGGGAAGAATACTGGAGTGGGTGCCATTCCCTTCTCCAGGGGATCTGCATGAATGTTTAAATGTAATGTTCCTAACTGACCATAGTAAACTGACCATTTATTATTAAGAAGTGACTTATCCCTAGCAATAGGTTTGCTCTGCAATCCTGTGATATTAATAGCCTCTTCAATCTTATTTTGATTTGTGTTGGTATTGTGTAGCTTTCTTCATCCATTTGACATAGGTTTCTTATAAAGAGCATATGGTTGGGTATTGATTTTTTTTTTTTTTTTTTTTGGTCCAATCTGTTAAGTCTCTGCTTTTAATTCAGTGTTTAGATCGTACACTTTAATGCTTACAATAGTATTCTTTCATTTCATCCCTCTCAGCTTTTGTGCTATTGTTGTCATCCACTTATCCTATACAACTCCATAATACGTTATCATATCTTTAAACATATAAATATCTTACAGAGTAAACAATTTTTAAACTGTGGTAAAAACATGTAACATAAAACTTAACATTCTAACCATCTCTGAGTGTACACTTTTATTAGTGTTAAGTAAATTCACATTTTTATGCATCAAATCTCCAAAATACATTCATCTCACAAAACTGAAACTCTGTATCCATTAAACGTTCCTTCCTTCCCCCTACCCCTCTGCCAGTCCCTGGCAACCACTATTTTACTATCTTTGAATTTGATTACTCTACATATCTCATATAAGAGGAATCATACAGTATTTTGTCTTTTTTATGACTAGTTTGTTTCACTTGCCATAATGTCCTCAAGGTTCATCCACAATGTAGCATGTGTCAGAATTTTCTTCTTTTTTAAAGCTGAATAAGGCTTAATAATATTTAAAGCTGAATAGTATTGCATGTATACATCGTATTTCCTTTATACATTCATCTGTTTATGGACACCCAGGCTGCTTCCACTTTTGGTTATTGTGAATAATGCTGCTATTGAACATGGGTACAAAATAATCTCACTGAGATCCTGTTTTAAATTCTTTTGGTAAATATCCAAAAATGAAATTGCCAGGTCACATGGTACTTAGAAGTTTTGAGGAACTGCTATACTGTCTTAAAAGTGGCTGTACCATTTTTTTTTTTCCCCCAAGAAAGGTAACCTTTATTTGCACCTTCTCTCTGAATGGAATTCATTTAACAAATATTTACTGGGCATGTGCCCTCCCTCTTCTGGACACAAACTGCATCCTCAACTACAAACTCCCTGGCTGTTAGAGCCAGGGGCTGAGGTCTTGGCTGGTCACTAAGTACTGCTCTTTACCTGTGTTAAGTGAGGAGAGCAGACTGCTACTGCTGCTAAGTCACTTCAGTCGTGTCCGACTCTGTGCGACCCCATAGACTGCAGCCCACCAGGCTCCCCCGTCCCTGGGATTCTCCAGGCAAGAACACTGGAGTGGGTTGCCATTTCCTTCTCCAACGCATGAAAGTGAAAGGGAAGTCGCTCAGTCGTGTCCGACTCCCAGCGACCCCATGGACTGCAGCATACCAGGCTCCTCCGTCTGTGGGATTTTCCAGGCAAGAGTACTGGAGTGGGGTGCCATTGCCTTCTCCATGGCTGTACCATTTTGCAGTATATAAAAGGTTCTAACTTCTCCTCATCCAAGAAATATTTATTTTCTGTTTCCTGAAATATTAGTTCTAATGATTGTGAAACAATACCTCAATTGTGGTTTTGATTTGCATTTCCCAAATGATTAGCATGTTGAATATCTTTTCACGTGGTTATTGGCTGTCTGTATCTATTTGAGAAATGTCTTTTTAAGTTTTTTCCATTTAAAAAATCAGGTTTTTTTTTGTTGTTGTTGCTGATGCTGAGTTGTAGTTCTTTATATATCTTGGATAGGGACTGCACAGACTTTTGATGCACATTCTAAATTTTGATATATTCCAATTTATTTATAATTTTTATTACTTGTACTTTTAACATCATATCCAACAAATCACTGTCAAACCATACTCTGTTTTATAGTTTTACTCTTATGCTAAGGTCTCTGACTTATTTCAAGTTAATTTTTGTATACAGTGTAAGGTAATGGTCCAAATTCATTCTTTTGTATGAGGATATCCAGTTTTCCCAGCATCATTTGTTGAAAAGACTGTCTGTTCCTCATTAATGGTCTTGGCACCATGTCAAAAATCATTTGAACATATATGTGAGGGATTATGTCTGGGCTCTCAATTCTACTCCACTGGTCTGTCTTTATGCCAGCACTATACTGTTTTGATTACTGTAGCTTTGTAATAAGTTCTTTATATATATATCAGATCAGATCAGTCGCTCAGTCGTGTCCGACTCTTTGCGACCCCATGAATTGCGGCACACCAGGCCTCCCTGTCCAACACCAACTCCCGGAGTTCACTGAGGCTCACGTCCATCGAGTCAGTGATGCCATCCAGCCATCTCATCCTCTGTCGTCCCCTTCTCCTCCTGCCCCCAATCCCTCCCAGCATTAGAGTCTTTTCCAATGAGTCAACTCTTTGCATGAGGTGGCCAAAGTACAGGAGTTTCAGCTTTAGCATCATTCCTTCCAAAGAACACCCAGGGCTGATCTCCTTCAGAATGGACTGGTTGGATCTCCTTGCAGTCCAAAGGACTCTCAAAAGTCTTTTCCAACACCACAGTTCAAAAACATCAATTCTTCAGTGCTCAGCCTCCTTCACAGTCCAACTCTCACATCCATACATGACCACAGGAAAAACCATAGCCTTGACTAGACGGACTTTTGTTGGCAAAGTAATGTCTCTGCTTTTCAGTATGCTATCTAGGTTGGTCATAACTTTCCTTCCAAGGAGTAAGCGTCTTTTAATTTCATGGCTGCAGTCACCATCTGCAGTGATTTTGGAGCCCAAAATAATAAAGTCTGACACTGTTTCTACTGTTTCCCCATCTATTTCCCATGAAGTGATGGGACCGGATGCCATGATCTTCGTTTTCTGAATGTTGAGCTTTAAGCCAACTTTTTCACTCTCCACTTGCACTATCATCAAGAGGCTTTTTAGTTCCTCTTCACTTTCTGCTTATATATATATGTATATGTTGCTGCTATGTCACTTCAGTCGTGTCCGACTCTGTGTGACCCCATAGGCAGCAGCCCACCAGGCTCCCCCATCCCAGGGATTCTCCAGGCAAGAACACTGGAGTGGGTTGCCACTTCCTTCTCCAATGCATGAAAGTGAAAACTGAAAGTGAAGTCGCTCAGTCGTGTCCGACCTTCATCGACCCCATGGATTGCAGCCCACTAGGCTCCTCCGCCCATGGGATTTTCCAGGCAAGAGTACTGGAGTGGGGTGCCATAGCCTTCTCCAATATATGTGTGTGTATATATATATATGTGTGTGTGTGTGTGTGTACATATATATATATGTATGTATGTATGTATTTGGCTGCATCTTAGCTGCAGCACGTGGGATCTAGTTCCCTGATCACAGACTGAACCTGGGCCCCCTGCATTGGAAGTATGGAGTCCCTGCAATAAGTTCTTAAATTAAGAAGTTTGAGATCTTCAATTTTGTTCTTCTTTTTCAAGGTTGTTTTGGGTATTTGGATCTCTTCAGATTCCATATGAATTTTAAAATAGATTTTTCTCTCTGCAAAAAAGTAATGGGAATTTTGATAGGGAGTGCACTGACTTTGTACATCACTTTAGGTGCTATTATCATCTGAACAATATTAAGTCTTCTAATCCATGAATACAGTATGACTTTCCATTTATTTGTATCTTTAATTTCTTTCAGCAACATTTGGTAGTTTTCAGTGTAATATAAGTCTTTTATCTCCTTGGTTAAGTTTATTCTTTTCTTTAGTATCTATTTATTTGGCTGCACTGGGTCTTAGCTGTGGCATGTGGGATCCAGTTCCCTGACCAGGGATTAAACCCAGGCCCCTGCACTGAGAGCTCAGAGTCTTAGCAACTGGACCACCAGGGAAGTCCTGGTTAAGTTTATTCTTAAGTATTTTACTCTTTTATTTCACTGCTGTTGTAAATGGAATTGTTTCCTTAATTTCCTTTTTAGATTGTTCAGTGTTAGTATATAGGACATATTTTGAAGGCAGATCTGAGATAACGGATAGATTAAATGTGGAATATGGGAGAAAGAAATGGGTCAAAAGATGATCCTGAGTAGCTCAGAGAATATAATCACCATTTAATGACATAAAGAAGATACAGGAAAAGAAGATTTGGAAGGAGAAATCAAGAGTTCAGTATTGGGTGTATGAAGTCTGAGGTCAAGTATCATGAGAACTGACTTCTAGAGATGGGAAGCACAGGTCACGGTGCCCTCGACAATAATCATTCAGTGGATGAAAAGGAAGAAAAGCCTAATGGAGTGGCCTTCAACTGGGACAAGGTGGTGATGCCAGGGCAGCTTTTTAAATCTTACCAAATTTCCTCATAAAATGCAGAGAAAAAGTAAAAGCTGGCAAACATCTTTGGCAAAGCCAGGTGGAAGAATATCTCATAAACCCCAGACTACAAGTAGGTGGGGTCAGACCACCAACTGCAGCATTATTCTATGGATACACAATCAGCATTTGTGTTAAGGTAGTGGAGGGAAGAGGTTCTGACAGTCCTAAGAGCTTTATCCATTCACTATGAAGCTCCCATCAGTCTTTCACCTGATTTTTAGCACTCAGAGATGATCAGTATAAACCTATCATTTCACTGAGGGTTATGAAATGGTGTTTCTCTAATTCGTAATTCATTTATTAGTTGGAGTTATTCTATAAAGAAGTTTCCCTCATCAACTAGCTGGTTACTATGCAATATAATTTGTACAGAAAAAGAAATATTTTTTAAAAAGTCAGTTTTTAAAAATTGATTTCCAGAAAACTACTTTCTATTTGGTTCTAACTACTTTGAATTACAATCAATGGCAATATTTATTCCCTGAATGCTCAGTCTTATCTCTGACGAATATGGTCTTATCTATGGCCAATATGACCAACCTGGTAACCAGATCCTTCTGGTATTGCTGTAATAGAATTCAGTAGCTTCCTTGCTATCTTGAATAATATTCATCTTATACACTTGCTGTCCTAAACCTACAGTATATCTTTTCTCTAAGGATCCCTAAGCTTTTCTGACTGGGAAATATTTAAAAATAACCCTAAGCAGTCTGAGGGTGGAATGCAGTGGGAACAGAGATTCATCATTCTCAGTTCAGTTCAGTCACTCAGTCGTGTCCAATTCTTTGTGACCCCATAAACTGCAGCACGCCAGGCCTCTCTGTCCATCACCAACTCACGGAGCCTACCCAAACTCATGTCCACTGAGTTGGTGATGCCATCCAACCATCTCATCCTTTGTCGTCCCCTTCTCCTCCTGTCCTCAATCTTTCCCAGCATCAGGGGCTTTTCAAATGAGTCAGCTCTTCACATCAGGTGGCCAAAGTATTGGAGTTTCAGCTTCAACATCAGTCCTTGCAATGAACACCCAGTACTGGTCTCCTTTAGGATGGACTGGTTGGATCTCCTTGCAGTACATGGGACTCTCAAGAGTCTTCTCCAACACCACGGTTCAAAAGCATCAATTCTTCGGCACTCAGCTTTCTTTGTAAGTCCAACTCTCACATCCATACATGACTACTGGAAAAACCATAGCCTTGACTAGATGGACATTTGTTGGCAAAGTAATCTCTGCTTTTTAATGCTGTCTAGGTTGGTCATAACTTGCCTTCCAAGGAGTAAGAGTCTTTTAATTTCATGGCTGCAATCACCATCTGCAGTGATTTTGGAGCCCCAAAAAATAAAGTCTGACACTGTTTCCACTGTTTCCCCATCTATTTCCCACGAAGTAATGGGACCAGATGCCATGATCTTCATTTTCTGAATGTTGAGCTTTAAGCCAACTTTTCCACTCTCCTCTTTCACTTTCATCAAGAGGCTTTTTAGTTCCTCTTCACTTTCTGCCATAAGGGTGGTATCATCTGCATATCTGAGGTTATTGATGTTTCTCCTGGCAATCTTGATTCCAGCTTGTGCTTCTTCCAGCCCAGCGTTTCTCATGATGTACTCTGCATATAAGTTAAATTAAGCAGGGTGACAATATACAACCTTGATGTACTCCTTTTCCTATTTGGAACCAGTCTGTTGTTCCATGTCCAGTTCTAACTGTTGCTTCCTGACCTGCATACAGATTTCTCAAGAGGCAGGTTAGGTGGTCTGGTATTCCTATCTCTTGAAGAATTTTCCACAGTTTATTGTGATCCACACAGTCAAAGGCTTTGGCATAGTCAATAAAGCAGAAATAGATGTTTTTCTGGAACTCTCTTGCTTTTTCCATGATCCATTGGATGTTGCCAATTTGATCTCTGGTTCCTCTGCCTTTTCTAAAACCAGGTTGAACATCAGGAAGTTCATGGTTCATGTATTGCTGAAGCCTGGCTTGGAGAATTTTGAGCATTACTTTACTAGCAATTGAGATGAGTGCAATTGTGCGGTAGTTTGAGCATTCTTTAGCATTGCCTTTCTTTGGGATTGGAACGAAAACTGACCTTTTCCAGTCCTGTAGCCACTGCTGAGTTTTCCAAATTTGCTGGCATATTGAGTGCAGCACTTTCACAGCATCATCTTTTAGGATTTGAAATAGCTCAACTGGAATTTCATCACATCCACTAGCTTTGTTTGTAGTGATGCTTCCTCAGGCCCACTTGACTTCACATTCCAGGATGTCTGGCTCTAGGTGAGTGATCATACCATTGTGATTATCTGGGTCATGAAGATCTTTTTTGTATAGTTCTTTTGTGTATTCTTGCCACCTCTTCTTAATATCTTCTGCTTCTGTTAGGTCCATACCATTGCCTTCCTTTATTGGGCCCATCTTTGCATGAAATGTTCCCTTGGTATCTCTAATTTTCTTGAAGAGATCTCTAGTCTTTCCCATTCTGTTGTTTTCCTCTATTTCTTTGCATTGATCGCTGAGGAAGGCATTCTTATCTCTCCTTGCTATTCTTTGGAACTCTGCATTCAAATGGGTATATCTTTCCTTTTCTCCTTTGCTTTTCGCTTCTCTTCCTTTCACAGCTATTTGTAAGGCCTCCTCATGCAGTCATTTTGCTCTTTTGCATTTGTTTTCCTTGGGGATGGTCTTGATCCCTGTTTCCTGTACAATGTCATGAACCTCAGTCCATAGTTCATCAGGCACTCTATCTATCAGATCTAGTCCCTTAAATCTATTTTTCACTTCCACTGTATAATCATAAGGGATTTTATTTATGTCATACCTGAATGGTTTAGTGGTTTTCCCCACTGTCTTCAATTTAAGTCTTAATTTGGCAATAAGGAGTTTATGATCTGAGCCGCAGCCCACTCTCAGTCTTGTTTTTGCTGGCTGTATAGAGCTTCTTCATCTTTGGCTGCAAAGAATATAATCAATCTGATTTTGGTGTTGGCCATATGGTGATGTCCATGTGTAGAATCTTCTCTTGTGCTGTTGGAAGAGGGTGTTTGCTACGACCAGCACATTCTCTTGGCAAAACTCTATTAGCCTTTGCCGTGCTTCATTCTGTACTCCAAGGCCAAATTTGCCTGTTACTCCAGGTGTTTCTTGACTTCCTACTTTTGCATTCCAGTCCCCTAAAATGAGGACACTTTTTGGGTGTTAGTTCTAAAAGGTCTTGTAGGTCTTCATAGAACCGTTCAACTTCAGCTTCTTCAGCATTACTGGCTGGGGCATAGACTTGGATTACCGTGATACTGAATGGTTTGCCTTGGAAACAAACAGAAATCATTCTGTCATCTTTGAGACTGCATGCAAGTACTGCATTTCGGACTCTTGTTGACTATGATAGCTACTCCATTTCTTCTAAGGGATTCCTGCCCACAGTAGTAGATATAATGGTCATTTGAGTTAAATTCACCCATTCCAGTCCATTTCAGTTCGCTGATTTCTAGAATGTTGACGTTCACTCTTGCCATCCCGTTTGACCATTTCCAGTTTGCCTTGATTCATGGACCTAATATTCCAGGTTCCTATGCAGTATTGCTCTTTACAGCATGGGACCTTTTTTCTATCACCAGTCACATCCACAACTGGGTGTTGTTTTTGCTTTGGCTTCATCCCTTCATTATTTCTGAAGTTATCTCTCCACTGATATCCAGTAGCATTTTGGGCACCTACCGACCTGGTTCATCTTTCAGTTTCTATATTATTTTATAAAGGATGTAAAATAATTTTCTAATTCTGTCATTCGTTTTGTATTTATTAGTTGGAATTCTTCTATTAACAGAGGTATTCATTGTTACTGAGTTGTCATTGCCATGGACAAAGGAGCTCTGTATATTTTAGAAAAAGGAAAATAAACCAAGAGTCCATACTGCCATTTTCAACTCATAATAACAGTAAAGGATTATTATTTAATTCCTTTAATTAAAATATTTATTCTCTTATTCTGATTCGTGGCTTCTAGTACCATCAACACAACTATTTATTTGCTTTATCTTACAATCTACATATAATAGTTTCAAAACAATAATCAATACTACGAACAATGAGTGAGTGAGTGAAGTCGCTCAGTCATATCCAACTCTTTGCGACCCCGTGGACTGTAGCCCCCCAGGCTCCTCCATCCATGGGATTCTCCAGGCAAGAATACTGGAGTGGGTTGCCATTTCCTTCTCCAGGGATCTTCCCGATCCAGGGATTGGACCCAGGTCTCCCGCATTGCAGGCAGACGCTTTACCATCTGAACTGAAGGGTTTAGAGGCCGTCAAATGGACATGACCTATAAAGGCAATTTTGATGGTTTTACATAGAAATGACCTCTAATGGAAGAGAACACAAATGGGAACTATTTGAGATACATACCAACAATAAGACTATTAAGTGTAGTTCAGACTGTTTTTTTTCCTTAGAATGTGACCCAACAGAAACGTCCTATCAAAAAAAGCCTCCTAAAACATGGCTAGAAGTGGCTAATAGCCATTTCTCTATGTGCTTATGTCATCATCTTGAAACATACTTAGGTTCTATTTGTTTTCAAATTTTGATGATTTCTTTTCTTTTTAAAAAATATCTAAAACACTTAGATGGTTCCAAAGTCAAAACCATAAAACCAGCACAGGGAAGTCTCTATCCATCTCTGTCTCCTCCCCCCCAAGTAACTCTTATGTTAACTTTTGCTTTATCCTTACATTGTTTCTTTTGAAAATTAAAGCACATATATGTGCATGTAGATATGTTATATGTATACCCATATGTATTAATGTTTTCATGGTCCCACTCTTCTTACAATAAATTGGTATGTTGAAACTATCCTGCACTAAGAGGTCACCCCACAGCAGCATCCAGAGAGCTTTAGAAACCATTCTCTTTTACAGGTATTAATATATACTGATACTACTCCACTGCGTTTAGAGTATTTCATGTGTGGAGTACTAGTTTATTCAAGCAAACTCCTATTGAGAGACATTTGAGAACTTCAAGTCTTTTATTATTATAAGTAATATCACAATGAACTGTATAACAAGTATGTCTTGTTTTATACTTTTGCAAGTTTATCATCAGGTTAATTCCCAATCAGTTAGATTACTAAGACAAAAGATAAGTGCATATGCATTTTGCAAGACATTACAAATTCCCACTTCCTCACCACAGAAACTGTACTATTCTGTATTCCCATCATCAATGTATAAGAATGCTTGTTTCCCCTACAACCTTATTAGGAAAGTATACTGTCAAATCTTAGAATTTTTTTCTTTTCTTTGCCACACTGATTAAAAGGAATGGTATCTCAGTTTGGTTTTAAGTCATACTCAACTTAGGAATGTGGCTGAACATCTTTTAAAATTTTAAAAACCATTTGCATTTCTTTTTAGTCAACTATTTTGCTTTTGCCCATTTTCTTCTATCAGGTTTTCTGTCTTTTTGGTGGGGAGAGAGTAGGTCTTCTTTATATAATCAGTGTCATTAGTCCTTTGTCTGTAATGTAAGTTGGAAATATCTTTTCAGTTTGTCACTCACTTTTTGATTGTCCTCTCATATTTTTTCTTTAAAAACAGTCAAATTTATCATTCTTATCACTTTACTGGATTTTGAGCCATAATTCAAAGTTTTCCAAATTCTCCATCAAAAAAATAGCCCACATTTTCTTCTAATAATTGTAGTTTCATAATTTATAATTACATCTTTAACTCATTTGAAATTTATCCTCATGTACAACTGAGGAATGGATCTAATTTTATCTTTTTCCAGTTGTCCCAAATAATTTATTAAAAAGTTCATCTTTCTCCACTGATCTGAGATATTTTATATTAAATTTCCATATTCAGCTGTGTCTATTTTTAGATTTTGCATTTTGTTCTACTGCTGTTTATTCATGGATTAACTCTTAACACTCTTTGAAATAAGAGGTTTTGGTAATCTTGAGAAAGACCAATGGAGTTGGAGGAATTAAGTTCCCTGACTTCAGACTATCCTACAAAGTTATAGTCAACAAAACAATATGGTACTAGCACAAAAACAGAAATACAGGATAGAAAACCCAGAAATAAACTCATGCACCTATGGTCAATTAATCTATGACAAAGGAGGCAAGACTACATAATGCTGGGAAAATAGTATCTTCAACAAATAGTGCTGGGAACACTGGACAGTTCCATGCAAAAAAAATGAAATCATTCTTTAACATCATACACAAAAATAAGCTCCAAATTGATTAAAGACCTAAATGTGAGACTGGACACTATAAAACTCCTAGAGGAAAACAAAGGTAGAACCCTTTCTGACATAAATCACAACAATATCCTTTTCGATCTATCTCCCAGAATAATGGAAATAAAAACAAAAATACACAAATGGGACCTACTTAAACTCAAAAGCTTTCGCACAGCAAATGAAACAATAAACAAAACGAAAGGATAACCTACAGACTGCAAGAAAATATTTGCTATTAGTGTGACCAACAATGGATTAGTTTCCAAAATTTACAAAAAGCTTATGACACTCAACAGCATCAAAACAAACTCATCAACAAGTGGACAGAAAACCTAAACAGACATTCCTTCAAAGAAGACAAACAGATGCCAAGAGGCACATGAAAAGATGTTCGACATCACTAATTATTAGAGAACTATAAATCAAAACTACAGTGAGATATCATCTCAGACCAGCCAGAATGGTCATCATCAAAAGATCCACAAACTATTAATAAATGCTGGAGAGGGTGTGGAGAGAAGGGAACCCGCCTACACGGCTGGTGGGAATGTAAATCGATGCAGTCACTATGGAGAGTAGTGTGGAGGTTCCTAAAAAACTAAAAGCAGAGCTACCATATGACCCTGCAGACCCACTCCTGGGCATCTATCTGGAGAAAAACATGATTCAAAAGGACACATGCACCCCAATGTTCACCACAGCACTGTTTACAATAGCCAAGACTTGGAAACAACGTAAATGTCCATCCACAGAGGAACGGAGAAAGAAGATGTGGTATATATATACACACTAGAATATTACTCAGCCATTAAGAAGAATGAAATAATGCTACTTGCAGCAATGTGGATGGACCTAGACACTGTCATGCTGAGTGAAGTAGGTCAGAGAAGGAGAAATATCATATGATACCTGTTTAATGAGGAATCTAGAGAAATGATACAAGTGAATGAACTTACAAAACAGAAAGAGACTTATAGACTTAAAGGACAATCTTATGGTTGCTGGGGTAAAGGATGAGCACAAGGGATAGTTAGGGAGTTTGGGATGGACATGTACACACTGCTATATTTAAAATGGATAACCAACGGGGACCTAATGTATAGCACATAGAATTCTGCTCAGTGTTATGTGGCAGCCTGGATGGGAAGGGAGTTTGGGGGAATGCATACATGTGTATTTATGGCTGAGTCCCTCTGCTGTTCACCTGAAACTATCACATTATTTGTTAACTGGCTATACCTTGATACAAAATAAACAGTTAAAAAAAACCAAGGATATATTGCACAACACAGGGGATATAGCCAATATTTTATAATAACTACAATGGAATATAACCTTTAAAATTGTAATGACTAAACAAATGGGACCTAATTAACCTTAAAAGCTTCTGCACATCAAAGGAAACTATTAGCAAGGTGAAAAGACAGCCTTCAGAATGGGAGAAAATAATAGCAAATGAAGCAATTGACAAACAACTAATCTCAAAAATATACAAGCAACTCCTACAGCTCACCTCCAGAAAAATAAATGACCCAATCAAAAAATGGGCCAAAGAACTAAATAGACATTTCTCCAAAGAAGACATACAGATGGCTAACAAACACATGAAACGATGCTCAACATCACTCATTATCAGAGAAATGCAAATCAAAACCACCATGAGGTACCATTTCACACCAGTGAGAATGGCTGCGATCCAAAAGTCTACAAATAATAAATGCTGGAGAGGGTGTGTAGAAAAGGGAACCCTCTTACACTGTTGGTGGGAATGCAAACTAGTACAGCCACTATGGAGAACAGTGTGGAGATTCCTTAAAAAACTGGAAATAGAACTGCCTTATGATCCAGCAATCCCACTGCTGGGCATACACACTGAGGAAACCAGAAGGGAAAGAGACACGTGTACCCCAATGTTCATCGCAGCACTGTTTATAATAGCCAGGACATGGAAGCAACCTAGATGTCCATCAGCGGATGAATGGATAAGAAAGCAGTGGTACATATACACAATGGAGTATTACTCAGCCATTAAAAAGAATACATTTGAATCAGTTCTAATGAGATGGATGAAGCTGGAGCCTATTATACAGAGTGAAGTAAGCCAGAAGGAAAAACATAAATACAGTATACTAATGCATATATATGGAAATTAGAAAGATGGTAACAATAACCTGGTGTACGAGACAGCAAAAGAGACACTGATGTATAGAACAGTCTTATGGACTCTGTGGGAGAGAGAGAGGGTGGGAAGATTTGGGAGAGTGACACTGAAACATGTAGAATATCAAGTAAGAAACGAGTTGCCAGTCCAGGTTCGATGCGCGATACTGGATGCTTGGGGCTGGTGCACTGGGACGACCCAGAGGGATGGTGTGGGGAGGGAGGAGGGAGGAGGGTTCAGGATGGGGAACACATGTATGCCTGTGGCGGATTCATTTTGATATTTAGCAAAACTAATACAATTATGTAAAGTTTAAAAATAAAATAAAATTAAAAAAAAAAAAGAAAACCAAAAAAAAAAAAAATTGTAATGACTGTAATGTACATCTGTAATTTATATAAAAAATATTGTACAGCAACTGTACTTCAATAAAAATAAATAATTTTTTAAAAGGGCTTTTCTATTATCAATAAACAAAATATTATTTTAAAAAATAAATAAGAGGCTTTGGAACTTTCCTGGTGGTCCAGTGGCTAAGACTTCACACTCCCCATGTAAGGGCCTAAGTTTGATCCCAAGTCAGGGAACTGGATCCCTTATGGTACAACTAAAGATACTGCATGCTGCAACTAAGAGTTTCCATGCCACAATGAAGACTGAAGATTCTGTGTGCTGCAGCTAAGACTTGGTGCAGTCAAGATAAATACTTTTTTTTTTTTAAATAAGAGGTTTTATAATGTATTATAAAACTTAGTGTGGCTAACCACCTTTCATTGTGCCTCTTTTTCAAGCTTTTTCTTAATTCTTCTAAATAAGTTTTATAACTACCTTATTTAACCCCAGAAAAATATCTGAAGATAAACTTATGAATAAACTTAGGAAGAAATGATGTATTTATTGTACTGAGTATTTATATTCAATAGGAAGTGAAGTGAAGTGAAGTTGCTCAGTTGTGTCTGATTCTTTGTGACCCCATGGACTGTAGCCTGCCAGGATCCTCTGTCCATTGCATTTTCCAGGCAAGAGTACTGGAGTAGGTTGCCATTTCCTTCTCCAATGTTCAATAGGAGGAAGGTGCCCTTTCCATTTGCTTAAGTATATACTTAAGTCTTTCAGGAGTGTTTTGTAATTTTTCTCATATAGGTTTTATATAGTTTTAAAAGTTCATACCAGTCCATCCTAAAGGAAATTGGTCCTGAATATTCACTGGAAGGACTGATGCTGAAGCTGAAACTCCAATCTTTTGGCCACCTGATGTGAAGAACTGACTCACTGGAAAAGACCCTGATTCTGGGAAAGATTGAGGGCAGGAGGAGAAGAGGACGACAGAAGATGAGGTGGTTGAATGGCATCACCAATGTGATGGACAAGAGTTTGAGCAACCTCCAATGGTTGGTGATGGACAGGGAGGCCTGGAGTACTGCAGTCCATGGGGTTGCAAGTTGGACCCAACTGGTGACTGAACTGAACTAACTGAAAGTTCATACTTGGGCTTTCCTGGTGGCTCAGTGGTAGAGAATTCGCCTGCCAATACAGGAGACATGGGTTTGATCCCTGGGTCGGGAAGATCCCCTGGAGAAGGAAATGGAAACCCATTTCAGTAATCTTGCCTGGAAAACCCCATGGACAGAGGAGCCTGGTGGGCTACAATCCATGGGGTTGCAAAAGAGTCAGACACAACTTAGCAACTAAACAGCAACAACAAAGTTCATACCTAGATTGATCTATCCATCCGTCCATCCATGGCGCGTTCCCTCCCATTTTGCCTTTCAATTATTTCTGTTTGTTAATTTTACATCTTGTTCCTTTACTGAATTTTTCTCTTATTTGCTGTAGTTGTTCCATTCATTCCTTTGGGATTTTGAGAACGACCTTCAGATCAACTAAAAACAGTGATATTTTTCGAAGACTCATGTATCTTGTTGCTTTTCCTTATCTAACTGCTTACATCACTACCTATAGCACAAATTAAATAGCAGAGCAGAACACATGCAGCTCTGTTTTGTCTTGACTTTTGGTTTAAAGAGTCGGACACGACTGAGCGGCTGAACTAAACTTAGTTGAAACATCTCTACGTTTATCCATTGAGTTTATGGCTTTCATGCTGAGAGTATGTGCTGCTGAGTCTTCTGAACGCCTCAAGAGCTAAAGCTGCTCCACCACCCTCTGTATTCCCTAAAAGTCCTTAATGGGTTGCCAAGGTCTTTTTTTCAATTGTTTACAAATTAGAGTCTGTGGTGCTCTCTCTATTTCACCAGCTGTTCTGATTTGTTTGCTGGGGTTTCCACTCTGAGTGAACGCCTTTCCTTCCGATTTTTGGTTCTTAGGACCATCCATTCTTTCTTTTGGCTCCCTTTCTTGGAGCTACAGTGCAGGTCTTGCAGCTGCTAGTTGTTTAGCTTGCCATTCCTTTTCCAGGAGGTACCCTGGCTCTTTGGTATCATTGAAGATGCTGTCTGTGGGGCTTCCCTTTTGCTATCCTAGTTCTTCTTCAAAGATTTGGGAAGAATAAACAAAACACCCACTGCTTTCATTTTGCTCACATAAGAATTCTACTGAAGAATTTCAAACAAAAGAGTTCCATGATGAGATCTGAATTTTTGAGAATTCAGATCTGACCTCCAGAGAATGTATGTGACAGAGAAAAGACTGGAGACTGAGAGACCAGGTAGAAACAGTACTTGAAAGAGGTAAGAAGGGCCTGAATTAGGTAAGTAGTAGCGAGGCAAGAAGAAAGAACAAAGGAAGAAAGATTTAGAAGGTAAAACTGACGGAACCTAATGACTGATTAATGTGGAGGCATGAAAAGAGAGGGAAGTCAAGAACGGCCATTTCAACTTCCTAGTTAGTAACTGGCTATGCACGAGAGGCATTACAGAAGACGAGAGACTGGAAAAGAGTAGAGCAGGTGCTGGTGGGAGAACGAGTGTGGCTTCAGCAAGTTGATCTGAATGTGTGCAGGGTATCAAATCAGGAAAGTAAAAGGTGCTCAGTTGTGTTCGACTCTTTGCGACCCCATGTACTGTACAGTCTGGAATTCTCCAGGCCAGAATACCAGAGTGGGTAGTCATTTCCTTCTCCAGGGGATCTTCCCAACAAAGGATTCGAACCCAGGTTTCCTGCATTGGAAGCAGATTCTTTACCAGCTGAGCCACCAGGAAGCCCATCAAATTAAGAGATTTCCCATAAATATTTGGTTATATCATCACTTCCACATCTAAACTTTCAGAACCTCTTTTCCTTGTGTTTGATAATAATGCCAAATATCTTCATTGTAATATTTTTTCTGTGGATTTGGTGTCTGTGTTATTATCTTCTTCTGGATTATCCCTTGAGTTTTAAATATCTCCCTCAATATTTCCCATCACTTTGTGACACGTATACCTCAACTCCTGCTGACTTCCAAATATCTAAGATGAAGCACAAATTCCTTTTGTGAAGATAATTTTTTATTAAGATTCCTTACCTTCACCTCACTACCAATGCCAGGTTGTTTTTTTAAGATATTGTCTGTGGGGCAAATGCTTTAAATCTACCTTGAATGCTTAATAACAATACGATAATGATGATATAGTGAGTAAGATGTATTCAGTACACACAATGTGCTAGGTACTGTGGTAAGATCTTCACATGTACTGATTCAGGACATCTTCACGATCATTTTATAAGAATTACATTATTCTCATTTTATAGAAGAAGAGATTGAAGCACAGAGAGATTAAGTAACTGGCCCAGACTGAGAGCTGCTAAGTACGTCCTAGCCTGACTTCCCAAAAAGACTGGAGGGGGAGATGTTAAAGTCATGTCCAACTCTTCGCAACCCCATGGGCTGCGACACACCAGCCTCGTCTGTACTCCACTATCACCTGGAGTTTGCTCAAGTTCACATCCACTGAGTCGGTGATGCTATCCCACCATGTCATCCTCTGCTGCCCTCTTCTTTTGCCTTCCATCTTTTCGGCATCAAGGTCATCTGCATAGGAGCCTCAGTTTCAGCTTCAGTCCTTCTAATGAGTATTCAGGGCTGATTTCCTTTAGGACTGACTGTTTGAACTCCTTACAGTCCAACGGACTCTTAAGAGTCTTCTCCAGCAATACAATTCAAAAGCATCAATTCTTCACTGCTCAGCCATTTTTATGGTTCAACACTCACATCCATACATGACTACTGGAAAAACCATCAGTTCAGTTCAGTCACTTAATTGTGCCCAACTCTGCGACCCCATGGACTGCAGCATGCCATACTTCTCTGTCCATCACCAACTCCCGGAGCTTGATCAAACTCATGTTCATCTAGTCAATGATGCCATCCAACCATCTCATCCTCTGTCATCCCCTTCTCCTCCTGCCTTCAATCTTTCCCAGCATCAGGGTCTTTTCCAATGAGTCAGCTCTTTACAATCAGGTGGCCAAAGTATTGGAGCTTCAACTTCAGCATCAGTCCTTCTAATGAATATTCAGGACTAATTTCCTTTAGGATTAACTGGTTTGATCTCCTTGCAGCCCAAGGGACTCTCAAGAGTCCTCCAACACACAGCTCAAAAGCATCAATTCTTCGGCGTTCAGCTTTCCTTACGGTCCAACTCTCACATTCATACGTGACTACTGGAAAAACCATAGCTTTGACTAGATGAAACTTTGTCAGCCAAGTAATGTCTCTGCTTCTTAATATGCTGTCTAGGTTGGTCATAACTTTTCTTGCAAAGAGCAAGCATCTTTTAATTTCATGGCTGCAGTCACCATCTGCAGTGATTTTGGAGCCCCACAAAATAAAGTCTCTCACTGTTTCCATTGTTTCCCCATGTATTTGCCATGAACTGATGGGAGCAGATGCCATGATCTTAGTTTTTTGTTAAGTTTTAAGCCAGCTTTTGCACTCTCCTCTTTCACCTTCATCAGTGCACTTCAGTTCAGTCACTCAGTCATGTCCGAGCCCTTGCAACCCCATGAATCACAGCACACCAGGCCTCCCTGTCCATCACCAACTCCCAGAGTTCACCCAAACTCATGTCCATCGAGTTGGTGATGCCATCCAGCCATCTCATCCTCTGTCGTCCCCTTCTCCTCCTGCCCCCAAACCCTCCCAGCATCAGGGTCCTTTCCAATGAGTCAACTCTTCACATGAGGTGGCCAAAGTATTGGAGTTTCAGCTTCAGCATCAGTCCTTCCAATGAACACCCAGGACTGGTCTCCTTTAGGATGGACTGGTTGGATTTCCTTGCAGTCCAACGGACTTTCAAGAGTCTTCTCCAGCACCACAGTTCAAAAGCATCAATTCTTTGGCACTCAGCTTTTTTCACAGTCCAACTCTCACATTCATACATGACCACTGGAAAAACCATAGCCTTGACTAGATGGACCTTTGTTGGCAAAGTAATGTCTCTGCTTTTCAATATGCTTATCTAGGTTGGTCATAACTTTCTTTCCAAGGAGTAAGCGTCTTTTAATTTCATGGTTGCGATCACCATCTGCAGTGATTTTGGAGCCCCCCAAAATAAAGTCTGACACTGTTTCCACTGTTCCCCCATCTATTTTCCATGAAGTGATGGGACCAGATACCATGATCTTCATTTTCTGAATGTTGAGCTTTAAGCCTACTTTTTCACTCTCCTCTTTGACTTTCATCAAGAGGCTTTTTAGTTCCTCTTCACTTTCTGCCATAAGGGTGATGTCATCTGCATATCTGAGGTTATTGATATTTCTCCCGGCAATCTTGATTCCAGCCTGTGCTTCCTCCAGCCCAGTATTTCTCATGATGTACTCTGCATATAAGTGAAATAAGCAGGGTGTCAATATACAGCCTTGACATACTCCTTTCCCAATTTGGAACCAGTCAATTGTTCCACGTCCAGCTTTAACTGTCGTTTCCTGACCTGCATAAAGATTTCTCAGGAGGCAGATAAGGTGGTCTGGTATTCCCCTCTCTTTAAGATTTTTCCACAGTTTGTTGTGATTCCCACAGTCAAAGGCTTTAGTCAATGAAACAGAAGTAGATGTTTTTCTGGAATTCTCTTGCTTCTTCTATGATCCAGTGGATGTTGGCAATCTGATCTCTGGTTCTTCTGCCTTTTCTTAATCCAGCTTGTCCATCTGAAAGTTCTCAGTTCATGTGTTAAGCCTAGCTTGGACAATTTTGAGCATTACTTTGCTAGTGTGTGAGATGAGTACAATTGTGCAGTAGTTAGAACATTCTTTGTCATTGCCTTTCTTTGGGATTGGAATGAAAACTGACCTTTTTCAGTCCTGTGGCCACTGATGAGTTTTCCAAATCTGCTAGCATATTGAGTGCAACACTTAAACAACATCATCTTTTAGGATTTGAAAAGTTCAGCTGGAATTCCATAACCTCCACTAGCTTCATAGACCTTTGTTGGCAAAGTGATGTCTCTGCTTTTTAATATGCCACCTAGGTGTGTCATGGCTTTCCTTCCAAGGAGTAAGCATCTTTTAATTTTATTGCTGCAGTCACAGTTTGCAGTAATTTTGGAGCCCAAGAAAATACATCACTGAAATGATGGGACCAGATGCCATCTTAGTTTTTTGAATACTGAGTTTCAAGCCAACTTTTTCACTCTCCTCTTTCACCCTCATCAAGAGGCTCTTTAGTTCCTCTTTGCTTCTGCCATTAGAGTGGTATCATATGCATATCTGAGGTTGTTGATATTTCTCCTGAAAATCTTCATTCCAGCTTGTGATTCACCCAGCTCAGCATTTCACATGATGTACACTGCATAGAAGTTAAATAAGCAGGGTGACAATATATAGCCTTGTTGTATTCCTTTCCCAATTCTGAACCAGTCAGTTGTTCCATGTCCGCTTCTAACTATTGTTTCTTGACCTGCATACAGGTTTCTCAGGAGATAGGTAAGGTGGTCTGGTACTCCCATCTCCTGAATTTTCCACAGTTTGTTGTGAGCCACACAACCAAAGGCTTTCATGTAGTCAATAAAGCAGAAGTAGATGCTTTTCTGGAACTCCCTTGCTTTCTCCATGATCCAATGAATGTTGGCAATTTGCCCTCTGGTTCCTCTGCCTTTTTGAAACCCAGCTTGTACATCTGTTAAGTTATCAGTTCATCTACTGCTGAAGCCTACCTTAAAGAATTTTGAGTATAACCTTCCTAGCACGTGAAATGAGTTCAACTGTCCTTAGTTGGAACATTCTTTGGCACTGCCCTTCTTTGGGACTGGAATGAAAAGTGACCTTTTCCAGTCCTGTGGTCACTGCTGAGTTTTCCAAATTTGCTGACATACTGAGTGCAGCACTTCAACAGCATCATCTTTTAGGATTTTAAATGGCTCACCCAGAATTCCGTCACCTCAACTAGCTTTGTTCATAGTAATGCTTCCAAGGGCCCACTTAACTTCCCATTCCAGGATGTCCGTGACCACACCATTGTGGTTATCTGGGTCATTGAGACCTTTTTTTGGATATAGTTCTATGTATTTTTGCTGGAGCGGGGAGGTGTATTGGGAACTTGCAGTTTTTAAAAGTGAAGGAGGAGGAGGAAAAGGAGGAGAGGAGGGGGAGGAGAAAAGTGTCCTCATACCATTCTTTTGTATACTGCAGTTTGAGACTCACTAAACTAAGTATGGCTTCCCAGGCGGTGCAGTGGTAAAGAATTTACCAGTAATGCACAGGATGCAAGAAACTCAGATTTGATCTCTGGGTCAGGACGATCCCCTGGCGTAGGAAATGGCAACCCACTCCAGTATTCAAGCCTGGAAAATTCCATGTACAGAGGAGCCTGGTGGGTTTATAGTCCTGGTGGGCAATGAGTCAGGCAACTGAGCACACACACAAAACCTAAGTATAAAATAGCAACCCTAGCTCCAAAGCATTTCCCATAACCCTCTACCCACTCACTCATATTCTCTGTACTTTAGGTAATAAGGTTACTCAAGTTTCCACCTCATCACATACGGAATATTATGGAATGGGACAAAACCACAGAGGGATGTATTATTTTACAAAGGAGAAAATCCAAAGCCAGAGAGAAGTGAGGTGATTTACCTAAAGCTAGTAAAAGTGCTGAGACCAGAACCTTTGGTCTCCTGACTTTCCAGCCCAGTTCATTTTTCCATCCTAAATGCCTAAGATTTCCCATTTATAAAATATGAAGGGATATTGATCATCAAGGGCTATAATTACTTATTTCACTTGTGTAAAGACAT
Source organism: Bos indicus (assembly GCF_029378745.1). Taxonomy (NCBI): domain Eukaryota; kingdom Metazoa; phylum Chordata; class Mammalia; order Artiodactyla; family Bovidae; genus Bos; species Bos indicus. The sequence goes on along the minus strand of NC_091766.1, from coordinate 1,228,035 downwards.
CAGTAATAATGTGAACAGTATTCTACATATGGATTCAGTGTGTCCAAAAGGTTTAAATTGGTAGAAAACAATTTAAACAACTCATACTGCTTCACTTAACAGGAATAATCTGTTCACAATGAGACGGTTCTCAGTGGACTGATGATAGGTCACTTTAATGAGACTCATCTCAGGTTTCTGTTTCAATCATCAGAACTTTCCCACAGATTCAGAATTAGGTCAGCATTAGCAGATAATTGGATTTTCTTCTTTTAGACACTGATGAAATCTAGATGCTGTAAATATAATTTTTCCCTGATTAAAGTAACTGAAAGCACCTTCTTTCATTCATTCTCTCATCACTATTACCTTTTCCCTTTTTTTCTGAAAAGAAACATCCCCAATGCTTTTCCAAGGTAACCACCTGTCTGTGGCCTAATTCTTCTCCCGGCTCTGTACATAACTTTGTTTTATTAATATTATTTTCCTTTGTTCTTCAATATTTTCCTCTTTAGGAACTCTTTCCCCTAAGCCTGTCCTTAACAGAAAAAAAAACAAAAACAAAAACCCGCTGATGACTCCTACTGCTTCTAGACTAAAGTCTGAATTTTTCAGCACGAGAGTCAAGCCCTTCATCTTCCAGTCAATGTGCTCATCCAGGATAGGTTCAGTCTTAGGTCTCCTCCCTTTTTCTGATGTGATTCAACTCTGCTGTCTCTCCTGTCAGCTCCCCACAGCTCTGTGGAAAACAATCCCTTTGCCTTTCTGCCCATTTTCTGTCTGATGAAGTCTTATCCTTTAAAATTCAGCTCAAATGTCACTACCTTCTCTGTGATATCACTCTAGTAATATCACTCTGCCCCAAAAGAATAAATCTTAAACACAAAGTATTTTGATTACACATGTCTGCCTTTCCAATAGAATGCACTCTTATTCTTTAATTCATTTAAGCCATTTACTGAGATACTGTGACATGCCAGGCCCTATGCTAAATGCCAAGGATGTAGAACTGAATGTCTCAGAAACACTCTGATCTCAAAAGAATATTTTGTGCTAGGAAAACAAAGTCTTAAGCTTTGATATAACATTTAGAAAGCATATAGTCTCTGAATATGGAAAGTGGTATTTATCAACGTAAATTGATCAGAATAGCAGGACATGAAAAAGAAGTTAAAGTAACTTGCAATGTATTTAAAAAGTGGTAAAATAATACATTCTCAGTTCAAAGATCTATTTTTCTTTTTCCAGTTCTTCTGGAATTATTAGTCCCTAAAAAACATAATAAAATTCAATCTACCATCCAATAATGAAGAAATCTGTCTCTTTTGACTACATAATCTATTCCTATGGGAAAAACCTTGACAGTATGCAACTTCTCCCCCTCTAATCTAGATGGGAAAGACTTTTCAAACCCACCATTTTCAAAGATTATGCATGCAAAGTACTAGCCTTCCTCTGAAGAATATTCAATACACATCCATATTCTCCCACACAAGTCCATTTTCCAATTAGCTATCTTCCAAGATAAAAATGGGCAACAAAAGCATGTTTCACCTTCAGTAGCCTTGCGATATGTAGGAAGTCTAAGAATACTGTATACACATTTTGGTGAGAAGCTTTAATGAGTTTTAAGTACCTTGGAAACCATATGCATTTTCACCAGGAGTTTCATAAGAAGGTCTTCTAAACTCAGTAGTCCTAGGTTATGGAATTTTTTTCTAATATCTACCTTATTCCTCAACAGTTAAATAAAAGTTTTATTGTTCTGGTTTGTCAAACTCGACCACTTTGAGATTAAGGGTACAGTATTAACTATGTAATTGTGAAAAAGTTTAAGTACCCTTTCAATAAAACATACCACATATCTGTCCTCTTATGTGAAATAACTATCACTGTCTTATTATAAGGTGACATTTGAGTTTACCATTAGCCATCATCTGATCTGTTTGTATTCAGATGTATTCTAACCAATTTTCAGGAAGAGCAACCACAGGTATCTAGAAGCGATCTAAAAAGCCAAAGCATGAGATTCTTATCTCACATGTAAAACGGCATCAACTGTGTACACTGCACTGTGCTTAGAAAGTTATTTACAACATATGGCTCTCTGTGGTAGCATATTCTTTTTTTTTAATCACAAGCTTATATACTGGTTTTATCTGCTTTCCCTGTTCTCTCCAATAATATTTAGATAATAACAATAACACATTGAAAACAATGTACAAAACTTGCCATGCACCAGGTGTCATCATACTTATATGATACTGAGGAGAGTAATCCATTCGGAAATCAAGATAATGTTCATATTTCACTTAACAATCTAACTACTTCTTTTTAAAAGAGCATATTCTATAGAAAGAACTGCTTCACGATGACAGTTTGTGGGAGAAAACGAGGCTCTCGCTAAGCTTACTTTTTGTTCTCTGCTAACAGTTCTGGTTTCTCTTTTAAAATAATGAAAGGTTTCAACCAGTTGAGGTGCTGCCGCCACTGCTTGTGTTTAACTTTAACAAGCCAAGCTTTTCAAGCCACATGAAACATCATCAAATTTGCTTCTCAACCTTAGGAAAAAACAGAAGGAGGAACAAAGGTCAGAATACCAGACCCCGCTATACAGTCTGGGGAAGAATGCTTAGGAAGTCTGTGTGCAGTCAGCCACAAAGCCAGTTTCCGTTTGCGGTGCACACCAGATGGTGACTGTGCTGACTCCTTCATTACACACAGGTCACATGCTGGGTGCTAACTAAAGTACTACTAAAGAGCAGGCTCCTGGGGTAAACAATCTGCTTTTTTCAAAAGTCCTTGAGAAGCACTACCTTCAAACCAACAATATAGGGCTTGCTTGCAGAGAACACCCTTTTAGAACTACTCTTGAGCATTTTACTTTTAGTTTTCCATAATGGCAATAATACATTTAAAAGACACCTTTAAATTTATTTTTTAAAAGGAGTACAGCATGCTAGTTAGTTAGGTTAGTAACAGAAGGAAGAGAGAAAGAGTTGAGAGAAAGAGTTGTTGCTGAGAAACAAGAATTAGAAGGAGGAAAAGACTAGGCAAGGAACCAAACTCTGCAGTACCATTTATTCTTAAAACTCATGTCCATATATTATATTGGTTAAAATTTTCAATTTAAAAAAGAAGGTAACATCACTGGTTAAAGAGGGTGGGTAAAAGAACACTTCAATGCTATGCTTCTGCCCTTCAAAGAAGCTGAAGAGCTTCAGCTGACTTCTATTTTCTTCAAATATCACTGGATAGAATTTCTTGCCAGGTGCTTTGAAGATAAATAAATAAATGCTGTCAACTTGTTAGTGCTGATCTGACTATGTATCCCTCCATTTCATCAGAACTCGATTTTATGGCTATTCACTTTGTCAAAAGGGCTTCTCAGGTGGCCCTAGTGATAAAGAACCTGCCTGCCAATGCAGGAGACATAAGAGACTTTCCTGGCTTGGGAAGATGCCCTGGAGGAGGGAATGGCAACCCACTCCAGTTATTACTGCCTGGAGAATCCCATGGACAGAGGAACCTGGTGGGCTACAGTCCATGGGGTCGCAGACAGTCAGACACGACTAAAGTGACTTAGCATGCATTCATTCTGTCAAAAATCTCAGCAAATTGGTGCATTCTATTTTAAGGCTGTAAACTTTATTTTATACATGCATATCTAATAATCTTTTCTATGAAAGTGTCATAGTTTTAGATCAGTTAACCCTTTCATCTAATATCCCTTTATCACTTCAAATCACCTATATCCAAGTCAAAAATCATGTGAGATATTATAGGAACTCTCAGTTCTCCTACAACAGACAGGCCCCATTATTCCAAGGTGCACCCCTCTATACCTAAAAAGCCCTGGACAAAACACAACAAATCAGCATAGTAAGTCTCTGGAAGGTAGAGGAGGTGAGCTGCCTAGGGGCCTTAAGACTTGAATGCTGTGTAATGAGTTTCCTGGCCTCATATGTCTCACACAAGATGCTGCAGAAACCTCCAATCTGGTACTCCCAACAGGAACAGATCCCCTCCCCTACCCTAGTCCAAAAAAAGAGCCTGCTTCCCCAAGCTAAAGTACCAGGAAGAGTGGGCTACACACATCTTACTCTAGCAAAACACCAATGGAAAAATTGCACCTCTCTTCCCACAATGGTTTCAGCAGGATCCACTGGGAAAGTGAACCTCCCTCTCCCTGACTTCTTAGAAGCAAGCTGAGTGTACTGATCTAATCGACATCTATAAAACATTCTACCCCATAGCAGAATATACATTTTTTTCCCCAAGCACCCATCAGACATTCATCCAAACTGACTAGATCTTAGACCATAAAACAAACCTCAACAAATTTAAAAGAACTGAAATCACAGAGTATTTCTCTGATCATAATGAAATCTAATTAGAAATCAGTAACACTAAGACAGTAGCAAAATCTTCAAACAAGAGAAAACTCAATAAAACACTTCTAAATAAGTGTGTATTACAGGTCAAAGAGGAAGTCTCAGAAGAAAAAAATTACATAAAGTTGAATGAATATAAAGGATATCAAAGCATATGGGACACAGTTAAAATAGTGATGAGAGAAAACAACAGTACATGCTTACAAGAGAAAGAGAAAAGTTTTCAAATAAATAATCCAAGTTCCTATCTTTTAAAATTCAAGGAAACTTGTTTTTAAAAAAAATCAATAAAATTAAGAAGGCGAGGGTGGGATGATTTGAGAATAGCATTGAAACATGCATATTATCATATGTGAAACAGATCGCCAGTCCAGGTTCGATGCATGAGACAGGGTGCTCAGGGCTGGTGCACTGGGATGATCCAGAGGGATGAGATGGGGAGGGAGCTGGGAGGGGGGCTCAGGATGGGGAACACATGTACACCCATGGCTGATTCATGTCAATGTATGGCAAAAACCACTACAATAAAGTAATTCAGTTCAGTCGCTCAGTCATGTCCAACTCCTTGGGACCCCATGAATCACAGCATGCTAGGCCTCCCTCCCTGTCCATCACCAACTCCCTGAGTTCACTCAAACTCATGTCCATCGAGTTGGTGATGCCATCCAGCCACCTCATCCTCTGGCGTCCCCTTCTCCTCCTGCCCCCAATCCCTCCCTTAAAAGCATCAGGGTCTTTTTCAACAAGTCAACTCTTTGCATGAGGTGGCCAAAGTATTGGGACTTTTAGCTTCAGCATCAGTCCTTCCAATGAACACCCACGATGGATCTCCTTTAGGATGGACTGGTTGGATCTCCTTGCAGTCCAAGGGACTCTCAAGAGTCTTCTCCAACACCACAGTTCAAGAGCATCAATTCTTCGGCATTCAGCTTTCTTTAGCGCTCAACTTTCTTTAGAGTCCAACTCTCACATCCATACATGACCACAGGAAAAACCATAGCCTTGACTAGACGGACCTTTGTTGGCAAAGTAATGTCTCTGCTTTTGAATATGCTATCTAGGTTGGTCATAACTTTCCTTCCAAGGAGTAAGTGTCTTTTAATTTCATGGCCGCAATCACCATCTGCAGTGATTTTGGAGCCCAAAATAATAAAGTCTGACACTGTTTCCACTGTTTCCCCATCTGTTTCCCATGAAATGATGGGACCGGATGACATGATCTTCGTTTTCTGAAATGTTGAGCTTTAAGCCAACTTTTTCACTCTCCTCTTTCACTTTCAACAAGAGGCTTTTTAGTTCCTCTTCACTTTCTGCCATAAGGGTGGTGTCATCTGCATATCTGAGGTTATTGATATTTCTCCCGGAAATCTTGATTCCAGCTTGTGCTTCTTCCAGCCCAGCATTTCTCATGATGTACTCTACACAGAAGTTAAATAAGCAGGGTGACAATATACAGCCTTGACGTGCTCCTTTTCCTATTTGGAACCAGTCTGTTGTTCCATGTCCAGTTCTAACTGTTGCCTCCTGACCTGCATATAGGTTTCTTAAGAGGCAGGTCAGGTGGTCTGGCATTCCCATCTCTTTCAGAATTTTCCACAGTTTATTGTGATCCATACAGTCAAAGGCTTTGGCATAGTCAATAAAGCAGAAATAGATGTTTTTCTGGAACTCTCTTCATTTTTCCATGATCCAGTGGATGTTTGCAATTTGATCTCTGGTTCCTCTGCCTTTTCTAAAACCAGCTTGAACATCTGGAAGTTCGTGGTTCATGTATTGCTGAAGTCTGTCTTGGAGAATTTTGAGCATTACTTTACTAGCGTGTGAGATGAGTGCAATTGTGTGGTAGTTTGAGCATTCTTTGGCATTGCCTTTCTTTGGGATTGGAATGATAAAGTAATTAGCCTCCTATTAAAATAAATAATTTTTTTAAAAAAGAGAAATTTCTCAAAAGACTGACGAAGATAAAAAGAGAAGATACAAATAATTAAAATCAGTAATGAGCATGAACTATCAGTACAGACACTGTAGTCATTAAAAGAACAGGGAGTAGTACTATGAACAATTTTACGTTCATAAGTATGACAATATATAAAAAAAAGGGCCAATTTCTCAAAATCCCCAAAAAAGATGAAACACAACCTAAACATTCTTTTAACCATTAAAGACATTAAGTTTTTACAGCTTCTCCCTCAAAACTACAAACCGGTATCTCTCATGAACTTAAGATACCAAAATCCTCAACCAAGTACTAGCCAATCAAATCCAGCAATGCACAAAAAATTATATTCCATAACCTAGTGGGATTTATTCCAGGTATATAAGACTAGACCAAGTACAGTTTATTCCAGGTATGCAAGGCTTGTTCAACATTCAAAAATCAACAAATGCAATCCACCACAGGCTAAAGAAGAAAACAAAAAAATCATATGATCACATCAACTGATGCATAAAAAGCATGTGACAAAGTCAAGCACCCACTGGTGATAAAAATTCTCAGCACACTAGAAACAGAGAGACCCTTCCTCAACTTGGTAAGAAACATGACAGTTATCCACATATTAACTTACTTAACAACAACAGACTGAATCCTTCCTTCTAAGATTGGGCACAGGCAAGGATGCCCACACTTTCCTTTACTGTTACTCAGCATAGTTCTGAAAGTTCTAGCCATTGCAATAAGGCAAGAAAATGAAATAAAGCACCGAAACTGGAAAGGAACAATTTAAATAGTTACTGTTTTCAGATAACATTTGGAGAAAGAAATGGCAAACCACTCCAGTATTCTTGCGTAGAGAATCCTGTGGACAGAGGAGCCTGGTGGGCTGCTGTCCGTGGGGTCACACAGTCGGACATAACTGAAGCAACTTAGTATGCATGCATGCATTGGAGAAGGAAATGGCAACCCACTCCAGTATTCTTGCCTGGAGAATCCCAGGGACAGAGGAGCCTAGTGGGCTGCTGTCTATGGGGTCGCACGGAGTCGGACACGACTGAAGTGACTTAGCAACAGCAGCAGTAGCAGCAGATAACAAGATTGTCTAGCAGATAACAAGCAGCATATAACAAGCGCAGATAACAAGAAAACAGCAGATAAGAAGCAGATAACAAGAAAACAGCAGATAACAAGCAGCAGATAACAAGAAAACAGCAGATAAGAAGCAGATAACAAGAAAACAGCAGATAACAAGAAAACCCCAAGCAATTTATAATAATAAATGAGTTTACCAAGGCTGCAGAACACAAAACTGATATACAAAATTCAATCACATTTGATATTCTTAAAATAAACATGTGGAACCTGAAAGTAAAAACACATGTAGAGTCCATTTGCCATTACATTACTTTTTATAGTCATTCCAAACAAAACAAAATTCTTAGGTATAAACTTAACAAAACATGAGAGGATCTGTATGCTGAAAAGAATAAAATGCTATTAAAAGGGGAAAAAAGACCTAAAAAAATGGAAAAACAAAGTTCATGAACTGAAAGATTTAACATGATAAATATATAAATTCTCCTCAAATAATCAATAGGTTTAATGCATTCACATCAAAATTTCAGCAAGTTTTTTTTTTTTTTTTTCGGTAGAGACAGAGACAAACTTATTCTAAAATTTGTATGAAAAGACTCTAGGACCTAGAATAGATAAAACAATCGTGAAAAGGAAAATAAAATGGGATGGATCACTGTACCCAATAGTTAGGCATAATATATAGCTTAAGAAAGAAGACAGTGTGGTATGAACATAAGACAATGGATGGGTCAAACAGAAAACCCAGAAATACACCCACACAAATGTGCCCGAGTTTTTTGACAAAGGTGCAATATTGGACAGACATAAGTATAAAAAGGAACCTCAATCTAAGCCTCACACTGTATATAAAATGTAATTTAAAATGGGTCAGATACAAAATGTAAAACTTTTTGAAAAGTATTAGAAAATCTTTGGTATCCAGGGTAAGGCAAAGAATTTTTACACTTGTCAGAAAAAGCACAATTCATAAAGGGAACACTGATAAATTAAGCTTCACCAAAATTAAAAATTTTGCTCTTCAAAAGACCATCAGAGAAAATATTTGCAGACCATAATTCTGACAAAAGACTTGTATTTAGAATATATAAAGAACACTCAGAACTCCACAGTAAGAAATGATGCAGTAGAAATGGGTAAAAGAGAAACCGTCTCACTGTGGAGGACATGCAGATGGCGTCTGGCGGTGAAGGACGGCCGACACCACCAGTCACTCGGGAGACGCAGACTAACATCACAGAGGAGATGTCACTGTACACCCATCAGAATGGCGGCAATGAAAGATAGTGACCACACCAAATGCTGGCAAGGATGCAGAAGAAGTGGGAATGTAAAACAGTACAGCCGCTTGGGAAAAGAACGGCAATTTCTTACAAAATTAAATATGTACCTATCAAAGTAACTCAAAAATTCCACTACTGAACATTTATGCCAGGGAAATGAAAACTCATGCTCATGCAGAAACCTGTACACGAATGTTCATAGTCACTTTATTTATAATAGCCAAAATGGGAAATAACTTGGTTACCAAGTCATGGTACATCCAAGATACAGAATACTAGTCACCAACAAAAGAAATAAATTACTGATACATACAATCTGGGACGATCTCAAGGGAATGTATTAGATGAAGAAATCCAAACTCTAGAAGTTAAGTACTCTATGATTCCATTAATATAGCATTTTTGAGACAACAAAACTATAGTGGAGAAACAGACTAGTGTAGTCAGGGGCTAGGCACAGTGCAGGAGAGAGGGAGGTGGCTATGGCTGACTGTCAAAGAATTTGCACAAAGGGTCCTTGTGATAACAGGACTATATCTGGACTGGGAGGCGGTCACCTGAAATTGCAAAGAACTACACACATTCCAGCACAAGTTTAACTGGAAAAATCTGACTATCAGTATCAACATCAATATCCTGGTTGTGATATTTACTATAGTTAGGCAAGATTTTACATCTAGGGGGAAATGGGTGAAGCGTGTTTGGGATCTCTCTGCATTATTTCTTATAAATGTATGTGAAGTTACAACTATCTCAAAATGAAAAATTAATAAATGTAAAGGCCTGGGAGGTATTTCTGACAAAAACATAGATAACCTGAACCTAATCATGAAGGAACAGACATCAGACAAGCTCAAATCCAAAACAACTGGATTATAATCTTCAATAATGTCAATGTCATGAACAGGTTAAAAGAGACATGACAACTGAATACAACAAACAGTTTGACTGGACCAATCCAGGGTTTTCTTTTCTATAAAGGTCATTATTAAGACAATTTTACAAAACTTAGAAAAGGTATATAGATCAGACAATGATATTAGTGTTAATTTCATTATCTTGATAATCATACTGTGGCTATATAAGAAAATGTTCTTGCTTTTAGAAAATATACAATGAAGTATTTAAGTGTAAAAGGGCATCTTATCCCAAATTTACTCTCAGTTCTTAAAAAATTATATATAGATGGGAAAACAATGGATACAGTGACAGACTTTATTTTCTTGTGCTCCAAAATCACTGCAGAAGGTGACTGAAGCCATGAAATTAAAAGACACTTGCTCCTTGGAAGAAAAGCTATGACCAACCTAGACAGCATGTTAAAAAGCAGAGATATCACTTTGCCAACAAAGGTCCATCTAGTCAAAGCTATGGTTTTTCCAGTAGTCGTGTATGGATATTAGAGTTGGACCATAAAGAAAGCTGAGTGATGAAGAATTGATGCTTTTGAACTGTGGTGTTGCAGAAGACTCTTGAGAGTCCCTTGGAGTGCAAGGAGATCCAACCAGTCCATCCTAAAGGAAATCAATTCTGAATATTCTTTGGAAGGACTGATGCTGAAACTGAAGCTCCAATACTTTCACCACCTGATGTGAAGAACTGACTCACTGGAAAAGACCCTGATGCTGGGGAAGATTGAAGGCAGGAGGAGAAGGGGATGACAGAGGATGAGATGGTTGGATGGCATCACCGACTCGAGGGACATGAGTTTGAGCAATCTCCGGGAGTTGGTGATGGACAGGGAAGCCTGGCATGCTTCAGTCAACGGGGTTGCAAAAAGTTGGACACAACTGAGCAAGTGAACTGAACTGAACTGATACACATAGAAAAGGAAACAAGGTAAAATGTTCACAGCTGGACAATTTGGGCAAGAAAATACTTTATACTATTTTTACAACTTTCCGTAGGCCTGAAATCACAAATAATAAAAATTATCATGATAAAAGTTTCAAAGATGTAGGATGCTGCACAGAGCCTGGCACACAAATGTTCAATAAATTATACTTTTCAGATGTTTTATACATACTTTCAGATGCAGAAACAAGTTGAGAAGCTATATAAACTGCAAGAGGGACTGTGGCAAATTGGCAGTAAGGTCAGGGTTTGAACTCCATACCAAAGTCTATGTTTCTTTTCACTAGAATGAGGAAGGATGAAAATTTTACACACCCCCACCTTGCACCATCCCCTACAGGGATTTACAGGTGCTCTGTCTGAATAGAGAATTATGTTATATAAAAAATTTTTTTAATTTTAAAATTTTAATTGGAAACTAATTACTTTACAATATTGGGGTGGTTTTTGCCATACATTCACATGAATCTGCCACAGGTGTACATGTGTTCCCCATCCTGAACCGCCCCCCCCCCCCCACCTCCCTCCCCATCCCATCCCTCTGGGTCCTCCCAGCATACCAGCCCTGAGCACCCTGTCATGCATCGAACCTGGACTGGCGATCTGTTTCACATATGATAATATACATGTTTCAATGCTCTTCTCTCAAATCATCCCGCCCTCGCCTTCTCCCACAGAGTCCAAAAGTCTGTTCTTTACATCTGTGTCTCTTTACATCTGCTGTCTTGCATACAGGGTCATCGTTACCATCTTTCTAAATTCCATATATATGCGTTAATATACTGTATTGGTGTTTTTCTTTCTGACTTACTTCACTCTGTATAATAGGCTCCAGTTTTATCCACCTCATTAGAACTGATTCAAATGCATTATTTTTAATAGGCGAGTAATATTCCATTGTGTACATGTACCATATAGGCACATGGGCTCAATAGTTGTGATGCATGGGCACGCCATGTGAAATCTTCCTGGACATGCCGTGTCCATGCATCACAACTAATGAGCCCATGTATCTGTAGCCCATGTACCTAGAGCCTGTGCTCTTCAACAAGAGAAGCCACTCTAACGGGAAGTCCATGGACTGCAACTACAGAGTAGCCCCAGTTCACTGCAACAAAAGGGAAGCCCATGTGCAGTAACAAAGACCCAATGCAGCCAAAAATAATAATAAAAAAAACTGGCTTCAAACCATGCTCCACACTATTTACTTCTTCAGTTCAGTTCAGTCTCTCAGTCGTGTCCAACTCTTTGCGACCCCGTGAGCTGCAGCACACCAGGCCTCCCCATCTATCACCAACTGCCAGAGCCTACCCAAACTCATGTCCATTGAGTCGGTGATGCCATCCAGCCATCTCATCCTCTGTCATCCCCTTCTCCTCCTGCCCTCAATCTTTCCCAGCATCAGGGTCTTTTCAAATGAGTTAGCTCTTCGCATCAGGTGGCCAAAGTATTTACTTCTTAGTTTCTTAGAAATACCTAGGACTGGGACCTAACATCCTACACCTGCTCCAGGGCAGATATTTTGTATATAGCACATCAAACAAACTATTAATAAGTAACAAACTGACAGAAAACCATCTGCAAGTCCTTTACTACAGGGCAGTATACTGTTTTTCCTGTGCCTTTATTCATCTTAATACTCAGTACTTAGGCTGTGCTTGTCAATATAATTTCCAGGGTGACTAGACAGATACATCTCTTCTGTTGGTCCTTTCTGACCTCATCAACGCCTTGTGGCTAAGATTAAACAGGACAGATAATTCACATGGGAAAAAAATTCACATGGAACAAAAGTATATATAGTGAAAAGTCTCCGTCTTTCATCCTTCCAACTCCCCTGCTACTGACAACAAATGTTACCAGCTTAAAAATGCAACTTTGCAATATTTTCTCAAATTACTAGAATTAGGAATATCACACTCTGATATTAAGCTAACCACTCACCTGGAATATTCCAAGTGATCACTATAAACTTAATAATTTCTCCATTTAGGTATTTCAAATAGCCTTAAAAACTTGTATAGATATGTTTTTGACCATTTTTTAATGAAAAAATGTTCATATTGTGTATGATTACAACAGATGTCTATGAATTACGGCCAGTAAGCATTAATCACTATAGAGTACTGGTAGCTCACCTGGTTCCTGTCCCGGGCATTTGTATACCTGATCTTCTGAATGAAGTAGAATATGAGCCAGGCTGAAGAAATAATCATCAAAACAATAAAGGATATTGACACGAAGACTAGAGAACCACGGCTGAAGTTCTTTGGCGGCATTCGAGTTCCAACAGCTATTGTCATTTGTACAGAGATGTTTTTCTCCAGATAACTCAAAATATCTTTACCCCTCAATTCTGTAATCATGACAGCAATAATATCTCCAGTGCCTGTAATGTAAAATAAATATATATACTCAAGTGACATTTAAAATTTACAGAATATCAAATATATAAAAATGTTACTTAGAAAAACTACTGCAGTTTTTGCTAATGGCAAGGTTTTGCAGGTTCAAATGAAATGAAGTTTTAATTGGGTATGCTGGTACCAAGTGGGAAAAGAAATTTGATGTGTACTACTTAAGATTTAAACAAACACACTTAAAGCGTAAAAATGACTGTAGTGGTAAAAGCCGTATTAATTTGTCTTACAACTATATTGGAAAGACAGACCATTAAATCGGCCAAATGTAACAAGAGATAGTGCAAATCATTGTATTATACAGCAATCATGCTCAGTTGCTCAGTCGTGTCCAACTCTTTATGACCCTGTGGACTGTAGCCAAGCAGGAAAAGTGCCAGGCTCCTCTGACCATGGGCTTTCCCTAGCAAGGATACTGGAGTGGGCTGCCATTTCCTACTCCACGGAATCTTCCGGACCCAGGGATCGAACCCGCATCTCCTGCATTGGCAGGCGGATTATTGACCATTGAGCCACCTGGGAATCGTATTACACGGCAATAGAAATGTGACAAAAATCACGGCAGGTTTCACTGTAAAACCTTTTCCATCTTAAATGTGCTTTAGAGAGCCCCAATTCCTTATGAAAAGGAGAAAAACACTGTTATTTATAACACACAAGTTGGTACTTGTTGGCATTAACTTTTCTTATAAACATTTATGGAGCACCTATTGTGTGTAGAACTAGCACAAGGAACAGAAAGCAGAAGCTCAGGATATACAGTTTTATAATTTCACTGACTTAGGACAGAAATTTGATAATAGAGTGTCAACAGCAAAATGCCAAATGGGGGTATCTTTAATCAGTGACAGCTGAAACTATCTTAGGTCCTAGGTGTAGACTGGACTAGGGGAAGGTTCCTTTTTTGTTCATCCCAGTTTATATGTTTCATTTATAATATTCAATTGAAAGGACTATCCTTGTACAATGTACAAAGACTATTTACAACTGAAAAGAAATTCAATAAGCAGTTTATCAGAATACTGATTAAAACCCCTAAAACAAAAAGGAAACTGCAAATTAAAGCAACAAGTTAACATCTAATTATCTTTCAGATATAAGAGTTCTGATCAGTAAGTTAGAAAAAAATCTAAAATGATGCTAAACCATTTAAAATTTCCAGTTAGAAACCTTAAGTAATTTTAAAATGCTGTTCAACACGCAATATTCTGTGGTATAAGATACCAGGTATGGCTATAAAGTAACTGAGACGGATCCCACAAACGACACATGACAATCAGTCTCATTGCTTTATAATCACACCAGGTACAAACAGTTTTAGAAATCAATTCTGAGGCTCCCTCTTGAAGACTCAAGCTGGAAAAGGAGCTGGGAAAGCTGCACAGGTAGCCAAGGGAACTGATCCATGTAATTTCATTCATTAAAACAACACTAAGTGAGCACCACCTAATTTCAATGGAAAGCTGTTTGGAAAAAGAAATATTTAATTATTTCAACCATCCTTTCAACAATATTTATTGAGTTATATACTATCATCAAGGCTCCTTAATGTCTACTTCCCAAAGAAAATGGAAATAACATTCTGCTGTGAAATAACAGAAAAGATATATATTGGTCTCTGTTTCTGGTTCCTGGGACAAAGCTCCTAAACGCTTGCAATTTCCTAAGTAACAGCACTAGGGGCATCTTTGGTTCTAATATTAGGTCTCTCACCTTGGTTCCTGACAGAGTCCCTAAATCCCTTGGAATCCCCTGGATGATGGTAGTGTCTTTTGTTCTAATGAGGTGAATCTTGGTGGGCTCCTGGATAGCAGCAGGATCGTTGGCTGGTCACCAGAAAGACCAAACTGCGATGAGGAGCTTGGACCTTTCAGCCCCATCTCTCAGTCCTTTGGGAAGGAAGAGGGACTAGAAATGTGAAGTCTGCATGAAAACCCAAAGGTATGGGGATCCACGAATGTCCAGGCCAGTGAACACACAGAAGAGGTAGAGGACAGCATGCCAGAGCGCCCCTGCTCACACTCTTTGCCCTGTGTATCTTTTACCCTTTATCTTTATAATAAACCAGTAAATGTTGCATTTCCCCCGGAGTTCTATCAGCCATTCTAACAAACTTTTGGACAGAAGGAAGGGGTTGAGGGAACCACAACATACAACTGGTGGGTCAGAAGTACTTGTGACAACACTAGACTACCAACTGGCTTCTGAAGTGGTGACCAGGGGGCTGGGGTGTCTTGTGGGACTGAGCTCTTCACCTGTGGGAGCTGATGCTAACACCAGGCAGATACTGTCAGAATCAAATTGAATTACAGGACACCCAGCTAGAGTTGCTGAAAATCACTTGGTACAGGGAAAACCCCACAAACATTTGGTGACCAGGAAGAAGCGTCAGAAGTGAAGTTTTCTTCGTGAGTAGTAAAGGAGACACACACAGGGGAGGTTTTTCCTTTACACCTGCTCTTGATTACGTGAAAACTACAACTGCTCTCAAAGGGCAATGGAGAATCTTTAAAGGGACTAGACAGAGGAGCCAAATACTACTATAATGCAGGGGCCTGGAAAGAGTGACAGGAAAGGAGACTAAAACATGCTGGTCAAACAAAGTGAAAAATAATTATAGCAGATCATCAGAATACTAGCAAAGGAACTAGGCTCTCAACCATTTTAGCTCATAAATCCCTTAGAGAATCTGATGGTAGTGTACTCCTTTCTAATTTTAGCAGAGGTCCATGACCTCCTCATGCCCCACCCATAAATGAGATCTCGGCTCAAAGATCCTAATTTAAGGATTGCCTCAGACATTTGACTTTTAAAGACTTGTGAAGCTGTCTTTTAAAGACTTGTGAAGCCAGTTTCTGTTTGGGGGAGAGTATCAGTGCAGGAAAAATGTAAGCTCAGGATAAAATTACAGTTAGATCAAGTAATGACTGATAAGAGCTGAATGAAGCACAAGCCGGAATCAAGATTGCCAGGAGAAACATCAACAACCTCAAATATGCAGATGAAACCACGCTGATGGCAAAAAGGGAAGAGGATGAAGGTGAAAGAGGAGAGTGAAAAAGCTGGTTTAAAATTCAACATTCAAAAAACAAAGATCATGGCATCCAGTTCCATCACTTCATGGCAAATAGATGGGGACCCAATAGAAACAGCGACAGACTTTATTTTCTTGGGCTACAGGATCACTGCAGATGGTGACTCCAGCCATGAAATTAAGATGCTTGCTCCTTGGAACAAAAGCTATGACCAACCTAGACAGCATATTAAAAAGCAGAGACATTACTTTGCTAACAAAGGTCCATCTAGTCAAAGCTATAGTTTTTCCAGTAGTCATATATGGATGTGAGAGTTGGACCATAAAGAAGGCTGAGTGCCGAAGAATTGATGCTTTTGAATTGTGCTGCTGGAGAAGACTGTTCAGAGTCCGTTGGACTGCAAGGAGAT